>NC_136061.1:1901511897-1902187313 GCF_964261635.1 Lissotriton helveticus
TTTTAAGACCCTTATTAGCCGTCACACAAAGAGTTCTTGCTCCCCTGCTGGTGTTTGTAGCCTAGTGAATTTTATTTGTTGTGCTGTCCCAAAGTCATCCCCAACCCTCCCTCGCCTGCCTACTTTCTCTATTAGATATATGGTGGCTGGTAATTCCTCCCAGGCGCTCTTTTAATCTTCCTTGAAATTCTCTGTACCACTTGTGAACACCAAATCTGTAATTAGTCTAATAATGTTAGCTCTTGTATGTTCCCTCAATGCGTGTATTTATTGTCATCCTACTTTCTCCCCATTCTGTCCTGTATGCTTTAATTACTCTTGAACTCCCTTCTATACCTAATCTTCCAGAACAGTACTTAACTTTTGACTAGTGTACAATATTTTAGCGTTGTAAGATTGAAAGGGCACTTACCACTGAAATAGGAACTCCATTTGATTCACTCTGCATAGTCGCAGGCGGGTGAAAGCAGTTCTAGAATTTCAGAGAGCAGTAGCTGCACCCAAGGCAATGCCTAATAGCCTTTCCTTTAAAATTGCGTCTATTGGTCAGGAACAAACAGGGCCCATTTATTTCTATTTTAGTTGCAAGTGTTTGCAAACATGTGCATTGGTTTTGTAACAATTTTCACAAACATCGATATGGTTGCACACAGGAAATTGTTCGTGATCTCTAGCAGCGCACCTGTAAGTAGGTCCTGCCTGAGCTGATTACGAACATCCTCATATCTATGACAATGGAATTTAAAAGAGGGAGGATGAATGCAGCCCACAGAGCCTCATATGGCATTCCATTCCTCATTAGTTCTTACTCTCCTGTTCATTTGTCTCCAGGATTCATGTATGGATAACAAATAAAAAGGAGCATACAATTCTATACAGAATTATCTGTTACAAAATCAACAGATGGTTAAACAGTTCTCCAGCAATAGATCAAGTTGTCATGATGTGACAAATAAAAGTTATTCAGGAGTCTTGCGAGTTGCTTTAATTCAAATTTTTTGCAAAAAATGCCAATATGACAGACTCGGAGGACATTCGAACCAGGAAGCAAAAAGGATGAAGATAAGAGGGGAACCCAACATGCCATCTAGTGGTACAAAATTGTATCTATGAGGATTTATGAGATAACCGGAGCCAACACTGGGTGGATGACAACATTGGGGTATGGATGAACCCCTGATGAAGTTCTTTAGGGACAAAACACATTGGCTGGGCCGAATGGATTGCTTCTGTCAAACTGGTATTTTGTTTGATAAAATTGGAGTCAAAGCAACTCGCAAGACTCCTGAATAACTTGTATTCGTCACATCATGGCTACAGTTTAACCATCAGTTGATTTTGTAAGAGATACTCCTGTATAGAATTGATTGCTCCTTTTCATTTGTTATTTCCTGACCTTTTGTCGGAGTGGGCTCTTGGCAATGGGGTCACAAAAGTAGAGTGTTGCAGGAAACAGAATTGGTATTAATTACACACCAGTGCGCCGTTTGGAGCCCACAGTGCCACATGTCGAATTGGGCCCCAGGTCCCGTGGATACCACAACAGGGACACACGCAGCAGCCACTTTCTTGTCCGGACATGGACTAAACCATGCCCAGTGCCGACGAGTAATTTTTGCAAGCCCTGCCCTGTTCCCGCAGGCCAGACCGCTCCACTCACGCTCCCAGGGGGGCCTCATTGCTACACGTCGCAGGCGTACTAGCTGATGGTGTGCAGGTCACTGGTCTAGTTGTCAGCATGTCACAGACACTCCCTGAGGGCAGGTTTGCCCGCACACCACACCCACCCGGCACAGGCGTCACAGGCCATGTGACCCCACAAATATAAGGGTAGATGACGTCACATACCCCTCTGCTGCTGGGGACTGGATGACGGACCCGAGGACGGCATGGGGAGACACCTCACAAAGTAGTTTTCTCACTCACTACGAACACACGCGGTGCAACTGCTGACATCGCTCTGACACCACTGGGACACAGGTCTCCACCGACCATGTACAGATCAAGATTGGGTGGCCATACTAGAAGGACCCACATATATCCCCATGAATGCCACATTTCGCCTCATACAATATTATATGATACACAGGGCATACCTGCCACCAGTAACAATAAATAAATACTTCCAGCACACTGATACCCACTGTCCCAGGTGCAATCTGGTTGATGCAGATCTAATTCACATGCTATGGACCTGTACTGCTATCACCTCTTCTTGGGACACTGTTGTCACTTACCTATCAAGCTGCACCGGATGCACAGTGGAGGGCACCTGGGAAGTATGCCTCCTGGGTCTCTATTGCAGATCCAAAAACTACAAAGTAACATCTAGGTTTAGAGACCTGGGGTTCATGCAGCTAAATGCTTGATTACTAGACACTGGAAGCGATCTAAGCCCCTGCCCACGATAGCATTGTTCCCCTCATTGACAATCTGGGCAGAGAGCCTTGCTCTACATCGTGAGGACACCCGAGGGCTTCGCAGACTCCAGGTGGCAAACTCATGTGATACAGTCCTCCTGGACATCTGCAACACCTGGCAAACAAATGAGGTACCCCATGCACCTGCCATGAGCACTGACGAAGCACCGGTAACTACATGCTGTGAAGCGTAACATTGACACCTATAGGGCCCAATATGTGGGCTGCCAGACAGCTCACTATCCTAGAACCTCACACATGTACCCAGGACTCATAACATCTGACGGGAAAGGTGAATACCACTGCTGATCAAAACCGTGGGTGGAACGGAATGCTGGGGAAAGATAGAGAGCTAAGTTTGGCAAAAATGTATACCGTCCATACCATGACCCCACCTATTTACCCTCCCCTTCCCGCCTGCCCTTCCACACCATACCTAACATGGGAACTGACAGCACCGCCAGCAAGACACACTTGTCAATCACGTTACGAAGTAGGAGCTACGATAATGTGGACTCTGGAAACTATTAGTGAATATGATATGTAATTTTGCTTAATATCAACTATGAACTGGAATGTCTATTTTCCCAAGTCTGCTCATAACTGATGTATACACATATGTAATACCTGTTCTTAAACCAAAAAATTAACAAAAGACATTTAACTTGATATGATTGATACATGGCTACTGCCAAGCTTTCAGAACTTGGAAACATAGGGGCCTATTTACAAGCCCCTTCCCTTTTTCAAATGGGAAAAGGGACGTACCTGTGCTGCAAGGGGCTTGTAAATAAGCCTCATAAGATGTAGCTCTTCCACAGCTTACTGCACACCCTCTGTAATACGCCGGAAGGACACAGAGAGTCCGCCTCCCCCCGTTCAGATCGGAGGCCACCAAAGTCATCTGCGGCGTACCACAAGGATCGTCGCTCAGCCCCACGCTGTTCAACATCTACATGAGCCCCCTCGCAGCCATCGCACGCCAGCACAACCTCAACATCATCTCCTACGCCGACGACACCCAGCTGATCCTCTCCCTCATCAACGACCCCGCCACCGCCAGAGCCAACCTGCACGAAGGGATGACAGACGTAGCCAAATGGATGTCGAACAGCCGCCTGAAACTGAACTCGGACAAGACTGAAGTTCTCATCCTGGGATCCTCACCCTCCGCCTGGGACGACTCCTGGTGGCCCCCCGCCCTGGGCAGCGCACCCAAACCAACAGACCACGCACGCAACCTGGGCTTCATCCTGGACTCCTCCCTCTCCATGACCAGACAAGTCAACGCCGTCTCCTCGTCGTGCTTCAACATCCTGCGCATGCTACGTAAGATCTTCCGATGGATACCCACCGAGACCAGGAAGACGGTCACCCAGGCCCTCGTCACCATCCGTCTGGACTACGGCAACTCCCTCTACGCCGGAACCACCGCCAAACTCCAGAAGAGACTCCAGCGGATCCAGAACACCTCAGCTCGACTCATCCTGGACATCCCCCGCCGCAGCCACATCTCCGGACACCTGAGAGACCTGCACTGGCTCCCGGTCAACAAGAGAATCACCTTCCGGCTCCTCACCCACGCACACAAAGCCCTACACAACCAAGGCCCAGGATACCTCAACAGCCGCCTCAACTTCTACGCTCCCAAACGCCAGCTTCGACCGACCAGACACGCCCTCGCCGCCGTCCCCCGCATCCGAAGAGCCACCACAGGAGGAAGGTCCTTCTCCTACCTGGCCGCCAAGACTTGGAACTCCCTTCCGACCCATCTCCGCCTGACCCAAGACCACCTCGCCTTCAGGAAGCAGCTCAAGACCTGGCTGTTCGAACAGTAGCGGACCGCCCCCCCCCCCCAGCGCCTTGAGACCCTCCGGGTGAGTAGTGCGCTATACAAATGCTTTGATTGATTGATTGATTGAGGGTTGGCTGGCCCCCAACATGGGTGCATCCACAATGTGGGCCTTTCTGCTGCCCATTTCCTGTTCAATGTGCTTCACACTCTGGCCATGGATCCATGGAGGAACATTTATTCACTCCATTGCATGTGAGTAAGCAGCGCTAATGAGTGCAGCCATTATTGGCCATGGTGTAACCATTAATAGAATGTGGTCTTGGCTACATTCAAGAAAAACATATTTGGTTGAATTCCTATCATGCAACAGCAGAATTTAATATTTGTATAAAATGTTGCACTATTGTACAGTGAGGTTACAAATATGCAAAGTAGTATAAATTACATAAAAAATATTATTGTAAAATATTTGAGTGTCAAAAATGAACAAATCTGAAGGATCAGAAAGCAGTCAATTTAATTTAGTAAGTCCTTGCAGGCTAAATTCACAGCGCACTGTGGTGTATATTCACAAGAACGTGTGATAACTACCACAAGAGTAGCGTAACGCAACTTTCAACATCGCAGCCCATTGCGGGAAAATAACCCTGTGTCAACGTGGAATTCACAACACGGCCATAGCATGCGATAGACTGTCGTAACCGCGGACAGCGTCCGCGACGCAACCACCGCGATGGCGTCAAAAACACAAACCACAATGCCAAAAAACTTGCGATGGGCCAAAGCGCGATGAGGAAACCAGCGATTAGCAGTGCCAGGCCTGCAACACACACCTGGCAGGCGGGAAAAATCAACATAAAAAAAAACACAATCACAAACTGACCAACCCCCTAGCACCATGGAGGCTGCTGGGGCAGGTGCAGAGGACAAGCGCAAACCCACACCCACCCCGGACGACCAGCCGGGGACCTCAGGGACAGGGAAAGGCAAGGACAAGAAGAAGAGGAAGATGAAGCTCAGCCAGCAGGCGAACAGGATCATAGTCACGGAGGTGATGGAACACCATCAACAACTGTTCGTCACCAAAAATGGAATATGGCGGAACATCATGGACAAGGTGAATGCCGTTGAGGAGCACAAAAGGATAATGGACGAGGTCAAGAGGCGATGGAATGACATCAAGCGGCAGACCAAGTGGAAACTCTCCACCAACCAGAACGCAGCAACGCAGACTGGAGGTGGGGGCCCAGCGCTACAGCTCGAGCTGGATGACATGGAGGAGCTGGTGTCGACAGTCATCAGTGAGGAGACTGTGGCCGGAGTCGGGGGATCGGACACTGCTCGACAGGACATAATACAACCACAACCGGGTGAGTGACCACCAGGTACTGGAGAGATGGGTGGAGATGGGCACAATGGCACACATGCACAACCAAGCAGAGCACAGTGCACACCCACAATGACTCTGGGTCCTCGCCCAGATCCACAGACTGTTATAATGTACAATGCCGTGCTGTCTGAATGCCAACATGTACCATGCGGCTACATACATGTGGACACATTGTAATACATCATCTCCCCTTCACATAGCAGGAGCACCGTCAACAGCTCCTGCAGAGCAGTCCCAGCCACTCTTCACTGATGACAAGGAGGACAACACCACCATCGACACACAAGCCATCCAAGACATCATTGACCTCATCCAGGGCAGGGCAGCTGCATCGAGGAGACCAAACCCACTACCCAAAGCACCCAACAGGAGGCACCCACAACCCTGGCACCCCTCCAAGACCCCCAGGAACAATACATGGCCTTCGAACTCCGTGTACTGGAGGGCTAGAGGGAGTCCCCAGAGCAGGTGGGGGTGGGGTTCGACCTCATGGCTACCAAACTTGACAGTGTAGCCCCACTCCATGGTCTCCAACGAACCCTGACGGACATCGCTGGAGTCATGACACGAAGAGAAGAACATCTGTCCGCTCAGAGTGGCTCCAGCGATACCATCCGGGAGTTGGCACACATGCGGATGCTCAGAGGGAAGGGTGCGGATGGATGTGGAAAGGATGGCAGCCACCACTGAACATCAGCGTAATGTAGCAGGGATCTACCATGCCCTGCAGATCCTCATAATGGCATTGCTGCCACAAGGTGTGGCGATGTTGAATGCTGCGGCCCCCACACCATACACATCTCCGCCCCCTGGTGTGGCTATGCCTTCCTGTGCGGCAGGCCTGACCACTCTAGCACCTGAGATGTCAGTGGCACACAGTGTGGCAGATAGACCACCTCCAGCACCTGAGGTGACAGTGGCGCATAGTGTGGCGGATAGAGCACCTCTTGCACCTGAGGTGACAGTGCCACACAGTGCCGCCGCTGGTACAGCAACATCCACAGGTGGGGCTGGGCACACATCCGGGAACGAGGACGTAGATGGGCCTGTGATCAGAAGGGCTCAGTAGCTTTCATTCCCGCCACCTAGCCAGTTTCTGCCTTGTCCCACACAAGGCCTCATGACTTTCCACTGACCCCCGATTCACTCAGATGCACTCACCTTGGACAGGGATATGGATCGCCACATCCTGTTTGATGACCAATGACACGGCTACCAGACTGCGAACTGCACTCCTCCTCTTGCGCAGTACTTGTCTTCCATGGATGGACTCTGACTGGCCCTACACGCACTCATATAGTGTGGTGTATTCGGCAGTGCCCTGTACCGCTTTAGCTGCGGAACAGCACTGGATGTGCAATAAACATCCACTGCTGTGTCATGTCTTTCATCATTCATGTATGTATGGATGGATGATTGTAGGGTCAGTGATTCCCCTTGCGTCAATGATGCTCATCCTGAGGGATGCCAGTCAGAGGGTGCTACATGTCGAATTGGGCCCCAGGTCCCGTGGATACCACAACAGGGACACACGCAGCAGCCACTTTCTTATCCGGACATGGACTAAACCATGCCCAGTGCCGACGAGTAATTTTTGCAAGCCCTGCCCTGTTCCCGCAGGCCAGACCGCTCCACCCACGCTCCCAGGGGGGCCTCATTGCTACACGTCGCAGGCGTACTAGCTGATGGTGTGCAGGTCACTGGTCTAGTTGTCAGCATGTCACAGACACTCCCTGAGGGCAGGTTTGCCCGCACACCACACCCACCCGGCACAGGCGTCACAGGCCATGTGACCCCACAAATATAAGGGTAGATGACGTCACATACCCCTCTGCTGCTGGGGACTGGATGACGGACCCGAGGACGGCACGGGCCTACCGCCACATGACGCTGACTGGGGTTGAATAGGGATTGTGGCACCCGAGGCCTTGAGGCCGGCATGGGCCTGCCATTGGACGCTGACTGGGGTTGGACAGGGTTTGTGGCAGACGCTGCATTGCGGCAGGTACAGGAGCCCTGCCACGGGACGCTGACTAGGGTTAGGCAGGGTTTGTGACAGATGCTGCATTGCGGCTGGCAAAGGCACCCCGCCACGGGACGGTGACTTAAGGTGAACTGAGTCATTGGCACCTTGAGCGGCTGAGTGGGTGTGCAGCCTGTGATGATGGTCCGGACTGCCCAGGTATTATGTGCCTTGCTGGCCCGCAGTGTAGGCCGCACCTGAGTACTGCGTGGTACAAAAGGGGGTGGTGATGGAAGGAGCATCTGAACTAATCAAACACTCACACCCAGTTAACAGATCTGGGTTTAATCCATCACCGTTTTTTAGCCTACTCTCCCACCCCAGTTCAGACATGGCCCAAACTGCCCAACCATGCCTTCCCTAGACCGGAAACAAGCTTCCTAGGACCGGTTTCTGGCATTACAGCGTGATCGGCCAGGCTTGCTTGAATCCAGTGGCAAAGTGAGCAAGGGACTCACGTCTGAGCATGCCCTGCCAACTTATGGCGAACAAAGCGGTACAAAAGGGGGTGGTGATGGACGGAGTATCTGAACCAATCAAACACTCACACCCAGTCAACAGATCTGGGTTTAATCCATCACCGTTCTTTAGCCCACTCTGCCACCCCAGTTCAGACATGACAATATGCAAATCAGTCTGAACCTGTGCCTCACGGGAACAGTCCAGCCCGAACTGCCAAGCCATGCCTTCCCTGGACCGGAAACAAGCTTTCTAGGACCGGTTTCTCGCATTACAGCCCTCATCAGCCAGGCTTGCTTGAATCCAGTGGCAAAGTGAGCAAGGGACTCACGTCTGAGCATACCCTGCCAACATATGGCGAACAAAGCAGTACATGCATGGGTGGTCGGGTGATGTTGTCTTGTGCAAGTGTGTGTACTGTGCTAATCATGTCCCTGGACTCTCTTTCAGATGACGGCTCTGTATCAGATGTGTGACCTGGTGTGCAGCTCTATGTACCGACAAGTGATAGGAGACACACCAGTGGCAGCAGGTGAGCAGTGTGGCCTGGGTGTGCTGGGTCGTCTCTCTCTCTCTCTCCTCCTCCTCCCTTTTCCTCTCTCTCTCCATTTCTTCTCTCTCTCTCTCCCCCTCTCGTCTTCTCTCTCTCCTCCTCTTTTCTTCTGTCTCTCTCTCTCTCTCCCTCTCCTCTCTCTCTCTCTGTCTCTCTCTCCCTCTCTTCTTCTTCTCCCTCTATCACCCCTCTCCTCTTCTCTCTCCCTCTCTTCTTTTCTCTCTCCCCCTCTCTTCTTCTTCTCTCTCTCTCTCTCTCTCCCCCCTCTCTCCTTCGTTCTCTCTCTGTCGTTTGATGTGCGAAGGACACACCTTCTCATCATGTTTTTTGTCTTGCAGGCTGTGGCCTACAGTTTGTGTTGAGGGGAGCCGCCATGTGTCTTCATTTAAATTCCGTGTTGTTTTAATAAAGTTTCATTGTTTGCTTTGAAAGTGAATGTGTGATGCTCATTTCTGTGACGACACATGCAAGTCACCAGTTGTGATTGAGCGACATCAGGCGGATTATTTCGTTCATGTTTGGGTTTAGCTGATGTGTCATGTCTTTCCCGGGTGGGGGGGTAGTGGCCCGGCGTTGGTCCTGGGGTGGTGGCTGTGGGTGTTGTGGCCCTCTTGGGTGTCCGGCCTGCATAATCAGTGGCTCCATGGCATCTGTTGCCCTTCCGACGACACCCTGGGGTGTGCTCCCTTTTGTGGTGCAGGCTGTGGTCCGACTTTTTACCAGGTCAGAGCAGGTGTAAAAATCCTCTGCTAACGCGCCTTATCGCGTGTTTTGTGTTCTTATCGCCGATCTGGCTGGTTGTTGTGAATGTTGAGGTATGGTGTCGCTACTTTGGCACCGGAACGCCTACTCTGCATCTCGTTAGCGATAGTTGCGGGGGGTCCTCTGTGGCAATGTTTTTTGCGGCTGCTATCGCGGGAAAAGTGGTGCTCTGTGCTGTTAGCACCTGCTTGTGAATGGTGGGGTAAATTTATCACAACTTTGGCTGGTGGTGTCTTCACAGGTTTTCAAAAGCTTCAGCTCTTGTTGCTTGGATAAAGGCCATTTCGTTGAGGATAATAATCTTGGAATTCTAGCCCCTGACCAGTTAGAGCACGATGTTATTTTACCTTTATGAACTACTATAATTTGGGGAACGATTGGCTGTATCCTTAATGGATAACAAAATATAACAGATACAACACTTTTGGGGAAATCTGTACATTTTGCAAATGATGTTGCAAATGCAGTACATCCATACTTCTGCGGTAAACACTGAAGCCAAAATAGCCTAAATCCATTGACCTTCACCACTGTCCACTGCTTCAATAACAATTTATTCAAGAAAGGAAAACTAAGCCTAACCATTCTAATGCAATTTCTTATTCCAGTCAGTTCCCATTATTAGCTTCATGTTGAAGAAAACCGCGTTTCTCAAACTACCCAAAAACAAATATGTAATATAAAAAAATGCACAATGGGTACTATATGCAATATATTCCTATATTGTTATCTCGATGTTATGACGACATTAAGGGAAACTGATATGTATGTCAGAATAGACAACCAGTAAATTTGATTTTACTGTGCTAGAATTGATAACCAGTGTGTTAGATTTACTCAGATGTTTGAAAATCTGTGTAACTGTGCAGCTGCTGGTTTTAAAAAAAGGATCAATGCAGTTTCAGGATATGGATATGCAGCAGCTTAGCTTCTATATCCCTCCGGGACTGGTGTCATGGCCTATGAAGTGTCACTTTTGTGGACTTCTAGGGAGCCCACAGTGAGAGTCGATGCTGGTCTCCAGGCAGGCAGGTCCACATTCTCTCACTTTTAAAAACGTATCTTGAGGAGGGGCTCTCTTTTAAGAGTCTGTCTTCATGACACCAACTGTAAGACATATTAAAAGAAATGCCTTGCACCTGCTGGCAGCGGACCAGCATGAAATAACGGGGAGACACAAACACACAAACATGCATGGATCATGAAGGACTCGTGTGCGGTTTGTACGTCGCCTTTTGCCCCATCAGGCGTGAAATATACACCAACGACGAGAGCTAAACATGTCGCTGTGCTCTATTACAAAGCTCCGTGTAATGCTAGTCCCCAAACCGGATGAGCTACACATTCATAGAAAGGACACAGTGTGCGGCTCATGCTGTAGAAATGCCACGGGGCTGCGGCATCACGAACAGGGCTTGTTGTTGTGCAAATCGACTCCAGGAGCACATACAAGTGAAGTGGTAATTGATTAATATTACCTACTGCATCCGGGATGAAAAAGCTGTAGCCAAGCAGACTGTAGTGAAGAACAGAAGGAATAACCCCTTTTAGGCCAGAGTAGCTCCAATCAGAGTGAAGGGCAGTCATTTGAATGAAGAGAGGAAGATGATTCAATCTAAAATAAACAAATGGCAATTAGTTGTAAATACGATTAGTCCATTTTTGATGTCGTAGCAGTTTTTAGAGCAGAAGACACTTTAAAGAGTTGCGAAATATTACATGCGAACATATTTCAATTTTAGCTGTGTCACAATATGCGAGAAAAGTCTTAATCTGATGTTTTTTTCAAAATGCGAAAGAAAAAGACGACCTTTTTAATATCGGTTTCTTCAGTCAGATATCATGCAGTCTTGCTAGTCATACACCTTTTAACACATGCTGACCAGAAGTCCCAAGAGCTGAGCTAGTAGTTCCAAAGTGTAAGCTGTGGGTGTTGGACTTTGGCCCTTAGGGCAGGTTCACCCCTAGACTTTTTGCTTGAGATGGTGATTTTGGGATTCTGCGCACTTTCACTGTGTCCCAGTGGAAAGTGCGTGCGCACTCTGAGTGCATGTGCTGAGCTAGGCCTGCCCGCCCATAGGAATGCATGGGGAATGTATGTGTCCCTGGTAGTTCCTGATGCGTGGGGTGTACAGGCTTGAGTCTGGTATGTGTGAACTCGTGAGAGTGAATGCTGCGAGATGGTGTATGCAGCATGTATGTGTCTAGTAGCGAAGCGCCATTTCTAGACATGGCTGTACGTGTGCTGTGAGGGTGCTGGCGTGTGATTGGCTGGAGCTGGCTGGCATGCCAGGCTCCAGGAAGTCTGGATGGGTCTGCCCGGTGGTGAGTGGGAGATTAGCATGAGTGATGTGTGGGAGGAGTGTACCTGTGTCCTGGATGGGCTGGGTTTTCCCCACACAATGCTGGCTCCGCCCCCCTGTGGTGTGTCTAATGACCCAAGCCCTGCCAGTGAATAGAGAGGGTGGTTGAGGTAAACAGAGTACTCAAGAACCAGCTGCGACTGGTTCCGCCCCCACTCTGCACCCTCAGACAAAGGAATGCACTGTATAAAAATGGGGCTGTGTCCCCACTGAAGTTGTTCTTTTCCAGGATCCTGAGGGGGCTGTTGCTGCTGTCGCTGGGCCAGAGGACCGCCACTTGGACTGTCTCCCTGCCTGGAGACCCAGTGTGCTGGCTCTGGGCCCAGCCTTGCCCCCTGCCTGCCTACAAGGACTTTGGGGCCTGAACTTTGCCTCTAGCGCTTGGAAGCGCTTCCTTGTGGCCCTTAGCGCTTGAGAGCGCTTTCTCTTACCCCTGAAGCGTTGGAAGCGCTTTATTTGCGGCCCTAGCGCTTAGAAGCGCTTTGCTCATCAGCTGAGCGCTGGGAGCGCTGTCGTTGTCCTTCCGCGGCTGCCCACGCCGCTTTTGCTGATTGTGGAGTCCCCTGGCAGGTGCCCACCCTGCCCGGGACATTGCCGCTGTTTTTGATTGGTAATTTACTACGAGGGAGGCCACCCCTCGGTAAATTCATCCCACCGCTGCCACCAATGTTGGAAATGGGATCCCCGGCTGGCCAGGGCTTTCGCCAAAGTCAGTCAGAGACCACCACACCCAAGTCAGGGCAAGGGAGTTACACGCCAAGATAACCCCTACTCACCCTCTAGGTAACGTGGCGCGAGCAGCAAGGCTAAACTTGGAGGCGATGTAGGTTAAGTATTTGCGCACGCACCCCAGCAACAACAACCAAAGGCCCACCACAAAGGAAACTCCACACAAGGTTATATAAAAATAGCCTTTGTATTACACCAAAACACATTAGATAAAACACACACTTTACAATGTGCCAGAGGCACGGGCAGAATTTACAGGGGATATGTACAAGACAGGGCCACCTGGACCACTGTCAGGAATCAGAAGTAGCACTTTCAGAAATAGCACTTAGAACATAGAATATAGCACAGAATAGCACACAACCAGTAACTACTGGTAACAGGATCTCACTAGCACCACCTGTACTAGGGAGAAAACAACCACCTATGTATCACAATACCTGTAGGGGTGTAAGAGGAAAACACATGATGCAATGCATAACATTCATTCAGAGGTGTAAAGGCACATGACGCATAAACAATACATTCAGAGGTGCAAAAACAATAACAATTGCGCCAAACTCACGTAAGTCACCACCTGTGACTGTCCCTAGGCCAACTGGCCTCTCTGGGGCTAGGACGCCCTGTGTCCAATGTCAGGGCCTAAACGTGGCAGTTGCCCACAAAGTGCTGGGCAACTGGTAGCACAATGATGGGGCCAACACGCTGGGGGAGCCTCACAGGCTCTGCAGAATGACTGTCCCCTTGAAGCCTCGCTGGGCTCTGAATACACAAATGGCCCCTGAGCCTCTTGGGGCTCTTAAACAACAATGGGGTCGCCTGAGCCTCTCTGGGCTCTTAACTCCTGATGTGCCCCCAAGAGCCTCTCAGGGCTCGCAAAGCAACTTTCCACCTGGTTGGAGCCCTCGGGGCTCTCACAAAGAAATGCCCTCTCAAGAGCCTCGCTGGGCTCTCACGACAATTGGCGCCCTCTTGGGGGTCCCCCCCTCTGGGGGACTCGAGATCCAGTAATTGCCCCCAACCGTTGGAGTCCCGGCTCGGGGGACTCGTGGGGCAAAGGTGCGCCTTGGTGGAGCGGCCCGCTGTCAAGTGGGGGCCGCTCGAGTAGAGGCAGGGGGGGGGGGAAGGTGCGCGACCTCGCACTTCTCCCCTAGCCGGCTTTCACTCACCGGCTGTTCCTGCTCTCCTCACGGGCTGCGGGGCTCCTCTCTCCTTCGGGAGCCTCGGCAGGCTGCTTCTCGGCTCCGCTGCGGGGGCCCCGCCGGCTGGGGCCAACCTCTGTCTTCACCTAGGCTTCCCCAGACCGGGGGAAGCAGAAGGGAACCTCGCCGGTCCTGCCCTCGTCCGGGCGTCTTGTGCCTGTCTTCCGAGCCGCGCTGCTGGCTGCAGCCGCGACCCGGAAGACAGGCACAAGACGCCCGGACGAGGGCAGGACCGGCGAGGTTCCCTTCTGCTTCCCCCGGTCTGGGGAAGCCTAGGTGAAGACAGAGGTTGGCCCCAGCCGGCGGGGCCCCCGCAGCGGAGCCGAGAAGCAGCCTGCCGAGGCTCCCGAAGGAGAGAGGAGCCCCGCAGCCCGTGAGGAGAGCAGGAACAGCCGGTGAGTGAAAGCCGGCTAGGGGAGAAGTGCGAGGTCGCGCACCTTCCCCCCCCCCCTGCCTCTACTCGAGCGGCCCCCACTTGACAGCGGGCCGCTCCACCAAGGCGCACCTTTGCCCCACGAGTCCCCCGAGCCGGGACTCCAACGGTTGGGGGCAATTACTGGATCTCGAGTCCCCCAGAGGGGGGGACCCCCAAGAGGGCGCCAATTGTCGTGAGAGCCCAGCGAGGCTCTTGAGAGGGCATTTCTTTGTGAGAGCCCCGAGGGCTCCAACCAGGTGGAAAGTTGCTTTGCGAGCCCTGAGAGGCTCTTGGGGGCACATCAGGAGTTAAGAGCCCAGAGAGGCTCAGGCGACCCCATTGTTGTTTAAGAGCCCCAAGAGGCTCAGGGGCCATTTGTGTATTCAGAGCCCAGCGAGGCTTCAAGGGGACAGTCATTCTGCAGAGCCTGTGAGGCTCCCCCAGCGTGTTGGCCCCATCATTGTGCTACCAGTTGCCCAGCACTTTGTGGGCAACTGCCACGTTTAGGCCCTGACATTGGACACAGGGCGTCCTAGCCCCAGAGAGGCCAGTTGGCCTAGGGACAGTCACAGGTGGTGACTTACGTGAGTTTGGCGCAATTGTTATTGTTTTTGCACCTCTGAATGTATTGTTTATGCGTCATGTGCCTTTACACCTCTGAATGAATGTTATGCATTGCATCATGTGTTTTCCTCTTACACCCCTACAGGTATTGTGATACATAGGTGGTTGTTTTCTCCCTAGTACAGGTGGTGCTAGTGAGATCCTGTTACCAGTAGTTACTGGTTGTGTGCTATTCTGTGCTATATTCTATGTTCTAAGTGCTATTTCTGAAAGTGCTACTTCTGATTCCTGACAGTGGTCCAGGTGGCCCTGTCTTGTACATATCCCCTGTAAATTCTGCCCGTGCCTCTGGCACATTGTAAAGTGTGTGTTTTATCTAATGTGTTTTGGTGTAATACAAAGGCTATTTTTATATAACCTTGTGTGGAGTTTCCTTTGTGGTGGGCCTTTGGTTGTTGTTGCTGGGGTGCGTGCGCAAATACTTAACCTACATCGCCTCCAAGTTTAGCCTTGCTGCTCGCGCCACGTTACCTAGAGGGTGAGTAGGGGTTATCTTGGCGTGTAACTCCCTTGCCCTGACTTGGGTGTGGTGGTCTCTGACTGACTTTGGCGAAAGCCCTGGCCAGCCGGGGATCCCATTTCCAACAGTGGGCAACAGATGCAAGGGTATAGTTACTCATTTTGAAGAGGGCTCAGTGGCACCAGATCCTAGAGCTATGAGGGAGCCAATGCTCTCCAAACAAGGCTGTCTTATACTACCCAGTCAATGCCCGTGGGAAAAGGGCATTTTCCTCCCAGGCGGTAGGGCCAATGGTGCTCTTACCATTTATGCAACTGAGCGAATGCTACCCTTAGCGATCCCATATTAATATCCATGTTATTTAGGTACGGCTTGAAAGCACTTCTGTTGCCATAACTTATGTGGATATTTCGTTATATCATCTGTGTTACCAAAAATCTAATGGTACCTAGGAGTTGAGGAATCCCTTAGACGGAGCCATCAAGGTAGCCAAAATGTAACATAATTTTGGGTGTCTTTTAGAAATATTGGAAAAATATGCTGGGCAAAGTCTGGTTTTCTTTTGAATAATGGCATCAACAAAATATTTGCTGAGCTAAGATTGCCAACTTCCTATCTTTCAGGAACAGTCAGAGTTGCAAGGAAAAATACCTTTTTACAAAGGTTCTGCAATTTTCTTAGTGGTAGTAATGTTTTTGTACTTTTGTGGTTTCTACATACCTGCGCTTTGTGGTGGAAACATGTAAAACGTATGAGAGAACCAGAAAATGTTATACATTACTGAAAAATGGACAGCGTTTTGAATTCAGTAAGGGATCATTTGTGTAGATCGCTCTTGGTTTTTCCAAAACTTATCACTGAACTAATTAAAAACTAATAAAAGTTAGTAGGAAAAAACAGAAATAGGTGCGAATGTTTTCATCTGTAATTTTTTGCCCCAATTACAACATACTGTTACACGTTAAGCATAGATATCACCGCAGTTGCAGCTTATGATGATTTTTCATTGAGTACTCTTAGAAATGGGGGTCTCTAGTTGGCAGAGGTAAGTACCTTTGACCAAGTAGGGGCCCTTACTTCTAGTCAGGGGTACACTCCTGGATAACCCCTGCTCACCCACTCGGTAGCTTGGAACGAGCGGACAGGCTTATCACAGAGGCAGTGTGTAAAGCATTTGTGAACACATACAGTAACACAGTGAAAACAGTACAAATGGACACCACACCAGTTTAGAAAAATAAGTAATCTTTACTAGACTTAACACAAGACCGAACGACAAAAATCCATATTACTGCAATCAAAAATAAGTCTTTAAAATGGTAGAAAATAGTTTAGTTCAATGTAGATGGTGAGTGCGACAATTTACTCTCAAAGTACCTGGGATGCGTCACGTAATACAAACAAAAGGGTCGCAGGGAAGTTGATGCGCCGTTCCTTTCACTCAGGGGAGTGGATGCGTTGGTTCCTTACTGCAGCGCAGGGGAGGTGATGCGTCGCTTCCTTACTGTGTGGGGAGTTGATGAGTTGTTTCTTACTGTGGCCCGGTGACGATGCGACAAGATGGCGCCTCGATGCGATGTGACGATCCGGTGCGATGCATCAAAATGGTGTCTTTGATGCAATGCGACAACATGGATGCCATGCGTGCATACCCGACGGCCGTGCGTCAAAATCGATGAACTTTGGAGCTGTGACAGGCCCTGCAACACGCTTCTCTGGTGATGTGACTGCAACCTCTGCGGCGGCGACACACTTCTCCGGTGATGCAAAGCGCTCTGTCGGTGATGCAACGGGCGAGCAGCTGCGCCAGCGACACGCTTCTTCGGCAATGCGACGGCAACTGCTTCTCCTCATTGCGTCGTGCTTCCAGCTCCCAACGACACGCAGACACTAGCGGTACCCAGAACAAGAGCAGGCACCTCTCTGCAGGTAGAATTCCCAACAAGGACATTCAGAGGGGGGCTGGTGGTCTTGGTGTCCCTGAACTTCAGACAGGAGACAAGCTCAGTTTCAAGCCCTTGGATATCTTCCTCAAAGTGTTAAAGCACAGAAAGTTCATTTTTCCCTTTCCTTGGAATTGAGTAACCACTGCAGGCTTTCCCCAGATAGCAACCAGCACTGGGGAAGTCTCCTCCTTCAGCTTCACTGGTTTCTCTCCTTGACAAAGATCGTCTTGATTCCCGGAAGTGATCTAAAGTTCTGGGGTCTGGGCCCCTATATTTATACTGCAAATTCTTTTGTCCTCTGAAGGCAGAGAGTGTCTGTACCTAGTCAAAACTAGTTCTCTCCTCCTGGGTGCAGCTTCTTGGCAGCACTTGCACTTTGGCACTGAATAGCAGCGGCAAAGTGCCCAAAGCATCTAGACCAGCAAAAACATAGCAAAACATGTGAGGCAACAGCAAATAAATGGAAGGGAGACCCATGCCAATGGTGCCAGGTCTAACAAGTACCATTCAGAAATCCATTCATATGGTAAAATATAATGAATGGATATATACGAGGAAAACCTATGTATTTTCTAAATGTAACCAAGATAAGGAATTTTGGAACACTCATTATTTGTACTAGTGTACGTTTAGGAATGCTCATAATTTCATGTGATTCAGAGGACTTTTTGCAAAATATGTTCTTTCTTGCACATTTAAGAGAACTCTATTTGGTAATACCAAAAGCTCTACTATTCTATAATCCGAAACTTTTTTCAGATAAAAAAGGTACACCACTTATGTAGATCAGTCTATCACCAGCGACAGGAAAGATCCAAATATTCAACAAGGAAATATCAAGATTTTTCCTTTGAACATCATTCATTTGGTGATGTGGTATTTGGGTTACGGCGTGGCTGGCACCCAGAGAACCCTTCCAAGCTCAGACATTTCTAGAAAACTAAACACTCAAGTGAGTTCAGGATGGTGTGGATTTCACTATGTTTTCCTACAACAAATACCCTCCAAATGACAAACTTTGGTTAAAATTATGGAATTTGCTCACATTTCTGTGAGGTAAAGTTCAAATATCCCTGGGATCAACAGAATTCCTACCTAATAGCATTCCCACACTTCTCTTGATAAAAACAACACACCACTCACGCTTTCTGGCGATGTGGGTAGATGCCTTATTTGGGCCAAGGCTCGGCTGGCATTAAGGGACACTAACCATTCCCAGACATTTCTGAAAACTAAACGTGCATGTGGAGTTCACGGTTTAGTGACTTGTATTGATCCAAGTACATCTTTCTGCCAAGAATGAAATGCAGATGTCAAGCTTTGAATAAAATCATGGATTTTCCTAACATTTGTGTGATGTAAAGTTCTGGAACCGGTGGGGACCAACTAAATTCATACCACCTAGTATTCTCAATAAAAGTGGTATTCCAATACAGTGGGTGGGCCTATAACTCTCCATCTAAACTTGGCCCGTATGAAGTCAATGGCGTGTCAATGAAGTCTTCTCATGGTTACAATTTTAGTCCATTCCCATGGTGTATGTTAGATCTAAAGTGAAATAGCCGGTGGAATACCACCAGTATGCCAGGCGCACTGCTGAAGTAAAAGTATCAGAATAGGCAGTTTATCTTGTTCTGAGGTGATATGTTTGATTCTTAACATCTGTGAGTAGGGAAGGTTTTTCAATAACTGTGGAGGATGAAAACTGGAATATAGAAGCAAGTTGTTCTTGTCCGTAGTCTTCGTATGCACTGATGTGTCAAAGCGAAAGATGTCATCAATGAATCTCACATAGAACACGAGATTAGTGCTCCAATGATCTTGTTTGAAGATCATTGGAGCACTAATCTTGTGTTCTATATGAGATTCATTGATGACATCTTTCTAATTTGGAGAAATTCCAAAGAGGCTTTGGAACAATCTATCCTGACTTTGAATTCTAAACATGAGAGGATCAAGTTTACTCATGGCATCAGTGATGAAGAAATCACTTATTTAGACGAGATGATACGCAAAGGAGAGAAGCGCTTTGACACATCAGTGCATACGAACTGTAAGCATGGGCGTAAAATCCGCTCCGTTCGCGGAATTTGCGGATTTTCTGTAATTTCGCGGTCCGCGAATCTCGCGAAATTGCAGAAAAATCTGCGAAATCGCATGCGGGATGGATTTTCAAAAGCTGAAGTACATGAAGCACTTACAGGGTTACAGCACGTGCCCAAGTTGAAACTAATTTCTTTGTAACCATTTCCTGAGCGGCGCATCCAGAGTTGTTGCCTAATTGCAACTATACTCTGACCCTGCCCTGACCCGCGAAGCAGAGGGTGGCAGTGATGAACCAGAGGGTGGCAGTGGTGAACCAGAGGGTGCTGTGATGAACCAGAGGATGGCAGTGATGAACCAGAGGGTGGCAGTGATGAACCAGAGGGTGGCACTGGTGAACCAGAGGGTGCTGTGATGAACCAGAGTGTGGCAGTGATGAACCAGAGGGTGACAGTGATGATCCAGAGGGTGGCAGTGGTGAACCAGAGGGTGGCAGTGATGAACCAGGGGGTAGCAGTGATGATCCAGAGGGTGGCAGTGGTGAACCAGAGGGTGGCAGTGATGAACCAGAGGGTGCAGTGATGAACCAGAGGGTGGCAGTGGTGAACCAGAGGGTGGCAGTGGTGAACCAGAGGGTGCTGTGATGAACCAGAGGGTGGCAGTGATGAACCAGAGGGTGACAGTGGTGAACCAGAGGGTGGCAGTGGTGAACCAGAGGGTGGCAGTGATGAACCAGAGGGTGACAGTGGTGAACTTGAGGATGGCAGTGATGAACCAGAGGGTGGCAGTGATGAACAAGAGGGTTGCGCTGCCAAACTGCCGTGAGCCCCGCGCTGCTGAGCTTCCCAGGGGTTGTGAGCCCACACGCTACTGAACTGCCCTGGGGCCCAGTGGGAGTGAGCCCCTGTGCTGCTGAACTGCCCCGGAGCCCTCTCAGTGTGAAAATCATTCGTGCTCAATTGCCTGGGAGCCCTCTGGGTGTGAGCCAACATTGTGCTAAATGCCCCCCTGCCCCCAGTACATATATACCCGTAGCGCACAGCACCATTATGCTCTTGCACCATGATGTCTGGTGCCTGGATGCTCCTGATCCGTGTAGGTGGTACCACCGTCTGGTGCAGTCAAAATGTAAAGTCATAACTTGCTACACAGCACCAATAAACACGTGTCCCCCCTGGCACCGGTATGCGCATGTACCAGGCGTGGAGCACCCGCATGCCACTGCACCCTACTGCCCAGCGCCAGCTTATGTCTGTACGGGGCAGTTTAGTATGAGATGGGACATTGTCCAGCAGCAGCAGCTGCATGCGCCTGAACCCACTGAGCAGGATCAGAATGGCTTTGTACCAACACGCGCAGCAGAGCTATCTTGGACATCTGAAGGATTCTGGGGTCCTGTGCCAAACTTATTTTTGCATCCATGAGTTTCCCGAGCGCCATCCCTGTGTAGCTCCTGTGACCAGGAGGCTGCTTTCTCCTCATCCGCTGCTCTGCTCGGTCTCTGACCCTTTATAAACAAGATGCATGTGAACTCGCATAGAAGCCCCGCCCGTTTGGCCCCGTCCACCACACACTAGCGGCATGAAACGTCTTCCCGCCCGTCCCCACTATAATGGCCAGCTCACTCAAGGGACCTCGGCGCCTTTTGGCGCGCTGGCAAAGTTACAGGCACACGTGGTCACATATTTGTGCAAATGGCACAAAACTCCGCGAGTTTGCGGGAAAATTCATGAACTCGCTGATTTTTTTGCCACTTTGCACGAATTCGCGGACTGCGAATTCGCAAATTTTGCCCATACTACGGACAAGAACAACTTGCTTCTATATTCCAGTTTTCATCCTCCACAGTTATTGAAAAACCTTCCCTACTCACAGATGTTAAGAATCAAACGTATCACCTCAGAACAAGATAAACATCATAGTGCCTTACAAAAACACACGCATAAGTTTGAGCAGCGTGGCTATCCTCAACCGATTCTGTCAGCGGCGACTGACAGAACCAAATTGCTAGACCGCACTACATTATTGCAAACCAAAGTCAAGAGTGACAATGCTAGACATGTCTTTGTATCAAAATTTTCAACGCGATCGAAAGCTATTAAGAAGATCTTTATATCCAGATGGGATGTTCTCAAATATGAATCAGATTTCAATGGGTTGTTCTCAGATACACCATTATTTGCTTACACGCGGAGTAAGAATATCAAAGATATTCTATCTTCTACACAGCCGCAACAACAACAATTTCGTGGCATGCGTCAGTGTCACAATTGTGTCCACTGCAATAATGTCATGGTAGGCAACACAATACATCATCCACACTCTGGTAAGATCATTTCACTTATACATAATGGAGACTGCAACACATCCAACGTAATCTACATGATTAAATGTCCGTGCGGATTGTTGGACGTAGGTAAAACTTCTCGCAAAATCAAAATAAGAATAACTGAACACAAAAGCACTATACGGACCAAAAGTATGAAGTCATATTTCACAGTACACTGGATAGAACACCAACACTCGAATGCCCAACTAAAATTCACTATTTTAGAAGTGCTCGTCCACAAACTTGGTTCAGATCCCCAAAGAACATTAGCACAAAGAGAAGCGTGGTGGATCAAATATTTGCATACACTTACCCCGGGGGGACTCAATGACAGAATTGAATTGCTGTGCTTTTTATAAATCTATTTCAACACTTCTGTATGTCATGTTGGATGCCCAGCCCCCTCTTCCAATCAACCAACTAGATTGTGAGTGTGTCTTCTCTGGTCAATTCAATTATTCATTTGATATCAGTGGTCCTGGTACAGTGAATTTTCCTTTCCATTTTCGCCTTACATTTCTTACACAACTTTTTAATCTTTTATTTTTTCCTTATTTTTATTTTTCTTTGCAAAAGTGGTAATGGTATCGCGACTTTCCTTCTTTTTTTAAACTTTGCACATAACTCGTCCATATTTCTTATCACTGATCTTTTATCATACTTGCACAATAATGTAGTGCAAGTTTGCACAAATCTTCAGGCATGGTTACATCAACCTTTATTGTTCGTTTTTTACTTACTAGGTAAATATGACCAGTCCATCAATGGTTTGTGGAGTATTATGAGTAACCTAACAGTAATCTCACATGTGTCAACTAGGAGTGTTTCTTCTGAGGGTAGTTAGTTCAGGCAGTTTCTTCATTTACACTGATTACAGGTTTTCAGCCTGTGTATTTCGCTTCCAAGAGTAACAGTCTCGTTTAGATATCTACGTTAGTAGACACTTTAAGATGGCCGCCATTCATCAGTCCTCTTTCCATTTCCGATTCACCCTGCACCATTAAGCGCGCGGTTGACAGCGTTTGTCATTTTCGACCATTACTCCGGTTTGAGTTGGTGCAATGGCTTCAGTATAGGCGTTCTCTTTAGCAGCGACAGGTAAGGGAATATTGGTGGCAGTAGATAAATTGTCCAGTCCACAGGGACTTCGGCAGGCTTACAGAGGTTCGTTTATGTTTCGTTTGCATTAGGACTATCGATCGGTGGGACACCATCGACCAGCACTGGTTCACTTTGGCTTTCGGTCTCAGTTTTTGGTGCATAAGGAATTGGCGTTACTTGCTAACATCAAAGGGATACATCTACAGAGCTTTTCTTTCTCAGCAGGTACAATTACCACAGTGTTGATGAATTGGATTAACAAGACCTGATATTTACACGATTATATATCAGCATGTCATTTCCATTTGTTTTCAGAGGCAGCAGACACAGTTTTGGTTGTTATCTTGATGTAAGAGGCAGCATTATCGTTTGATACGTTGTAAGTTAAAGACCGTTTAGTTTATGAAGACGTTACCAGGTCAGTCGTGAGTAGCAATCAGAGTGTTTTATATCATTGTTTTCTCCCATAACAGGGACCACCTCTCATCCATTGCATTTAGTGGACTTTTGGATAGAATACCAGTGAGTGTTTTTCTCGCCTTGGCTACTATGTGACATTAGCTAGCATGCACTTCCCACTAGTGTTTCTGTGCACAATTTCTTTACACGGATGTCAGTATTTCCTATATGGGTCTTTACACAATCTCTTTTTTTCAAGGTGATATTCTTTTCATTGCAAGCAATTGACTATGAGCAGCCACATGGAGGCCTTTTTTACAGTTTTCAACCATTGACTCTACTCCCTTGTGATATTCATACATTGTGAGAATCATCAATTTATTTTACATGAACGTATGAAATATGACTGTTTCTTTCTTGTTCTTCTTTGTTCCACAGTGCCCCTGAAGAAGGGAGTTCCTCCCGAAATGCATTGGGCATAGTTCATCATTAAGTATTCTACAAATTTTGAAGCATTTACACGATTGATGTTTTGTTATTTGTTTGAATCTTTAGTTGCAAACATAACACTTTGTAGAGTATAAACAAAGTTAGTTTTTTTTCAATACAATTGTGTTTAACAAGTGAGAGTCTTCATTAGCGACACACATTGATACTTTTACTTCAGCAGTGCGCCTGGCATACTGGTGGTATTCCACCGGCTATTTCACTTTAGTACTTTTGGTTGGCAACCTGCAACCAGGCAGCACGCATTCTAGAGTACATTCAGGTCTCACATTTGTTTACATTGGTAAATAGGGAGTGCTCTGACTTTACACATTTTTTCTAGTATGTTAGATCTGCCCACAAATGAGTGTCAATGTTAACATCTGGAAATACACCAACAGCCTGAGTTTTCTGTCACATACATTTGGGAAAAATAGTCTATTTTGACCTATATTTTGATGTTTACAGGGCCTTCTAGGTAAGAAAACATTCAAGGTTCCACTCGAGTTATACCACATTGGATTCTGCGGGGGATTTAGCTTCTCAAAACGTCTATAGTTTTTAGGGTTCCCTGGTTGCCAGCTGACCCAGAGCCTGAATACTGCATCCTATCACCATGACAAGAGAGAGAATATAGGCTTTTTATGGCATAGTTTTCACATATGAGCTGGCAGAGAGCAGCTAACCCCCCTGATTCTGCCTCCCCCAGAGGTAGAAATACTATCTGGTTCATAGGTTGAGGCCAGATGCCAAACAGGCAAGCACCCCCACCTCATTGCTTTTCTTGCTTTTTCCCCTGGTTGTCTGGTTACCACGTATCAGTCTGTCCTAGGGAGACAGAAGGTCCAACGCCTGGAAAAAAGTGAGACACTAAATAGCGCTTGCCCTTCTGAGCAAGGCAATGCAGCCCCCACCCAACGGCACAGAAGTTTTTCTACCATCTGTGAGATGCAGAATGACGGGGGTTGACTCCCTCTCTGTCAACCAAATTTTGTATAGCATGCCATGCGGTTGTTTGCAGTATTCTGGCTCCAGGCCAAAATAACTAGGGTGAGTCAGTGTGTCCTGGCATCAAGCCATGCTCCCCTCCCCTAAAGCAACAGCAGTCTTTCTGCTCCTCCCTTTGGGGAGAAAGCCTACTGGATTTAAGGATAGGTTACTTAAACAAAAAAGTAAAGCAGAGTCTGGCCCATTGTGGCATTTGGCCATATCACCCCAGAGCACCAACAGTCTTTGAGCCCCCTCCCCCACGGGCATATGAGCAGTTGTTTCTTCTTCTTCCTTTTATTTTAGAAAGCCGAATCCTATTATTCTTTCATTCAGTGAAGACTATAATGTCTGAGGCCAATATTATTGGACCCAGGCTTGATTAATATGAATAGATCTTTGATAACTCAAAACAAAGATACGAAACATGTGAAGAATATTTTACACAAAATACTATGGCTTCCAGTTACTGAGAGGATTTCCTTTAAATTGTGTTTGGATCTTCCCTCCTATTCCTTTAGAAAGAGCTGACTAAGTACACTCCATATCATCATTTGCGTTCTTCTTCTTCCTATCTTCTAAGCTTTTCCTGCTTCAGTAAAACCTCCTTTCAAAGGCAGATCATTTTCTGTTCTCTTCCTAAATTGTGGAATGGAATGCTTACTTTTTAAAATCTACTTCTTCATATAAGAAATTAGTAATACAAAAAAGTGTAAAAGCATCTGGGGCCACACGCACTTGTCTGAATCTGGCTTTCTTTAGGAGGCCCTTCAAGAAAAGGCTTCTAGGATATGAGTAAAATGGGCATAGTAAAATGAAGTGAAGGGTGTCCTATGGAGACCTGTGGAGACCTGTGGTCGCAGCCACATGGCCTCTTCATTTCTATGGACGCTGTAAACCCTGCCGGGTCTACTAGTACATGATGCAAAATGATTAACCTAAATCTGTTCATTAAAAGTCTATCGTGAGCACTGCTTAAACAGGACAAGTATGGTTCAATGCCCTCTCTAGACTTAGCTAGTAGATGTTCTCTCACCAACGGCTTGGCAAACTCTCTGTCCTCACGAAGTGTCAAAGAATACTTTAAAAAACGATCCTTCACCAAGGCCTTATCCTGCATACACATGTTAGAAGGATTGCAGAATAAATCTGCGTATACCATTTTTTCAAAGGACTCCTTCACATATCGTTGCCAAGGGATTTTGAGCCCATGATCGAGGGAAAAACTGTGTTGTATAACCAGTCTGCTTAATGCCGCCCCCTCATTTGCCCAGATCTTTACCCAACAGGCCAGGGGTTTAACTGCCATCATGTCAGTGATATATCTGACACCCAATTCTTCATGAATAATATGCGCTGGTGTGCACTGGGGGACTTTTAACAGGTGCCTAAGATATCTTTTCTTCGACCTGCAGTTTCTTAGCCTCAATAAATCCCCATACCTCACTTCCATATAGCACTTTAGCACAGCACATGGAGCTATATCATTTTAAGATCTGCTCTGGGGTCCAGCGTCCTAGCCTGTGTGCGAAATTCGTTATTGATCCAGTACACCTAGTTGTAGCTCAGCACTTCAATTCTAATAAATATTTAAAATTTAAAATTTAAAACCCCCAGATATGAAAAGGACTGTATCTTGCCTAGGTAATGAGAACCGATTGTGTATTCATAGGATCTGCTCGGCTCTTCCCTACCTCCATAACATAGGATTTTGCAAGATTGGGGGACAAGTCCAAATTCTCCATAAAGGACACAAAACCATCTATTAGGAGCTGCAGACCCTTAGGGGTACGGGCAAGGAGTACCGCATCATCTGCATAAAGCACAACGGGAATCCCGCGGGTACCTATCCTGACGGTATCTGCATGTATGGTACTCAGTGCATGATCCAGATCATTTATATATAGGGTGAAGAGAAAGGGTGCTAATATGCAACCCTGTCTGACCCGCCTAGAACACTTAAAGGATTCTGTTATCATTCCCTCCTGGTTATATCTGACCGCAGCCGTGGTGTTAAGATGTAAGGACTTTAAGATGTTAATGAGCCCCAGATCCACCCCAAGCACGCCCATAATTTCTCACGGGTTACTCTGTCAAAAGCCGCAGTCAGATCCTTAAATGCCAAATACATCATCCCTGGATTGACCACTGTGTATTTGGCTGCAATGAGATATAAGTTGAGGCATTGATCAGTGGTAGATTTCCCCGGTCTGAAACCAAATTGGAGAACAGTTATAACTTGATGCTCCTCTGCCCAATCTGTCAGCTGACTTAAAACCACCTGCCCTAAAACCTTCGCTGACACATCAGTAAGGGAAATTGGATGATAACATTGTGGGCTGTCCTTATTACCTTTCTTAAAAATAGGGACAATCGTAGCAGTGGACCATGATGCCGGCATTACTGTGTCCACTGCTGATGCCGGCATTACTGTGTCCACTTCTTTACTTAAAATAACACCCCCTTATATTGTTAGTTATGTTAAAAATCTCACAATTCACTGAAAAAAAACAAAGGTTAAAGTCTACCGCCAGATGAGAACAAACATGCCTTTCCTGCCGCAGGATTGCAAGCAAGGAAAACAAGTCTGCTGCCAAACATCAGAAGATTTAAACATACTCCTGCTGGGTGGGAGAAGACTTCTGTTTTGCTGTCCGCACTCCTGTGGGCAGGGAAACATATAATACTTCCACCCAGAGGGAGCAAGCAAAGATAGCTGCTCCTGCCGGGCGGGAGCAATGTCGTCTACTGCACTATGCATGAGTTGGCTGGGCCCTTGAGCTCCCACTCTGGTTCCCAATTTAAAGTTTGTGTGTGCCCTGGGTGGACACAGGAGCACCCACCCATGGCACTGGGGATGTGGTCCCCAGGGCCTAATAAGGCTTGGGGAAGGGGGCTGTATGGTCCACTTCCCCTTTTTTATCGCTTTTGGCCCCAGGGGATTGGATCCTTGGGGCCTAATGAGGCTCAGGCAGTGGTTTGCACGTCCACTAACTCTAATAATGCAGTTTGACCTGAGGGAATGGTGTCCCCAGGGCCTAATAAGGCTCGAGGAGTGAGGCCGCACAACCTTCTCCTTCATAATGTTATTCAACCCTTGACCCCGGGGATGGGGTTTGCTGGGCCTAATAAGGCTTAATGAGAGGGGTATATCCCCTTCCATAATATTTAATTTGGCCCTAGGGGATGCCATCAGGGGGTTGGATGGGCACTGTGGCCAACCCCTCGCCACACACAGCCTTTGACCATGTTTGGCATGGGCTTGCTTGACTGCAGTGGGTTGGACACAGGGCCTGACAGCAGGTCATGCCCTGCAACCAAACCCCTGTTCCGCATGGCCAAAGGCCGTGCTTGGCGCGTTTTGACTTTACGTATGGTAATAAAATATTACTTTACATTAAAACAAACTTAGAAATTCACCCATAAAATGCTTGAAGCAATGGTATAATTAGGAATTATATTTAAATATAAATTTACATTACAAAAAAACAGATGTGATGTGTGAAGTCCTAAGCAGTTCATGACAGGGGCATACGTTATAGTTAGCTTTGGTAACTATAAAAGACACATTTCTGTGTTTTATTTAGTTCAAAATGTTACATTGGCACTGAACTGTTCACCTAAATATAATGTCACTTTAACCTTTTTTCAGTGAATGCATATACATACACACACACACAAACATATGCTTTTTTACATCAGATTTATGTTAGATATGTGTGCCTATAGACATACCTGTCTATGGGCTTACCATGCATGAACCTAGCTCCCTCATTCCTAGTTATGTGGAATTAGGTGGGATGTTTTCTACACCTGCTAATTAAAATTTCACTGCAATAAGGCATTTACTTCTATTAATCTCCTATTTTTTCTGTGCATTTTGTCTCTGATAACATTTGACAAGTTTGACGTACTGGAATTTAAAATGAGAACATGCAATAATCATACAACTCTTAAATCCAAACTCTTTGCAATCTTCAGGTCCAAGTTGGGGTATATATATATTGGAGAACAGTATAGGGAAGATATTTTGTTTTGTTTGGGTAGGAAGGAATGGAAAATGGAGGCATCCTGAGGTTGAGGGAAGCCCTGGGTGTAGAAGGGGTAGTGAGGATAGGAAAAGTAGGTAATCCAGATGACATATGATGAAGATTGAAAATATCATTTGTTATGTTACCTACATCAATTTTGTACATTTTCCATATCACATGTTGGACAGGTACAATGAGGGAAGGAAAACTACAGAAGACTACTTAACCACAAGTATCCTGTATTGCTCCTCAAATGACAAACATTCTAATGTCATGGATCACAGAGCAAAACTCCATGGTGCATATTTACAAAAACATCATGTCATTTCAATTTAGTTGCACTGAGTCATTTAAAAAATGCAGGGAAGTGCTGTATTTATAAGAATACAGCACACCCCTGTGTTCTCCCGTGGGCCGGCACTAAAAAGGCTATCTAGCGCCATGGTGCAAGGGTGCCTGCATTGCAGGGATGATTGTGTTTGTGCAGGAAGGCACACCTTCCTGCACAAAAACAATAATTAATGGTGTTTTGCTCTTTCTATGTGTGCTGCAGCATGGACGCTCTTCTTCCTTAGAGGGATGCAGGGGAGCAAAAAAAGTTGGGCAGCATCACCCATTGACCCAGATGGAATGGGGTCACCACTTTAGGGAGGAATGAGGCACCAGAAAGTCTGTCTTGATGGTAAACAGCCAGAGGGGACATTTCTTTAGAGGCTCAAAGGGAGCACACATAAGAATTTTGAGAACCAGATTGAGATCCTACTGTGCCATTATAAAGGGCATAGGTGGAAACATATGTACAAGCCGTTTTAAGAACCTATTTACATTTGGGGATTTGAGCACGGAGGGCTGGTCCGGCAGCCACAAGAAAGCGGACAGAGCAGAAAAAGTACCCAAACCAGAGCCTTACTGGGTAAGGGTAAGAATAAAAAGAAGAATATTAGACAAAGAAGCAGAAAGAAGGTCGATAGACCTTTCTGTACAGAATTTTACAAGCTAATGCTAACAATAGGTGTTTACCATCTTAGTTGAGGGCTGCCAAGATTAGCTTACATACTTTGGGAAGGAAGGTTGAAAGCTATCAACTCAATATCCATGTAAGGAAGCAGAGAGTTGACAGGTTTGGGTGGAGGAACCTCCCCTGCTGCTGCCACAGAAAATCCTCCCGAAGAGGCAGCCTGTTGGAGGATCAATGCTCATTCGAAGAAGCTCAGGATACCAGACTCTCTGTGCCCAGTCTGCAGCCACAAGAATGACTTGGGCCCCGTTGTTCTTGAACTTCTTGAGAACTCAGGACAGAAGTGGTATGGGTGGAAAGGCGTACAGGAGGCATGAGCTCCTTTGTAGCAAAAAGCATCGCCAAGCGATAGTTGCCTTGAAAAGTCCAGCACCCAAAACTGCTTTCATTGCGCATTCTCTTTGGAGGCGAACAGATCTAACCAAGGCTCTCTTCACTGCTGAAAGAGTGCTTGCACCACCTACCACTGGAGACATCATTCGTGATCCGCTAGATATTGATCGCTACATTCATCTGCCCTGGCAGTCAGAGAACCTGCCAGGTGTTGAACCACCAGGGTTCCAGCCATGTACGGAGGCGTAAGGCCTCTTGAAAAAGGGTCGAGGACAATACCCTGTCCAACCTCCCCTTGACAGAGGGAAGAAATTAATTCAATGCAAGCCAGATCGCCCGAAGTTCGAACAAGTTGATGTGGAGCCCCGACTCTGTCGAAGATCATTGTTCCTTGATCTGTACCTCTCTCATCTCACTACTGCAAGACCTGGTAGGCAGTGGCATAACGAGCCTTGAGGGGGCCCCCCTGCAGGGTACGTGAAGGGTCCCCCTTCAGACTCAATCTAGAGCTCCCCAGCAGAAGTGCGGTGCTGACGGGCCCCCTGGAGGGTGAGGGACCCCCCGCACCGTGGGGGCTGCAGGGGCCTGTGTTACCCCCCTGCTGGTAGGGGTCTGCCTCTGACCCAATCGAGGTTCATCAACTACCTCTGCAGGTATTTTGCAGTTTCCTCCAAGATCTGGACCACATCAAAGAGATTCCCCTGATGTTGCCCCCACTGAAACTTCAGGTCCCACTACAGAGCCCACATACGCCATCTGGTGTGATTTAACAACAGGATGCAGGATGCCAAGAGTCCCAGCAGCCTCAGAGTCATTCTCATCAAAACCCAGGTTAGAGGCTGAAACATTGGTATCATAGCCTGAATATCCTGGACTCGCCGTTCAGGAGGATAAGCCAGAAACTAAACTGTGACCATAATGCTCAGATGAAAGGAAGCATCTGAGGAGGAGTCAGGTGCGATTTGGCACATTTATAGAGAGCCCCAGCTAATGCAGGAGGTCTGCAGTTGTCTGGAGGTGGACGATGACAGCCTGGAGTCAGGACACCTTTATCAGCCAGTCATTGAGGTATGGGAAAATTGACACCCCTAACTTGAGCATATGAGCTGGACCACCGCCATCACCTTGGTGAACACCCGAGGGGCGCTAGTAAGACCAAAAGGTAGCATGGTGAACTGAAAGTGCTCGTGGCCTACCTTGAACTGTCAACCAGTCTTCCTGGTCTAGGGCAGACAAGACCTGAGCTAACGTGAGCATCTTGAATTTCTCTTTTTTGAGGAAGAGATCGACAGTCCAAAGGTCCTGAATAGGATGTAGACCTTTTTCAGTATCAAAAAGTACTTCTGAATTTGGAACCTTTTCTATAGCTCTCCAGGAAAGCTGTAACTTCCTCTTGTAGTAATAATAGATGATCCTCCGGCAGCCATTCTTGAGTTGGCGGTTAAGGAGGAGTAAAAGAAAGAAAGGGAAGAGAATTGCCATCCTGAATGATCTGCAAGACCCACTTGTCCGATGTTATGGACTTCCAGCGGAGGAGATGATGTTGAATTCTCCCTCCGCTGGAGTGGTATGGCCTTTGCAGAACCAAAATAGGAATGCTTGGAGGCTGCAGCTGCTGTGGGCTAGGTGGTAGACAACCTTTGGCTACCATTCCCACAAAGTCAGAATGTACCACGCCCACGTCCTCACACAACTTGGGGAATTTGCACAGGACGGTGACTGGGATATGGCTGACGCGGTTTATAACCCTTTTAATTGCCATGAAAGAGGCGAATGGTAGACTGGTCACGAGGTGTAACCGAGAGGCCCAAGAATCTATTGTAGCTAAAATTCCCTGAAGTGCTCCAAAGCTGAGTCTGACTTCTCATCAAAGAGATGAGTCCCGTCAAATGGCATGTCCAAGAGGTTAGCTCAGATGCTCTGAGCCAGGCATGGCACCGTAAGGCCACTGTAGATGAAAATGCTCTACCCAGCAACTCAGTCGTATCAAAGCCATGAACTTTGCTGCATCCCTCCCATCTTTTACTGCCAGGGAGAGAACCCCCTGCGCCTCTACTGAGACCTGTGGCAGCACTTGAGCAACCGTTTCCCATAAGGTGTGTGAGAAACGGCCCAATAAGCATGCAGTGTTTACCGACCGCAATGCAAGGCTGGTAGAAGAAAACATCTTCTTCCCAAGTGCATCCAGCCGATTGGATTCCTTATCTGGGGGAGCGGAAGGGAAAGCGCTGGGGAACACTGAAGCCTGAACCATCAAGATGTCAGGGGTGGAGTGTTGGCTGAGGAAACTTGCATCACCCGGTGCAGGGCAATGGCGGCGTGCTATGCTTGGCTTGGACCACTTGCCTAGAAGGACATCTGCCCGTATTTCATTAGAGGGCAAATGGGATTCGGACGAGGAAGCTCAAGGTCGAAGCACCTTGGTCAAGACATTAGTCTTGACCTGCACCAACGGTAGCTCCACATCGAGGTCCTCTGTCGCCCTCCTAACCACCATGGCGTAAGATGGCACCTCCTCCGTAGCCACATTTGGTCGAGAGAGCATACCAGTATCTGGAAAGGTATCCAGTCCACTGGCCTCCTCAAGTTCCTCATACCAGTCTTAATTGCACAGTAGAAGCAACCAACTGGTTTTCTAAAGGGTCCAGAGACCCCTCACATTCTTCTCCCAAGCCTAAAAATTATTCAAAAAGTACAGGCAACCATGTAGAACCTCTGGGCTGCATCGGTACTGGAGTCGACGTTGACCAATGTCAATCCGACTCTGAGTCGTCATGTATCAGAGTGGGCAGCGCTGGAAGCGTGCAGCCTGGTGGGGCCTCTCCCGTCCCCGCAGAGCTTGAAGGCAAACCGGAAATGAGGGGAGATACGGATTAACAATTCTGTGGAACCATGCCTAGAGTGTCGATGCTGCTTATCTGTCTCACTCATGGACGACAGACGAGGTTAAGTCAAAGTTAATTTTCACTTCTTCTTCTTATGCTTCGTCCGAGAGTGCCGAAGGACCTCGAGTGTGATGAATGGGACTTGGGGCTCCTTGAGCTGTCACGCAACCTTCTCTTCTTCAATTGGGACCAGGATCGCTCCTGCAAGGCCTTCACAGCCATGGCCCGGCAGTCCAAGCATGATGCTGAGTTGTGGTCGCATTCGAGACACCACAACCAGACCAGATGGGCGTCGGTTACAAACATGGTGCGGTGACAGGTGCCATACCGCTTGAAACCAGCCCGTCTAATGATTAATCCTCGACACACAAGAAAAATTTTCTCGACAAAATGTCGAGAGAAGTAAGTCATTCAAAAAGAGACAGAGGGGTAGCTCTTCTCCGGATCAGCGCTAACTGATGCCGCGCACCTTGATGGCGCCTATTTAGGTGTAATCAAGATTCTTGTTTCTGGTCCAGGGAGTACCTGGCTTGGCAGTTTGGGCAAGACTGATTTGTATATGGCTGGGTCCAAATTGGGGTGGCATAGTGAGCAAAAGAACAATGGAATTAACCCAGATCTCTTGACTGGGGTGAATGTGTGATTTATACAGCATTCTGTCCATCATTTGTTGCCGCAGCACTTTTCATCGTAAGTGGGATGGGTATGCCCAGATGTGGGTCCCTTGCTTGCTGTGCTACCAGGTTCAAGCTAGTTTGGCTGATGAGGGGTAATACCCTGATACCGGTCCAAGGATGCTTGTTTCTGGTCCAGGGAGGACGATTTGTGCTGGACTGTCCCTATTAGGAGCAGGATCCAGACTGATTTGCATATGGCTGGGTCCAAACTAGGGTGGCGTAGAATGCAAAAGAACAATGGCTTTAACTCAGATCTCTTGACTGGGGGTGAATGTTTCATTTTTACAGCATTCTGTCCATCATTTGTTGCTGCAGCACTTTTTGCCTTAAGTGGGATGGGTATGCCCAGATGTGTGTCCCTTGTTTGCTGTGCCACTAGATTCAGGCTAGCCTGGGCAATACTCCAAAACCAATCCCAGGATGCTTTTTACTGGTCAAGGGAGGACCCAGCTTGGCAGTTCGGGCTGGATTGCTACCATGAGAAGCAGGGTGAAGACTGATTTGCATATGGATGGGTCCAAACTGGGGTGGCGTAGTGAGCAAAAGAACAATGGATTTAACCCATATCTTTTGAATGGGATGAATGTATGATTTATAGAACATTCCATCCATCATATTTGCCGCAGCACTTAGGTCACCACGACTTCATGACCAATGCCAACGATGCCGGTGAGGTCACATGAAACGGGACAGCCCCACCCGATGGAGTGCAGGGGTAATGCTCATGCAAAAAGTTAATGGATCCAGTCTGACAACTGAGAAATTCAAAGGTAAGGAATCTGAAGCTAGATGTCTCTTATCAGATACCCATCCTCAATAAATCGATCGACTCAGCCACATTCCTGGAAATCTACACACATGCCACCATCACACAGCTGCTTGGGAAACCATCTGCAAACCTAGCCACGCTCTCCAACTACAGACCCATCTCCCTCATACCATACCCAGCCAAAGTCCTAGAGAAACTAATCAACCAGTGCCTCACCTTCCACCTCCGCAACCAGATTCAGGACAGAAACAGCACTCATTGCTGCCACAAACATCTGCATGATCCTTGGAGGAGAAGAAACGGCAGCCCTCATTTTTCTGGACCTCTCTGCAGTATTCGAGATTGTTTCACACCCTATCCTCATCAGGAGCCTGCACAACACTGGCATTCACGGATGCGCTTGCTGCTGGATCTGCTCCTTCTTCATGGAAAGAATACAAACTATCAGTCTGTCACCTTATTTATAGGAAGCCCGCTAACTCATCTGTTGAGTGCCCCAAGGTTCATTGATCAGCTCCAGCCTCCTCAATGCATACATGATCCTTCTGGCCAACATCATTTGTGAACACATCAACATCCTCTCCTACTCCAGTGACATGCAACTCATACTCTCAATCTCGGACAAGACACCGCAACATAAGAAACATATTCACGGCCTACATGACTGAAATGGTTAACAGGATGAAAGCCAACTGTCTCAAGCTCACCACTTAAAAGACAGAAGGGGTGATCTTTAGAATGAACATCTCGCTATGGAACTCAAAATGGTGTCTGGCTGAACTCGGAACCGCATCCACAACAAGAGCCTCAGAATCTTCATCGACAGCAAACTGGTGACTGCACAAGTGAACACTGTCACTGTATCTTGCTCCCACACCATGAAGAAATTGAGGAAGATTTTCAAATGGATCTCAAGCAACACCAGGAAAGCCGTCCCTCACACCCAACCCAACAGCAAGTTGGAGTACAGGAATACCCTCTTCGCCGGGATCACTAAGCAACTCACCAGAAGACTACAAACCATCCAGAACTCAGCAGCCAGACTCATCCTCAACCTCCTACACAGAACTCAAATTATTTCACACCTCAGGGAGCTCCACTGGCTCCCAATACACAAAGGCGCTCATTTCAAACTCCTCACACACATTCAAGGCAGTACACAATTTAGGCCCCAACTAACTGAACAGTTGCAACTCCTTCAACCACCCAGACACTATTGCTGTGTAGGACGTTTACTTGAACTCATACCACACATATACAGAACCAGATCAAGAGGATGGGCCTGCTCTTACATCGCTAATTATGCATGGAATGACCTCCAACTCCACATCAGAGCTTCCACCTCTCTTCTTGAATTCCACCGGAAGCTGAAGACTTGCCTTTTCAATTAACCGATCTACACCAGAAAAGGTTAGGCACTCACATCTTCAGGATACCTTCAAGGATGACAGTGTGCTTTACAAATACATATAACATAACATAAAAAATAAGAAAGTTGACTTAATTCGCCATCATCCATTTGTCACAGGACGTGACATCACTGGTTTCATGCCAAAACCATCCTTTAAAAAGGGGTCAGGAAAGCAGAATGCATTCCCCATCATCAATCGCCACAGGAAGTGACATCACTGCTTACCCCATTTTCCATCTGCACAGGAAGGGACTTTCTGCTTCCTTTCTACTTCAGTCAACTCTTCAGAGAATCTCACTGGCTGGGCATTACCAGCAAAGTGTGGACAAAGACAAGGGCATTGTCTGTGTAGGCCTATTAGGGCCTATTAGTGCCAGATAGTGCAAGAATCCCTGTTCCACTGAAACCTACAAGGGAAGACATAATCATTTGCTTTCATACTGCCAATCTCCACAGACAAACATATCTCCCTTCTCAAGGTCCCCCCAAGAAAATGTGGGCAACCCAAAAGAGAAGACCAAACCTTCAGATCCTTCAAATACTTCTCCATTGACAATCTACTGATTAAACTAACCTCTCACCCTCACAATTCTATGTCTGATGTCAACACACTTCTAAATGAGTTCAACTATTTTTTTGAAAACTGTGTGAACGTACACATTTCAACTAAACACGCAGGTGCAAGCCAAAACCTTAAGCACGCTGGTACTCTAACATCTTAGCTGGCAAAAAACACTCCATCCACAGATAGGAATAGGAAAGAAAATAGAAGAATGCCAGAACTCCCAATGTCCTCATGATACTAAATATTCCTCTGGGCAAGAAGCAGACAGTTCATCAGATCAGCCAAAGCAAAGTAATATATCAACACCTTCTAAAATGCCACCAGCAGTAGCAGAACACTTTTCAGGAAAATCAAGTACTGCATCAACAGTGTCATGCCCGACCCACCTATCACAGACTCTAGGGACAAGTGCAATGCCATCACCATCTTCTCCAGTGGAAAACAACAGAAGATCTGACAGCAGACCCACAACACCAAACATACTTCTCCTCTTACAGCCAGACTTCTTGTACATTCCGACTACAGTCATCCTTTAACACCCTATGTGAAGCATTGGCTTATGCTCACCTCCCTTTTTGCTTCCTTTCAAGTACATGGTGGTGGCCTAAAGCTCCCGTGGGGCTTGTTTGTATTTGGGGACTACAAATCCCAGAATCCTTAGCACCTCTGCAGCATGAAAGCTCTTTGGACAAGTTCATTCCACACCGCGTTCTGCAAAGACTGAGCAGAAGAGGCACAGTCTGAAAAGGGTGCAGCTGCACTCTTCTTATTCTTTTAAGTCAATTTCCAAACAAGTACAAGAGCTTGAATTCTTTGTAGATGTAGCATTAAGAAGGAATTATGTAAAAGACTATACTTGGGCTGAGGCAGTGTATTCAATCTTGAGAGTTGAAAGACTCAAAAGACATTTGTGTTTTTTAATTCCCCATCCTGTGTTTAAACCATTCACGGACATGATCTATGGGCGTAAGCATTTGCCAGAAATTGAACATTTGGGGCCAGATGTAGGTAAATATATTTTACCGACTCATAAATACCGAATTTTACCGATTCGGTATTTATGAATCTGTAAAATATAAGGAGGGAGATGTAGGTAAATCCAGATGTGGATTTACCGAATCTGTAAAAGTCGGTATTTACCGATTCGGTAAATACCGACCGGTAATGCCCATTCATTCCTATGGGCTTTGTAGCCCATAGGAATGAATGGGCATTACCGATTCGGTAATTTACAGAATCGGTAAATTTACCGATCGGTAAATTTACCGATTCTGCCCCCTACATCTCAAAATCCATTTACCGGTCGGTAACGGCCGAAATCGGCCGTTACCGACCCGTAAAAGCCTACCTACATCTGGCCCTAGGTTTCCAATTAAAGAGTATCACGATCTATGAGAGGTTTGAGATATTAGGTCTACAATACCAGTACCATTGACAGGGAATTAACTGGATATAGGAGCTGCCTTGTAATGTACAAAAGCTGTGGTATGTCGAAGAGTTCTGTAATGTACACTATTGCCTGGCTGGTATGTATATGAATGAAAGTACAGAAACTGTTAAAGTCATAGTTAACCTGTGTATTCTTTGCTCGTGTCTGCCACAACCTACACCTCTACATAAAATCACTATAGCTGGAAGAGAGGATCTGCGGAGACACATACATCTTCTTCTCAGGTGAAAGTTCATGGGGAATTAGACTTAAGCAATCTGGAGAACATCATTCTGAATTCAAGAAGTTAATCAGTATCTCTTCGAGGTTTCCCTCCACTTTGTTTCCTTCCCAACTACCCTTTCCGTTGCCTGGCCTCATCAAATCTCTGAACCATAACAGTGAGCAGAGATAGTGGTGCCAGGAGGACACCCATTTAAAGCTTCGCACTGATCCTGAGGATTGAAGCCACTGACAGAATAACACGCCCACCAAAAGAAATCCCCCCAGTCAGTTCAACTCTGAGGTGGTTTCCTTAGAGGATGTGCTTGATGCCTGAGTGTTCAACAAAAGTTAGCCGCATCCCAAGCAGAGACGACAGCTCTTAAAGAAATGTAGACCCATTTGATGTACCTTTGTGAAGATTTACTGTGGGTTCTGAGGGATGGTCCTCCAGCACTTTGGCACCAGCACTTCTGCGCTAGCACAAGTTCCTCAAATTTCTGTTCCATCTCCTATTCCAAGGGCAGCACCAGAACTGTATTCTGGGAACTGAATATTTCTAACTCAGGCCATGCTGCATTTCTCTTGTTGCCCTAAAGTTTTTCTACTTAAGAATCATTCACCATAACCTATTTTGTATTGGATGCAGATTCTTGGGTGGCTCCTTTGGTCAGGAACAATGATCCTATTCTAACTGAGTGGGATGAGTTTAGAAAAGTGTTTGAGAGAGTATTTAAGAGAAGTGCTGATAGGGAATTATTAGAATTATGGCAGGGTACGAAGGATTTGGTGTCTTACCGTAGCACATTCAATAGGCTAATCACAGAAAGTTCTTGGCCTGACATAAAAAGAGCAGTCCTATGTTATCAAGTTTGAAACATGACCTAGAGGATGCCTTGGTGCAGATTAACCCACAGTCCAAGGCCTGTGCGGATTTGATCATCCTAACTTCACATTTGGACCACAGAATATTTGAGAGAAGTGGGGACATGAGGAAAAGAGAGAAACCTTTTCCTCGCTTTCAGAGAAATAGTTTTCAGTCCTGAGGCTGAGTCTGACGTAGACCCAATAGCGATAGGGCCAATTCGATCCCCTCTGTCAAAAGAAGAAAAAAATGTGATATATAAAAATAGTCAGTTTGTTTAATGTGGGAAGCAGGGTCAAAGAGTGGCCCACTATACCCAAGGAGACGGCCCCACCAGGAATCACCAAAAATATTGCGTGGCTTCAGGGTAAGCTATGGAACATTAGCGAGCTCACACCAGAAATAGGGGACTGGTTTGAGAGAATGAGTAATCCAGTCATCGAGTTCTAATCCTGACCACAACAAACCCTACCATGTAATTCTGAAAATTACTCTAATCCCAGTTTATCTAGATCTGGCACAAAATAAATTAAAATAAAACGTTGAGTGTAGCATTCTCACTCTCTGGAATCACACAGGGAGATTCTGAGAGAGTTATTGGTGCCAGGGAAGGCTATGCAAACCCCATGGCTCAAATGTATGAAACACCTATTGGGAAGACTGAGCTTGAAGGGACTGTGACTTAAACCAGATGATCGATTTTAACCACTAAAGCCAATTTAAAAAGCATGTATTGGGAAGCCATGGCAGCACAAAGAGCTACTGGAAGTACTTTCAGGCTAACAGGGGAATTTTGAGATTTCAAACCCCTCCCATGCTACTGATAGAGCATCATGATATTCTGAAATTGTAGGGGTTCATCATATTCACGGATAGTCCGCACCCGCATATAATCCTGTGTTGAACTAAGTCTTAATCATTAGAAAATGTGAACGTAATAATGAATAATGTATATGTAATGCTGGGAAATTAGTTGGTATTAGTTGAGGAAGTAAAACAACATGTAAAATGTAACCGCTGATTGCAGTTGCCTAGTGAATTAGTTCACGTATAAAGCAGTGCATTAGATTTAAACGTGCACCATAAAAGTCTGCACGTTTAGAGATACCTAAATGTGCCTTAAGGAGAAGAAATGTAATGCTTATAGATGTCATGTTTATTAACGCGCGTATTCTTTGACGTGTAAGGGCCTAAATGAGTATTCACATTTTGCAATGGAAAGGCCTATTTGCATTTCTTATGTTAGCTGAATTTAGTAGGCCAGAAATGTGTTTCCCTGGGAGAGCTCTCAGTTGAAGACAGTCAGCAGATTTCTTGTGCGTGCGAGGTTACTTCGTTCACATGCTTCTGTTGCAGGTGAAAGGTCATCGTTCTCGTTAGCTAGACTGATGCTCTTTGTTTTAGGAGTTAGGTATGGAGGAGACCTGCTACATAGTTTCCAAGAATGCCAATAATTGAAAAACTCGTTGAAGAAGCCTGGGATTCAAGGACGTACCAACCGTTGCTGGACCGAGTACAAGTTTCAGTGTAAAGATACTTGCAAAAGGTGCTGGCCAGAAATGGGTGTTTTTGGGGGGTGTTTTATTGAAGGTGCATTTTGTATTAGGGAAAGTGCCCCGAGGGTGGAGAGGCAGATGGAGCAGAGAGCCACTAGGAGGGTCGAAGAAGGGATCGATTCTTAGAAGGAAGACTTAGCTTTGGCTACTGACCCTTGAACGTGAGTGTACTTCTTAGGAAATCTTCACGAGGGGACACCTTTTCTCGATCTTGCCTGGGAGATGCTAAGTAGGGATGTCACCTTAGTGTTAGTGCAGGGACAGAATTAACTGACTATTTTTCCCTTACTGTAATGACTGATAAAGACTGATTTATTTATTGGAGCAGTTGTTGCTTGTTTAATCTTTTTAGAACTGCTTATTCATTTTATGCTACACCAAATCAGATTTGTACGTAGGATGAATTTTTTTATTAGTACACATGATCTTCTTTAACTTCGTCATGAGGTGCCTGTATGTCCAGTTATTTTTGGCTTTGTAATAAATCCTTAAATTTGAATTTCTGAGTCAGTGGTGTTCTCCAAGTCTAAATTGTTTAGCTCATATTGATGGTAGTGAATGTATTGGTTTTCTCCGCTTTACACTTCCAGTAGATAAAAAGATCCAGTCAGCCGAGGATTCTTAAGAGTGATAAGAGATGGTAAGATAAGATAAGAATCTGGCGTTATCACTACAAACCTACTTCAGATGAAATGGTGCTGATGAGGGCACGTAAACTGTGTATAGCCAGGCACTTCCGGGTACGGAGGTTAGCGCTCTAGTTGTTGGGAGCGTTTAAGGATAAAGGAGGCAGATCTAGGCGGCCGCGGGACGGCAAAGGCGGGCGGTGGCAGTGTCCCCCTGAGCTGTTGATGGAGAGCCAGTTAACCCTGCAAGTACCTGCCAGGATATTTAATTGCTTTTAAATACTTAAGTACTGTTTTAAATATACTGTATTAATCTTGGGGAGCTTTTATTAAAACGAACGTAGGGCTGAGAGGGTACTGGGGGGCAGACAGCACTCACCTGGAGGCCTGAGCTCGGCGTTCCTTCCTCCCTGCCCTGGTCTGACGCGGTAGCCAGTACCGTTGCGCAGAGGGCGGGGCAGGTAGAGCCAGGCACTTCCGGGTACGGAGGTTAGCGCTCTAGTTGTTGGGAGCGTTTAAGGATAAAGCAGCCATGCCTCAGCGTCCGCTCAGCGGGCGCGCCGCCGGCGTGCTGTAGACACGCCAAAGACAAGCCCGTCTGCGCCCGTCCACGGTCGTACGGGGCCAGGGGCCATACCCCCTGCCGGTTCTCCAGTCGTGAGGACATATAGTGCTAAACAAATGCTGGGTTTAAGGCAGGGGGGTGGAGCGAACGCTGTCCTCCGAACAAAAACGATGTAACTACTGTCCATTTACTCTGGCTCAGCAGCGCAGTACGTCGAATGCTGTAGAGAGGATGAGACTGTCCCTTATTAACTGTAGATCCTTAGGGAAGCATAAAATTGAGGTTCACGATTTACTGATAGATGGACAGTTGGATGCCCTGTTTTTGACAGAAACATGGCTGAATGAAGACTCTGCACCTGATATAGTAGATGCACTACCACCAGGTTATGACATCAACAGGATTGACAGACCCAAGGGGCGGGGAGGCGGACTAGCCATAATTTTCAAAACAGAAATATTCTGTACTCTGGAGTCGGCTGATATCAAGGAGAGCGAAGCGGGCTTCTTCTCTATCATAGGCCTGGATAGTCAGGTCCTGAAAGGGTTTCTAGTCTACAGGCCCCCGGGTCCAGGGACTAGATTTACGGAAAGCCTGATAGACTACTTGGTACAACCAGCCCTAAAATATGAGAGGCTGCTACTTTTCCGATCTAAATTTCCATTTTGATGACCCTACCAACACAGAAGCTCTGGAAATCCGTAACGAGTTAGCAGCAATGCAAATGACTCTTAAATCAGAACTCCCCACCCATGGTCGCGGCCACTTTTTAGATCCTATTTTCTCCAACTGGGAGTTGTTGGCCATCGATCCCCCAGTGCCTGTGGTATGGTCGGATCATTACCAGATTCCTTTCCAGATAGTGGCACAGAGGGGGAGAATACATAAGGTGGATGATATAACCAGACGCAGGAAATGGGTAGGCTTCTCCAAAGTTAAATTTGACGATCTTCTGGAACAGGGTGGACCCCCAGTGGGTCTAGAGATCGAGGCGGCACGCGATGCACTTGACAGCCGAATCTCACAAGCCCTGGACCACACAGCCCCCTGGACTAGAAACAGACCCTGGAGGCAAACTAAATCTGCACCATGGTTTGGACCGGGGCTTGTTAAGGAAAAGGCGGCATGTAAAAGCCCCGAGAGATGCTGGAGGAAAGGCTTTTCTATGGCGGACAGGGTGGCTTATAAAATCAAGCTTAAGGGCTACCATGCTCTGATTAGGAAATATCGGACCGCCCACTATAAAGACAGGATAGAGGGTGCGAATAACTCAGCTAAGGAATTGTTTGCTGTGTATAAGGAAGTCACCTCTTTGTCCAGCACTGCCGCACCATTGAAAGGCTCGGTGGAATCCTGCGATCGGGTGGCACAATTCTTTGCGGATAAAGTGGGGAAAATGTACTCCTCATTTCCGGTGGAGGCTAGAACAGATAGCACGACAGAAGAGGCGAGGCCACTGCAAAATCTAATGGAACTGAGTTACTAGTATATCCTTTAGTACTCCCCAGCAGGATATCCTAATTGACATAGCGTCCAAAATTAAATCAGGCTCCCCAAATGACTCGGCGCCCGCAAGAATACTTAGGGAAAGTATAACTACGCTGGAACCCCACATACGCCATCTGCTAGACCTATCATTTGGATCGGGGCGTGTCCTGTCAGCCTGGAAAGAGGCAGTGGTACTCCCGCTCAAGAAAAACCCTAACATTAGTGCAGAGCAGTTAGATAATCTGCGTCCAATCTCTCTCCTCCCCTATTTCTCCAAAATTGCGGAGAAAGTTGTTAATAAGCAACTGACAGAACACATCGAAACATGCAAACTTCTTCACCCAACTCAATCAGGTTTCCGGGCATCCTACTCGACTGAATCTGCCTTACTCCTGTCAACAGAAACCATACGCAAGTTGGTGGATGAAGGCCACACCACAGCGCTAATCCTTCTGGACTTAAGCGCTGCTTTCGACACTGTAGCGCATCACATCTTGCTGCAGTGTCTGAAAAAAGGGTGAGTGAGAGGCAGAGCTCTGGAGTGGCTGGAATCGTTCCCCCAGAACCGCAGCTTTCGAGTAGCCCAGGGACCACACCGGTCGAAGCTTATTAGGCAGAATCAGGGAGTGCCCCAAGATTCTAGCTTGAGCCCCACCCTTTTTAATCTCTACGTAGCACCAATATCAGAGATTACTGGAAGGTTTGGGGTCCAAGTAGTAACCTATGCTGATGACACCCAACTTGTGGTGTCTCTTGCCCAGTCAGATGGGGCAGCAGCCAATAACTTCTCGATGTGCTTACAACCTGTAGCAGCCTGGATGGCCAATAATTGCTTGAAATTAAATGGAAGCAAGACGGAGGTGCTGGTGGTGGGGAATGCTCCTTCTGTGTGGACATCGGCAAGGTGGCTGCAGGTACTGGGCCCTCTACCTTCTCCCAGTGAACAAGTCAGGAATTTGGGTATCTGGCAAGATAGCAAAATTTCCTTTGAGCACCATACTAGACGTGTGGCAGGAAAGTGCTTCGGTATCCTGAGAACTATGCGGAAAACACTTGACCTACTTCCCACTGCGGCCAGGAAAACATTGGTCCATGCGCTTGTTACATCTAGGTTGGATTACGGGAACGTTCTGTACCTGGGAGCCAATGTTAGATGTATCACCAGGCTTCAGCGTATACAGAACGCGGCTGCCCGCGTGATCTTGATGCTGCCAAAAAGAGCGTCAGCTAAGAAAGCCCTGGAATCTCTTCACTGGCTGCCGTTTAAAGAACAGGTGCTTTATAAAACCCTGCTGATTAGCCATCGCATCATGCAGTGGAAGGGGCAATCTTATCTTTTGGAACTGCTGAGCCCGTATATCCCGGGGCGCGAGTTGAGATCTTCCGGGAAAGGGCTGATGAAGGTTCCTAAGTTTAGAAGAGCTCAGATGGGTGGGCGCTCCTTTCGAGTGCAAGCTGCTCAATACTGGAACAGACTCCCATCCGAAATGAGATTAGAGACTTTGGAACGCATTTTCCGGAATCAACTGAAAACTCACCTCTTCCCTCTGGTCAGAGAGTGAGGAGGCTCACATGTGAGGAACTAGAGGGAAGACATGCCTGACTAACTGTTGCTTGCCACTTCATAGTGCGGGGACACACTGGCCTCAGTGTAACCAGGCGCTCTATAAAATGTATTATTATTATTATTATTATTATTAATATTATTATTATTATAAGTCATTACCTACAAAGGCTTTTTGTAGCAAGTGGTCAGAGGCAGTGTAGTGGGGTTGAACCTTGCATTTATACAGTGTTAAGTTAGCATGAGCTTATTAGAAGTTTAAACGCCATTTTACCTTTTGCTTTCTTTTGCACATGACACACACGTTAGATATTGTTTCAAGTTAGACTGAGTGTTTTGCTTTACATGAGAATAACTTGTTTTTCTACATTGCTAGACTTGCTTCGTAAGCTTAGTCTGAACAGTGAGTGCCGAGGCCTTCAAGGTTATATCAACACTGTTGATGTTGTTCGAACTGATCAGCCCACGTTCTAGACATAACATGCAGCTGTGGACAGCTCAGATACTGGCGCCTTTAATAATACACTGTGTAGGCATGATTGAACACACTTGGAGAACATTCGTATGCTGAGAGCTTTTGCAGAACTCGATGTGATGCACTCCTGCTAATCTCTGAGGTATGGGGTCGCCTATGCAAGCCTAAGAGACCTTCTTTAGTTATAAAATTACCTACTAGCAAGGGAGGGTGAATATAGGTATATATTTAACCTGTTTCCATTTAGCATTATAACATGCTTTCTCCCTTTGTATTTTATGTAATAGTAACTATGCTGTCAATCTTATTTCTTATCATATGTCTGCTTGTATTAGCTAAGATGCTGCACCTGAGATCACGGCATTAAAATAAACATTTTAAACTTGCTCGTGTCTCCCTTTACTCCCTGTTCTGGACTGGTATGAGAGTATAACGAAAGAGTGCTCATGTTTCCCACCTTACCTGAGGTATCCTAAGTCGCATGTTCTGGGTTGTCTATTCATTGGTGACTTTGCTATAGGACGAAGAGCTAATGAGACACTGATGCTAGTCTGGTAGGGGATTTTGGGTACTAAAGTGAGTTTTTGGTACACCCTAATTCACTGAGATACGGAGTCTCTGTGCACAGTTCTGTGACTGAGCAGAATCTCTGCAACATGGCGCCCAACGTTGGTGGTCTTATTTCATGACACTTGAGTAGTGCTTATATCAGACCTTAACCCCTTCACTATTATTTCCGGTTAACAGTGGTGACGGATAAACCTACCTATAGTTACATAGGTCTTTTCAAGGTTGAATCTTTCAAAACGGTTTCCTTTTGAATTACAACCCAGTTGTGCTACATTGTTTTGCATTGTACCTCTCCTGTCTGTGTCGTTATGGGTGACATTGACATACCACAGCAGAGTAGCATTGCTGTGAAATTAAATGAAATGAAAAGAATCTTATAACGCGCAACTAAGCCCGAAGGCATCAAGGCGCCTAACAGAAAAACCATAAAGCAAATAGACAGTAACTACGGGTACGCCCTGGCAAACAGCCATGTTTTCAATGCTTTCTGAAAAAGCAGAACGGAGGACTGAGATTTAATTTCACAAGGAAGGGTATTCCATAACTTAGGGGCAATTGAAGAAAAGGCCCTGCCGCCCCATTTATTCCTACGGAAGCGAGGTACCACCAGCAGGTTCTTTGAAGAGGAGCCTAAGCCTCTGCCCGATACATAGGGTCGCAGCAGCTTCTTGACACCCTCCGCACCCTTACCAGAGAGTGCACTATAGGTGAGGCAGAGTGTTTTAAAGATGATCCTCGATTCAATAGGAAGCCAGTGTAAGGCCTTCCTGGCTGCCGTTGCGGACGCTAATCTGGGAGCGTCCAGAACAAATTTAGCGGCCGCATTTTGGGCAGTCTGAAGACGCTGTAACAGGCTCTTATTCATGCCGGTGTATAAGGCGTTACAGTAATCGAGTCGCGAAGCGACAAGTGCTACCGCCACTTGCTTCCGCGCCAGAGGAGACAAGTAATGTTTTATTTTTCGGAGTAATAATACCCCAGCAGGTAGCAACAGTCTGTTGACCTGCCTGCAGAGTCATGGAAAGGGCGGGATCCATCAACACTCCCAGGTTCCGTGCCGACTCCGTAGGAATAGGACAGGTCCCCAAAGAGGGCGGCCACCAATCAGGTGACCAGATGTCATTGTTTGGGCCAAACACCAAGATCTCAGTCTTCCCACCGTTCAACTTTAGTGAATTATAAATCATCCACTGGGACACTGCTTCCATGCAGTTCCTAAAGTTGAACGGTGACGAGTTACCCAGATGGGAGAGGGACACCAGGATCTGAGTGTCATCAGCATACGAGACTACCTCCATCCCAAAAGATCTAACCAGCCTGGCAAGCGGGGTCACGTAGATGTTAAACAGGGTCGGACTTAATGCCGACCCCTGTGGGACCCCGCATTGCACAGGTAGGGATGGAGATAGGAACTCTCCCAGCTTAACCCTCTGTTCTCTCTGGTCCAGAAAGGAGGTCAGCAGACTCTGAGCCGTCCCTTCCACCCCTATCTCCCTCAGGCGAGATGTTAAGACCGAAGGGGATAGGGTATCGAAGGCGGCTGTCAGGTCCAAAAGGACCAGGACGGTGGTATGTCCCTGGTCTACCTCCATACGGATGTTATTCGACCGTAAGGGCTGACTCGGTGCTATGGTGCCTCCTGAAGCCGTGTTGGGATTGATCCAAGAGACCCGAGGAGTCAAGAAAAGCCGCCAGATGTTGATTAAGGTGAGTCTCCATCATCTTTGCCAGAGCTGGAAGCAAAGAAATTGGGCGATTTTTCTTAAGCACCTCGGGATCAAGTGTAGGCTTCTTTAGGAGGGGCTTGACCACCGCACTCTTCCATTGGGATGGAAAAATGCCCTCTCTCATGGCCCTATTCATGATGTCCAGCAGTAAGGGCAATAAGGGATCTCTGCACTCCTTCAGGACTTTAAGGGGGCATGGGTCCAGTGGGGACCCCGACCTTATCTTATTTAAGAGCAGGTCAAGCTCCTGATACGATAGAGGCGGAAACTCAGACAAAGTCATAGAGGTGGTAGATAAAACCTCCTTCGAGAGCGGAACAGAGGGAACGGGCGGGGGGGGTGACGGATCTTAGTGATTCAAGGTTCAAATAGATGTCCGCAATCTTCGAGTGGAAGAATCCTGCGATTTTATCACAGAATTCCTGGGTGCTTACTACCGGGTCCGGCATCTGTAACGTACAGAGCGAGTCCACTATTTTGAAAAGCTCCTTGGGAGAGGAAAGAGCCATTGTCCAGTTAGCAAAGTACTCTTGCTTTACTCTGATGATCTCCATCTTGTACTCCTTGAGGAGATTCTTGTGTTTATCCCTCTCCTTCATATTCCAGCTCTTCCGCCAAACCCTTTCTTGTTTCCTGCACCTCTGTCTCATGAGCCTAAGAGGCTCCGAAAACCAGGGTGCAGAGGGTTTCTTTCTCGCAGAATAGCAAGAAGAAAGAGGAGCCAGCACGTCTACTGCTGCACTAATGGCTTTGGACAGTTCAGAAGCGGCTAGGTTAACATCCTCAAAAACATCCGCTTTGTGATTTTGCATCAGAGGGGCCAACGAGGCGCTCGTGATTTTCCTAAGGATCCTCCTAGATTTGGTTTGACTAGGTACACGAGTCTTTGCAGGCCGCGGAGCAACCCGAAGCTCCAAAGGAACGGCAAAGTGGTCGGACCAAGCCAATGGTATGGGATCGTCTATTTTAAGCCTATCATCATTAGAAAAAACCGCATCCAGTATATGACCCGCCTGATGAGTAGGATGTTTGACCAATTGCACGAGATCACATGCAGATAGTGAGTCCAGGAGGGCCAAGGAGTCTTTAGAATCAGGGTTGTCTAAATGAAAATTTAGATCACCCAGAACTGTCAAATTGGCAGATCCGAAGGAGGGCTCTAAGATGTTAAAAAGAGACTGACTAAAATCAGTCCTGGGCCCGGGGGGTCTGTACACCAGGATGCCCACAAAAGGAGCGGCATCGGGAGATTTTATAAGAAAGTGAAGGGCTTGAAAAAGATCGGAGGGCCTGGAGAGTTGAGTGGTATGACAGATATGGGAGGTCTTATAGAGGATTCCAAGGCCACCTCCTCTACGCCCCACTCTATCCAGTCTAGTTAAAGAGTACCCATCCGGCACAGCCTCTACCAAGTCCGGTCCCGAGGACTCAGTGGCCCATGTTTCGGTGAGGAACACCCATGTGGGCTTTCTTGCTGTAACAAAATCACGAAAGGCGATGTTATTTTTCACTAGAGATCTAGTGTTAATCAAGAAGCCCGATTCTTTCAGGGGAGGCAACATGGGGGAGGTGGCAGATAAAGGGGGAGGTCTGAGAGAACGAGCTGTCGATAACTTACCACATATATTAAAACAATTGCAGTAAAAAGCATCTCGGAGTGTCTCCGGAGAGCAGGAGAAGTGGCATGGTAGCCAAGCAGGTCTCAAACGAGTGAGATCCTGATAAGAATATAAAGGACCTGCCAGGGGAGGCATTTCGAGTACGCCCAAAGTCCAGAGTCTCCCGCCCTTTAGCTCGTCCTTAGCGCGGACGGGCGCAGACGGGCTGGACTCTGGCGTGACTCCGGCGTAACTACGGCACAAACGCTGCGCTCAGACGCTGCGCTTAAAAGGCCAGCTTTAAATGCAGGTCAGCGTGTCCTTGTGACAGCTGGTCTGCTAACCCAAATGGCGCCCCCAGGGGTCCAAGTCTCCCCCCAAGATGGCCGCCAAAAGCAAAAGGTGACTCCAGGGACCCGCCAAAGCGCGGTGCTTATACAATTATGGTGCAGGTAAAGGGACGGCGCAGAACATAAAAACAGGGTAAATACAAATTAGAATAAACAAAATACAAAAACGGGAATTTTAAAAACGCTATCGCGTTAGTAGCTAGTCCGCCCTGCAGCGCGCTATCTACTGTCTTGTCAGGCGTACGAGGAGATACTAATAGGGAAACCCGCCTAAAATGCCCACCTTATATGCAGGTCAGCGTGTCTTTGTGACAGCTGGTCTGCTAACCCAAATGGCGCCGCTAGGCGCCCAAGTCTCCCCCGAAGATGGCCGCCAAAAGCAAAAGGTGACTCCAGGGACCCGCCAAAGCGCGGTGCTTATACAATTATGGTGCAGGTAGAGGGACGGCGCAGAACATAAAAACAGGGTAAATACAAATTAGACTAAACAAAATACAAAAACGGGAATTTTAAAAACGCTATCGCGTTAGTAGCTAGTCCGCCCTGCAGCGCGCTATCTACTGTCTTGTCAGGCGTACGAGGAGATACTAATGTCCGCAATCATTTGCAGGTTTATAATGTCACCTTGGAGGGCATGGCGATTATTCTAGTGGTTAGTGCTGAGATAGCTTACCCGTTTGAGATTTTCTACTCATGGGTGAAATTTCCTGCTGTGGATGCAACTACTCAGGTGTTTCACACTTACACTCACACAGCCGTGCCCATGGAATACGTTCCTTATAGGACACGGGAAATTCGGATTTCTTTATGGCAGTATTGTGTTTGGTTTAATGGCGTCCTTCCCCACAGTTTAACGGCGATTAGATTAGGTCCTTTGTCCATTCCAGGCGCTTCTTGGCCTGTTTTGGCTGGATTTACCCCACATCCTCCTGCGGGTCAGTCCCCGTTGCTGAGTTGAGACCCCTATATACCTCCGCAATTGGGGTTATTAGGGCCTTGGTTCAATATATTACCCGCAATTTCCAGGGTGGGTTACCTGGTGTTGCGGTGCTCCCAGCTGGACCGAGCGAGATGAAGCTTAGTCCCGTCATGGTTAATGCGGTTATGGGCAAGCGTCCCCAGGATAAGGATGATATGCCTTTCTGGCTTGCCGAAAAACTTGACCAGCTGGAAGCAGTTTTTCCTAATTCGAGTCCTGTAGAAAACACAGAATTCTTACAATTAGATTGCCCAAGGACTTGGTACCGGAAGCTGGTTACTGCGAGCCATGGGGCAGAATCTTTGCGGCGGTATACATGAGGTGCTTCGGCACTCTGTCAATGGCTGTCCTGCCGACGGTCATTAAACGTGTTCAAGATGAACATGGACCTGTGGCTTCAGTTGAATTGGGAATGAGACTCATTGGCTCATTTGATGTAGTTTCCGATCTCGTCCTTTCTAATATAAAGGGAGATGCGGTGAACTTCCAAGTGTCTAATGCCTTGCGTGATGTCCACGATGCTGATAAACCCTGTCAGTTATCGAGAATTATTACGGCGGCCTATAAGACCATATGTCGTAATAGTTTGGGTGTCAAGCCATTTTCTGCTAAAGATAAAAAACAGACTCAGGGGTCGAAGTCTGAAAAAGACAATCAACCCAAAGCTACAAAGCAAAATTGGAACAAAAACAAGAAGCAGGGAAAACAACAACAGAAATGGGAGTCCCGTCCCGCGTCACCAGTGCCTGCATCTACTGAGCGCTCTTATGACTTGCGCGACCGCACTACGATTAAGTCACCTGATCGTTTCCAGGTTTCTGATCAATGTTCTCCTCATTCTTTACAGGACACATCGGCCTCATCATAAGGTGGTGGAGGTGGCGGCAGAGGCAGGGGTGGCCAGCAGAGTTGCGACAAACCCCGCCCGAAAGACGGAAAAGGCAAGCAGGACGATTCTTCACAGAAAAGACCCCAGTTTCAGAAAAAAGAAGTTGCCGCTTTAACAGCGAGATATGCCACAGATAGTGAGAATGCAGCTTCGGAATCAGACGTGGGCGCTGACGCTGTTGGACAGCGCGGCGGAGATTACCATAGTGAGAGAGGCCCTGCGTCCACTACTGAAGTTGACAGCGACTGACAAATTTGTTGTTGTTGAGACAGCTGATACTAGAGTAGCTCCCCCTGATAGGTTATTTGAAATCGGCCTTTTAATTGAAAGTGATATACAACGTACCATAAAAGGGGTATTTTGGGAAAGCTTACAACTACATACGACATTTTGTTAGCAGAGGCTGACTGGCCCCCACCTTTTGTTCTCGCAGCTCAGAGAGGGTAGAAGGTAATCCTCCCTAGTTTCGCGCACACAGTGTCAAAGGAGCATGCGCTGAATTTTGCAGAAGAGTGGGCTGAGGCCCTTGCGCCTGCTTTGTATCGTACTCACTGTGGTTGGGATAAATTCTCTCCCTAACATGAGATTCCCTTGCGGTCTATGCCACAGCCTCAACCTCAATATCCCATGCGGCGTGAAGTGAAAACTTCGGTCGCAGAAACCCTTGAACAATTAGATTATCAAGGTGTGATTGAAACTTGTGTGTCTCCGATGAATAACACTCTTTTTACTGTGACCACGCCTGACGGTTCTTACCATTTGGTATTGGATTACCGGCACCTAAACTCGCATTGCCGTACCTGTGCAGTACAGAATAATCACAGCTCTGCCTTGGTGGATGGTCTTGTACGTAAACGGTTTAAAACCACACTTGACATATCCAATGTTTTTTTTTTGCCCACAATCTTTCCGATTTAAGTAGTCAATGGACCGCTTTCACCAGTGGTGGCACACAGAAAAAATTCAAACGTTTAGCAATGGGCTCTAAGAATAGTCCAAGTGTGTTTGCTGCCCGTATAGTTTCTCTTTTGGAGAGAATCGACCCAGATGCGTGTTCGTATGTGGAGGACATGTATCATACAGACGACGAGATATGGGCACATCTGTGCCGTGTTGACCGCATAATTTGCAATTTTGCTGACTTCGGTTACAAATTTAACTTTGCAAAGTCTCACATTGCACAGTACACAGTGTTGTTCCTGGGATGTGAGCTCAACAATGAAGGTCGAGGATTGGCTCCTCACTTTTTGGAGAAATGCGCACAACTGCGTGCTCCTACAACACTGAAAAAATTACAATCCTTGCTGGGAATTTTGAATTTTGGGCGTACTTATTTATATTCCCGAATGTGCCCAGCGTAACAAGCCTTTATATGCTTTGATAAAACCAACTTTTACCAAATCGTGCTGGCTGCCTGAACATTCAGCCATTTTGCAATCCTTGCAGGCTGATCTGCTAGAATCTAAATTCTTACTGACTCCTGATAACCACACCAACCGTCCATGGGGCAGTGGGTTTCACGTACCGTACTTTTAACGAAGGTGACACAGGACCTATCGCTTACAAGTCACACTTGTACACTTCGGCTGAAATTCTGTTTTCCACTGTGGAAAAAGTTTTGACAGCAGTGCAAATGGCTATCCGGAAGGAACGCGAACTGTCGCAGGGAAAACGCATGTTGATTGTTACCCGGTATCCTGCCTTGGAGGCAGTGACGAAAGCCAGTGTACCTAATTCTAACGCTTTGCACCCACGGTGGATACAATGGGCAACATCATTGACGTCTCCGGATGTCACGTTCATTTTTGATGCCTCCTTACGGTCGCAGGAGTATTTGTAGTATGAATTTGATCATCCTGCCCCTTTGACTATGCGCCCTTTGGAGGATTTCCATTGTATCATTTACACTGATGGTTCTGCGCAAGTTGCGCATGGGTCTAAGCACACATAAGTCTCGGCTTGTGCTATTGTGGTTGGTAGCATGGTGGATGGAGAATTCAAGTCTGATGTCGTGCATAGACAGACATTAGGGGACTGTACCACCCCGTTTGTGGAGCTCCGTGCTGTGATGCTTGCATTGGAGTACGCAGACCCTAGTGTGACTACTCTTATTGTGAGTGACTCTTACTACTGTGTCCAGTCGTACAATGACAATCTGTTCTTTTGGACTCAGAACGACTATCGTGACTCCAAAGGTAGCACAATAAAACACTAAATGATCTGGGTTCGAGTGGCTGAACTTAAAGAGCAACTGCAGCTCGTGTATGTAATTCATACTCTTGGTCATCAGCGTGTAGGAGTTCATGCTGTTGACAATAGTCTGGTCGATGAGGCCGTGAAAACAGCAGTTTTGACATATTTGGTTGCAGCAATTACACGTTCCAAAAGTAAGATTGATGTTGACATCTTGGCAGCAATTGCCGCTACTGAGAAGGGAAGTAAATATCCTACTGCATTTCCTTCAAAGTATTCTTATCATTTAAGTCCTGATAAAGTTCCTAATGTGAAAATACCAGACGTTGGTGACAGATTGATTCCCAACGCGGACCGCAGGTCAGCGCTAATTACAGCTGCCCACTAAGGTGTTGCGTCCGCGCATATGAGCGTTTCGGCTTCAGTATCTCAGTTACAACAGCGTTTTTGGTGGCCTGGACTGTATAAATAGACACGTGATTATGTCCTTCAATGTGACATTTGTCAGCAGGTCAAGTCTTCGACTGCTACGTGTCTGCCCCAGACACAGTTGTACATTTCCAATAAACCACTTGGTTGTGTTTATTTGGATCACTGCGATCCTTTTTCTTCAGATACTGCGTATAACTACATCTTAGTTGCAGTTGATTCTTGCACGCGCTTTGTATGGGTGTGGCCCCATCGAAGTGCTGATTCACGAACTGTCATAACAAATTTGCGTGTCTTTGTGGGAATTTTTGCGTGTGGCACTTTCCATTCGGACCAGGGTCCAGCGTTCGCCTCTAAGGCGTACAAGGATGCCATGAGTTCATTGGGGGCCCAAGTCAAATTTTCGTCTCCATACCGACCTGAGGGTAATAGTGTTGTGGAGCAGATGAACCGTGACTTAAAGCAATCATTGACAGCTAGGGTTATAGGTATCAGTTGGAACTGGCTAGCCCTTCTCAATAGCGTACAGCGTGCACTTAATAATCTCCCGAGAAGGTCTCTGGGTGGGCGGACACCATACGAGATGCTCTTTGGTATCAAAATGTTTGTCCCAGACCTTGAAGGTCTAGACCAGGTGGCGGCTGCTGCCCCCTTTGACGTAGATGAACATTGTAATGTTTTACAGAATCTACAAGAGATGAGAGACAGTCTTGCAAAGGAACATTTGCCCTCCACATCTGACCCTGCGTTGCAGATTCGGGTAGTTAACTGGCTACTCCGAGTTGGAGAACTGGTCCGAGAGAAGATCGAGAACAAGAAAGAATTTGGTCCCTCATATCGAGCTCCTGTTCCTGTACTTGGCGTGCAGGGCACAAGAACAGTCATTTTACCTCCACTTCCAGGTCGAAAGGAAAGAATGTACATCTCCATTGACAATATCAAATTACACAGAGTGGCCAATTCTTCTTGGTATGACACCTGCGGTCCACTGTCCATCGATACTGAGAAATTCTGTTTTGGCTCGGGCTCTTAACAACAGGCCTGACGTTGCCTTCGAGATGCCTGCAGTTTCAAGTTGAGGTTCCGTGAGAATCATTACGACGTTTTGGGCATTCTCGGATATGGACGAGTTTGGTATCTATGAACCGTAAATGACGAGATTAGTAGGTGTATGCGTTTACGCTACACTACTTAGAAGGGTTCGTCTCCTTTACGGGTTTTTCCATCTGAACCCTCGGGTTCCATTTTAAATACGGCATCTATTTTGTTTCTTGCCCTCACGTAGCCAGCGAAGGGACAATGTCCGCTTCGTGACCCTGGGATTCCCAAGCTCTGGCGGAAGATGAATATTCTTTGGGGTCGTCTTTACGACCGGGGTCAATGACACGGAAAAGGCAGATGGCTCAGCTTGAGGCTTATTCTGCCGTGTTGGTCTATTGTTTCAGCTTTACATATGTTAGGTTTGAGTCCTTTGATCCTGTGATCATGCTTCCGATATTGCCCCCACACTCTTCTGTTACGGTTGTCTGTCTTTCTTACACCTGTTCCTGTCTCTTTCTTTCGCCTGTTTACAACTAGAGTGGAATGTGCCTTATGGCGAGATGATGTGCTTTTACAGTTGGGAACCGGCAATGTTACTATAATCATGTTCCGGGCTTCTGAAAACATGAATGCAATCCTTTTGAAGTTTACTGTGGGAACTGAGTTGTAACCTTTTGTTCGTAATGTCGAGCAATGACGAAAATGTGTATAAAAGGAGCGATTCCCTTTTGCAATTTGAAGCAGACTCTCAGAACCTACACTATGTTGTACTTCTTGCGATTTCTGTATCCCTGCAGTAATAAACGCTGATCTTTGACGCCGAAGGAAGTGTCCCGTGTCTCTGTCACTTGTACGCCAGAGCAGGTAACCCACGAAGGTTTCAGGTGTTGTTCCCTGGCACCGCTGGGCCTTAAAGAACCCAGTCCTTCAGTTGGCGCCCAACGTGGGGCGACATCAGCGGTACCGGTCCAAAACCTGACGATCGTGAGGAACTTCGTGTGAAATCTCCGAGGAAAGGTGCACCCCGCTTCATCGATCCTGTTGTCGAAATAAGTGGTCCGAAGACTTTTCCTGCGAAGATCCCCGCCTCCTGACGGTTGCGACGGACCGATGCTCTGACTGTCGACCTGTTTTGGCACCTGGCGTAGTCTCTTGTACGGCGAGACGACAGACGGGCCTTCCTGGTGACGCCATTGAGTTCTCAGTTAAGTATTTGTGGGTCGCTCCCAGTATCCTTGGTTGTTGTTGGTGCTTAGTCGTTTTGCATGGTTCCATTGCATTTGTGGTTCTTAGTTGTTGGTTCTTAGTTGTTATTTGACAGTTGCAATTGCCAAAAACCAAGGGTTTTGTATTTCACGAAGATTTTGTACTTCGATAAACCTTGAAGTTTGATACTAGGTTAGCGTGCAAGATGCCTGGCCATAGTGGTTTCCTTGGTTTCTTTAAATGTCACAGTATGGACTCCCGGTTGGAGGACTCGTGTCCGATACCTCCAGTTGGAACTCCGATATATGAGCTCTATAGTCGACATGGTGTGGGCCCTATTATATATAATGAATATTGGATTTGTTATACGAAAAATGACGGTGACCTTAGTTGGCCATCACATGGAAGTTTCGACACTAAAATTTTAGATAATCTCGAAGCGAAACTGTTTAAAAGAAAATCTAGGCCGACTATGTTCGATTCCTTTCGGTTATGGCGCAAAGAGGCCAGGCAGAAAGAAATCAAACAGCTTAAGAAAAATAAGGAAGAAAGTAGTATCATTACGATAATGCAAGATGCAGAACGTCACCATCAAGATAAAGCAGATAAAGAAACGGAAGTTTCAGTTAGACTGCATCACATGTGGGCGGATAAATGTTATCCGGTGTTATCGTCAAATCTCGATAAAAAGGAAGAAGACTCGAAATAGGATCCTTTGTTAGCGTATTTAATGAAATCACCACCTCCTTATGCACAGGGTGCTACGGCTCCTGTAGTTCCTCCTGTTCCCCCTCCTGTTGTTTTGGCGGCTACTGGTCAGCCTGTTGTTGGTCCTGTTCTTGCTCCTCTACCTGTTCCTCTTCCTACTGCTTCTTTGCCTGTACCTTCTCAGTCTATTGTTCCTGCTACCCCCACTGATCCTACAACCGCTTCTAATGCTGTTGCTCCTGTTCTTTTTTCCTCTTCTCCTTCCGTTCATAATCGTATCCCTAACTCTGTTGCTACCCTCTACTCCCCACTTTCCGGATCGTTACTTCAATCCGATGTCTCTGAAACTCCCCAGAGACGAAGTCAAATCCCTGGTGGAAGAGAGAGAGCGACGTTAGAAACTATGGCGCGTAGATGGATTAGACACCCTGCTAAATACACCTCACGCATAGTTTTCGATACATTTTCTCAGTTCAATGAGCCAACACAGAGATTTGTGTTTGAAGAAATGTGCAACTCCTTGAGGGAAGAGTGGGATAATGATGACTTAGATGATGTACCGCCCGAAATGACCGAACTTCAGAGTCGTTTTTTGAATGGTATGATCGTAGGTGCAGATGTACGACGTGCATTAGAGCGATTATTAGCCTTTAGGTCTACAGTGCCTTCTCGGGTGTCGTTTGATGACGATTCCGATACTCCAAAAGCGAACTCCGGTCAGTATCCTATGAGAGAGGTTCCGCCAGTTTGGATGCCAGGGGATCCGAACGCTAATCCTGTGGTTCTGCCGTATTTCCAAAGGGTTTGGATACACCTCCCATGGAAGCGATCAGAAGTCTTACAGGTGAAGCAATCCTTGCCTGATCCACGCAAAAATCCGGCAGGTTATTATAAGGAGTTATCCCAACTGGTGGATGCTTCTATTATGAACCTTGCTGACATCGACATGTTGTTTGGTAATATTGTACCGCAACCGATTTGGGCAAAAATCCGCCAAGAGAATCATTTGGCTGAGTTGGGTGGTGATTGGGCTACGCTATTAGTGGCTGATGGACGACAAATTGGTGGGGCTAAGCCCGAGCAGTTAATTACGGATTTGCCCCAAAGAATCATTATGCTCATGAAAACGCTTATGCCAGCGATGAGGGTGAATTGGGACAAATTGTCGGCTTGTAAGCAAAAGAAAGACGAAAGTGTCTCCGATTTCTTTACTAGATTTGAGGAAGCATTCATTGATCATAGTGGTCAGGACATGAGTACGGAGGGAGGACAGCGGTTATTTGTTGATAAGTTTGTGTTAAATTTGTTGCCTGAATTATGCAACAAATTGAAAAATTCAGAAAGTGCATGGGCCGTTTCAACCACTGCTCAAATACTAGCGACGGCTCAATAATACGAAAATAGGGAAAAAGAAGAAAGTGATCGTTCAGATAAGAAAACGAAGGAGCTTAAAACGAAGGTTTTATTGCAACAAGCGTTTCCCCGCGTTCGAATCAAAATGATTCGCAACAGCAGTATCGGCCACAGGCACAGACTTCCAGGATGCAGTCACGCTCTGACTCCTCTGACTTTAGATCTATGCTTGGATATAATCAGTGTGCATATTGTAGGGGAGAGGGACATATCAAATTTAATTGTCCCACTTTACGTGATCGCTATAATCATGTTTTGGCTCGAGGGGGACGTGGTGGTCCCCAACAGGCATTTCGAGGTAGAGGTCGTGGTAACTCTCAGAATCAGAATGAGCGCTCTCCTACTTCGTTGGATGCGAATAATTGTTTTGATCAGCGGAATGCGAGGTCCGATAGATCGGCACAGTACCATGTGGACGATTATTACATTGGACATGAGATTGAGGCAGGTGATCGTTACTAGGACAGCCACCGACAAAGAGAGGGAGTAGTGTCAGTTCCGGTTGATCAGAGAGGGCCTTACGTCGCAGTTGCTACATCTGGCGTAGTTGAGCCTTTTCTGTTGGACACTGGTGCAGCAAAAAGTTCCATCATGCATTCAAAACTCCCTGGCGCACCTTTGTCCGGCTTAACGAATGTTTCCGTTGGATTCTCTGGCGCCCCTGTTAGCAATCCTGTCTCCAGCCCTTTGCCCCTTACGATTGGTCCTCGTGAGCTGGAGGCTCCCTTGATTCTCTCCACTGGTTGTGGCGAGAATCTTTTGGGTTTGGATTTGTTAAAACGATTATATGCGACTTTGTACTGCTCTCCTGCGGGAGTGGAGCTTACATTAGGTCAGAGAATAATCTCTCCTATGTACTTATCGATCGATAAGTTCCCACCGGAACTGAGTTCCCTTCCTGCGTCACTATGGGCCACGGGCCCCAATGATGTGGGTTTGTTGGACATTCCACCTTATGTGGTCCAGTTGAAATCAAATGTGCGATTACCACGTATACCTCAGTATCGTATTTCTCTTGATGGTGAGCGAGCGCTATTAGCGATCGTTTATGACCTGATCGAAAAGGATGTCATTGAAGAAACTTGGGGAAATGTGTGTAATAGTCCTGTGTTACCCATCCTGAAACGAACTGATCCATCTAAACCTCCTGTGTACCGTTTGCCTTGGACTGAAGAGTGTCAGCAAAGTTTTTCGGAATTACGTGATGCGTTGTGTTCGGCTCCTGTGTTAGGTACTCCCGATTACAGTAAGCCGTTCACACTGTACGTTCACGAGAGGGATGGTTGTGCGTTGAGTGTCTTGACGCAACAATTTGGCGACAAACAACGCCCATGTGCGTATTTTTCCTCAACTTTAGACCCAGTAGCTAGAGCCTTACCGAGTTGTCTGAAAGCAACAGCAGCAGCTGCGGTGTCCATTCGACAGTCCGCAGGTTTGGTCATGGATAATATGCTTACGGTGATGGTTCCGCATGCAGTTGACACTCTTCTGAACCAAACGAAAACTCAACACCTGACGAGCGCAAGGTTGTCTGGGTATGAGCTGACACTTTTGGCAAGTCATATACGGATAAAGCGTTGTAATGTGTTGAACCCAGCAACATTGTTGCCGATCAACATGGAATCAGATGATGTAGCACCACATGATTGTTACTTGAGAACTGAAGAAGAGACGAAGGGTCGCATTGACCTGAAAAACACTCCATTGATAGATCCCGATGGTACTTTGTATGTTGATGGCTCGTGCTTCAAGTTGCCGAATGGTGATACGACGACTGCGTATGCTGTAGTGACGTTGAGTACGGTTGCGGAAACTGCGAGATTGAGTCAGAATTCGGCCCAAGCAGCTGAATTGGTCGCGTTGACGAGAGCGTGTGTGTTGTCTAGAGGAAAGCGGGTGAATGTGTTTACCGATAGTCAGTATGCATTTGGCGTAGCGCACAGTTTTGGTCGATTGTGGAGAGAACGAGGGTTTTTCACGTCGCATGGCACAAAGATACAGCATGGACAACTTGTGAATGACCTTTTGGATGCACTTACATTGCCTAAACAGGTGGCAATAATCAAATGCAGTGCGCATCGGAAAGTGACAGATGATGTTGGCCGCGGTAATGCGTTTGCGGATGAGATTGCTAAGGAGACAGCTAGAGATCTGACAAATCGAATGTACGTTACGAGTTCAGTAAGATGGCCAGCGGAGACTGGTATGTGTGAAGACACAGTTGAGAGTGTGAAAGAGATACAGAATGAGGCTACCAAGATGGAAAAGACTCAGTGGAAAGAAAGCACGGGGAAGTTAGATGAGAATAGATGTTGGGTTGATTTGTCAGAAAGGCAGAGATGGATGTTACCGGATGCATATGTGCTTGCCGTTGTTACCATGGCTCATGGCACGTCACATATTAGCGCAAAAGGCATATGTAAGTTGTTGTCCCCAGTATGGAAGAATGAGGGAATTACTAAGTGTGCGGAGAGAGTGGTTAAGAATTGCATGATATGTTTGATGTACAATCCTGGCAAGGGCACTCCTACTCCACCTGGTCATTTTGCCCCTCCTACATGTCCCTTTGAAATTATTCAGTTGGATTTCATCCATATGGAGAGATGCAACAACCTGAAGTATGTCTTGGTTGTAGTTTGTGCATTCTCTAGATGGATTGAGGCTTACCCCCTTAAGATAATACTGCCCTATCTACAGCAAAAGTGTTGCTCGAAGAGTATTTCCCTAGGTATGGCATGCCACGGATTGTATGGTCGGATAACGGAAGTGAGTTTGTGGGAAGTGTGATGAAAAGTGTATGCAGTGGCCTTGGTATTCATCAAAAATACCATAGTGCTAATCATCCTCAGTCGGCGGGTTTAGTGGAAGGATACAATGGTACCCTGAAACTGAAACTTGCCAAAATCCAGGCCACGACTGGTTTATCATGGCCAGATGCTTTGCCTCTAGCCCTCTTATCGACCAGAGCGACTGTGCACTCTCGAGTAGGGCTTAGCCCATATGAGATTGTGTTCGGCCGTCCTGCGAACATTTGGGGAGTCCCAAGGCCTAAGGAATTTAACAGACTTGAATATCCAATGTTGATTGACTATCTTCATGATCTGACTGCTAAATTGAGTTTGATTCACCAACAGGTTTACGAGGCTCTACCGGCACAAACAGAAGGTCCTGGTCATCGGCTCCAACCTGGCGACTGGGTCGTTACCCGAAATTTTGGACGAAAACGCAATCTTGAGCCTAGATTCGTGGGACCCCACCAGGTGTTACTGGCGACGAGGACGGCAGTTCGACTGGAAGGAAGAAAGCACTGGGTGCATGCCACCCACACCAAGAAGGTTCCGCTTCCTTTGCCAGTAGACACATGGATGAAGAAAGGAGTCGCCTCGACTGAAACAGAGACCCCTTTGTACTATGTACCATTTAGTGATGCCCAGCCTGTAGGGAACGATTTAGTTCAATCAGATATCCCTGTCGAATCATCGAAAACAATACCGTTATCATCAGCATTGGAGAGTTCAAGTTCTGAACTGTTACCTGAACAATCGAACACTGTTTTGCCATCAGAACCGTTATTTGAAGAGCACACTCAACCTGGAAAAACTCGATATTTTCTTCGATCACGCAATAAAGACTAATGCATTTGTTTATTTTTGAATTCACGTTACCCCTTACAGTTGCCATGAATGTTATGATTTTGCATATTGTGTGTGTACTTTTTTTTCCTTGCAGCTAGGAGACTTATGCTAATTAAAAGATAAATTGATTAGACCTACCATCTGGGTTGACCGTAGGGCCGTGCGGGTACCTCCTTCTGTTTAGCAGGTTTCTGACACTAGGTCGATTGCCTTTTGTCAATTTCTGGGAACTCCTGGGAATTGATAATCGCTACTCAGAACGAAGTGCGTCAAGAACGTCACGGACGGTTTTTAGAGGATGGAGTTTTCTAAGCTGTCGGACATAGACAAAATGGCGGTACAAAGATCCAAATTGCATAAGATGTTTCGAACAAAATGTTTTCTGTTTCAGGTTTTTATGTTGTTCTTGACTGTTTCTATGCTACTAGTGGGTGGAGTGTACTTTGGGATTCAATTATTATTGCCTTCCATTTCACCCGTTTCCTTCTCACTTGACCTAAATTCTGTTTCCACTATTTCACCACATTCCTTTCATCTTCTGCCTCAACATGAACAGGCCAGACGTGCGGAATTTATGAACAATTCCTTTGTCCAACTCCTGCATCAGCATCAGTTGGTGATGAATACTACCAATTGTTGGGTGTGTGGGTTAATGCCACATACTATGGATAAAGGTATTCCGTATTTGGTTCTTCCTTACAGCACCCAGGGGTCAGCTCGAGCATTCCAAACTATGTTCCGTAGTGCACTAGATTCCTACCCCCGTCGAGAGCCTCGCTCCACAGACCTTAGTCCCGGCCCGTACCACAAGCCTTTGGTGATAGCGATTGCTGATTTAGATAAAGATATTTTTGATGCAACAATTATCCCAGAGGAAGAGGTGCGAGCTTACAAGGATCTGAGTGAGGTTGAGTATAGTATGTTAGTAAGTGATAGACAGCTTAAAAGCTCATCTCCGATTTGGATCGTACCTCATCTCGGCCATTTCTGTCTGCAAGGCCTTGGTCGAAATCCAAGAGCTCAGCTTGGGAAGAGTGCTTGTACTGAGACGTATGTCTTACCGATGCTCTCTTCCCCTGTCTTCCTGACTGCCAAGGGTACTTATTTTGTGTGTTACGATCGTGCTTATACGTGGTTGCCTCGTGACTTTTCAGGCACCTGCTATATCGCGAATCTTTTACCACCAACTTTTACGGTTGCCTCAAACTATCACAAGACTAGAGTTGTGAGAGGCGTCGTTAGTAAAGAGGACACTGCCAGTCAAGAGGCAGGAGACTTCTTTAAGGGTTTCCTACCGTTTTGGGGTCCTATGGTTAATAGTAGGAACTTGAGACAGTTGACTCGTGTGGTGGAATTGACTGCTAATATCACTGCAAGTGCCCTTGGTAACCTGACAGCAGAGCTTCAAGCGGATAGACTTATGACGCTACAGAACCGTATGGTTCTAGACGTTGTACTTGCAGATGGAGGTGGTGTGTGCAAGGTAATCCATTCGAGCTGCTGCATTTTCATCCCTGATAATGCTCCAACTGTTTATCAAGCCATCTCAAAGTTGCATAAAATCTCGGAGTCCATACACGTGGACGAGGGAGATTGGACGCTTCTAGGATGGTTTTGGGGTCTGATGTCGACTTGGGGTTGGAAGCTTCTGATGATCATAGGAGTCGTTGTAACGTTTCTGTTCACGTGTTGTCTTTGTGTGCAGTGTGGTCCTGCCTTATGTGGCCTTTGTGCTACAACGTGTATAAGAAGGCCATCTGTGACCAAAGAGACATTGATGGATAGGATGATGTTTCAACAACACCTGAATGATCTGATGACATATCGAAATTGATTCTGATTTCGACTAGTGCTTGCCTACCTGAGGGCAAAAGGAGCGTCTGAGGTTCCGTGAGAATCATTACGACGTTTTGGGCATTCTCGGATATGGACGAGTTTGGTATCTATGAACCGTAAATGACGAGATTAGTAGGTGTATGCGTTTACGCTACACTACTTAGAAGGGTTCGTCTCCTTTACGGGTTTTTCCATCTGAACCCTCGGGTTCCATTTTATATACGGCATCCATTTTGTTTCTTGCCCTCACGTAGCCAGCGAAGGGACAATGTCCGCTTCGTGACCCTGGGATTCCCAAGCTCTGGCGGCAGATGAATATTCTTTGGGGTCGTCTTTACGACCGGGGGAATGACACGGCAAAGGCAGATGGCTCAGCTTGAGGCTTATTCTGCCGTGTTGGTCTATTGTTTCAGCTTTACATATGTTAGGTTTGAGTCCTTTGATCCTGTGATCACGCTTCCGATATTGCCCCCACACTCTTCTGTTACGTTGTCTGTCTTTCTTACACCTGTTCCTGTCTCTTTCTTTCGCCTGTTTACAACTAGAGTGGAATGTGCCTTATGGCGAGATGATGTGCTTTTACAGTTGGGAACCGGCAATGTTACTATAATCATGTTCCGGGCTTCTGAAAACATGAATGCAATCCTTTTGAAGTTTACTGTGGGAACTGAGTTGTAACCTTTTGTTCGTTATGTCGAGCAATGACGAAAATGTGTATAAAAGGAGCGATTCCCTTTTGCAATTTGAAGCAGACTCTCAGAACCTACACTATGTTGTACTTCTTGCGATTTCTGTATCCTTGCAGTAATAAACGCTGATCTTTGACGCCGAAGGAAGTGTCCCGTGTCTCTGTCACTTGTACGCCAGAGCAGGTAACCCACGAAGGTTTCAGGTGTTGTTCCCTGGCACCGCTGGGCCTTAAAGAACCCAGTCCTTCAAAGTCCTATATTGAATACCCCACCTGATGCTCATCTTGATGAGACTGAGTATACTTACCCCACAGACTTGTCGATGCCCGATTTGCAAATCTGTTTGGCCATTGAGTCCAGATTTTCATTTGACACTAACTCTACCACATCGAAGTCCCCTTCAAAACTTTCTGTTTTTGCAACATGGTTTAAAAAACATTTTTTGATTCTTCCTTGGACTTACATTTGGTTGGTACTTTTTTCAATTTTTTTGTTTATGTCAATTGGATTTGTGGTGTATTTTTTTCCGTCATGTAAATGGACAATACGTTGATAGAGAGGACTGCTATTCGACATATTAATGGAACATTGGCACCCCATTCCTCATCACACAGATTGAAGAGGGACCCGAGTTGTGTAAACATTACTGCTTGGCCCGTCTTAGATGGGATTGTATGGAATGCTATTAAATTTCAAATTCACGGTCCAGAACGTACTAAGAGTTTCTATGGGGGATGTGGTTAAACAAAATATACGCTCTGATGATTGGGATGTTCAAGCCGTAGAGGCTTTGTTTTCAGATTTGAAATATTATGCTGCTTTTGATGCTGAGGATTTATACTTAGATTCTGCTAATTATGGTGATTTGTTCTGTTATCAACACTATGGCAATCACTACCTGCATAGGGCAAACACATGGAGAAATATGGTTAATTATACGCAATGGGAACATTGCCCCGCTCCTGTGGAAGGCAGCTCGAATTCTCTTTTCAAGAGATTCTCTTATTTTACTGATTTCAATCAGTCAAATCCTTTTGCATTTTATTTTAAGATGACCAAAAAGTCCTCTTCCAAAGTTAGACTTACCCGCACAAAATATTATATTCCAAGTCCTTTCTTGACCAATTGGCTATTGGGGGCTATGAACTGTGGAAAGATACTATTGATCTTAAATCTGTTTGGGGTTCTAAAAGTTGGCAGGTGCAAGGCACTGAGGCTTTGCATCATGCATGTCTCATCCCGAACCATGTGTTGTTTTTGAATTCGACTATTTCACAAACCACCTGCTTTGGATTTGCTACAACAAAAAAATTAAATGCTCCTTTTCCAGAATTGGAAGAGTACCCCGGTTGGGATAATAATACCAGTATTTCTATCAGAGAATCACAGACCCTGTTGCTGAATTCTACTTTTAACATATCCAGTTTGAATATATGATGTCAGACCGCAGACAAACATCCCGCATACCATCATACCGCAAATTTGTTCCCGCAAGTACTATTAGGCCGCAAATAAAAAGAACGAATACTTTTAAAACGAATATGCCATTAACACGCATGCCTTTACAACGAAAAGGCATGCATATTAAAGGTATACTCCTTGTTAAAGTAGCTAGGGTAAGTAAGAGTACCCTACCCAACCCTACACTACACTGTAATGTAGTACCCCTGGACCACCCACCCTTGACACACAGTCCTTTTCCTACATTTACACAACCCAGCACGACCCCCCAACACTACCATAAAGCACTTTAATTCCCTACACATACACTACAACACTACCTTAATACACTACCCCCAGCATGACCCCACACAAACACTACAATACTACTCTATACCACTACACCCCAGCATGACCCTACACTACACAAACACTACAACACTACCCTAAACCCTAAAACACTACACCCAGCATGACCCTACACTACACAAACACTACAACACTACCCTAAACTCTAAAACACTACCCCTACATGACCCTACACTACACACAAACTACAACACTACCCTAAACCCTAAAACACTACCCCCAGCATGACCCTACACTACACAAACACTACAACACTACCCTAAACCCTAAAACACTACACCCCACCATGACCCTACACTACACAAACACTACAACACTACCCTAAACCCTAAAACACTACCCCTGCATGACCCTACACTACAACACTACCCTAAACCCTATAACACTTCCCCCAGCATGACCCTACATTACAACACTACCCAAAACCCTAAAACACTACCTCCAGCATGACCCTACACTACACAAACACTACAACACTTCCCTAAACCCTAAAACACTACCCCCAGCATGACCCTACACTACACAAACACTACAACACTACCCTAAACCCTAAAACACTACCCCTGCATGACCCTACACTACACAAAACAAACACTACAACACTACCCTAAACCCTAAAACACTACCCCCAGCATGACCCTACACTACACAAACACTACAACACTACCCTAAACCCTAAAACACTACCCCCAGCATGACCCTACACTACGCAAACACTATAACACAACCCTAAACCCTAAAACACTACACCCCAGCATGACCCTACACTACGCAAACACTACAACACTACCCTAAACCCTAAAACACTATCCCCAGCATGACCCTACACTACACAAACACTACAACACTACCCTAACCCCTATAACACTTCCCCCAGCACGACCCTACACTAAACAACCACCACAACTCTACACTACACTAACACAACACTACACAATAACTACCCCAGCACAACTCCCACCCCTAAAAAATTAACCCAAACCCCCTTACCTCTCTCATCATTGTGGTTTTCAAAACGCAAATGCATTTACCATACATTCCTTTACAACATAATTCGTTGTAAAGGCATGCGTGATAAATGCACATACATTTTGAAAAAATGCGGCATGATGGTATGCGAGGTCAATGTCCTTGCGGGTAAATGGTATGCGGCCTGAAAGTCCACGGGATAAAAAATGCGGGATAATGTCTGCAAACCATCCAGTTTGTATCCTAAGGGTTGGCTGTTGTGACACAGAAGTGCATATTCTTGCCAACATCATTTTCTGAGTTTAGCCCCTGGCTACACACAGATTATGGTGGATCCCCGTTTTGAGAGTGACCATTCTATGACTACCTATTCAGTAGGCCATCTGTGTCAGAATTGGTTCAAACACTCCACTTTAGCATCAGTTAAGCTTCATTTGTCAAAATTGACTGACGATGTTGATCTGAATGACTTTGTCAAGGGCCCTGCTTCTGGCAGATCCAAAAGGTAGATATATGCTATGTACAACGAAGTTTGGAAACTGTCCCAGATTGAAGCTGCTTCCCGCTTAAGAACTATAGATCAAGCAAATTTAGAAAATGTGCTAGCAGTTGTAGATAACAGCATTAACATGCTTTCTTCCCGCATTTACACATTAGATAATAATATTTCGTCTGTTGTTGATATTGTGCAAGAAGATGTCTCTGTTTTGTACCTTGGTCAAAATCAATTGTGTTCCATTATGCAGTTTGCATGGACTTTACAAACGTTGAAGGCAGGGAAAGTGCCTTGGGACTACATGAATGTGTCCTCATAGTTTGCCCCTTTTAATTTGACTGACAAACAGCAATTTATGTCTATGAAAGATGCAACTTTTTCTATGTTACATATTGAAAAGTTAGAAACTTTGCTGTTTTGGTGGCCAAGACAAATTCTGCTGTGTGGCTCGTACATGGGCTAATAACATTACCTTTCCCTCTGTTCAAGTTCGAAGCTTGCATGAAGTACTATGCTATAGGCAGGTATTAACATCTGGGTACCGCTTATCTCCATGAAGCTTGGTCACTACCTGAGGGAGGGAAAAGAGGTTTATTTGACCTGATCACTCGTTAGTGTGTAGGAATATCCAATTGCATGGCTCGTGTAATCAGAATGCACCTAATTTGGCCTGTGTTTTAAAAGGTGTACCGACATCTGCTATCACACCCACATTCACATTATTAGAAAACTGTAGTTATTTACTTTTAAATAATGAAGATTGTTGTGGGATGTTGGCTGGAATTCTTTACATCGTTACGGTCTCCCAACGCGTAGTTTGTTGTAAAAACGTAATGTTTCCTCCTCCACATGGGAAGCTGGATGTTTCCATCTGGTCGTCGATTCCGACCTTGAAAGCAGAGTTCAACAAGATGAGTCGAATAAGACCTCTTTTGTCGCAGAAAGAAGTCGCCCTTACATCTGCCCGTGAAACATTTGTCCTTCACGTGGAAAACACCCGCACAGAAGTGCATGCTTTATTAAATACGGATCTGCCCCTGCATTTCGGGGAGTTAATTCACACTATTTTTAATGCTTCTTCGACCACGGGTCTGGCTCACTTTTTTAAAGTTAGTGGTGGCCTTGTGACTTCTTTCCAAAGTATATTTGGTGTGTTCCCAGCATTTTTTCATTCAATTTTCTCCAGCCTCTTTGGTGGATTTCCTTTGATGCTTGCTCTGGTTGCCGGAATGATTCTACTACTTTGTTTATTTTAGAATGGATGCACATCCTGTGCCACAAGATGATTTGCCCCGGCTGTTGCTGCTCCGCAACTGAATGCTTAATTTCTATGGAGAGCTGCCTCTTGCTACATTGGGTGAAGTTTATGGATTATCATTTTGATTTTCCTTTTTCACATGCGTCTAGCCTGTCTTTCATTGCCTGAGCTGTGATTTCGAATGTTCTCTGGATTTGTGTCTCTGCAGTACGGTGTCTCCCAATGCAGATTATAATCAACTAATGAGCCCCTTAGTTGCTCATGAATTGCTTTGTTCTGGCGGCGGAATTATGGCCTTTGCAGCGATGCATGGAGTCTTGGGACGTTGGAATGTTTTTGCAGCGGCGCATGAATTCTTGGCACGCAGCTATTTTGAAGTAAATCCGAGTTGTCCTCTGATGGTACTAGAGGCTTCGGTTCTTGAGGAACATGTATGTTCATTCCGGTTACTAAATTGGATGGCTGACATGTTTTTAGATGAGAACAAGGACTTCCTGTTGGAGGCTGTTGCAACATACTGTGCATATACACTATTGGAGTGAGGTGCATTTCCTGCTCTCTCTTATTCACGACTGGAGTCATATGTTGGACATCAGATTTTTTTAACGATTTTTTGTAGGCCTATTGGCTTTACTATGCCCAAAAGTAATTACTAATTTGGATTTTTTTTCCTCAAAATTCTGAGTTTGCTCCTGTTTTTCCATCATGGCAAATTTGAACTTGATTCTATCTCTCGAACTTGAACTCTGCGTTCCTGCTTTGCCCACATTTCTTATCCGTGCTCTGATCAAGGTAGGGTGTGGTGCGGCTGAGCCTTGCATTTATACAGTGTTAAGTTAGCATGAGCTTATCAGAAGTTTAAACACCATTTTACCTTTCGCTTTCTTTTGCACAAGACACACACGTTAGATATTGTTTCAAATTAGACTGAGTGTTGTGCTTTACATGAGAATAACTTGTTTTTCTACATTGCTAGACTAGCTTCATAAGCTTAGTCTGAACAGTGCGTGCCGAGGCCTTCAAGGTTATATCAACACTGTTGATGTTGTTCGAACTGATCAGCGCACGTTCAAGACATAACATATATGCAACTTTGGACAGCTCAGATACTAGCGCCTTTAATAATACACTGTGTAGGCATGATTGACCACACTTGGAGAACATTCGTATGCTGAGAGCTTGTGCAGAACTCAATGTGATTCACTCCTGCTAATCTCTGAGGTATGGGGTCGCCTATGCAAGCCTAAGAGAACTTCTTTAGTTATAAAATAACCAAATAACAAGGGAGGGCGAAATATAGGTATATATTCAACCTGTTTCCATTTAGCATTATAACATGCTTTCTCCCTTTGTATTTTATGGAATAGTAACTATGCTGACAATTTTATTTCTTATCATATGTCTGCTTGTATTAGCTAAGATGCTGCACCTGAGATCACGGTGTTACAATAAACATTTAAAACTTGCTCGTGTCTCCCTTTACTCCCTGTTCTGGACTGTTATGAGAGTATAATGAAAGAGTGCTCATGTTTCCCACCTTACCTGAGGTATCCTAAGTCGCATGTTCTGGGTTGTCTAATCATTGGTGACTTTGCTATAGGACGAAGAGCTAATGAGACACTGGTGCTAGTCTGGTAGGGGATTTTGGGCACTAAGGTGAGTTTTTGGTACAATCAATCAATCAATCAATCAAGACATTTATAGAGCGCACTACTCATCCGTAGGGTCTCAAGGCGCTAGGAGGGAGGGGGGGGGGTGCCGTTACTGCTCGAACAGCCAGGTCTTGAGCTTCTTCCTGAAGGAGAGGTGGTCTTGGGTCAGGCGCAGGTCGGTCGGGAGGGAGTTCCAGGTCTTGGCGGCCAGGTAGGAGAAGGACCTTCCTCCTGTAGTCGCTCTTCGGATGCGGGGGACGGCGGCGAGGGCGTGGCTGGTTGATCTGAGGTTGCGCTTGGGAGCGTAGAAGTTGATTCGGTTGTTGAGGTAGATCGGGCCTTGGTCGTGTAGGGCTTTGTGTGCGTGGGTGAGGAGCCGGAAGGTGATTCTTTTGTTGACGGGGAGCCAGTGCAGGTCTCTCAGATGTCCGGAGATGTGGCTGTTTCGTGGGATGTCGAGGATGAGTCTGGCTGAGGCGTTCTGGATCCGCTGGAGTCTCTTCTGGAGCTTGGCGGTGGTTCCGGCGTAGAGGGCGTTGCCGTAGTCCAGTCGGCTGGTGACGAGGGCCTGGGTGACAGTCTTCCTGGTCTCGGTGGGGATCCACTAGAAGATCTTCCGTAGCATGCGCAGGATGTTGAAGCACGACGAGGAGACGGCGTTGACTTGTCTGGTCATGGAGAGGGAGGAGTCCAGGATGAAGCCTAGGTTGCGTGCGTGGTCCGTCGGTTTGGGTGCGGTGCCCAGGGCGGGAGGCCACCAGGAGTCGTCCCAGGCGGAGGGCGAGGAGCCCAGGATGAGGACCTCCGTCTTGTCTGAGTTCAGTTTCAGGCGGCTGGTCGTCATCCACTCGGCTACATCTCTCATCCCTTCGTGCAGGTTGGCTCTGGCGGCGGCGGGGTCGTTGGTCAGGGAGAGGATCAGCTGGGTGTCGTCGGCGTAGGAGATTATGTTGAGGTTGTGTTGGCGTGCGATGGCCGCGAGGGGGCTCATGTAGACGTTGAAGAGGGTGGGACTCAACGAGGATCCTTGAGGGACGCCGCAGATGACTTCGGTGGCCTCTGACGTGTACGGTGGTAGGCGGACTCTCTGTGTTCTTCCGTTGAGGAAGGAGGTGATCCATTCCAGTGCCTTCTCCTGGATTCCGATGTTGCCGAGGCGTTGCACTAGGGTGCGGTGGCAGACAGTGTCGAATGCCGCAGAGAGGTCGAGGAGGATGAGGGCCGCTGTTTCTCCGTTGTCCATCAGGGTTCGGATGTCATCGGTGGAGGCGATGAGGGCGGTCTCGGTGCTGTGGTTGGCTCGGAAGCCAGACTGTGATGGGTCGAGGGATCCATTCGTCTCGAGGAAGGCGGCCAGCTGTTTGTTGACGGTCTTTTCGATGACTTTGGCCGGGAACGGGAGGAGTGAGATGGGACGGTAATTCTTGAGTTCGGTGGGGTCCGCTGTAGGTTTCTTGAGTAGAGCGCTGAGTTCGGCGTGCTTCCAGCTCTCAGGGAAGGTGGCGGTGTCGAAGGAGGTGTTGATAATGTCCCGCAGGTGGGGTGCGATGACAACGTCGGCCTTGTTGAAGACGTGGTGAGGGCAGGGGTCGGTCGGCAATCCGGAGTTGACGGAGTTCATTGTGCGGACGGTGTCTTCGGTGCTGATTGGAGTCCAGGCGCGGAGGGTGGCGGTGGGTGGCGTTGCTGCGGCTGTGGCGTGCGTCGGTTGGATGCTGAAGCTGTTGTGTATGTCCGCGATCTTGTTGTGGAAGTAGGAGGCGAGGGAGTTGCAGAGGTCTTGTGATGGGGTGATGTCGTTGTTTCCAGCGTTGGGGTTGGAGAGCTCTTTCACGATGTTGAAGAGTTCCTTGCAGTTGTGTGCGTTGTTGTCCAGCCGGTCCTTGTAGGCATTTTTCTTGGTGCACCCTAATTCACTGAGGTCTTGAGTCTCTGTGCACAGTTCTGTGACTGAGCAGAATCCCTGCAAAAGCAGCAGTTAAAAATGATTTATGTTCTGCATCTCTGGGAGGCTCATAGACATCTATTCTTATATTTGTCTTCTGTCAGCTTATGTTACCAAAAGAAACAATTAGATATTACCCCTTTGTAGGTCTCTTTTAACTAGAAAGCATCTTGAGGCCTTCAGTATACTTAGCACAGACACAACATGAGTTATAGTGTTTGCTATTGCCAAATTTATAATGTCTGTTTGGATTTGGCTCACTCAGTGTCTCTATGTAAACGGCTAAGGGTTTCCATTATATGTAAAAGTTGTGATAGATCCCTTACTCCTAATTCCTTTTTTTTTCTTTTTAGCTGGAAGCCCTGTTCTTTTGCTGATATTTGCATGCACTCTGGCAATATCTATACTACTATTATAAAGGAAGAACTTTGAACCTTTGAGGCGGGTAAACTCGGGAACCACAGCGCCAATCCAGAAAACCCGATACATCGTTGTAATCGTCAGGGTGTGCAGATGGACATAGGCTATATAAACTTAATAAATATACGTTATTTAAAAAATTTACCGAAAAAAAAGTAGTCCCTTGGAAGAAGCGCCGGCCGCGACGTGCGTGCCCGACGTGAGGAACGCGGGGAGGAGCGGCGTCCAGGAGCGCGAAGAGGACCGGCGGGCATGGCGCAGGGAGGAGCGGTGAGGAGCGGCGGACAGGCTGTGAGGAGCGGCGGACAGGCGGGGAGGAGCAGTGAGCGGCGGATGAGGTAGATTATTTATTTATTTATTTAGGAGCGGTGAGCGGCGGAAAAATGAAGCAAAAATGAAAATCGTGAGCAAGAGGAAGCAAACGGAGCATTACAAAAGTGAGCCAAATGGTGCATTACTGGAGGAAAAAGTTATGTGTGCAGGTTACAAAAGCGTACATTGTGAGCCGGAGGAAGCAAACGGAGCATTACAAAAGGGAGCCAAACGGTGCATTACAGGAGGAAAAAGTTACGTGTGCAGGTTACAAAAGCGTAAAAAGTAAACATAGAGGTATAGGAGGAAAAAGTGACGTGTGCAGGTAGAAAGAGGAAACAAACGGCGCATTAAAAAAGTGAGCCAAACGGTGCATTACAGGAGGAAATAGTTACGTGTGCAAGTTACAAAAGCGTACAAAGTAAACATAGAGGTATAATACTGCAATATATGGAGGAAGGCTCCGGGGGACCCACGGACAACGTCGGGGCGGGTGGGGGCCCTGAAGCCTAATTGCTCCTGGACAACGTCGGGACGGGCTGCTACAAAAGCGTACAAAGTAAACATAGAGGTATAATACTGCAATATATGGAGGAAGGCTCCGGGGGACCCACGGACAACGTCGGGGCGGGCGGGGGCCCTGAAGCCTAATTGCTCCCGGACAACGTCGGGACGGGCTGCTAGTTTTATTATATTTAATGATAAATTCTGAAATTAGTTTAAATAGCCACATTATATCGAGTATTTGCTACACCTATTTAAAAGTATGTGGTTATCTGTAATGTGCAAAATGACAATGGTAGGTCTATTTCTTTACTCCGTTTTTAGATGGCTTGTAGACAATTTAATTTTTAACAAGTAGTATGTGGTTATGCATTTGTACCAGATGGTAGTATGTTGAGTGTGTTCGCTCTGGCACCTTATAATAATTGGTTACATCTTGAAATTGCACTTTAATTGTACTTGATGGTAGCATGTTAGTTGCGCTCGCACTGGCACTTTATAAACATTGTTTAGATCTTGCAATTGATTCCAGGGCAGAAGATATGTTTGGTTTTAGTAAGGGGCTGCATTGGAAGAAATATAAACTGTGTTATCTAGGTATATGAAAGTCTGTTTTCTAAGATTTGTGTTTGTAAAATGTATGTTGCTTTTTGATCCTAGAGATCGAACTAAAACTTCTTTAATCTGTTGAAATGACACTACAAGTCAATAATACTCAACACCAAATGAGTATGATTAACTACTCACCTTTGTGTAACTACACACACTTCTGGGGCCGAATAGGGAGATGGGCGGACACTGTCTTGGAAACAGAACGACCAACCTCCGGTCATGGTCCCGTCGCCTGATTAGGATGCGACCAAACACTATAAGGTTGCATTCCAACATTTTCCTATGGAAGCATTACGGTCGTAAACCAGCAGTAGTACATGCTCCCATAGGGAAAACGGAGGTGGTGTTAATCCCTGCACCCATGGCAGGCACCTCAAGGTGCCTGCCACATGGTGCAAGGATCAACTGCTGGTGCCCCCTCAATGCCCAACCGAAGGCTGAAAGGGAAAAGGCCATGATAGGGGCCCCCAAACACGCTTTACAACAAGGTTTCCAGGTCAGAAAGGCCGGCATGGAAACCATGGCGGAAACCGCGCATCGTAATCCGGACGGCAGAAATTGCTGCCCATTTGGATTACGTGCCAGTTCCAACTGACTGAGGGGCTCCATGAGCCCGTCAGAAGCCAGCCGGAATCACCGGCAGGTTTCAATTCTGGAATTGAAACCGACAATGCCGGTTGTAAGCCCTCCGACCTGAGATCGGAGGCCCTGATGACTGACATCGTAATAGGCCACTCTGTGTCTATTGTCCCAATACAATTCGGCTGGACTGGACTCTGGAATAATATGCTGATCGTGTGGTGGCAATGCCATTTTCACATGCTTTGTCCTGATGAGACCCTGCAAATAACCTTAGGGTCAGACCATCGACTTTAAGATCTCTTGATTTCGAGTCTTTACATTATTGAAAGAAGAAACTTTGACCTTAACAGTGTATTATTTGTTGGTACAGAGAGGCTGGGCTCTATTACTTAAAGCTGATTTTTAAATTGTACATAATCACATCATGCACTTTTGTGATGCGCCACCTGCACTTTCGTTATCTTATGTGACAATTGTATGTTTTTTATCTATGTGATATTTGGAATGTAAATACATGATTTATGTTGTATTAAGAAGGCCCAGGTCAAGTCACGTCAAAAGGTACTTTATTCAGCAACTAAAAGCCATAAAAGCAGACATTTCAAAAAGTGACATTTCATCACAAATACAATCAGTTAAAAACACCATGACCCGTGTGAACAATAAAAAGGCCAAATCACACAGATAAGAATACTAAATTGGCTATACAAATCAATAAAAAGACAAACATTATTGTTTCTAGGGCTAGGTTTGTAAACAGCAAGGGATGCAATGTATAAAGTGCTACAGTGCTGGGTCATAAAGTAAATTTCTGTAATCGGTGTGACATAGAGAACACAGAATAACACATACTGATCCCTGGGCGCAGCTAGCAAAGATGGAATAGCTACCGCAAAGACAACTTCTTCCTGTGTCTAATGGCCCCTGTTAAAATGCTCGCAACCCCAAAGCAGACCGTGGGAGAAGATAGCATTTGAAGATATAATAATGCAGGCCTGACTTGGGCAAATTGGCAGTTTCTGAGCAACGGAAGTATAAACTTTCTACGCAGGGGGTCATAATAGTCACAGAAAAAAATAAAATGCTGGGCGTTCTGGTCTGAGAAGTTGTCACATGGACAGGGTTTTAATGTGCTAGGGTTCACATATCCTTTGGGGAACGGCAATAACCAGGGGACCATGTTCAAACAGAATCTAGTTAACACAAAGCAATGATAAACATTGATAACAAGAAGTAAGTAAAGTTGTGCATGTGGGCTCGAGCTCAATGTAACAAACCTTCTCAAGCAGGGCTTAGCTGACTCCTTCTCTTCCCTAAGCCCCTGCCGTTTGGCCAGGAACTGCTGTTTAGTGTCTCTAATGGCTACCAGGCCCAGGGGCCTTGGGGTTAGGTACAGACCAGGGCAGCCAAGCCATTTTGTCTGTTTCATAATATATTTTAGCCAGGTAATGTGTGAAGCCCCCTCAAGTGCTGTACAATCCATGCTTATAATTTGATTTAAAGTAGGGGTAGGACAAGCCCAAATTCTCAGCCAGAGCAACAGTGGAACTACCGTTGTCAGGTCTGAGATAAAACCCCACATCCAGTTCCTCATGCGTGTAGATTGAACGCCGGGGTGGCGGACGGGACTACCAGGAGTTTGCGCATATATTTATTCTCAGCCCCCTGGATGTCACTCATATCCTTATAACCCCAGACATCATACCCATAAACAGCCATTGGGATACATTTTTATTTATAGTTCATCAACAGGGTTGAGATAGGTTTTGTCCCCAGTCTTTTAGCAAAATCCAGTCAAATCCATCAAAAAGCACCCCTAAGTATGGGAAGGTTGGCACTTTAGTTAATTCAGCCCCCTTACAAAAAAACGTAAACTTGGCAGCCTTCAGAGGGCCTATTGAAATGGTGTGTGATTTAGTAAACGTAGTGGCTAAGTCAAGTGAATCCATAAAAACTATAAAACCATTTAAACGTTGTTGAAGACCCACAGCAGTTCAGGCAATCAGGACTGCATCGTCTGCATACAGGAGTGCGGGGAAAATCTTGGATCCAGCTCTTGGGATGTCTTTGCAGCTGGATAGTAAAAAGTCCCCTAACTTGTTGATATACAACGTGAACAACAAGGGAGCCAAGATGCACCCCTGTTGAACCCTCTCTTAACTTCCCAGGAATCCATCAGGCCTCCATCCTCGTTAAATCTTACCACCAATTCTATATCCATTCCATGTCTCACAGAGTCAGCCATAACTTGGACCTGTTTACACTGTCAAATGCCGATGTTAGGTTCTTAAAAGCCATGTGTAAAATTCCTTTCTTACCATTGGTGTACTTCCCAATAACTAGGTGCAGGTTAAGACATTGATCTAGAGTCCCTTTACCATGCCTAAATCCATATTGTAGGTCTGAGATGACATTAAAATGATCAATCCACACTGTTAGATGATACAATATCACTTTCCCCATAATTTTGGCTGCTGAATCCAAAATCCAGAGTGGCCTATAACATGTGGGGTCATCCCTTGCGACCTTTTTCAAAATGGGACTGATGACATCCTTTGCCGACGAGGGGGGAAAGCCGCAAGAACAGGCCGCATTAAAAACTTGAGCCAATATCTTTGCCAGATGACAGGGTCGGCCTTGTACAGGTCTGCAGGTACCCCGTCTGGACCTGGTGCTTTCCCTCCAGATGTCAGGCTGATGGCTTTGTGGACCTCGTCTGCAGTAAAATGAAGTGGAGTGCTGACTAAGCCAATAACCCTTTGTGCCTCAGGCTCTTCTAAATTGTCTCAGCTATATATATTTTCAACGTGCTGTACCCAGTGTTCAGTGAATATTGTACAGTCTGTATTAGAGTTGGCCATATCAGAAAAAAAGGGCTATTAACCACAGTCCAGAACTTGGAGCTATCAGACGAAACACTTGCTTGACTGAGGGCCTCCCAGACATGTTCTCTGATCAACTTCTTCCTCTCAAAGACTGCAGACTCATAGGCCTTCCTACAGCTCCTGACCACTGCTTCATCCCTCGGGTTATGATATGGCCTATGGGCCACAGAGCAGATGCCATCGAACCACCTCTTGGTCTTAGGGCATTTGACCCTGCTCTTAGTAGTTAAATTAGATGCTATTTGTGTAGATATTTTATCAAAAGCCTCTAAAACAGCTCTATCTTGCGTACAAGGGTCCATACCTGCTTGAATCTCTGTGACACAGACAACATACAGATTACCAAGGAAGCTTTCTGGGATAAATCGCTCCTTTTAAGAGTGGTGGGGTAAAGAAGCTAGAGTGTGAGGGGATTATAGTCGCCGTGGCAGTTCCAGGAGACGCTCAGCTTCTCCACGGCCGAAACTAAAGGTGCGGAGAGCATGATGTAATCAATAGTGCTGGAAATACTTCCTATATAGGTAGGGACCAATATGGTCACCTCTGTTTGCTCTAGGCAATGTAGGTTATTGGCTGAGAGGAGCCCTTCTATGAGAATACATGATGGCGAGTGCTCAAAATGATTAGCCAATGAAAAGGAGTCCCCCAGTTATCGTATTAATTTCAACCCTGGAATAGATTGATTATTGAAGGGTACTGCAGATTGAAGTATAATGGTTGCCATCATTTGAAAAAAAGAGTCCCATGGGACTATTGAGATAGTATCCTTAAATAACGTGACAGGAATACAAGATCCTAAATTATCAGTGTCTATCACAATCCTGCAGATGGTTACATTTGGGCAGAAGTGAGTAATCTCCTATTCAATTTCCACCAAAAAGATGAATGAATCCAAATTAACAAATTTTGACACTTTGCAGTATTTGTGCAAAAACCAGCAGTGCTGTGTTATGCAAATGGTAGGCAATGCACAATGCCAAATTTAGCAAGAGTCATGTTCCAAGGACGTAATCAGCCATTCTCACGCTGAAAAAGCAGTTTTATTGTGATTCTAAGTGGTTCAGTATTGTGCCACAGAGGGGCCTTCTGTGAGACTACACACTCCAGGATTATGACCCAAAGGTAAGACATGTAAAATATGTAATTTTGCATTAATTACACATCTGACACTTAGGAATCTTATGTGATATTAAGTGATCTTCTACTGCCTCTTGTCTGCACCTGATTTCATTTGGCGTTAATGGATGACGTAAAGCCAGGTGACACTAATTTAATATATATGGCTTTGCGTGGAAACCTCTAGGGGAAGCTTCTCTAACAAGTAGCTTGTGAGCTACTAGTAGATCTCCAGCTACCTTTAAGTAGCTCTCCTCTGTGCAGCCCCGTGAATTAAGTTAGAGGCCTTTTCTTGCTTGAATTAAATATATGTATGCCAAAATTGAAACACACATATTTGAAATTAAAATGTGTGTATTTTAAGAATTCATAAGCCAATGTTTAGAGGAAAATGGTTACATTTCCAAAATATATCTAAAGCTTATACTTGAGCCACAGAACTCAAACTAGGTGTGTTACCTTGGTGTTAAGGCCATTGCCACTATAGTAGTATGCATTGCCCATGTAGACTCATTCCACATTGACAATTGTTTTTTTTTAAATTACTGCTGGCAACCACCCCGGAAGCACAAAGGTGACCACTGCTGGTAATCATGCATATGGTGACCACTAATGTAATCTTTTATGATGTGGTGCCTACTACCTCGCTAATGATATCAGTAGCTCAGGAAGATTTTCCCTGAACATAAGTAGCTCTTACTAAAGAAAAGTTTTATTAACCTATTTTGCCACTTTGGGATAGATGTCAAGGAAGCGATGCTCCACAGTGCAAAAGGATTGCAGATTTTTGCTCACATAGACCTTACCACAAAATATGTATCTGCTAAAGATGATTGGTGCTGCTGGTTGTACAGTTTTCATTGTGTGAGTGTAGTGTAGCTATGAATATCATTTTTGTAAGTTCAATGTCATTTTATCTAAATGTATTTTATGTAATACTTATTTTTTAATGTTTGATTAGTTTGTGTTCTAAGTTATAAGTATTTTATTAATATTTGAAGTTTTAGTACAATTGTTTTACTTTAATAACATATTTAAAGAATGTTTTTTTTTTTGTTAATTTTTATTTATTGGTGTGTTATCTGGCACTTTGCATTTTTACTGTAAATTTATTTTATGGTGTATTTATTTTTTTAGGACACTTTTGAACTTTATGTGGGAGGTTTGATTTTTAAGGGAATATGGTTGGCAGTGTTTTAATCCATATATGTTTGGAGTTTGTAATTGTTAAATACTTCTTTAATTGATGGTTTTATTTCTTCAGTAAGTACCTTTCTATATTAATTGTCTAAGTAATGCTAATGAATATTTAGTTCTTTCCAAAAATGGTTAATATTTCTTTTTTATCAATGTTTATTATTTAATACTTTTAACCCTTTGACCATGGCCAGAATTTCCCTGCTGTGTGGGAAAATCCCACGCATGAGCAGATCGGACGGCTCCCGGACGTCTGACGCACACGCCCACGGGGCCCAGGAACCGTCCAACGCAGGCAAGGGGTTAATACATTGTGTTTGTTATGTTTGTTGCATTATCTTTATTACCTAGATTTTTTGGTTGGATTGGTTTTAGATTTTTTTGTACTTTCATTTCAAAGCATATGTTTATTTTATATTTGTATCTTATTTTTTTTACTTTTGATGAAGTAATATGAATATTAGTAACGTCCTTTCAAAATTTAATTGTAATGAAATATTAACTATAGTGTTCAATGTTAATGTTTATTTAATAATTTATTTTAACATTTATAAAGTGTTTATAAAAATTACAATTCTTATTAACATTTTTTAAATTAATTACATGTTTTTAAATTATTCCATTTAGGTGTATTGTATTTAAATGTATTTCTATTTCATCGTTTACATAAATTTCTACATGTCCTTCATCTAAAACTTGTCTTGAGGTATTATGGTAAATATATTATGTCAAATATATAGTTAAGTAATATTGATATGTTTGTCCACTTCACTTTTGCACTCATTATTCTTGTAATTTATGCTGGAAGTATGTAAAGTCATTATTTTGTCTCGTAATATTTTTGAATTACAATATTTTTTCTCCTCTAGAGTATGTTGTAGAAGGACTGGTCCACAGATAAATGACATACCGCTAAATTAAAGGTGCAATTTTACAATGGAGTAAAGATTATGCAGGCGACATGGAAAGCATTAGTACTTAAATTAATGCTAACGAAGGCAGAATTTTAATCTGTGCTTTGTGAATGCAAGTAAAGCAGTGTAGAATAAAATGTTGTTACCAATAGCATCAGTGCTCAGTTTTATTGTAGACAAATATTACAAGGAATTAAATGAGCTAATATTTCTGTCAATGCACTTCAGACCCCTCACCTCCAGCTATGCATTTGCCATGTTTTCTGCAATGAGATGCTCCCTTTGATGCCACAGGCTGCACTCCAATATAATCAAATTACATAAAACTTTCTTTTATTACAGAGTGAACTTGACCTGAATCGGTTATTAGAGCGCTTTACATAGCAGCAGTTGCATTACATGAGGACAGTTTAAATTTTTCTTTGTTAGGCACGGGGAGATTAAGGGCCAGATGTAGGAGGCCATTTACCGACCGGTAAATGGGTATTTGTTATGTAGGGGCCCTATTTTACCGATTCGGTAAAATTACCGAATCGGTAAAATACAGAATCGGTATTTTTTCCGATTCTGTAACTGCCAGATGTAGGTAGGACTCTTCTGAGTCCCAAAGGCCTTACAGATCCGGTATTTTACCACCCAATCCAATTGGGTGGTAAAATACCGAATCCAGGTGTGCATGCACATGTGTGCATGCACACCTATGCCATGTGACAGACAGACGTGCCCTTAGGGCATGTCTGTGTGCCACATAGCACACATGCCTGTATTTGGGGTGCTAGAGGGTGTCAAAGTGACACCCCCTGCACCCTTGCTGGATTCGGTATTTACCGATTTGGTATTTCCCATTGATTCCTATGGGCTTCAAAGCCCATAGGAATCAATGGGAAATACCGATTCTGTAATTACAGAATCAGTAAATACCGATTTTTACAGAATTGGTATTTCAAATACCGATTTTACCTACATCTCCCACCTTCTATTTTACCGATTCATAAATACCGAATCGGTAAAATTCGGTATTTATGCGTCGGTAAAATAGAATTACCTACATCTGGCCCATAGTGATTTGCCCAGAATCACAGGATTTATAGCGTCATTACCGAGACTCGAACCCTGCTCCCTAGATTCGAGGTCGACCGCCCTAGCAGTTAGGCCAATTCCTCTCCCCAACAATTATTTAGAAATGTACCTGGTGCAGGCTGTCACAACCGAGGAATCTCCTAACTTTGCTGCCAGCTTTGCAAAATACTCAACGTAGTTATCGCCTTCCAAAGCTGCTGGGGACTGGATTGATTGCTCTGTAAATATGTTTCCTTCTCCTCCTTCAAATGTGACGTATTCAGCTCCAACTTTCTGCTGCAGCAAGCTCACTGTATTCAAATACCACGTAATGGCGGCTTCTGAAGTGACATTGAGCCGCAGTGACAACTGTTCCTTCCACTTGGTTAACAGAGGTACCTGCAATGGGAAGATTAGGGTGATTAGTATTTCTTGATTTGCAACTAATTACATTACAGTTGCAAAGTCTTTTATCACAAAAGGCCAGCATTCAATCAACAGCAGATGCAGTGTGTTTTAGATTTTTAACACTTAGGGCTTGATTACGAGTTTGGCGGGTTCCCAGACTGCGTGACTCGCGGGGATGCAGGATGGCGGTCTTCCGACTGCCCTATTACAATTAGGGCAGTCAGACTGCCATTGCCGCAACGCCGTTCCCTGGCGGTGGTGCAGCGGTGTAGAGGCAGCTATATGGCGGTCCCGATTGAATATTACAAGTTTCCTCTCTGCCACGGTTTTTATGGTGGTTCCTCTGCCATGAAAACTGTGGCAGAGAGGAACAAAGGGGGGACTACAGGGCCCACTGTTGGCTCTGAGCCTTGGGGTGCATGCAGGGGGTTCACAACATGTGTCCCCCTGTGTGCATGCACCCCAGTTCCTGCACAGCATGGAATTTGCATGGGAACGTCAGAAAAAAGCCAGAGATGTTATCGAAAAATAGTAATGATGAATTGTTTCGAGACAAAGCAGAAAAACTTAAGGAGAAGCTAATGATTCCCCATATTAAGGAGTTTGAGAAAGGGCCCTGAAATGAGATGGCTTCAGATGTGAATTTTGCGCTAACTGGAATGAAACAGATACAGAAGCAAGGTGGCAGAGGTGATGCAATGAATGTGACTGTTGAAATGATGAAAAAATACAGCTTGCCACATCTGCGGGAAAACCAGGCACTGGAGGAGGGAGTATTGTCAGAATCCTAACTGTATTCAGAGGAATGCAGAGCAACGTTGACAGATGCAGAGAAATAATATGAAGGTTCCAAAAATACAATTCAGAGCAGAATGTGCAGAGTCAGAGATAATTTTGAATGCTGATGCCAACAGCTACAGCGATACAGCAAACCATGAGGAACAAGATACCCTGTAGGTCGGGGTACCTGCAAAATCCATTGATTCTGAATAATGAGTTGGTAGGGAGTAGTTCACATGATTGTGCCTGAGTGGGGAGAAGACTGCATGCTTGGGGCAGTCCTAGTGGTAGACCAAAGTCACCCGTATATTGAGAGAGAAGTCAATGGCGATTCCATTGAATTTTTGACTGATATGGGGGGTGTACCAGTTTTTTCCGTGGAAGTCCCAAACCTCCTCCCCTTAGGATGAGAAGTTCAGGAGTACCGATAAGCAGGTTACAGCAGAGGTTCCAATTAAAATTGGCCAGATGAAGAATATGGTCCAATATATTTTATGTGACTCTAGTCCTGTGAGAGTATTAGCAAGAGACTTGTTATGCAAAATTTAATTGTGATATCTATTGTGCAGAAAATAGTTACACAATAGAGACCCAAGATGAGGACTCTTTTCAAAATGAGATCCTCAGAATCAAGAGTGGAGTTGTTCTCAGCTTTAACAAATTCCGGATTTAAGACATACTGTCTAGGATGAGGTATGGGGTTTTCTGATAAAGAGACTGGTTTGATTAAAAGAGCAAAGCTAGTCAAAATAAATATTAAACCAGATGTGATATTTTTTAGAACACGACAATACCGACTTATAAAGGAGGCAGAGGAAGGGACAAAGCCAGTGGTTGAAAACACAATTGAGAAAGAACTCTGGCAGGTACTTGGCAGTCCTTGTTACTGTCCTGTAATGGAAATTAAACAGCTGTTGGCATGTGAAGAATCAGGATCTTCGCAAAAGATTAACAAGACTGTTGTTCCATGTTATCCAGTAATACAGAATCCAGCTGTGATTTTTGTTATAAATTCCATGAGAAATAGAATGGTATACAGTGGCTGACTTATGCCAAGCGTTCTAATCGATCTCCCTTCATGAGTCGCAATTCCTTTATTTGTTCAAATTTTCGAATAAAGTTCTCATGTGGTGTGGGATACCACAAGGTTAAAAGGATAGTCCTTTGTTCTGCTCCAAATAATGAAGAAAGATCTAGAGAGTGTGATGTTGTCATGCAATACAGTCTTAGTGCAATATATTGATGACCTACTAAGACAAAGAAGGAGTGTAAACTTGATACAAGTACTGTATTGAACCATATAGCTAAGGAATAGACACAATGTTTCCCCAACTAAAATACAGCAATGTAAAAAGGAAATCATTTATCTCAGACACCATAATGAAAAGGGTGTGAGGAAAGTTTCTAAAGAACGCATTTCTGCAGGTCTGTAAGTGAGTCAGCTGACCACCCAGAGGTAAGTTTGATGTTTCTTGGAATTGTTGGATACTCTTGCCAGTGGATTCCAAACTTTTCTTGATATAGAAGCCTTTAATAAGGTTGGCATGCAGTGATATCCAAGATCTGGTACCATTTGATGATGAACGCATTAATGCAGTTAAGAAACTGAAAGAGAGCTTGTGTCATGAGCCCACATTCGGGATGACAGACTGCAATTTGATGTGCACTTTAGGTTCTTACCCCAAAACACAGAGGTTTAATGCACCCAATGGCATATCTGTTTGCTGTACCAGATCCAGTAACTGTAGGCCTTCACTGCTGTTTGAAATTGGATGCAGCTGTGTTCCTACCCATTGAAGAAAGTGAAGTGAAAGCGATGGGTTGTACCTTAATTGTCTATTTCCCCCATTGAGTTGATCTCCTTTTGACAAGGACCCAATATACTTGATTTGGGCAGATCATATTTACTGCAGAAAACCTTTCCATTCAGAAATGCAACACAGCCTCCTATTTCAGACAAATGTTGTGAAGACAGGCAGAATGTTGATGAAATAGATGACAAATTTGGCCATACTTGCATAGAAGTGATTGAGTTATGCACAAAACCAAGACCAGAAACACCTTTGGAAATGGCTGATCTGACATTGTTTGTAGATGGATCTTATTTGAGAGCCCAGTATAGTTTGTTGAAAGCTAACCATGCTGTATGTTCAATTTCTAAGATGCTGGAAGCATCTCCTTTGCCAGATGTAACTTCTGCGCAAATGACAGAACTGGCTGCCTTAATAAAAGCTTGCTGTCTAACAGAGAATTTGAATGTGACGATTTACACAGTCAATGTGATTTTGGAATTGTTCATGATTATGGACAGCTATGGTCACAACACAGATTTGTGGCTTCTTCAGTAGTACCCAAAAAACTGTGTACACATTGGATTTGTTAAAAGGTATACAAAAGCCATAAGACATTGTTGTCATTAAATGTACAGCCCATATAAGGCTGGCAAATGTAGGACAATTGAGAACTAATTCAGTACAATGTGAATTGTTTCTTTTTGGATTCAATGCAGACTTCATTGAGGTAATTAAGAGATTTGTAGGCAGATGCTCCAGAAAAGAGGAATGCAAATGGGAAAGTCTAGGCTACAAAAAATCTATCAGGATTTGTATGTCAATGCATAACTTAAGGCTGTGCTGCTGATTCAATGTTACATCCTATGTGCAAGGCCCTGCACAATCAAATGCATGCAGGTAGAGATGGTTTAATTAGGATTTTCAAAAAGCATTGGGAGAATACAGGATTTTTAAATGTTACTGAAAATACTTGCAGCAGATGCTTGGTATGCCATTTAAACAATCAAGGCACAAGAACAGTGACTTTCATGATTCATATTGGTAAATCAGAAGCCCAATTTACAAAACTCCAAGCAGAGTTTACAGAGATGCCATACTGTAATGGCTTTAAGTATGTCTTCATAATTGTCTGCTTGTCAAATGGGTGGGCACGTTTCCCACAAGGAGAGCAGCCAGACTTACAGGTGCCAAATTGTTGTTGAGGGAGTTGATACCGGGATTCGGTCTTCCACCTTCCATTGAGTCTGATGTTGGTTCACATTTAAAAAATGTAATTTAGCAGATAATCTATACAGCACTCAATATCAGCTAGAGATTCCATTGCAGTTATCAACCGCAATCCTCTAGTCCTGAGGAATGAGCAAATGTCACTCTTCAGACCAAGCTGGCAAAAGTGTGTGGTTCAGCTGGCTTGAAGTGGCCTAATGCTCTTGTTTTGATGAGCAAGAGAAATACTCCTGACAGAAACACTGGTTTATTAGTCCATGAAATCGTCATGGGTAGAGCAATGAGGCTTGCAATATGTACCTTCAGCTACACTTCTTTCAATAACTGATGACATTGTGCTAGATTATTGCAAAGTTTTGGCTGATATAGTGAAATATGGCTCTCAATGTGAATGCGGTGACAGAAGAATATAAGGACATTACTTGTCATGGATTACGCCCAGAGTCAGAATAGCAAAAGCAGCAGTTGAGTTAAGGGATCTAGGCACACAGACTGTACAAAGTCAAACTCAAAGCCAAGCCCAAGTTTGCAGCGTGAATCCGGAGGGGAGAGGAGTAAAACTTTGAAGCTGGTGAAGACAACATGCTAAAGCAAACAGAAAGAGTGAAGTTTGAGGTTAGTGAAAGCTCTGATGAAAGAGCTGAAATTCCTAAAGTCCAATTTCAAGACAGTAATCTTAGTGAAGAGCTGTTGCAGTGCAAAAGTCAAAAGCATGAGTGGCAGCAAGAAGAAGTAATCCCTGAATCCAGCAGTGAAAAGTTGAAGTTGAAAATCAGAGTTACAAAGACGCCAAGGAAAAGAAGAATGTCACTGTTAACAGAGGAGATAGAGACAGAGATAAAATTGATCAAAGAGCAAGTTCAAGATTGAGTTTGAGCTCAAGTCAAAGTTCCTTGGGGAATAAAGAGACAGAGAGGCATATATTACAAGGAAAGTGGTGAGGCGTGTCGTTAAACCAAGAAGACTAACAACATGCTACGTCACTTTAGAAATGCAGCGCAGAAAGGTGTCCCTTTCTGCACATGAACAATCTGGAATGGTGATTTGAAACTTCATTGTGTGCTGCTAAATGCAGCACACATAGAAGTTGCAAAATTTCATTTTTTTATGCCTTTTATTGTTTATGTGCAGGAAGGTGACCCTTTGTGCACATAAACAGTTAGATGCGTTTTGCTGTTTCCACGTTAAGTGGCTTCACACTGCCTTGTAAATAAGGCGAAGCCCGTATCGCCACCACAACGTCTTTAAAAGTGACGTTGTGGTGGTGATAGGGGCTTGTAAATATGTCCCAAAGTCTGTTGCTGAGAATGAAAAAGCTAAAGGAGATCTTCCAAGTAAGAGAACTTGTAAAAGAAAGCATTGTGGTCCAGAAGTAAAATCTGAGAGACAATTAGATTCTAAAACTAGTAGGAGTGAATCACCAGTTGCTGAAAGGTCAGCAGAGAAAAGAGTTCCAAATAGAAAATGTGCCTCGCCTGAATGACTGTATTTAGCAATATTTTCTGAATAAGAAGGAGATTAAATTTTAGATGACTATTCATTGGTGAATCATTACCAGTACAAGTGTGAAAGTGAAGAAAGAAGAAGAAATGGAAAACATATTTTCGATTTTTGTTTTGATTATTGTTTTAATAAAATAAGAAATATTATAGTTTAAAGACATTTTTTGTCGCTTATTGAATTTTTTTACACAATCGGAAGTTTTGTCTCAATAGAAGATGGAATACAGTAGATGCTGTAAAATAGTAGAGATAAAGTCACTAAGAGTGCTATTAATAGTGTTGTAGTAGGACTGTTGTTGAGAATACTACTAAATAAAATAAATTGAAATATATATATACATACACCAGTACATAGAGAGTATTTATTTAGTGGTCTTAAAGATAATGTGTATACTAAAATGTTTAGAGAGTAAGTAGATATAGTGAAGGTCAGTGGGTGTTATGTTTGTGTATACCTTTCTACATCTGCTGGAAAGGATCTACTTATGTGCAGTTAACAATTTCATACTCTTTATCGTGTAGTTTTTACATTACAATCGATGACCAGGATGAATTTCTCTCTTCTTATTTGACTTACTTTAATGTGTCTATAGAGAATCTGAATATTACGGAAGAGAATATAGCGAAATTAAATATGGTAAGTTTTTGAGAGTGATTGCACAAAACAGATAGAATACTAACCCGGGTAAAAGTTATATGTGTCTTTTGATTGGAGAGGAGCACAATTTCATTTGAGAACATAATGAAAGAGGAGTAAACATGAAGAGAAACTGGGAAGAACACAAAATTGCATTGGAGGAAATACAGGAAGAAGTTGAATTAAGAATGTCAGGTGTGCATCCTAGATTGAGAATGGAGCAAGAGAGGAGGGGTGATTTGTGTATGGTTAGGCATAGCTTCTCAAAGGGAAGTAGGATAGAATGTGTAAGGGAGACTGTGTGTGACAGAACCTATGAAGTTAGTGGAAATGATGCTTTGTTAAGAACCTATTTTGAGTGGAATTTATTATGTTTGGGTTGGTGCATGTTATCTAGCTTTATGATTTCCTAGAGATTATCATATGGATGAACTGAATGATGAACACAGCTTGAAAAGAGTAAGACAAAGTTTTAGACAAATAGTTCTAGTTATATTAGGTGCTATTATTCCTTCAATGGGAGTGGCGATGAACGATGTGAAAATTAGGCGTTTGTTAACAGTGGCAGATAGACTTGCTGTAGATACAGCAAGACCTTCCGAGCTCAGAGGGTATAATGCATTACCCAACTTGGAGAAGGGGAAGGTTGCCCAGGGTGGGTTGGGAAGGTGGTAAGGGAAGGGACTCCATTTTTAATTTACTTGAACACAGGTTTGGGAGCAAAGTAGGGACAAAATCAAAAACTGTTTTTGGAGTCCTCTTGTGTATAAGAAGATCAAAGCCCTGTAGGAGAGGGGACTGTATATATATGCTAATGATAGTAGACACATTGTGCGGCAGGTTAATAATGTTGGCAGCATATAAAAGAGAGTTAGCTAGGGATAAACACTTAAATCTCGATATAAGCATCAGGGAAAATCAGGAGGAATTAGCTGATTCTACGCAACCTGTCAATGTCTTGGCACTTCAAAAAAGCTGAGAGAGGCTAGGGATTCTTTAGGAGAATATTTGGAAGGGATAGTGCAGAGGAGGTGGAAGGTCAGCAAGTTGGCTTATTATGAATACGCAGAGGAGTGTGGGAAGTGGCTAGCTAGGAAGGAGAGGCAGGATAACAGAAATTAAATTAAAGAGGTAGTAAATAATGAGACCAAAGGGCAATGTATAGAGGATCGAACTATAGGGGAGGCTTTCCCAGGATTTTTTCACAAAGTATATACAGAGGACACAGCAGCAACACTAAGTGAGATTAAGGAATGGTTACAACAAGACTATCTCCCAGCTTAAGTGTAGATCAAAATACTTTCTTAAACCAGGAAATTATGAAGGAAGAGATAGATAAGATCATAAAATATTTCCAGAACGGGAAGGCCCCTTGCTCTGATTGTTTATCAAATTAGATATATAAGATATTAAGGGTGGAGCTCACTCCTCACTTATTAAAGTTAGTAAACAGGAGTTATATGGAACATCTCCCGCTGCCACCGTCATGGAATGAGGCAATAATAACATTAACACCTAAACCCAGTAGGGACCCAATTAAATGTGAGGCATAGAGACCAATATCCTTGCTAAATTCGGACTATAAAATGCTTGCTAAAAGGTTAGATGAGGTCCTAGGAGACATAATACATGAAAACCAGAAAGGTTTCATGAGGGGAAGACAACTTGCAGAACTTACCCATGAACTGGTATGTGCAATTAACGTGGCCTTGCTCTCAGGAACTCATTTAACCATAATAATGATTGATGCAGCTAAGGCGTTTGATAGAGTCAGTTGATCATAATTATATCAGGTAATGGAGGGAACTGAATTAATAGGAAACTTCCTCAGGGTATTTAAAAGTATCTATCAAGCCCCAACAGCATGATATTGGTCAATGGCTCACCAATGCCGTCCTTTGAAATAAGTAGAGGTACGAGACAGGGATGCCCGTTATCTCCGCTACTCTTTAATATATACATAGAACCCCTGGCCAGAAGATTAAGAGCAGAACAGAGTATTCTCCATTTTAACTACCTTGAATGGATAAAGAAAGAAGCCTTATAATCTGACAACTTAATAATCTATGCCAGAGACCCTCACACTTCACTGCCAGTAATGATGGAGTTAGCATCCGACTTTGGGAAATTTCAGGCTACCTTGTGAATGAAGACAAAACTGAACTAATGTCCTGGAACGATTTATTAAGTACCCCTTAGGAAAACAGAAATCAGATATTTGGGAATTCAGGAGGTTAAAATTTGGATAAGATGGTATATATTAATTTCAACAAGCTTATGAAAGAAACTAAAATGCTTTTGTACCGCTGGGCTGCTCTCCCTATCTCCATTTTGGTAAGAACTAACCTTGTAAAAATGGTGATTTTTACCAAAATTCACTTTTTTCTTTAATTTCCTCCCCCTGCATTTTAAGCCAGAATGGTTCCGAAAGATGCAGGGCTAATTAAGTAGCTTTTTGTGGAGTTGTAGGAGTGTAAGAATCGTGTGAAAAAGCTCAGAAAGAAAAAAGTTGATGCTGTCATCGCATTGCCGGACTTCCAACTTTACTATTGGTCCTTAGCATAAAAAAATATATGGAAACTATTAATGGATCCTAATGACACCCCAGCATACTTAAAGACCTTAACAAAAAGTTTAGCAGAAGAACAAAACTTTTTTAATATAAATTGGGTCACCCCAAGCATTTAGAAACAAAAGTCAAGTTTAAAATGCTTATTGCAGCATGTAAAATATGGACACAAGTTAAAAGAGTACTGGGAATCTCAGACTACAGTGCTCAAGCCCCAATATGGAACTCCCCGGCGACACCTCCGTTCCTTCAAGACAACTTAGCATTGCCTTTGATGGTGGCAGGCATTGAAAAGTGGAGCCAGCTAGCTGAAGAATGTGCTTTACTATCATGAGAAAAATTAAGCACCATTATGGAGTCCAGAATATCCGAACTCTGTCAAACTCTGGGCAGAAATTGGAAACTGAAGATGAGTTACAAAGTACCCAGACATACAAGAAGGAAGAAGGAAGTTGCCAGATGGTACTGGGCTTTGGTGCAGGGAGAAGATGTCTCCCGGGTTTCACCAGAGGTGATATGGAAACTGGACATGCCAGGCTGTGATGTAACATATCTGTGGCAAGTATCTGCATCTATGCTTTGGTCTTCAGTAAAGTCAGCTCCACTTAGGAGAAATCACGTGTTTACACTATACAGGGCATATTGGCCCCCAAAGAAGCTAGAGAAGTTGGGGAACGGCAAGAAGAGGCAGTGTCCAAAATGTGCTAAGGAGAATGCAAATGATGTTCCTCTCTTCTGGTGGTGTCCGGCTATCCAGTCATTCTGGCAAGCAGTGGGGGAAGTACTAACTGAAATTATGGGAATAAACATTCCGGTAAGCCTTACTTTAGTTATTTTTGGAACACTGCATGGGGATGGGGTACGTCTGGGGAGGCTTAGAGCCAGTTAATTTTTATCTTGATGGTTATTGCACGGAGAGAAATCTGTTTAAAATGGATTTCAGAAACACAACCGACGTGTGAGGGGTGGAAGGCCTCAGTCGGTCACGTAGCTAGACTTGATGGTCAATCTGGCTCAACTAAAAGAGAAAGAATGTGGGCACTCTTTTTTCACAATAAAATTTGATTTGATTGAAAATGTGTGTAGTATGGAGAAAAGAGTAAAGTTAGGGTAGGATATAGGAGAAAATCCAAGGATTAAGACGACTTTTCTACCGGTTGCTGAGGATAGTGGTGATTTCCACAATTTCCACTCCAAGTACAGGTTTGAAAAGGAAAAGGTTGGTAAAAGAATCTAAGGCCAGGTGGAGGTGTTGTATTACTCCTTCTGTTTAAACACCCCTCTTACCTTTAACCCAAGGTCCTCCCTGGACTGGAAACAAGCATCCTAGGACCGGGTTCAAGCTTTCCGCCCTCCTCAGCCAGGAAAGCTTGATTCCAGTGGCATGGAGAGCATGGGACCCACGTCTGGGCATACCCGTCCCACTCGGGGGTGACAAAATGCAGAACAATGTCATACATTCACCCCAGTACGTGCTCTCCATGCCACTGGAGACCATGGCCCCTTTAAAACGCCTCAGGACCCGCCGCCTTTATGATTCCGTTAGATGGTTCACTTCCGAGCTAAAATCTAAAAAGCTGGCCCTCAGGCAGGCTGAGCGACACTGGAGGTTGCTGTCCTACTCTGAAATCATTTTACCTAACTTTGTTACATGATTATAAGAAATCCATCCTCCAGGGTAAATCGGAATACTTCTCTTCAAAAATCCTTCTTTCAGCCAATAAGCCTAAAGAGATTGTTTCTATTGTTCATGATCTGTCCACTTCTGAAAGAGTCACCCTCAAGCCTTCCCCCTCGCAAGCCCTCTGTAACTCTCTCGAGTATTTAATTGACAAGATTACCACAATCAAAGCCAACATCCCCCTTCCCTCACCTAATTTCTCCTGTCCAGAGCCGCCTTCTAATCCCCATCATCTGGAACAGTTCCCACAGATATCTAGGGATATGTTCACCTCCTTACTCCCTAAAGTCAAATCTGGGTCCCCCTCTGACAGTTGCCCTGCCCATCTTCTAAAGGAGATTTTCTCTGTCTGTCCGGACCCTCCGCTACTACTTCTCAATAACTCCCTTTCACAGGGTACGGTTCCTGACCTCTTCAAATCTGCTAAAATTATTCCCATCTTGAAGAAGGCAGGGGCCGTCCGTCTTCTCTTTGTAACTTTCGTCCTATCTCTTTGCTTCCTTTTTTGGGGAAGATCCTGGAGAGTCATGTTACAACCTGTCTCAGCATTCATTGAGAATAGGCACTTTTTAGACCCCCATCAGGCAGGCTTTCGTCCTGCGCATTGCACAGAGTCTGTCATTTTCTCTGTATTGGACGAGCTTAGTTGCGGAGCAGATGCCGGCTCTTCTCAGGCCCTGGTTCTCCTGGACCTGTCAGCTGCCTTTGACACGGTCGATCACACCATCTTGATCGACCGTGTCAAAGGCGCAGGCATTCAGGGATCCTCCTTGGCTTGGATCACCTCGTTCCTGGAGAACCGCCAGCAGGCCGTCCAGCTGGCTGGTTTCTCTGCTACTCCTCGCCTTATTACCTGTGGTGTACCCCAAGGCTATTCCCTCTCTCCTCTCCTTTTCAATATTTATATCTTTCCCCTCATCTCTGCTCTTCAGAAATTGGATGTCACGGTGTTTAATTACGCCGATGACCTCCAACTTATCTTTAATATCTCTTCTCTCTCTTCTTCTGTTTTCAATTTAATTTTCAATCAGTTATGACTTTCATCGGCAACTGGATGAACTCCAACCACCTTAAGATCAACCCTGATAAGATCGAGTTAGTGCTTACTGGTGGTGCCTCCAGCCCCTGATCTTCTGCCTTTTGGCCCTCTTCCCTTGGTGCCCCTCCCTCTCCCTCTGCTTCTGTCAAAAGTCTTGGTATTAGAGTTAGCAGTGATCTCTCCATGCACTCTCAAATCAGTGCGGTAGTTTCATCTTGCTTCCTTAATTTACGGATTATACGTAAAATCTCCCGTTTCTTTTCTACCTTGGCACTGAAACTCATCTTGCTAGCCATGGCCATATCTCGCCTGGATTATGGAAATGCTCTGTATGTCGGTATCCCTGCATATGAACTTCGTTGTCTTTAATTAATTCATAACCAGGCTGCCAGGTTAGTCTACAAATTCCGCAAACACTATCACGTTACTCCACTGCTAAAAACATTACATTGGTTACCGCTTTTTGAACGATTCTTTTTCAAACTTGGCTTACGTTCCCACTTGTGATCTCCGGTCTTCCTCTAAGCACCTTTTGTGCATTCCTCGTTACAGAAGGAAGAAACACGGTGGCAGGAGCTTCTCTTTCTTGGCTCTCTCCTTCTGGAATACTCTTCCTCTCAGCATTAGGACTACTGCTTCCTACACGGACTTCCGTAGGGCTCTGAAGACCCAGCTCTTCTCGCAAGCCTTTGCCGAATAGGCGTTACCCCCGCTCCCCTCGTACTTCGGCCCTCAGCGCCAAGAAACCGTGTGGTCTACGAGTGCTTTACAAAACTTTTAACTTTAACTTTAACTTTGGAGTCAAGCTATCCTGGCTGATGAGGGCTGAAAGCCCGAAACCAGTCCTAGGATGCTTGTTTCCAGTCCAGGGAGACCTGGCCTGGCAGTTCGGGCTGGATTGTTCCCATTGGGCGCAGGATCAAGACTGATTTGCATATGGCTGGGTCTGAACTGGAATGGCATGGTGAGCAAAAAAACAATGGATTTAGGCCCAGATCTCTGTACTGGGGTGCAGCCGCGGTCGGCAGTAGGAGTTCCTGCAGGGCGGTGACGTGGGGAGGGGGAGGGACAGCGTGGGGGTAGTAATGTATGGATTACGGAGTTTAACAGGTAAGTAAACTTATAAATAAATAAAGCGAATTTCGTTACGCGCACTGCATTTACTTACCTGTTAAACTCCATAATCCATACATTTCTACCCCCCACCCTGCCCCTCCCCCTCCCCACGTCACCGCCCTGCAGGAACTCCTACTGCCGACCGCGCCTGCTGGGGTGAATGTATGACATTGTTCTGCATTGTGTCCATCAATTGTTCTTTTTGCATTAGATATTATTTTGGCAAAAGAGCACAGTGTCTTTAACGCGATCAATGCTGAGAGGTACAGTCCATATATTTCCAGATAATAGTCAAGCTATTGACTCTTTTATTATTAATCGGATGGTTCAGAGAGTTATGGAGGAGTTTTGGTAATGTTGGTGAGTGGTTAGGTAATATAGGTGGCAGTGTTCTTCAGTAAATTTTAACCCCTGTAATATTCATAATGTTCTTTTCCTTTTGCTAAAATTGTTAGAGTGAATTAGTAGATATAAGAATAAAGCAAAAGGAGGCCGATTAATAAAGTTTATTACTGGGTTTTAAGTGTTTTTATGTGTAATTTAGGGTAAAAAATAATGTGTGTGCAATTTTTATCATGAGTATAGTCATAACGAGTGAATTAATGATGTTGCACTATTTAATTATAATGTTTGGAAGTGGTATTACCAACATAGTTTAACTAAGCTACATTTTTGTAGTGACACCATTTTATTAATATGGATGTAGTTTCTAGTGTTTTGTTCATCTCGCTCCTGTTCATTCCCCCACCCAATCAATATCCTTCTGCAAGTATTCTCTACTCCCAGTTTCCGCAGAACACATTGCACTGTGACACAATTGGTTATTTTTCTCAGAAAGCATGTATTGTGACTGAAACCTTCAATTATGTTCCCAAAGTACCATTTTGAAAGACACGTTTGCAGTTCTGATGCAGGCTTGCTAGCACACTAGTGTACGAGTCTTTCTTTGAGATGTTTCTTATTTGTGTTTATATCTCTGGACTGCTGTTACTGTGGAGACTAATGGAAGATCTTGTTCTACCTTAGAAAAGCGTTAGTGTTATAAGACTTTTAAGGATTATCTTATTACCGATTTTTCCAACATGTGTTATCACTAATCATGCCATGCTAAATGTGCAATTTTGCTAATTGTTTACGAGTAAAATTTGTATAAAAACCTCAGGTTTTAGGGTTTTCATTTTCATCCAAGACCTCTGTCCGATTATTTTAGAGACTTTTTCCCTTTGTATGCTGATAGTGTGCCATGTGAATCGCACATTTCGTTTTTAGAGTTTATTAAGACTTAGAATGGTTTCTGATTTCTGGCGATGTACTTCATGGATTTACTGCACTTCTCTGTATTGCTTATTTTGAGATTTTGAAATTAAACCTTTCAACTTTTATGGATCTAGAACCCAGGTATTGAGTGGCCCCAGCCACTATTTGATTTAGTCTGCTAATTTTGTTGGGCCTGATGTCGTGGAGGGTGGTGACTCTTATCGCTAGATTAAAGGATCTGGAGCCAAGCCACCTGAGTTACATTTTGGGGTGATCGAAATATTGTGGTTCAATTAATTATTGGTGCTTGAGTACCCACAGTTTCACTACCCCTTCATCTACAGAACACATTTCTATGGTCGCCAACTGACCCATTTGCAGCAGTACACATCTAGTCTTGTCCCTCTTTTGTTTTTCATTTATGTAATGTAAGTCATTTACCTTAAATCTGAGCTGTCATTTTTTTGTATGAGTGTTACAAATGGGGTTTCTGGTTGCCAAAGTTATGCACTCTGTCCAAGCAGGAACCACAACTCTAGTCAGGGTAAGCTAGATGCACACTAAAAGATAACCTGAGCTCACCCTCGGTTAGTTTCGCGCTGAGCAGTCAGGCTTGTCTAAAGAGGCAAGGTGCAAAGTATTTGGTATTTGTGCAACACACACACACTAACAGAATAAAAAGACCACAACAGGCTTTACACTGGTTTAGAAACATAGATAGTAATTTTATAAATAAATTAAGACCAAAACAAAAAAAATCCAATGTATAGAAGTCAAGTTATGAATTTTTAGAGAATAAAAAGAGTTCTGAGTTGTAGCACTAAGAAGCAAAAAGCACCAAATGGGGGTTATCTGGTCTCACTCGACTGGGGCAAAGACAATAGTTTGGGTCCAGAGCGATGGAGTGACGGCCGGCTACAGGACCCATGCAGGCCACAGTGAACAAAGTACCTAATCCTGGTCATAATAGAGTAATGCCGGGCACAATCGAGCAATGCATTGATGTCGATCCCACATTGGTGGCTATGTATCCATTCTGTAGATGAAGTGCCGAGCCCAGATGCGTTGGTTCGTAGTGGAATGCATCGGGTTTCTCCATGCAGTCAAAGGATGCTTTGATTTCTCCACTCTGTCGCCGCAGCAAAATCCGGTTCCATGGCGTCGGGTTCTCAAATCGATGCATTTGTTCCAAGAGCCATGTGCAGATTCTACTCCTGCAACTGAGTCGAAGCGGTAGTTCAGCTACACGTACACTGGAGATGCATTGATTTCTGTGTTGCACGTATCTGGGTCCACTTCCAGGGAACCAGCCACAGCAGCAGAGGTACAGACTTTAGGCCTGATTATATTGATGAATGGGATACTCCATCACAAATGTGATGGATATCCAGTCCCCCATATTACAGACTAGATATCAGTCAAGTTTGTGACGGAGTAACCCTGTCTGCCAAGATCAAGCAACAGAAGGCAAGTCAGCAAGCCCTTGGAGATCCCTTTGGTGAAAAAGCTGAGTCCAGCTCTCATCAGCAGAATCAGAGAGCAGCAGGTAGCAGGACAGCACAAGAGAAAAGCAGGCCTTCCAGGTCAGCAGCTCAGCAGACTGTCAGTCCTTGAAGCAGCACAGTGGTGATTCTGACAGAATCCAGTTGTAGGTCCAGAAGCGTCTCAATTGGTGGGGTCCATGGCCCAGTTGTTTCTGTTGAGTTTTAAATCCCAAGTTGAAGTGGCAGCAAAACTGCACACACAAGCTCTGAAGTGGCAGGCCTGAGTCATGTTTAAAGGGCTACTTCTGTATGTGGCAAAATCAGTGCTCCAGGCCTACAAGTAGCATTTAATTTACAGGTGGTGGGTATGTGGTATACCACTTTACAAGGGTCTTACGAGTAAATTAAATATGCCAATTGGGTATACCCCAATGTAACAATATTTAAGGGAGAAGCACATGTACTTTAGCACTGGTCAGCAGTGGTAAAGTGCTCAGAGTCCTAAAGCCAACGAAAAGAACTCAGCAAAAATAGAAGGAAGGAAGGCAAAATATTTTAGATGGCCCTTCAGAGAGGGCCATTTTCCGAACAGTGAGTGAATCACTCAGCATTTGTATAGCGCTCCACTGTCAACCCTAGGGGTATCTGGGCACTATGGGTGCAGCAGTGCCATCGAAAAGCCAGGTCTTGAGTTACTTTCTGAAGTTCGCCAGGGAGGGTGATGTTCGATGATGGAGGGGCAAGTCGTTCCAGGTCTTGGAGGCAATGTAGGAGAAGGATCACCCTCTACTGCGGCAGATGGGGGTGTGTACACCAGGCCCGGCTCCAGGAATTTTTATTTGGGTGGGCCACGGGTGCATTTGGGTGGGCCACTGCGGGCTTGATTTGTTGCATATATGTCTAGGCAGGCCTGCTTCAGGGCCCTCCTTTATCTCTTCTTAGTCTTATAAGGCCCAGTAAAACTCACTCTTTTCCAAATCTCTTTCTAAATATTATCACTCTCAAAAAGTGTTTTTTCCATGTAATATTACTTTGATGGGAAGAGGAGGTTTCTGATGTGTGAGTATCAGGCAAGTGACACTCCTCGGACTCCCTCTGTGCGAGCCTTCAGGGAGAATTCCTCTTCTTTACTACCTCCACCTAACCATGGACTCTGCAACACACTCCCTTACAGGCTTGATTATCCACTACACCTCTCCAGTGCACCTTATCTCACAGATGACCTTGGGCCCAGCCCCATATCAGGCACCATCTGGCTGCACTTTCATTTTTCCCAGTAAAAACATTAGTAAAATCACCTTCAAACTTAAAACATTGAATATAGCAGTAAATATAATTTAAGGCACTTTAAAGTATGTTCCACAGTAGCCCTTATGGCCCGACTGCTAATTAAATAAAAAAAAACAGAAAGGCCATGACAGGGCCGGCTTTAGCGCTGATGAGAAAGTCTTTTTTGGTGCCCCACCACGGACCTCTTTCTCAGCAAATACCTTTACTACCACCTTCCAACAGTGCCCCTCATCCCTCCATGGCCCGCCTATTGATCTCTTCCTTGGATTCCCTCACTGCCATATGCCACAAGTGCCCCTCATCTCCCCATAGCCCCTCCCCCTTACGACCTCCTCCTCGGATTCCCTCACTGCCACCCTCCACCAGTGTCCCTCATCTCTCTGTAGTCCCTCCCCCTCATGACCTCCTCCTCAGACTCCCTCACTACCACCCTCCATCATTGCCCCTCATCTCTCCCTAGCTCCCCCACCAGCCCATGACCTCTTCCTCGGATTCCCTCACAGTCACCCTCCATCAGTGCCCCTCTTCTCTCCCTAGCTCCTCCCTCCACGTCATAACCTCTTCCTTGGATTTCCCTCACTACCACCCTCCATCAGTGCCCCTCATCTCTCCCTAGCTCCTCCCTCCACGTCATGACCTCTTCCTTGGATTTCCCTCACTTCCACCCTCCATCAGTGCCCCTCATCTCTATCTAGCTCCTCCCTCCACGTCATGACCTCTTCCTTGGATTTCCCTCACTACCACCCTCCATCAGTGCCCCTCATCTCTCCCTAGCTCCTCTCTCCACCCCATGACCTCTTCCTCGGATTCCCTCACTGCCACCCTCCACCAGTGCCCCTCATCTCTCTGCAGCCCCCCTCAGGACCTCCTCCTCAGACTCCCCCACTACCACCCTCCACAAGTGCCCCTCATCTCTCCCTAGCTCCTCCCTCCACGTCATGACCTCTTCCTCGGATTCCCTCACTGCCACCCTCCACCAGTGCCCCTCATCGCTCCATAGCCCCTCCCACTACCTCCTCCTTGGATTCCCTCACTGGCCCCCTCCACCAGCGCCCCTCACCTTTACGTAGCCCCTCTCTCATATGCATTTCATTTGTTGCATAGCGCTACTCATATCAGTGTAGTGTGTGTCAGTACTTTACACCACACATACAGAGACAATGAATCATGTATGTAAATCATTCTACAGGGAATGTCACATAAACCAATGAGGATTACAAGGTGTATGAATCAAATGTCATCCATACTGGTGGGCAGCATATTTTAAGAGGGTTTGGCCTGGGGAACACAACCTTAGGATTTACAGAGTATTCCATGGGGGGTCAGCTTCACTGATAAAAATTTATATCTGCCCAAACATACTCATTTTAGCAACATTAGAATGATGAAGAAAGACTGTGGAAGTTCCAACTGTATCACAAAACAAAAAAAGCAAAGTTCTAACTATACCATTAATGTTTGTATGCAGCTCTTTGGTGACAGTTCATTGGTCAGTGTCCTATGTTAAGATTGTAACTTCTGAACTACAAGTAACACAAGGATCTCTGTGACAAAGCCAGTAACCCACTGAGCTATCCACATCAAATACAGTTCATCTGCATTTAAAAACTACTACCAGACAAATGATTGCTCTCCAGCAGGATCATCAATCACCAGCGTTATCTGGGCATTTTGTATTGTCTTATTGTTGTCCTGCATCGGCCATGATAATGATAAAAACTGTTTAAATTAAGCACACATGAAGTATGTGTCCTGCTGGGTCTGTGAAGATTTTAAAAAGAAAGAAATGTAGTAACAGATTCTCTTACCTACTAAATTACTCACATTTGTGTCACAGCCTGATATGATAGGCCACTGCAGGGGTCAGGAAAGGTGACTAGGAATAAACAAACTTCTTTTCTCCTGCTCTGCACAGTAAAAGAAATATCAACGCAGCAGAAAAGTAGGCAAAGGTTACCATAGGTTACCAGTGTCACAGAAAGGATTGGTCATCTTTCGCCATGCAGAGATGAAGGGGTGAAAAATAAACAAAGTCTCGTTAACATTTAAATGGTCTTTAAAGACCTGTAAAGTACTTGGGTGCGGCGGCGATCATCTCTAAAACTGTCTGTGTTTGTGCGCCCGGGAAGCTGTCTCGGCCCGGGCGCACACACAAGATCTGTGCGTTGCGCGCCTGCCTTCAAGCTCTCACTGCGAGGGTCAAGGCTCCTCTTTGGGTGGGCCAGGCTCATGTTTGGGTGGGCCTGGCCCACCCGGCCCACCCGCTAGAACCGGGCCTGGTGTACACACAGGCCAGTGAGGAGGAGCGCAGGTGCCATGCGGCTAGATGAAGTTCAGTTGGTGGTTGATGTATGCCGGTCAATGAACATAACGAGTTGGCTGCAGCATTCTGTATGCTCTGGAGTCTTCTGAGGAGCTGGGTTGAAGTGCCAGCGCAGAGAGCATTGCCATAGTCGAGGCAGCTGGTGATGAGGGCCTTGCTGATGGTCTTTCTGGCGTTGACTAGGATCTATCTAAATATGCTACAGAGTAGGCAAACGGTGTGGAAGCAGGAGGCGACTAAATTGACTTGTCGTTTCATGGTCAGTTTACTGTCGAGGATGATGTTGAAGTTGCAGGAATGTTCTATTGGTGTGAGTTCTGGTACGAATTCTGCCGCTCCCATATGGAGGTGTTCTTCCTGAAGATTAGTACTTCTGTCTTCTTGGAGCTGAGTTTAAGGTAGTTGTCTCTCATCCAGTTTGTGATGTTCGTCATAGTTTTGCAGAAGTCAGTTCTGGTGGTGGAGGGGTCTCTGGTGAGCAAGAGGTTGATTTGAGTGATGCCTGCATAGGAAATTAAGCTGAGGCCATAGGATCTGACAACGTCTGCGAGGGGGGTCATGTGTGTGTTGAACAAGGTAGTGCTGAGGGATGACCCTTGGAGTATGCGGCATATCATGTACTTTGGTTCAGATGTGAAAGGAAGCAGCCAGATGCTCTGTGTGCATCCTGTCTGGAAGGAGGTGATCCACTTAAGGTCGTTTTGCTGTATGCCGATGTTGTAGAGTCTTTTGATGAGGGTGTGGTGGGATATGGTGTCGAATGCAGCAGAGAGGTCGAGAAGGATTAGGGCCACAGTCTCTCTGCGGTCAAGAAGGGTTCTGATGGCATCTCACTTGACTGGGTCAAATACAATAGTTTGGGCCCAGAGCGATGGAGTGCCGGCCGGCTACAGGACCCATGCAGGCCCCAGTGAACAAAGTACCTAATCCTGGTCACAATAGAGTAATTCGGGGCACAGTCGAGCAATGCACTGATGTCGATCCCGCATTGGTGGCTATGTATCCATCCTGTAGATGAAGTGCAGAGTCCAGATGCGTTGGTTCGTAGTGCAGTGAAGGACATTTACACAAGGAATGTCATTGTAGAGAATTATTTTATCAGATCTGTTCCGATTGTCATCAGACCTAATTCATAACTGTCTCACACAGATATTTGTTCACCTATTTCTCCTAATGCATCCTTAAAGTAAATATATTGGAAAGTTTTACAATTGTGATGTTTTTTCTATAATATCCAATGAGATGTCATAGGCCCTCATTACGAGTTAGCCAGAATATACTTTGAGGATACTCAGGTGAGTTGTAGTATCTCCGATTTCCCACACCGAATTCTGGCTTTTCGAGTTTTGTCCCAGGAATAGAGAATAACAGCATGGACTCTGGAATGCCAAGTCCATTTTGAATGCATATTCCATGATTTCAGGAACACGTTTGCTGATATGTTTAGACTGCCCACATGAGGTGGAAAATATTATCAGTCGTTGTCTGCTCCCCTGGGATTTCTTCTTGCCACAAATTTGGGGGATGGAAATGAAGAGTGCACACAGCCCTGGGCTATAACAATGCGCAGGGTTGTCCAATTTTTTAATTGGTAGGCAGAAGGAGGTGGGGTTTTTGGTACCGGACAGGACAGAACAATTTATGCTCTATCATGGTGTGTACTGGGAGGTGAAAGGGGGGTGTGGCTCAGCAAGTGGTCGAAGTGGGGGAAAAAAGTAGGGGAACTATGGGTGGAGAATCAGAGGGCGGGAATAACCCAAGGACTGGGTCAGTGGGTGGAGTCAGAGGTGTGTCTTGGTATTTCACTGACCAGTTACAACTTATTAAATTATTCAATTCAACCAAAGGATACACATGTTTATTAAAGGAATACGTTTCCAATCACAGAATGTCCCAAATAAACTTAAAAGTGGAAGTACAAGCCATTTGTCTTTGAGCCGTGCAGTTTCTGTCATCAGCACTTCTCCTCCCTTTTTCCACATGAGCAGTTCAAACATTAATGACAAAATATCCCAGTTTGCAAATGTTTTCCACCTAATTATGGCTCAGACATATTTGCCACATATTACATCATCTGCAGCATAATCTGATGATTTCAACTAATAGATTGTTTGTAGCTTAAATGGATCAAAAGTTAATAAAAAATGTGACTTGTGTTGCTGCGAAGTGAAGGGCCCTTTGTGAAAGTCGACTGGTAACCTTTCTCACTGCTGCATTTGACTGTTACACTGGTACTAATGAGGCAACATATTTGCAGAGATTTTCAGTATGTATAAAAATATCAAAATAATAAAGTATCAGAAAATATACCGCAGCCTTTTTGTGTGCTGCATAATTTAGTCAACACTGTAGCATTATTTTGTTCTCTCTTACTGAATAATTCTACTGGCCCAGAGCAGGCAGCACATGTTAAAAGGGCTTGTGCATGGAACGGAGAGGCTGTGAAGTTTGCGAAATTGGTTTAGTGTGTGTGCAAATCCTGCAATGCCAATCCATGGTAAGTTGCATTAGTACTGCTGAAACAAGGCCAATTGAGGTATCAATGGGGAGGCAGGCTGGCCTCAAGGGTCCTGTGACCTCAGTGACAGAGTCACTGTCACTCTGGAGTGTGTTGCTTAGTAAGCCTGCCCGCAAGACTGGAGGTGATCTTCAGCATTAATTGTGAAGGACAGGCCTTCAGGGTTAACCCACACTTGGCACTAGTAGGGTCCACCTGCTGGTGCTAAGACACCATGGCTTCTACAGTCTAGCTGGGCCTCCTCAGGTCAAGCATGAAAATGTGCTCCTTCAGGAGAGTGGTTTGATGGAGTGGTCATGAAGGCTGAACTTGGTTCCCCAGTTGCAAATTCTGTTGCTCTAGCCATTGTGCCACATCCTCTCTCCCACTAAACACCATACCACCCCACTGAGAGAAACTCACACTGCCTTCAGCTATAACCCAATTGTGCTGCGCTATCAACACCTGGATGCAACTCAATTCAAATTATGCACTAGACGAGTAATATGCTGCCTTAAAAAAAAGTAATAACATCTTGGAAAAAGCAAACACTCATAGGGAATGCAAGTTTAAGTAAAGCATGTGAAATGTAAGCAGGGACAATGTGGTCTTAACAGGGCGCAACAAGGAGAAATGCTTTATGCTTTACTAAATGTATGATGCCCTAAGGTGCCATAGAGGTAAAAAAAAAAAAAAAAAAAGATTACATAATCTCTTTCAACATCCACAAAAATGCCAGCTTTGCTTGACAACCTCTGTGCGTCCAACATGCACAAAAAGACTAACTCTTCTAAGAAACAATGCAATATTAAAGAAGATTAATGCCAACTCTCGCTTGTGACATACAACAGTGAAAGTCATCCAGGCCACCATGACTACCCCATAAAGAAATAGTAGTGCACAAGCAGACTAACTTTGTTCAAAAGCTCTACATTATTATCCCAGGTTACTGCAGACACTCACATGTGGCTCAAATCCACCCAGCAATCATGACAGTCCCATACACAAACATGGTAGGTCTCAACCATAGCATGTATGCACTGGTCCAGAGGGCTATTAAATTACCCATCAACTTCTGTTTCTAAAAGCACTAGAACGTGACTGAAATATGTCCTCTTGCAAGGAAACCCTGAAATGCTGATAAAGTCCTTTACAAGCCTGAACAAGAAAGAATAATATCTTCAAAGATAACCTTTAAGCAAGGAATAATGCATTCCAATTAGATCTCACCATGAGATAGACTTTAAATATCCAAGAGGGCTGCAGACACGATCTCGTCATTAAACTCAGAAATGTCACTATCTACTTCCACAATCATGATGATTCAGGGAAATGATCACTATCTGCTGGCCTTCAATGACATTTTTCAGAACCTAAAAAAGTGAATACTAACCACAGTGAAAATTCCCTCAGCCCATAAACAGCTGCCACCCCCAGGTGACGCCCACCCTGTACTATTGCTTCACATCAATCCACTAGCCCCCAAAGCACCTAAACTCAGGGGAAAGGCCTGCCACCTCTTAGCAGTGAAGCTGACCATAATGCAACTGATAATCCCAACCCTTTTATAAAAATGCACCTCATTAACACTCCCTACCCCTTGATGCAGACAACATCTTTTGTTCTTCCTACTGCCTCAAGTTTAACTCACAGAGACCTCGTTTAGTGACAGGTTCTCTACTTACCTTGATGATCTCCTCTTCCCAGACTACAAAACCATGTAATAGATCTGATAGGGTAAGAGAAGACGAAAGATTGCCCTAAGCAACGCCACTAACCTGAACTACACTATCATTGCAGAAAAAACCTATTCGCTGTTTGAATACAAAGCATCTTGTGTCTCCATCAACCCTATGTTCTCTCCCATTGTCTCAGTGGTCTGCCTCACACTGCCACAATCCCAAATTCCTGTAGGAACTCCTGGATGTGGCAATCCATTTTCAAAATAAGATCAAATAAATGTTATCCGGCCCACCAAAACCTACAAACCGTCCCTACGACTATTCACATTCACCCCTTTGATCTACCAGAGACCTATGAGATGCTAAGCCTGTCTGTCAAAATAAAAGCATCTAATTCACCTATGGAGCCATGGTCAGCTGAGCGCCTGCTCCCTTTCCTTGACTTTGTTACAACAAACATTTCAAATGCAGCCCTACCCTTTATACGAGAGGAGCATCTCCTCTCACCTTACGAACTCTGTTGTGCCTGTTTGAACGCTACCGGTCTTCTTGCTCCTGGGCCTTGGTACCCGCAGTTTATCTTCAGCCTACAAATAAAGAACTACTACATTCTTTGAGAAGCGTCTTCAATACATTACAGGCGTTTGCAGCAAAATTGCTTCTTTCTTTTTTCGATCCATTTTACAGGGAAACAAATAAAGGAAAGAGAGGGTAAGAGCCGTTTTTGAAGTCACCGTTTTCCAGCAAATGAGAAGACAGAAAAAGAGGCAATAAGGGGAAGAAGTGAGAGAGTTGGGGGCAGCTGCCAGCAGCAGAGCTGAAACGGACACTGTCCTTCTTCTTCCCTGGGCAAGAAGGAAGAGAGACTTTGGGCCTTATGCATCAACACATTTTCCCATAGACACATAATGGGCAAAACCCTTTGATGCATCTGGCCCATAGTCCTTTTCCTTCTCTGCCACCCGCCTGTTCTCGAACGGACACGAAGGGCCGAACCTTAGCTATATGCTTTCGCTATTTCTGCCGTCCTGGGACGCATTACTAGAAACAGAAAAGTAGGGGAACGGATTGCATAAAATTAATGAAGTAGGGGCACGCCATTCCATTCCGATCCTGCCCACTTCGACCACTGGGCTCAGCTAGGGCTCAGGGTGATACCGAGAGCGTGGAGCTAGGTTGTATCTGTAATGGAAGTGGAACGTTGGTGGGGATCCTGTCTGTCCTGAATCACAGTATGTGTCCTGGGTTGTGTTATGGCTGAATGGGTCCTTTCGCCAAGCACTGCTAATGTGGGATGGGGAAGTGCGTGAAAGAGGGGGTTGGGTCCCTGCCTGAGAGAGAAATGTAGGCTCCTGTCACATTGTGTGGTTGGCTTTGGGAAAGGCTGTGCTCCTGCTTACAGCACCTGCTCTACCCACTACAGTAGTTTCACAGGGAGCAGATCTGCAGAATTAGAAACTAGGTCTGGTGTCTCAAGGTCTGGAGTTTGCAGGCCTGGGATTACCGGGTTGGAATTTGCAGGCGCACTAGGTCTCGACCCAAAGATTGTACGATATTCCAAATTGCAAGAGGTAGAATTCCACCTGACATTACCTCTCTGTGTGGAATACTGTCACTCGAAATGATGTCCGTACAATCATATATAACAATTTTTCTCATAGGGGAACGCACAACCTGTGAACACAGCTCTAGCAGCTTAAACCTATCCATTTCAGCTTAATCAGACAATAATGTATTTGTAGTACATTGAAGGGAACCATCTCTTTGCTGTCACGCACCTGCTCCTTACAAGTAAATCCTGCCATTTTCCATTTGCTCCAAGTGAACATACCACCTTAATTAAAAAAATATATATTTAGCCAATTCATAACGAGGTGAGTTGGCATCTCTCCAATTTAACACCAGTTGTATTACTGCTTGATCCATGGAAAGGTAGCTATTTGTAATTAGTTACATTTTATGTCCGAACAACACAAGTCTTGTCATAAAGTTTGACGCCATCTGCAAAATAATCGCCTACTATATGCTTTGACCAAAATTTGGGAGAAAACTGGAGCTGGATAGTTCTACATTCTAAACAGAGATGTACAATGTTCACAACAGAGGGACTTGTAGACAGCTACGCATCTTACTTTTTAGTGCCATTTCTTATATTGTTTATGATTATCCATTTATCTTATAGTTCTGTGACTAAAATATCAATTCTCCATTTGACTCGGATGACTCCCCATGTCAGACGTTTATTTGACTTGTGTGAATTATCAATGCTGTTGAATCGTTTAGTGTTATTATCAATGTAAAATTATAAATTAGAATTCATAAATAATGGCCCTTAAGATTTTTTTTAACAGTAGAAATACGTTTGTGGAAGCGGAAAAAAAAGAGAAATGAGAAAAGAAAAAAGGGTTTTGGTTCATTCAACTTATTTTCAAATTGCCTTAGCGACAAAGTAATCTACTCAAAATACAAAAAAATATAGACATACCAGATATCCATTTGATTCTGAATGAAGACCTAGCCAGAAATCTTCTCTGCCTTCTTCCAGATATGTTAGAAAATGCTTTGAGTTAACACTCATGTAAGGAGATACTGTTATGGAAAGTCTTAACTGTTGAATGACTGAAAAAGTATTCCCCTCCTGCCTTGTGCTTTTTCTTTTGCTTCTGGTGGGTGTGTGGTCCTATGATAAAGAAAGAGCGATGATATTTAAAAGCTAATTGCAATAAGCAACAACAACAAGTACAATCTAAGTAAAAGACATGAAACAACAATAACAGTTTTGATTACGATATAACAGTAATTTTCCTTAAGTCAATTCGTGTTAGAGAAATGTTTTGGTAATGTAATCAAACACAGACACAATTTTACTGAAAGTTATATTAGTATTACAAATGCATTATTTATGCATTATTTATGCTGGAGGATCAATCAATCAATCAATCATGCCATTTGTATAGCGCACTACTCACCCGGGAGGGTCTCAAGGCGCTTGGGGGGAGGGGTATGCTACTGCTCGAACAGCCAGGTCTTGAGTTGTTTCCTGAAAGCGAGATGGTCTTGGGTCAGCCGAAGGTGGATGGGGAGGGAGTTCCAAGTCTTGGCAGCCAGGTAAGAGAAGGATCTTCCTCCGGCGGTGGCTCTTCGGATGCGTGGTACGGCTGCGAGGGCAAGGCTGGTGGACCGTAGCTGGCGGGTGGGCGTGTAGAAGGTCAGTCGGTCGTTGAGGTACTTGGGGCCCAGGTCGTGGAGAGACTTGTGTGCGTGGGTGAGGAGCCGGAACGTGATCCTCTTGTCGACGGGGAGCCAGTGCAGGTTCCTCAGGTGGCTGGAGATGTGGCTGCGTCGCGGGACATCCAGGATGAGTCGGGCGGAGGCGTTCTGGATGCGCTGGAGTCTTTTCTGTAGCTTGGCTGTGGTTCCGGCGTAGAGGGCGTTTCCGTAGTCCAGTCGGCTGGTGATGCGTGCCTGGGTGACAGTCTTCCTGGTCTCGGTCGGGATCCAGCGAAAGATCTTGCAAAGCATACGCAGGGTGTTGAAGCACGATGAGGAGACGGAGTTGACTTGTCTGGTCATCGAGAGGGAGGGGTCCAGGATGAAGCCCAGGTTGCGTGCGTGGTCGGTTGGCTTGGGTGCGGTGCCCAGGGCTGGGGGCCACCAGGAGTCGTCCCAGGCGGAGGGCAAAGGTCCCAGGATGAGGACTTCCGTCTTGTCCGAGTTCAGTTTCAGGCGGCTGTCCTTCATCCACTCGGCGACGTCTTTCATCCCTTCGTGTAGGCAGGTTCTGGCGGTGTCGGGGTCTCTGGTGAGGGAGAGGATCAGCTGGGTGTCGTCGGCGTAAGAGATGATGTTGAGGTTGTGCTGGCGTGCGATGGCTGCGAGAGGTTTCCTGTAGATGTTGAAGAGGGTGGGGCTGAGTGAAGATCCTTGCGGGACGCGGCAGATGACTTCGGTGGCCTCGGAGCGAAACGGGGGGAGGCGGACTCTTTGTGTTCTTCCGGCGAGGAACGAGATGATCCACTCCAGTGCCTTCTCTTGGATACCGATGTTGCTGAGGCGCTGGACTAGGGTGCGGTGGCAGACTGTGTCGAACGCAGCGGAGAGGTCCAGGAGGATGAGGGCCACTGTTTCCCCCTTGTCGAGCAGGGTCCGGATGTCGTCGGTGGCTGCGATGAGGGCGGTCTCGGTGCTGTGGTTGGCTCTGAAGCCGGACTGCGAGGGGTCGAGGGATCCGTTCGTCTCGAGGAAGGCGGTCAGCTGTCTGTTGACGATCTTCTCGAAGACTTTAGCAGGAAAAGGGAGGAGCGAGATGGGGCGGAAGTTTTTGAGATCGGTGGGGTCCGCTGTAGGTTTCTTCAGGAGGGCGCTGATCTCGGCGTGCTTCCAGCTCTCCGGGAGGGTGGCGGTGTTGAAGGAGGCGTTGATGATGTTCCAGAGTTGGGGTGCGATGGTGGAGTCGGCCTTGTTGAAGACGTGGTGTGGGCAGGGGTCGGTCGATGATCCGGAGTGGATGGTGTTCATCGTGCGGGCTGTGTCTTCGGTGGTCACCGTGGTCCAGGTGCGAAGGGTGGCAGTGGGGGGTGTTGGTTCGACGGTTGGGTGCGTGGGTGGGGCGCCGAAGCTGTTGTGGATGTCGCGATCTTGCGGTGGAAGAACAAGGCGAGGGAGTCGCAGAGGTCTTGTGACGGAGTGATGTCGTTGGTGCCGGTGCAGGGGTTGGAGAACTCCTTGACGATAGTGAAGAGCTCTTTGCTGTCGTGGGCGTTGTTGTCCAGTCGTTCCTTCAGGGATTTCTTCTTGGTGGTGCGGATGAGCTGGTGGTGCTTGCGGGTAGCGTGTTTGAGGGCGGTCATGTTGTCGGTGGTCCGGTCGAGGAGCCAGGCTTTCTCGAGGGTGCGGCAGGTCTTCTTGGAGTCCTTGAGGTCGTCGGTGAACCAGGATGCCTTCTTGCTTCTGGGTCTGCTGGGAGGGTTCTTTAGTGGCGCGAGGTCGTCGGCGCAGGCGGTCAGCCACTGTGTGAAGTTGCGGGCTGCTTCGTTGGGGTCCGTTGTGTTGGCAGGTGGGCTTTGGCTGAGGGAGGTGGTGAGCTGGTCTGCGGTGATCTTGCTCCAATTCCTGTGAGGTACCTGTTGCGGGTGGTGGTGGGTCGTGGATCTTTTGAAGCTGAAGTGGACGCAGCTGTGGTCGGTCCAGTGGAGTCCGGTGGCGTGGCTGAAGGTGATGTACTTGCTGGAAGAGAAGACGGGATCAAGCGTGTGGCCGGCGTAGTGGGTGGGGGTGTTGACCAGTTGCTTGAGTCCGAGGTTGGCGAGGTTTTCCAGCAGGGCGGTGGTGTTGCGGTCCTTGTTGTTCTCCAGGTGGAAGTTGAGGTCCCCGAGGAGGATGTAGTCAGTGGAGGGGAGGGCGTGCGGGCTAATGAAGTCTGTGATGTCTTCGCTGAATTGTGTGCGTGGTCCCGGGGGTCTGTAGACGAGGGTGCCTCTGAGGGTCGTCTTAGGGTCGGTGTGAATCTGGAAGTGGAGATGTTCGGCTGCGGCGAAGGAGTCGTTGGCGTCGGTCGTGATGCGGATGGTGTTCCTGTGGACGATGGCGATGCCACCTCCGGTCTGGTTGATGCGGTCCCTCCTGATGATCTTGTACCCGTCCGGGATGGCGATGGCGATGTCGGGTGCAGAGGAGGCGTTCATCCAGGTTTCCGTGAGGAAGGCGACGTCCGGTGATGTAGCGTCAAGGAGGTTCCAGAGTTCCACGGCGTGTCTGTGGACAGAGCGGGTGTTGATCAGGATGCACTTGAGGTGGTTGCTGCTGGTTTTTGTCTTGGCGGGTGCGGGGCAGGTTCGGAGGCAGGTGAACTTGCAGGTGCAGCAGGTGAAGGGTCCGTGGGTGCGTCTCGGGGTGGCTCGGCAGCAGGCGTGGGTCCGGCTGGCATTGAGTGCGTTGAGAGTGGCGGCGGCGTAGGTCAGTCGGGTCGTCTTGTCTCGGCGGGGAGGGCCAGGGGTCCTGGCGCTGGGCGCGGGCCAGGCGCGGGCTCTCAATCGGCGCTCCCGCTGCGCGGTCGCTCTGGGGGCGTCATAAGTAAGGAGCCGGGAGGGAGGAGCAGCTGGGTGGCGGGAGCGGGCGGCAAATGGAATCACAGGGGGGCGGGGCCGCAGGGAGGCAGCGGCGGGAAATTCAAAGAAGCAGCGGGCAGCGAGCGAAGGAATCTGCAGGCAGGAGGCGGCAAAGGCAGGCAGGAGCGGCAGCAGTGAGTGGGGCGACCAAGCCCTGTGGAGGGCTGAGCGGCAGAGGAGAAATGCTTTCGTGTGAATTGGGTCCAGATATTGAGTAAGGAATTTCACTTTATCCACCTAGATTGTCCATCAGCCACTGCCAGCAATTTAGGTACTATACCTTTGATTTATACTTGTCACATCACTTTTCTTAATAGCACAGGTGGAACTCTGCAGGGGATAGGGACATTGTGAGAAATGTAAAGACTATATAAGTCATGCAAATGTTGGCTAATTCAAAGAGATGATTTACATCATAATTCAATAATGTTCCTTAAATAGGCCATTATCAAAGATTATCTAAAAGGGGTTCGTTTCCAAAATTAACTAGTGTGTCTCTCCCATTGCTGGTTTCCCTTCTCCTCCAACAGGTTGGTCTGCACTGTGTCACTACACTGGCTGCTCATACGATTTTGTCTGAGTAATGTCTTCCTGTGGCTTAGCTGTCTCCTGTGGCTTAGTTGCCTGGTCAGTATTAAATTATCAGTTATACAACTAGTTATACCTTTTTATGGTCTTCTGCTTCCCTTTAGCTAGCTTACTCTCATTCATCTTAATCTGTCTTGCTTTTTTTTTTAGTTCAAAATGATTTTATTGAATTTTAGCAGAGAAAAAACACAAAGATAAATACAGAAAAAAGTACAAGATATATCATTAAATTACATATAAGCGAATAAGAACAATCATAAATAAGCAGTCATAAATAAATTACAACGCAAAGTATAATCGTCAATCAAAGGATAACTAAAAACAGGAGGAGAAGGGAAGAAGGGAAAGGGGGAAATATTCATTTCATCGCAGAATAAATTAGATAAATAAAGTTACCAATAAAAGCCACAAAGAAATAGTATAATAATTAATAAACAAAAGAGTAACAGTGAAAGAGGATGAATCATAACTTTAAATATGAATCAATTGGAGACCAATAAGATTGAAAATGCATAGAATGATGATGAGCACCTTGTAGTGATAATTGAGCACCTCTTCTTGTAAAGATAATCCAAGACCATCATGCATGAACTGAAAGAGAAGTGGCATCCTTCCAACAGAAAGTAATTGATTTTAACGCAGCCAAAACCAAAAAATGAAACAACTTTGCTTCAGCATCTTCAAGAGGACTAATCAAAACAATTGACTTACATATTAATAATTTATAAGAAAGCGAATCAGAAATAGGCAAAATTTTCAATATTACATTCCAAACTTCAGACCAAAATTTCATATTAATAGGACAATCAAATAACATGTGACGTAGGGATCCAGGATGTAGGTTACAATGCCAACATAGGTTTGATGGTAATAATTTAGCTTGGAATAAACGTAATGGCGTCCATAAAGAATTAAACATAATGTAGGCATTGGTTTGATAAAGTGAAACTGGTAACCATCCAGAAATACTATTAGTCCAAATTAATGACCATGAGTCAATTGGTAGGGAAATAGAAAGTTCAGTATTCCAAAAAGTGGAAATTATATCTATATTGGAGCCTAAGGAAAAGGTAAGTCTCTTATAAAATACAGAGACTGCTTTAGAAGATACAGAAACAGTATTGATGTAAATTAAAACATCGGCTGAGAGTGTGGATGGGAGACCAGCGGGGAAGGAATCTAAAATGGAATTACACAAAAATTGATATTTCAACAGATCTGATTTTGGTAGATTGAATTTTAATTGGAGTTGAGCAAATGATATAAATGCACCATTGGAGAAAATATCCTTAAGATAGATAATGCCCTTGTCAATCCATGAAGACCAAAAAGAGACATTTCTATTTAATTTTATTAAAGCGCTATGCCATTAAGACAAATGCACCGTAGAAAGTAAAGAAGATGTAAAATTAGAGTCCAAATCAAGAAAAATGAATCGTGATGACTTGATTATGGACGAGGAATGTACAACTTTAGAGGCAGGAGACATAGTCAACAAGGAGGGCAATGGAAAAGGCTTTGCAAGGGAAGTTTCAATATGATACCAGATAGGAGGCTTAACAATAGGCGAGACATTAAACCATAATGAACTCTGTTTTAAGATGAAAGCCTTATGGTATAGATAAAAATCCGGTAGGGCAAAACCAATTTGGGATTTAGGAATCTTCAATTTTTTATAGGCAATACGAGGAGGTTTATTATTCCAAAGAAATTTAGATAATAGTTTATCAGTATCTTTATAAAATGTGAGTGGGAATTGAGTGGGAATTATTGCAAGAGAATAAAATATTTTCGGGGCAATAGTCATTTTAATAGATTCCATTCTCCCCCACCAGGAAAGATGAAGGGAAGACCATTTGGAAGTTTTTTGTTTAACATAGTCAAGTATAAAATCACAATTTAATTTCAAGGTAGCATGCAAGGAAGATGAAAATAATATACCAAGGTATTTCAACTTGCTTTTTTGCCATACAATATCAGGTGAAGGCAACATATCGGGGGTACAAAGCATATTTAAAGGAAAAAATTCAGTTTTAGTAACATTTAATTTATATCCTGATACAGTTGAATATTTGGAAATAATATCAAGCAGTGATGGTACAGACGAAATAGGATTACTAATAAATAATAACACATCATCAGCATATGCTAAAGTTTTAACAGCAACATCTTTGATGGCGATACCCTGAATATCTTCGCACTTACGGATAGAGTTAAGAAAAGGTTCTATTCCTAATAAAAATAAGAGAGGGGAAAGGGGACATCCCTGACGCGTACCTCTAAAAAGGGAAAATTGGTTAGAAATTTGACCATTAATAAACAATCGAGCAGTGGGAGCATAATATAAAGCCGAAACCATACGAATAAAAGAGGGTCCAAAATTAAAAGATAATAAAGTTTTAAATAAAAACTGCCAATGGATTTTATCAAAGGCTTTTTCTGCATCTAAAGCCATAACACCAGCAGGGGCAAGGAGGGAGGAACTTTGTTCATTGACATGTAATAATGTTCTAGTATTATTAGCAGAGTATCTATTCTTCATAAAACCAGATTGGTCAGGGTGAATAATAGAATGTAGGACAGGAGCTAATCTAGAGGCAAGGATTTTGGCATACAATTTACAGTCTTGATTAATCAAGGAAATGGGACGGTAATTAGAAACAAGGGTAGGGTCTTTATCAGGATTGGGAAGGACAACAATTAAGGCTTCTGAAAAAGAACCCGAAATGGTACCTGAGGAACTAAAGTGAGAAAAAATTTGGTACAAATAAGGTAATAGATGGGATTGGAACTCTTTATAAAATTCAGCAGGGATGCCGTCAGGACCAGGAGACTTATTTTTTGGGAGAGATTTGATGGCAGTCAGGATTTCATCAGTAGTAATTGGTGAATCTAGCCCAAGTCTATCAGAAGGAGAAATATGAGGTAAATTGGAAGTATTTAAAAAAGCGTCAATTATAGAATCATCACAAAGATCTGGTTTATTATATAAGGTGGAGTAAAAATGTAGAAATTCTTGAACAATATCATTATGGGAAAGTGCAATTTTACCTTGAGGGCCTTGAATGGAGGTAATCTGCGTTTTATCCCTTTTAATACGCAGGTAATTGGCGAGGAGTTTCCCAGATCTATTGGAATTAAAACGGAATTTAGCATTGGACTTAGATAGCTGAATCCCAGCCCTAGTACTAAGGATAGCATTAAATTCATATCTAAGTTTTTGTAAATTAATTTTATATTGAGGATCATTGGAAGTAATAAATAAACTTTCGAAGTGAGCTATTTGCTTCTCAAGAGTTTTGACATCAGAATTAAATTTCTTATTCTCATGTGCCATAATAGAAATTGTGGAACCTCGAATATAAGCTTTAAACGCATCCCAGCGATTAACAATAGAGGTAGAGTCTTCTGGATTGAATATAAAATAATCTTGAATCGCTTGTAACAATTTGGGTTATTGAGTGTCATTGAGAACAATATCAGTATTCATATGCCATCTGGATTGTTTAGCAAAAGAGGACGAGACATTCAAAACAAAAGAAATCATGGCATGGTCTGAGATGTCAATAGTACCAATGGTAGGATTATTTGCAGATTGAACAACGAAGGGGGAGAGTAAAAAATAATCAATTCTGGAATGAGAATTATGAGGGTTGGAGAAAAAAGAAAAATCTTTACCAGTGGGATAGTGTAGTCTCCAAATATCAGCTAACTTGGTGGTATGAAGAAAAGTTTTAAAGGCATGGAAAATCTTGGATGGACGAAATCTAGAAGTAGACAATCTATCTAGCAAGGGGTCAGCAATAACATTAAAATCCCCACCAACAATCAAAGGAACTTTTCCCAACTGTAAAACTTCAGTAGCAACTGTAGCCCAGAATACAGGATCATCTGCTGTAGGGCCATAAATATTAAACAAAAAGAAAATGGAATCATGAATTTTGACTTTAACTATAATATATCTCCCTTCAGAATCAGAAATCTTGCTAAGAATTTGACAATGCAATCTTTTAGCAAATAAAATAGCGACCCCATTTTTCTTACCTTTAGCAGGTGAGGAAACAATAGAATCTACCCATTTTTTATTCATGTACAGTAAAACTTTATCTTCAACATGTGTTTCTTGAACAAAACAAATATCAGCTTTGCAACTACCCAAATAATCTAGAATTTTCGTACGTTTGATGGGATGTCTCAAACCTTTTACATTAAGAGAAACAATTTTAATATTATGAATGTTAGCCATTGAGATATAGAAGGAAGGAAAGAAAGAAATCAGAACAAGAAGAGTGAAGAAATAGCCAAGCTAAAAGAGTAACTCTATGTAGACAATAAGAAAGGGAAGAAAGAAAAAGAGAGAAGAATGAACAAACAAGAAACATGAATAGAAAGAAGGAAACGCACACCCGTTCCTCAAGCATGACCAGTAACCGTTGAAGCCCATGAATAAAGATTATGCAAAGATGTGACAAGTAAAGTCAGACGAAACCAACTCAAGTATTAGGATCTTGAATATCCATGGATGGAGGAGCTTGCTGGTCAAGAAACAGCCGAAGATCTTCAGGACGTTGAAAGGACTTGGAGACATTGTCTTTCCACACACGCATCGTAGATGGATCGAAAAGACCATATTTGAAACCAAGGCTCCTCAGCTGTGGACGAAGGGAAGAAAACTCCTTTCGAATAGCCACAGTTTCTTTAGCAAAATCCTGGTGAATAAAAATGTTGGTTACATTCACCAACAATGATGGAATTTCTCTCACAGCTTTTCGAATGAGACCCAAATGATGATGACGCAGTACCTTGAATATCATTTGCCTGGGCTTTGTATGTCGAGGATTGCGATGTGACGGGACTCTATGGGCTTTGACAATCTCAAATTTTTCTGAAAATTTAATATTAAAAAGACCAGGTAGAAGAGATTTTAGATATAGTCGGCAATTTGTCCCTTCAACTGCAGTACTGAAAATTCTGGACCCGTGTTATAAACATCAACGTACCATGAGGATTTTGATATCAGAAGACCGAGAATGGTTAGTACACTATGCACAAGCATTTTCGTCATATTCGAGTGACGATTTCACCTTGAAATCGTAGTTTTCGTCCTGAACCCTCGGATTCCATTTTGTGTACGGCAGCCATTTTGTGAGTTGCCCTCACATAGGTCAATGATAAAGGCCAAACACGGTCCTGAAGGACACGTACACCTTTCCTGACTTCTCTGCGACCTGGGCAAGCTGACTCCACTACCCCAGGCCAAACCTGTTCGGTCAGTTCCTCTCCCAGTGGCCACACGAGATAGTATCAAGGCACAATGTGCCATAAACCTTTCATCACACACAAACCATGCCTAATCTCGCACACACCTCTCCCTGTTTCCTACTTTATGACTTGCTTTACGAGGACGAGGTGCCCGTTTTTATTGGGGGTCCGTCGATATCTGATGAAATACTGGGCCTTGCCGGGTAATTGATTGTGGGCTGAACAAACTGAAATGTGGGATTGTCATCATGACTCTGCTTTTTCTTTGTAGTGAAAATATGTGAATGGTCAACTGTAAAAATAGGAATGTTTGCCTGAAGCATAATATTTTGTATATAAAGAGAAGGCTGGCTTTGTAAGATGGAGCAGTCTCCTGAGAATATACACCGTGTTGTACTTCTAGGATACCTGTTACTTGGTTGCAGCCAATAAATTCGATCTTTGACTTCACCTAGAAGACTCTGTGTTTCTGTAGTCTGAAACAGGAAGGACCCGAAGTCATAGGGTGTTGTCCCTGGCACCGCTGGGATACCGGTTCAGTACCGGTTCTGAAAAATCCAGTACTTCAGTTGGCGCCCAACGTGGGGCGATATCAGCGGTACCGGTCCAAGCCAGAGGTTCGTGAGGAGCTTCGTGTGAAAATTCTGGAGGAAGGCCGCCACTTCATCGACCCCTGCATGTCAATGTGGTCCGAAAGTCTTTGCTGCGAGGTTCCCCGCTTCCCGACGGCTACGAAGGACTGCTGCCCTGACTATCGCCCTGTTTTGGACCCTTGATGATTGGTAGAGCAAAACGATAGACGAGTCTTCTGGTGAAGTCATCGATACCTCAGTTAAGTATAAGTGGAGCGTCTCCCAGTCCTTAGTTTTGAGTATCCCTTCGGGATCTTTGATTTGGAACTTGCAAGTACCAAAGCCGAGGGACTCGTGTATTCACGAGGCTGTCGTAATCGATAATCCCTTGAAGTTTGAAGCTAGACTAGAGAGCGAAGAGGCCTGGTCTTAGCAGACTTGGAAACTTGTTTTGTCTTGGTTGTTATAGGGATTCCCGATTGGAGGACTCGTGTCCGGTTCCTCCAATTGGAACTCCAACTTATGAATTATATGTGAAGCATGGAGTAGGCCCTATCACATACAATGAAGTATGGATCAAATACACCAGAAAGGATGGTGTTTTAAAATGGCCCCAATATGGTAGCTTTGACACGGAGGTTTTAGATAATCTCGAGGTTAAACTTTTTAAGAAGAAAGCCCGGCCGGCGATGTTTGACTCTTTCCGCCTATGGCGAAAGGAAGCCAAACAGAAGGAAATTAAATTAGCGAAAAGAATAAAAGAGAAAAGGGTATTTCAGTAATGCAAGCTGCTATGCAGTTTAAAGATAACGAAGAAGAACAGATGAGTGAGCAGTTGCACAGGCAACGTAAAATGGTTATCGATAAATGTTACCCTGTTTTGCCGCCTCTTCAGCAAGATGCAGCAAAAGACATTGAAAAAGACCCCCTAATGTCGCATTTATTGAGTTCACCACCCCCTTATGCGCAGAGTGCTACAGCACCTCCGCAACCTTTAGTCGTGCAACCCCCGGTTGTTGTGCCTCCTGCTCCTCCACAACCGCCAGCACCCCTTCAGTTGGCTCCTACTCTTCTGGCTCAACCTTCTCAAGGGCCACTGACTTCGCTACCTGCTCCGCTACCTGCTCCGCCTTCACCTTCTGTAACTTCTCCACCTGTTCTTACTACCTCTGCTACTGTTCCTACGTTGACCTTTTCTCAATCTGCTTTATCTCCCATCCTGTCGACTTCTCCTTCTGTTCGACAGAGGATGACTGACACCGTTGCCAGTCTTATATTTCCTCTCTTTGGGTCATCTGGCGTGACCCCTGATTCGGAGCGTAAACAGTTGCGTAGTCAACTGCCTGATTCTCGAGAAAGAGAAATGTTTGACCGTATGGCGCATAAATGGGTTACCGACCCGACAAGATATGAGTTAGAATCTGTTATGGATGTCTTCCGACAATAGGAAGCACCGAAGCAGAGATATGTTTTTGAGAAAATGTGTGCTTTTCTTTGTGAGGAATTGGAGGATAATGATTTGGAATCTAATCCGCCTGAGTTGTGCCGTGTACGGTTTGATTTTGCGAAGGGTATGATTGTGGGTTCTGATGTTGAGAAAGCGGTCGCGACCTTGTTATCGTTTAGGAGCGAAGCTATTTCCCAGCAGTTGTTCGAGTCTGATTTTTCCGTTAAAAGGAGAGCGAGACAATACCCCATGAGAGAGGTTCCCCCTGTACGGAAGGAAGCAGTAGTGGCTGGTCTGAATAATGTTCCCCCAGCTGTTCCAGCGCACTTTCAGCGTGTTTGGGTACATGTTCCTTGGAAGGGCGCTGAAGTTTTGGCCCTTAAACAGACATTGCCTGATCCCCGTAAAAATCCTGCAGGGTATTACAAGGAATTGACACAGACTGCAGGCTCTTGCATTATGAATTTAGCCGACATAGACATGTTGTTTGGAAATGTTGTTCCACAGCCTTTATGGGGAAAGATTCGTCATGCGGATCATGATCAGGAGTTAGGTGACACATGGGCTAATATTAGTGCTGCAGATGACCGACAAGTTGGTGGTGCTAAACCCGAGCCTTTAGTAGCAGAGCTCCCTGGTAGGATCATTAATTACATGAAGACTTTAATGCCTGCGATGCGAGTGAATTGGGACAAGTTGTCTGCGTGTAAGCAGAAGAAAGATGAAACAGTGTCTGATTTCTTCACTAGGTTTGAAGAGACGTTTGTCGACCACAGTGGTCAAGATATGAGTACAGAAGGTGGTCAACGGTTGTTCGTTGACAAATTCGTGCATAATTTGCTTCCCGAGTTGTGTAAGAAATGAAAAGATTCAGAAAGTTTGTGGGCCGTTTCCTCTTCTGCACAGATATTGGCTACTGCCCAGTATTACGAAAATAGAGATAAGGATGAGAAAGATAGAGCAGACAAGAAAACGAAAGAGTTAAAAACAAAGGTTCTTTTACAGCAGGCGTACCCGCCTCGTGGTGGTCAGAGTAACTATCAGCAGCCTCAGCAGTTTCAGAGAAACGCGCAAAGGACCGAATATCCTCAACAACGTTTTCCTCTGGGCCCTAATCAGTGTGCATATTGTAAAGAAGAGGGCCATTTTAAAAATAGCTGCCCTGCTTTATTACAGCGTATGAATGGTGTTTCTAGCGCAAGAGGTCGAGGTACTCCAAAAGCGCCTAGAGGTAGAGGACGTGGAAATTTCCCCCAGAACGCGCGCTCATTTCCGCCTCAAAATTCAATGAATAGGTTTGATCAGCAGAATAACGCGTCTAATAGGACAGCTCAGTACTATGCTGATGACTACTATGCAGAAGATGAGAATATGGAGGGTAATGATTGCTAGGACAGCCATAGACAAAGAGAGGGAGTTGTTTCAGTTCCAGTAGATCAGAGTGGACCTTATGTTGAAGTGATTACATCAGGTGTGTCAGAACCTTTTCTGTTGGATACTGGTGCTACAAAGAGTTCTATTATGCACTCTAAACACCCTGGCGCACCTTTGTCTGGCGAAATGAATGTTTCAGTAGGTTTTTCTGGCGCCCCGGTTAGGAACCCGATTACTAGTCCTATGTCCCTTTCTGTTGGACCTTGTGAATTAGAAGCACCCCTTATTCTGACAACAGGTTGTGGTGAAAATTTGTTAGGATTGGATCTTTTAAAAAGATTGTATGCGACTTTGTATTGTTCTCCTTCAGGAGTGCAACTTACACTAGGTAAGAAAGTTGTCTCCCCAATGTATTTGTCGAAGGATAAACTTCCGAACAGAATTGTCGTCTCTCCCTAATATTCTTTGGGCTACTGGTCCTAATGATGTGGGTCTTTTGGAAATACCGCCATATGTTGTGACATTAAAAGCCAATGTTAAAATGCCACGTATTCCCCAATATAAGATCTCTAGTGAAGGTGAAAAAGCGTTACTAGCGATCATTTACGATTTGATTGAAAAAGATGTAATCGAAGAGACAAGAGGCAACGTTTGCAATAGTCCTGTTCTGCCTGTTTTGAAGCGTACCGATCCTTCTCAGCCACCTGTTTACAGATTTGTGATTGACCTTAGAGAGGTGAATAAAATCGTTGTGCCACAATATCCAGTTGTCCCTGATATCACTGCCCTATTGACTATGATTCCAGCTTCCGCTACTTGGTTCTCTGTGATTGACTTGAAGAATGCTTTCTTCAGCATCCCGATTGCCGAGGAAAGTAGGGATATTTTCGGCTTCAGTTTAGGAGGTCGCAGCTTCCGCTTCAAACGCGCTCCCCAGGGCTACTGTGAAAGTCCATCGATATATAGTCAAGCTTTGGAAACACAACTTGATATGATTATTTTACCTGATGGCGCTACCCTTACTCAGTATGTCGATGATTTGCTTGTTGCTGCAGATACTGAGGAAATCTGTAAAGAAGCCACGTTGTCGTTGTTGCGTCATTTGTCTGACTTACATCACAAAGTGTTGCTTTCCAAATTGCAATATTGTCGACAAGAAGTGACCTACCTAGGTCATCTCTTATCGAAGGAGGGAAGGAAACTGACCCCAGAGAGAATTCAGGCAATAGCGAAATTGAGTGTGCCAAAGACACAGAGAGAAGTGCGTGCTTTCTTGGGTATTACATCATATTGCAGACAATGGATACCAAATTTTTCGTTGTTGGCCAAACCTTTGGTGGCATTAACTTGTAAAGATACACCGAATTCCATTCCATGGTCTGAAGAGTGTCAGAAAAGTTTTTCTGAATTGCGCGATGCATTATGTTCGGCTCCTGTGTTGGGTACCCCCGACTACAGTAAGCCCTTTACATTGCATGTCCATGAGAAAGAAGGTTGTGCATTGTCAGTGTTGACACAGTTGTTCGGAGGCAAACAGCGTCCATGTGCGTATTTTTTGTCAACTTTGGACCCGGTAGCTAAAGCGTTGCCGAGTTGCTTAAGAGCCACAGCGGCAGCAGCTGTTTCTATCCGACAGTCTGCTGGTTTAGTGATGAATAATACATTGATTGTGATGGTTCCACATGCAGTGGACACGTTGTTAAACAGGACCAAGACAGAGCACTTAACTAGTGCTCGGTTGTCAGGTTCCGAGTTGACACTGTTAGCGAGTCATGTGCACATAAAAAGATGCAACACGCTTAACCCAGCTACGTTGTTGCCGATTGAAACAGAGTTAGATACTTCTGAACAGCATGATTGTTTCCTCAGAACAGAAGAAGAAACGAAAGGGAGAATAGACATTCAGGACACTCCTCTTGTGAAGTGTGATGGTACCTTATGGGTGGATGGTTCATGTTTCAAGCTTCCGAATGGAGATACGACTGCGGCATATGCTGTTACGACTTTGCATACGATTGTTAAAGCTGCATGTATCCCACATAATTCAGCTCAAGCAGCAGAATTGATTGCACTTACGAGAGCGTGTGTGTTGTCGAAAGGAATGAAAGTGACCATATATACCGACAGCCAGTATGCATTTGGTGTGGCTCACGGTTTTGGACGATTGTGGAAAGAACGTGGGTTCCTGACTTCGCATGGAGCTAAGATACAGCAAGGTCAGTTGGTGAATGAGCTTCTTCAGTCATTAACTTTGCCGTTGCAAGTTGCGATTGTGAAATGCAGCGCACACAAGAAGGTGACTGACGATGTTGGTCGTGGAAATGCATTTGCTGAGGAAGTCGCAAAAGAAACAGCGAGGGATGTGATGAGCCGAATGTATGTTGCAGGCCCTGCAAGATGGATTGGTGACGTACGAATGTGTGAAGACACGATAGAAAGTGTGAAGTCCATTCAAGCTGAAGCTACAGAGAAAGAGTTGAGTGTGTGGAGAGAGAGTACGGGTAAATTGGATGTGAATGGTTGTTGGGTTGAATTGTCAGAGCATCAGAGATGGTTGTTACCCGATGCGTATGTGCCTGCAGTTGTTACAATGGCTCATGGAATGGCTCACATCAGTGTGAAAGGGATTTGTAAGTTGTTGGCTCCGGTATGGCAAAATGCTGGAATTCCCCAATGTGCAGAGAATGTGGTCAAGAATTGTATGGTGTGTCTGAAATACAATCCTGGTAGGGGAACCCCAACTCCAGCTGGTCATTTTGCGCCTCCAACGTATCCGTTCGAGGTTTTGCAGCTAGATTTCATCCACATGGAAAGGTGCAACAATCTGAAATACGTACTCGTTGTTGTTTGTGCCTTTTCAAGATGGATAGAAGCATATCCCTTAAAGGACAACAATGCCTTGTCCACAGCTAAAGCCCTTGCCAAAGAGTTCTTCCCTAGGTTTGGAATGCCGAGAATGGTCTGGAGTGACAATGGGAGTGATTTTGTGGGTCGAGTGATGAAGAAAGTATGTGAAGGATTAGGCATCCAACAGAAATTTCCCGCTGAAAATCACCCCCAATCAGCTGGACTAGTAGAGTGCTACAATGGCACGTTAAAGCTAAAATTGGCCAAAATTGAAGCAAGCTCTGGTCTTAAATGGCCTGACGCTCTGCCTTTGGCACTCCTATCAACCAGAATGTCTGTGCACTCGCGAGTGGGACTACGAAATAGTGTTCGGCCGCCCGGCCAACATATGGGGAGTGCCAAGGCCGAAAGAATTCAGTGAGATCGAACACCCTGTACTGCTTGACTATTTGTACAAATTGACGGCTAAATTGCGTGTTTTACACCAACAGGTACACGATACTCTGCCTCAGGTCTCTGAAGCTCCAGGACATCCGATTACTCCTGGATCCTGGGTTTTGGTGAAGAACTTCCAGCGGACAAAGAATGATCAGCCCCGCTGGACAAGCCCCTACCTAGTCCTGCTATCAACAAGATCAGCTGTTCGAGTGGAGGGGAAGACAAACTGGATCCACGGTGTACATTGCAAGAGGGTGCCTTTGCCTCTACCATACGACCGGTGGGTCCAGGAGGGTGTCGCTGACTCAGAGACTGAAACTGTGCCTCGATTTCTGCCTTTCAGTGATACACGCATAAAAGGAACAAGAAAGTGACAATCTCTTGCAAGAAGCTGTGCCACCATCAAATCGATTGGACACTACAGTGCCCGAACTCCTGTTTAAAGACCAGACAGTATCTGGGAAGCAACGCTATAATCTGAGGCCGAGAACTATGGACAAATAAAAAACTTTCCTTTTCTTTGCAAAATTTTGAAAGTGCAGCTCTCTCTCTGAGAAACTTTTTTATTTTTGTTTTTCGAACCACCATCCGGGTTCAGCTGTAGGGTCCCGGTTGCCCAAAGTCTTTGGGGTGCAGCCGAAGACGTTAGGTCGACGGTTCTGGTTGGTCTAAGGGAGTTGCCCTGGGCTGACAGAAGCATCCTTTAGCATAGAACACCCTACCATCGCGAGCAGCATTTTAGAGAGGATGGAGTTTCTCGAGATGGAGAGACCTGCCAAACAAATGAACTTTAAGACTACAATTTGCAGAATGATGACCAAGAAACGTTTTTTGATATTGTGTGTTTTTATGTTGTTCAGTGTAATGATGTTTTTCATAGGATATGTTTTATTTTATTTTCGAGTGACACTTACACCCACTTCATCGCCCATACCTCCTCCTACTACTATTTCCTCACATTCTTTTCAACCTCTTCCTGAACATGAATCCGCTAGGAGATTAGAGTTTATTAATAACTCCTTCGTTCAGCTTTTGCACCAACACCAACTAGTAATGAACACTACTAACTGTTGGGTGTGTGGTCTTATGCCTCACACAACGGATAAAGGTATCCCTTATCTGGTCCTGCCTTTCAGCCACAATGGTTCTGTGTGGGCATACAGAACAATGTTCATCTACGCACATGAGACCTACCCCCTACGTTCTGTGGAAGATAATCCTAAGAATAGTGCTCTAGTTAAGGGTATAGTAGATATGATTAAGGAAGATATCTCCTATGAGACTATCCCGAGAGATGAGACACTAGTATATATAGGATGGAACGTGACCGGATATGGAGTTGCTCTGAGTGAGAAACAGCAAGCTAAGAGATCTTCCCCGATTTGGATAGTACCCCATCAAGGTATTGGCAAGAATCCCAGAGCTCAGTTAGGGAAGAGTATCTGCACTGAGACATATGTTTTTGCGTCTCAGATTTCCCCTCCGTTCTTAGCAGCTAAGGGTACCTATTTCATCTGCCATGATAGAGCCTATACATGGTTGCCCCATGACTTTTCGGGCACCAGCTTTGTTTCGTTCCTGTTGCCTCCCACCTACACAGCGGCGGCAGATTACCATAAGCCAAGGATAGTTAGAGGTGTCTTCAGTGAAGAGGACACTGCAGAACAAGAATTTGGAGCCTAAGTGAGGGGTTTTCTGCCGTTCTGGGGACCCATGGTTAACAGCAGGAACATAAGGCAATTGACAAGGGTGGTTGAATCCACCGTGGTTGAAACTGCTGGTGCCCTTTGTAACTTGACTGCTGAGCTCCAGTCGGATCGTCTTATGACCCTTCAGAACAGGGTCGCGTTGGACGTCATACTTGCAGACCGAGGTGGGGTATGTAAATTGATCCAATCGAGTTGCTGTGTTTTCATTCCAGATAGCGCTCCAACAGTGTACCAGGCCATCTCCAAACTGCATAAGATTTCCGAATCTATTCATGTAGACAAAGGAGATTGGTCGTTAATGGGATGGTTCTGGGAACTGGTATCCGGCTGGGGATGGAAAATTCTGATGGTCATTGGGATGATCTTAGCCATTCTTTTCCTGTTCTGTCTGTGTGTACAGTGTGCTCCTGCACTATGTGGCCTCTGTGCTACATCATGTGTAAGGAAACCTGTATCGAGGGACGAGCTAAGTAATAGGATGATGCTACAGCAACATCTCAATGACTTTAGGAATATAGACCTGGACTCAGATTAGCGTGAGTATAGGTTATTGCCTATGTAAGGGCAAAATGAGGGTCTGCAGTACTGAAAATTCTGGACCCGTGTTATAAACATCAACATACCATGACGATTTTGATATCAGAAGACCGAGAATGGAGGAGGAGCTTGGCGGGCATCCGAGATGGCCGCTTGAGCACAGCGCTCTCCGGACCCTCGCCGCTCCCGGCATTTTATCCTGGCTGAATCCTGATTTCTTGCAAGAATTCGTGTGGGGGACGTTTGGCTGACTACCCTGGCACTTTTCAGAAATCGATTTGGATCTCGTATTCCTGAGATATGGTGCTCTGAACTTTTGGGCTCCGCCCTTGAGGTGCGCCCGGGACGGGGTGCGGTTCTGTAGCCGTCCTGCAATTGAACAACAACGGCAGGAGATCTGGCCTTGTGGGTCCCCCCTTCCTAAGTTTCGGTTTCGATTCCGTTCCGACTTGGGCCACGGGTGTGGATGTCGTGTTGCGACTGAGACCTGGAGGCAGATCGGCTGTTGGGCTTTCATGTGACCTATTTGCTGGCTTGGCGACCTCTACCCGAGTTGTGCCCCCTTTTTCATGTACTTTTGATCCTGTACTTTGAGTGTCGGGCCCGTCGAACCTGGTGGCTTGTCCTGTGACGCATCTTCAAAATGGCGGGCAGAGGGGACAGAGAGACGCGCAAGACGAAAACACCTCTGCGCGGAGCTCCAGTTCAATCAAATGTCATGGACCGTTATACCCATTCTAAGGGGTCCCCCGGAGCTGCCCTGCCTGGTTCCAGTATAGCGTCCGAACGAGTTTTGGAAGAGTCGGCGGAGCCCTCCCTACAGGATATCATGGGCGCCATCTCGGGTGTGAGGGAATCCATCGGCCTACAGTACGAGGCCTTGGCCCATAAACTTGACACCGTGGCTATTGAGGTGAATCTGATTCGTGCTGATCTCGGCAAGACGAATGAGAGGGTACAATCACTGGATATTAAATCTTCTAGCCTTACGAATGACGTCTCGGAGCTCCAAACAGAGATTGGAAATCTCCGTCGGGGAAACGACTTCATGACCCGCCGCCTGGAGGACTTTGAAAATAGGGCGCGTCGCTGCAATGTTCGCCTGGTTGGTGTACCGGAGAACCCTGAACCCCACTCGGTGGATCTCCTGGTTGAGGATCTGGTTTTGAACCATCTGGCCCCTTCTGGTCTCACAAAATTTTTCACGGTGGAACGCGCACATCGTGTTCCAGGGGGCAAAGTCAAGCCGGGAGCCCCGCCGAGACCCATTGTAGCGAAGCTTTTTCATTATAGAGACCGGGACGCTATCCTGCAGGCCTCGCGGGTGAAGGGCCCGGTGGCCTTTGAGAATGCTACGGTGAACTTTTACCCGGACTTTTCCCAACAGGTTCAGAGACAACGTATGGAGTTTCGTGGTGCCAAGAAACGTCTTCGGGATCGGGGCCTACGTTACGCCATGCTCTTTCCCACCAGACTTCGGGTCGAATACAATGAGCGTACCCTTTTCTTTGATCGGCCAGATGCTGTTAATGACTGGCTGGACTCATTGCCTGACCGTCCTCCTGAGACTGACTCCGCCGCTCACCCTGGTGGTGCCGAAGGTGGTGTGGAGATCTAACTGTTCGGCTCTTATGTCTTATTTTGAATACATTCTCAGGAGTGTTGGCCGGCGTCCCTCTACATTGTGATCATTCTGTCTTTCGTTTGTTATTTTTGTTCTTGCTGGGGTTGGGGGGAGGGTGGTACGGAGACCTTTCCTCCTCCGGGGTCTTTGTGTAGAATAGGGGTTTTTGGGCGACAGGCACACTGCAGGTTGGGGTGGCTCTTTAGCTTTTTGCAGGGGTGCAGGGTGGGGGGTGTTTCTCTTCAGTTTGGGGGAGGGGGGTTGGGAAGTTTTTTCTTTTCTGTGTGTTGTTTTCAAGGCGAGTTGCTCCTGTGTTTGTTGCTGTTTCTGATGTCTAGCTCATGGACGAGGGGTCTTGGCTCGGGCGGCTGGGATGGGGGGTAGAGGGTTGAAATTTCTTTCCTGGAACGTTAATGGCCTGGGAGATCGTATTAAGCGCAGTGTGGTCTTAAAATGTATACGACGTTTGTCACCGGACATTGTTTTCATGCAAGAAACCCATTTGATTGGTAATGTTTGTTATGCAATGAATAGATGGGGCTACCGCCTTGTGGCGCACTCGGGGTTTACCTCCGGATCTAGGGGTGTGGGTATTCTTGTTCGAACCTCCCTCCCCCTGGCGATCGATGAGGTGATTCATGATGACCGTGGGAGATATACTGTCCTGGTGGGTAGGTATGAGGGCCGCACCCTATCTCTCTTCAATGTTTATGTTCCCCCGGGTTTGCAGGCCTCTACTTTTACTGACTTGGGCCGAGTTTTGTTAGATCTCCCTGATAGTACTCTCTTTCTGGCCGGTGATTTTAATTCGGTGCTTTCCGGCCTTCACGATCGCCATCCCCCTAGAGATACCCCGCAGGCTCAGCAGTGGTTGGGTGGGTTTTTAGATACCTTTGGCCTTGTGGACTGCTGGCGACTGTTGCATCCTACTCAGCTCCAATACACCTTCCATTCTGGGGCTCATGGCAGTCTGTCTCGGCTGGATTATTTCCTGATGCCCGCAGCCCAATCATCGGCGGTTCGTGAGATTTTACATTTGCCGAGGGGTATTTCTGATCACTCGCCGCTCTGGCTTCGTTTCGAGGTTGGGGTAGAGGCGGCGGGCCGAGTGGCTCCCATTAACCCTTAGTATCTTTCCTCCCCTGAGACTCGTACCCTCTTGCTCAAGTCCATGGATGCATATTTCCTGGAAAACGAGGGGTCGGTCTCTTCGGCTGTGTCCCTGTGGGAAGCCTTTAAAACTGTGATTCGTGGACAGGCCCTTTCCTTGATTGTTGAAGCTAAGAGGGCTGGGAGGAGGGAAGTGGTGGACCTTGAGGGGGAGATCTCTGCTTTGGAGGACGAGTTGGAATCTGGTGTCACGCCTGAGAAACTCCATGCCCTGGGTCTAAAACAGTTTGCATATAAATCTCTGGTCACTGACGCTGCAAAGGTGATGTTTCGTCAGCAGCAGGGCAGATTGTACGATGTGGGTGACAAGGCGGGCAAACTCCTAGCGTGGTTGGACAAGAAAGAAAGAGCTAATCGTGTGGTGCCCGTGATTCAGTCTGCGAGTGGTGAGAATGTGATTGATCCGACCGCCATTGTTGATCGTTTTGCGGAATATTTCCGTGTGGTATATGCTCCCGTGTCTGTGAGGGATGTTGCCGACTCCCGCCTTCTTCTGCGTGATATCACTTTGCCCTGTGTCACCGACTTGGACCGTATTGCTTTGGACTCCCCTTTTACGAATGATGAGATTGCCAATGCAGTTCGATCGCTCCGTTCGGGCAAAGCATTGGGCCCGAACGGTTTGCCTATTGAGTTGTACAAGTTACGCCCCGATAAGGTGGCGCCGTATCTCCGCGCCATGTTTCTAGAATCTCGTGAGCGGAACATACTTCCTTATGATCAGCGTCTGGCGACAATCGTCGTCATTCCCAAAGAGGGTAAACCGCGTGACCTCTGTTCCTCGTATAGGCCCATATCCCTATTAAATGTTGAACCTAAGGTGTTGGCTAAACTTTTGGCGACCCGTCTCCTTTCGGTTCTCGGGGAGTTGGTCCATCCGGATCAATCTGGCTTTATCCCGCATCGCAACACTGCTCTGAATTTACGTCGCCTCCACGGCGCGCTGGCGAGGGCGGGGCTTTTGACTGAACCGGCCATTTTGGCGTCCCTGGATGCCTCCATGGCCTTTGACACTGTGGAGTGGCCCTACTTATGGGCGACACTGGAGAAATTTGGATTCGGGTGCGAGTTTATTAGCTGGGTTAGACTGTTGTACGCGGAACCTCTGGCGCAAGTTGTAGTGAACGGTAGAGTGTCGGCCCCCTTCTCCTTGGGCAGGGGTACCCGTCAGGGTTGCCCCTTGTCCCCCCTGTTGTTCGCGCTCGCTCTTGAACCGTTGGCGGCCTGGCTCCGTTGGGAACCGTCCCTTAAAGGTATTCGTTGGGCCCCGGATTTCGAAGACCGCGTCTCGCTTTATGCGGACGACATCCTCTTGTATCTTACTTCTCCTCGCAAGTCTTTATCTGTTTTATTTGACGTTCTTGCGTCCTTTGGCGCTAACTCAGGCCTCGTCATCAACTGGTCTAAGTCCTGTGTATACGTTTTATCTGGTGTCTTGCCTCCGTTGCCGAGTAGACTTCCTCTTCAGGTGGTCCGGGATGGTTTCAAATACTTGGGGGTTTTTGTTACCTTGGACCCGTCCCTTCGTTTTGATCGTAATCTCCTTCCCCCGTTGCTTAGGCTCCATTTGGACGTTGCCCGTTGGCGCAAACTTCCCCTGTCTCCGCTGGGTCGGGCGGCCCTGTTTAAGATGATGTCACTACCGCGGTTTCTCTACGCTCTCCAGAATTATTATGATCCTATCCCTAAGACCTATTTTCGGGAGATTGAGAGCCTTCAGAGGCAACTTATTTGGGATGGGCGACCGCGCATTGCTCTCGCGAAACTTTCCATCCCGTGGTACGATGGGGGCATGGCGCTCCCCGATATTAAGAGATACTACTGGGCTTCCCATCTGTCCGCTATTAATCACGCTATGTTCTCGCCGGGTCGTAATCCGGCGTTTGAGATGGATAAACTTCAGCTTCCGGGAGGTGACTTTAACAGAGTGCTCTATTCTCGTTCCGCTGGGCGCCATCTTGTGGGACCTACTTTGACTGCTTTGACGGTGTGGCGTGCCGCGAATGTGAGCCTGGGCTGGGAGGATCGCTTGACGTTGGCGACGCCGCTTTATGCTTCAGAACGTCTGGGCGGTCTTTGGTCTTCCAAGGGTTTTGACCGTTGGGACTTGATTGGGATCTCTAAAGTGGGGGATGTCTACTCTAAGGGTTCTGTGCGCCCGTTTCAGGCCCTCCAGGCTGACTACGGCCTGAGTAGTCGGGAATTCTTTCGTTATTTACAGATCAGGCACGCTTTGGTTTCGGTGTTTGCTCCTGTTGAGATTCCGCCTGACTCTTCCCCACTTGAAGACCGTATCCTTGACGAACATCTTCCTGATAGCACTATCTCCCTGATCTATAAAAAGTTGATTAACAATCGGACTGACTTATTGGCCCGACTTCGGGAACAGTGGATGGGAGATGGGTTGGAACTTGATGATGAGGATTGGCAATCGGCCCTCTCCTCTCCGAAGGAGGTGGCTATACCGGCTCGACTCCGTCTGGTCCAATTGAAGATCCTTCATCGGGTGTACGTGACGGGACCGCGACTGATGGTGATGGGCTTTTCCTCCGATGGACTGTGTAAGCGTGGATGTGGTTTGCGTGCTACTTTCCTACATATTCTTTGGGAGTGCCCGATGGTGGCTGCTTATTGGGTGGCTGTGCTTGATCTGATGACTGTGGTGACAGGGATATCCTTGCGTCCGGAACCTCGTCGCTGTCTTTTGAATGTTTGGGAGCCCACGGACTATTCGGTGGCACAGACTAGATGGGCCACCCTGGGCTATATGATTGCGAAGCGAGATATTGCGCAACTCTGGGGGGCCTCCAGGCCCCCTGCCCCCTCGCAATGGGAGGATAACATGGATTGGTCCATGTTCCGTGAGAAAACTGTCTATGTGGCCAGGGGCAGACCCAGGGCATGGGTGAAGGTGTGGGGTCAATGGAACGAATACCGTGGCGACATTTGTACTCCTCCCCTTGTGGACACTATCGAGATTACCCTGTCTCCTTAGGCTAGCGTTCCCGGAATCTTCATATAGGGACTGAGCTGGTCTCTCCGGCTCTCCCCCCTTCTTCTTCCTGATCTCTGCGCCCCTCCCCCCCCCCCCCCCCCCTCCGAACTCCTTAGTGCTTAGAATATTGCTACTGCACTTCCGTTGCTGTCCCCCCCTTGCGTCCCTTGGGCTGACCTTCAGTGATACACTCTCGCCTTTTTGTATGTTTGTTCTTTCATATATATCAAACCTGTTTTTTGTCCTGTATATATTGTGGAGTATTGCATTGTTGATTGACGGTTACCTCTGCGGGCATATATGATATGTGTCTACTCCTTTTTAGCGGCTGGCCCGTGTGGTTGTAGGCCCATCCTTGTACCTTCTTGCTTGCTCAAATAAAGGTTTTTAAAAAAAAAAAAAAAAAAAAAAAAAAAAAAAGAAGACCGAGAATGGTTAGTACACTATGCACAAGCATTGTCGTCATATTCGAGTGACGATTTCACCTTAAATCGTTGTTTTAGTCCTGAGCCCTCGGGTTCCATTTTGTGTACGGCAGCCATTTTGTGAGTTGCCCTCACATAGGTCAATGATAAAGGCCAAACACGGTCCTGAAGGACACGTACACCTTTTCTGACTTCTCTGCGACCTGGGCAAGCTGACTCCACTACCCCAGGCCAAACCTGTTCGGTCAGTTCCTCTCCCAGTGGTCAAACGAGATAGTATCAAGGCACAACGTGCCATAAACCTTTCATCACACACAAACCATGCCTAATCTCGCACACACCTGTCCCTGTTTCCTACTTTATGACTTGCTTTACGAGGAGGAGGTGCCCGTTTTTATTGGGGGTCCGTCGATATCTGATGAAATACTGGGCCTTGCCGGGTAATTGATTGTGGGCTGAACAAACTGAAATGTGGGATTGTCATCATGACTCTGCTTTTTCTTTGTAGTGAAAATATGTGAATGGTCAACTGTAAAAATAGGAATGTTTGCCTTAAGCATAATATTTTGTATAAAAAGAGAAGGCTGGCTTTGTAAGATGGAGCAGTCTCCTGAGAATATACACCGTGTTGTACTTCTAGTATACCTGTTACTTGGTTGCAGCCAATAAATTCGATCTTTGACTTCACCTAGAAGACTCTGTGTTTCTGTAGTCTGAAACAGGAAGGACCCGAAGTCATAGGGTGTTGTCCCTGGCACCGCTGGGTTACCGGTTCAGTACCGGTTCTGAAAAACCCAGTACTTCACAACATCTTTAGGCAAATTAAAAATACGAAGATTATATTGCCTATTGCGATTTTCCATGTCCAGCAGTTGAGTATGCATTGGAATAATTTTTGCCATTAAAGGTGTGAAAGCGTCCAGCTTATTTTTGTTATCTTAAATTTTAATGATATTATCTGAAACCTTCATTGAAATAGAAGCCATATCTTTACGGACGTTTTTGACTTCTGAGGCAATAGTGTCAGTATTCAGACGTAATGCCTTAATTTCCTCCAGAATTAGTGCCAAAGAAGGTTCCGAGGAATCCACTACCTTAGATTTGGTCGGAGGAGGAGAAACCTGTTGCTTCCTTTTATTGGTAGTGGAATTTTTTGAATCCGTTCTGAGGTGAAAAAATAATCACTAATACGTAGAAACAATAAAGTGAAGAAAAACCACCTCAAAATGTGAGAAAAATGATGCAATAGTGACAAAAAACACCAAAAATCTCTTCAAAACAACATGTGCAGCAGCTAAATTGGACTGTGGGCGTGGCTAGGCCCAAGCCAGGCTCTGTCATAAATATTACTACGCCCCCAGACACTCAAAGCCGGCAGTACCTGCAAGTGAAGATGGGAGCCAGAAAAGGCACTTCCGTCGAAGGAATTCGTCCAAAAACCGCTCTACAGGTAAAAAAATAGCATGGGGAGGCAAGCGCCGCTATTATCGCGACTTTTTGACACGAAAATCGTCGTCAAAGGAAATTTCGTGCCGTAGTAATCACGGAGCTCCGGTGGTGGCGGCCATCTTGGTTAACGCGCTCGCGCGTCTCCAATCTGTCTTGTTTTATATTTGTATTTTTTGTATTATACTACCTGGGAACTTGCAAGCCTTATTTAAACCTCTCTAATTGTATTAATGCAGTCAGGATTTGAAACCTTCAGTCACATGTAATAATGAAATAACGTAATTGCTCAACTGAAATACGTTATTACACAATTGAGTTTGACAATACCTACTTCCAAAGCCAGAAGCTTGGGTGAAAGGCAGGTAATGGAGCAAAATGACAAGGAAAACAGAAAGTGGCTTTACCTTCTCCTAATTTGTTTTTGTACGAGAAAGAAAGAAGTGATCAACAGAAAGGAGATGATCAGCATGATAAGTCCCATTTCCTTAAGTTATGTGTTAAACAAACTACAAATCAACACTTTGGCTTCCTAGAAAAAGGCTAATTACCATGTTTTTCACCAGGCTTAATATTGGTCTGAAAATCTCTGTTATATAACGCTCTCCTAGCTCTGCCTTCAAGTAATGTAGTACAAACTCATTAATTATGTGTTTGTTAATGTATTTTGGATTTTTACACGTCACCTTCATAGCTTAAGAGCACTTCAATGGTGTGTATATTTATGATAAGCACATTTGTTAAGAATTAACCCGTTGCGTGCTGCCGTCGGCCGTCGCGAGCACTACGTTCGTAGTGCTGCGCACGTCCAACAGCCGACGTCGCCCCACCCGTGCACGGAAAAACCCGCACCGCGGCCAAATTACCGCCGCGGTTAACGGGTTAAATTGATGACAGTACATTTCTTATCCCTGTCCTGTTTAAAGTGGGTGTCATGACATATGACATTTATCTTTTAGAGCAGCAACGATCTAAACCAGCTTCAGTTTCAGAAACTTACTGCACTTGTCAGAGAGTTCTATTGATATAAATACTTTCCAAAAATGTTTGCTTTAAGTAATGCGATTTAAGATTGAGGATTATGAAGAAAAATAAATCAGAAAATTGAACAGGAGAACTTTGACAAGAAAGTGTTATCTGTAATGACTAACGTGTCCATTTGTCCCAAGAAACCGATCATAATAGGCAATCAGAATACAGAACTTGATGAAAGAGGTACATCAAAGCCATCTCTGACGTGCTAGTAATATTACGACACATGCGTTAATGCCTCTTTATGCGTGGGTCGGAGTGACAAGTTTGAAGGTATTTAGCGCATCTGATATTTTATGGATCCCTAAAATAACGCAACCGTCATTAAATATCGGCATGTCAAACCTGCTGAAATTAAACAGGGCAATAGTATTTACCGTATCATGTGGATTTTGGTGCATTAAATATCAAAATCTGCATGTTATTCCCCATAAACTCGTAATAGGTGTTACTTATTGCACCCGATAAATAATGTACCCTGTGATATTGTTATTTATCAGGGTTATAAATAACACTTCAACACGTTAATCTGGCCCTATATAGCTTCTCAAACATTTTAGAACCACATAACACTTTTTTAGCATGACAAACATTTGCAACCCACCTAACTTTAAAAGACATAAGGTGGGCAATATTTTAATGTAATTAAAGCATCATGTGGTAACACAATGTAATTGAAAGACATCAATTTTTCCACTGAAATGGGCACTAAATGTACGCAGACATACACTTTTACTGATACAACTTTATTGCACACAATTGTGCTTCAGTGAATATCATTTGCTCATCACCAAGAAAAAGTGTCTTGATTCTATTATTTGTTTCTATCACGCTTCAAAATTACAAGAAATGTGCTTCACATTTGCTTTCAGAGCTGGTGAATGTGTACAGTTAATTTAAAGGTATTTAGTTGTGTCTTACAAAAAATGACATCCTACAGCCTTTCCTTTCACATTCTCTTTACCCCAGCAAGACTGTCACATAATTCACTTCATTTTCTTTCTCTGACTGCAAAGTGTGAGGAGTTTGTAAACGCCAATTACCAGGGGCGGCTCCTCAACGTGGGCGTAGGAGCATCGCCCCACTGCTTTCCTGCAGTGTGAGAAGCAAAAACATAAAATGGTATTATGAATATAATTTTATGTTTCTGCTTCTCGCACCACGAGAAAGTATAAGGGTTTATTTTTTGCGGTCCTGCTCCAGGCAGCGGAGGAGTGACTTGTCTAATGTTGTGGGCGCTGACTGTTTGGTCGGCCCCAGGGCCGGCCAAACAGGTCATAGGCACTCTTCCGTTTTCTCCATGTAGGCTGCATGCAGCCTGCATGGAGAAAACGGCGTCCCCATAGACGCCTGTGTGGTCGGCGTCCCAGCCAATCACAACGCAACCATTGCAGCATTGTGATTGGCTTAAGAGAGCAGAGGGAGGCTGCCTGCTTCCTGTGAGGAGCAAAGAGAAGGACACGTAACACGGACCGGAGGCGAAGGTAAGTTTACATTTTTTATATTTTTAATTTAAATTATCCCCTCCTCCCCGCGCGACCCCCCACCCCCGCCCAAGAGTAATACCGGCTGCCAATTACCATGGTAAAAAACATAATCAGCAATTTGTCAGAAAACCAACATAGTCGGTCATTGAAGCGCAGTACATTTGGTTAGATAAATACAGACTTTAAAGGCATATTTATTTAATACTTGGACTTTCATAACCTACAAAAAAACTGGCTCATGATCAACCAGTGGGTCACGATCCACAGTCAGACAAAAGATTGCGTTTCCACTTGCAGTAAAGAGAAGTTCTCACAGAGATTCTGCAGAGAATGAAGGCGTGAGTCTTTTTTGTGTCTAGGTAAGAAAGAGACCCCTTTGTGAACCAGGGGAGTAGGGTACTTTAACAGTATGAAGAGAAAGTTTTCCCTTGGCACTGACTGGACTAGGGTTTTTCCTAATACCCCTTCCTTGAGCTGCTAAGTTTTTCACATATAAGTACATCCACAGGAAATAGTAAATTTAGTGGTGAATAAAAACATTTTTATTTAAAAGAAACAAACAGTAAATCTTAGTACATGTACAAATGTTAAAATCAATGACACCAAATGTGTCCACAATAAAAAAACTTATTACACATTTCTAGACATCATCATCATATTACAAAGAAAAGAACAGAAATTGGTAAAATACAATTTATGGTTACACAGGTATCAAATCAATTTGGGACAGTTTTACAAAGAAGGGGGAGAGACAAACACAGACATTAACTATTAGTCATTTGCGTGTGCACATCCTAGGACCTGGGTTTATACAAAATCAAAACCTGGACTTTTGATTTCTTGTTTAGTCTGCAGGTAGATTTATGGGCTTTGGATTGTGCAGATAGTTGTGCCGACGCGTTTCGATGACTTTTACAGATATGCCGCCATCTTTATCAAGACAATTTAATCAGTCTCTCCAATACTCTTGGCACTGGTTGGTTGCCGTTGTGCTTATCCTTTCCTTATTGCATGGAGATTCACATCTCTGTTTGGGCCTGTTTGTTCAATCAGTTTCCCGATGGTTTCTGCACCATGTTCCCTTTCGGAGGCATTGGGGTCTCTTCGAGTCCGCCCTTCTCTTTGCTCTTCTGTTAATCTTTTAACTAGGTTGCGCACTGTATGATCTGTTTAAATTTCTTTGACTGGCCTTAGACCTTCCGGGCGTGCTCTAATCCGGTTTCTCCTATGTATTTCCTGGTAGCCGCGTTTTCTAGGTCCGGGTCCCAAAACGAGGTGGAAGACCATGGAGTCCCTGGGGCTGTTGTACTCTCTACGAGCGATTTCGCCTGCCTCTCCACTCCCGTCTGCAGCCGGTATTCGCTACCAGTTTCACCGTTTCACCCCCGATTCAAAAGCCATCAGCAGACACCCTTGCATTAAATAATTGAAGTAAAATGTCTGCAGTTACTCTGACAGCAAGAACTGCCCTCATAAATAATCAATGTAGTAGAAAGACCACAATCTTCAGTTTTTTACTTTGCCACCATGATGCCACGGCGTTGGTTATTTAGCCTTCAAAAGCTATTTATAATGTCCCGTCGCATTGTCGTGCTGGGTGCCCGCAAAGTCCCCCAAGCTGCATCCTGTTTGTCACACTCTCTACATGAACATTTCTCCTCATATCAGTATTACTGTTTTGGCTATGTAGCTTTCAAACTCTAAAATGTCCCCATTGCGTTGTAGTGCTGCATGCGCACCAAGTCACCCGAGCTGCATACTGTTGCCCGCACGCTCTAAGAAGCACGTGGAGATTTTTCTTCATATCAGTATGATAGAAAACGGCGCTCACATCTGGTCAAAGAGAAGGTATTTCTTTTCCTGTTTTTCCATCTTGCACCAATTGTTGCGTCTCTCCTGCCCCATCCCATTTCGACATCATCATTGTTTATTTAACAGGCTGAGGGCAGGAAGGGCCGTTATGCCCATCATGTTGTCGTGCTGCTTGCGCACCAAGTCCCCCAAACTGCATACTGTTCATCGCACGCTCTACGGTGAACGTTGAGGTTTCTTTTCCTATCAGTACCATAGAAAACAGCGCTTTAATGTGCGGGTGGCGCTGTAAAGTTGAGGCATACACCGAGAATTTGTGTATTTCTATTTATTCCCGGAGAGCGCTGGGGTGAATTCCGCTCTTGTTAAGAGTGCTGCTTTCTCGCGGCAATTGGCCGCCAGCGCTCCTAGCATTCCCTGTAACAGACGTCATAGAAACGCTAGAGCGCTACACTACATATCTCCCCCCTTTACAACATCCCAAAACAATCAATAATAACAACGTGGGAGGTTGCTGGCGAATGAGGATAAAGATGATATGCTAGTGAGGGAGTGCAAGCTATGGTGAGGTGTGCAAAGTGCTACACTTTCATGTCATACTCTTTGTACCTCTTAGGTAGTACCACTGCCCTGCCTGTGCGTGTACATGTGGAAGGTGTGCGTGTTCTGGTCGCGCTCGTGTTGCTTGTTTGGTCATTACTTGTCCTCGGGGGTGATTGATGTCTGGTGTCTGACCCTCCCATAATTTGGTTCTCTTGCTGTACGTGATGGTCTGTGTCCTCCAGACTCCTCTGAGCCCTGGTATTGTCGGTCTCTTCATCACTGGTGCTTGTGACTCCTCTTCTCTGGGCCCCCATTGCTGGTGTCTGTTCCTCCTCATCCAGACTCCAACTGTCGTTCTTCTCAGGCGGCACTGCTCCTGACTTGTCCCATCTCATGACTCTGTTACACCTGGCCATTCTGTCCTGGGACCATACTTTTCCATCTCTTAGTAGAGCAGATCTGGCATAAGTTTCCTTCGCTTGCAAGGGGGCGCTGAACTTGCTGTCACCTTTCCTCCGTAGCTGTGGTAGCTTCACTCGGACCCACTCCCCTTTCTCCAGTGACACTTCCTTGACTTTGTATCGCTTGTTGTAGTGGTCCGTGTAGACTTTTTGTGCTTTTTGTAAGTTGCTGCGCACCACTGCTGGAGACCATTTACTTTGTAGCGTGAGCTGCATCCATGCCAGGTTGTCCTTCGTGAATAGGTCTCGGCCCGTAGTATCGTAAATGTCGGAGTAATGCTGTAGGCCCACACTGTGCATTTGAGTTCCGACTCCCAGTTCTTTCCAGCGCTGATAGCTGCCTGTACCGATCCCATGATCACTTGGTTAAACCTCTCTGCAAGACCTTTCCCAGCGGGATGATACACTGAGGTGTGATTAGTCACAATGCCATTCCGTTCCATGAATTCTTTCCATTTGTCGGACGTGAACTGTGGGCCGTTATTGCACGTGATGACCCGTGGTATCCCTTCTCTTAAAAAGGTGGCTGTGAGAAAGGCCAGGATGGTATCCGTGTCTGCTATTTCACATAGGTCGACTTCTGGCCACTTGGAATATTGGTCTATGAGGATGATGGCACACTTGCGAATGCACTGTGCATTCAGAATTGGGCCGAAAATGTCCACGGATACTTCTTCCCACGGGTTGGCAGGGTTTCTGAACTTTCCCAACGGGGTTGTAGCAAGGTTTGCGCTTTGTCGGCGTTACTGCACTGCTCACAGTCTCTGACGTGCCTCTCCACCTGGTTGTCCATTGCTGGCCACCAATACGCCTGTTTGACTCTTTGTTTCATTTTGAAGATCCCTAGGTGGCCTTCAAGCATGATCGCAAGCAGGCGTTCCACTAGTTACCTTGGAGGCATTACTTTGTCTCGACGTAGGAGGAACATGGCGTTGTCCCCTACGGATAGTTCTTCCCGAACCTCCCAGAATTTCTGGAGTTTGGAGTACAAATGCTTCTTCTCCGGTCACCCCGTTACGATAAATCGATTGAGGCATGCGCCATGTTCGTATGCAGTTTTCCAGTCATGTGCGCTTAAGACTGCTTCTTGGTCTTCCGCAAAGGCTATTGTGTACTCATCCCGCGCTGTGCTTTCTGGTGCCGCTTCCATCGTTGCTGCTCTGCTGAGGTAGTCTGCGACTTTGATCTTGTTGCCTGGCAGGTATTCTACTTTGTACACAAAGTCCAGCAATCGGAGTGTCATTTTTGTGATGCGTGGGGTGGCGCTCGTGTGTCCGCTGGATGTCAACACTTTGACCAATGGCTTATGGTCCATTTGAAGGAGAAATTTGGAACCCCAAAGGAACTGGCAGAATATTTTCATTGCCCAGATAGCTGATAACTTCTCCTTCTCGATGACACTAAACTTTTCCTCATTAGGGGCGAGGGAGCGCGATGCGAAGCCGACAGTGTTCACCTGACCTTCCATGGATCTTTGCATGAGGACTGCTCCCAATCCTCTGTCGCTTGCGTCGGTGGTGAGAATGGATAATGCCATTTGGTCGAAGCCGTGTAGTGGCACTGCTGCACAAATGTCATCTTTCATCCGTTGAAACTCCTCGTGGGCAGCCTCCTGCGTTCTTCTCTTTGAGTATCTGGCATAGGTGGTGCGTCTTGGCGGCAAAATGTTGCACGAATTTGCTGTAAAATTACGCCATTCCCAGGAATGAGCGAACATCGTCTTTGTTTCGTGGTGTGGGTGCTTCGTTGATGGCTTCCACGTTGGCGCGTTTTGGTGCGATGCCGTTATCACTTCTTTCATGACCTAGGTACGTGAGAGAGCATAGGCCGAATTTACATTTGTCCCACTCAGCTGTGAGACAATTCTGAGCCAGTATGCGTAGCACCGTAGCGAGCTTGGTATCATGGTCTGATTTTGTCTTTCCCATGATTAGGATGTCATCCTGGAAGTATTGCACCCCCTTAGTGTCTTTGAAAAGCTTGTACTTTTCATCCTTTCTAGAGAGCTGCATATGCGTTTCCTCCGCAAGTGTCCATTCTCTCACATCTCTAAGCCACACATCCACCTCAGGGGCCCTTTGTCCCATAAACGTAATGGCGACCCTCCGCCTTGCCAGGACCAACATCAATTGTAACAATTTGAACGGGAGCTTCCGCCTTTTGGGCCTGGGTATCATCCCTAACATGCAGTGCAAGGGGGAGAGCGCAACACGGAGACCAGTAGTGGTCCGAATACAGACCACCACGTCCGCCCAGAAATATCCAACCAGTGGGCACTCCCAGGTCAGATGTAGGAACCCGGATCCCCTCTCGCCACACCTGGGGCAATTGTCTCTATTAGTGTCGGAAAAGCGACTAAGGGAGTGTGGGGTGAGGTACGTGCGGTGTAAAAAGTTAAAGTGGATCAGCTTAAAGCGGGCATTGCAAGACACCCGGCGCGTTAACACCCCGACGCGCCTGCACTGTCCCTGATCCAGAGGGAATCCCAAGTCCGCCTCCCAAGCCGACCAGGAGGGCGGCACCGGGGGAAGCGAGTCGCGCTTCATAGCAGCGTAGAGCAAGGCGATCAGCCTCTGGCCTCTGCCACAGGACAACAAGATATGTAAAGTGTGGGTCATCGGGGGAATCTCCGGACACTGCGGCCAGACCGAATGGACCACGGAACGCAGGCCCTGATAATGCAAGTAATGTCCACCACTCAAGCCACACGACTCCCCCGCCTGTTCGTAGGAGAGAAAGACCTCCGCGGGGTAAAGATCCGTGAGGACCTCGCATCCCATATCCTTCCATTTACAGAAAGATAAATGGTGCTCCAATTGAATTATGGGTGCCAATATCCAGACGGGCAATTCCCAATGAAAGGGCGCCGTGCGGAGGATCCGTTCGACAAAGCGTTGCCACACCGCAGCCGTGTGTCTGACCACAAAGGGGAGGTTGGGGTTAGCCCCAGAGCCCTGCATCAGAGCTATCTGGAGTTCCTGCACTGTGGCCCTACCTGCTAGCAACTGAGTCTCCCAGACCTCCACGCCCGCGAACCACCGTGCGGCCGGGAGGAGCTGCACAGCGTAGTAATAAAGATCAAACCGCGGGGCCTCCAAACCCCCTCCTCGTAAGAGCGCACCACAATACTCAGGGCAACTCTACTACGACGTCCCGCCCAGAGCAAGGACGTGAGCAATGTGTTGAGCGTCCTAAAGACCCTAGGTGGTAGGGGACACATCGAGTTTTGAGGGACATACAATGTCCTCAGGAGCATCACCATTTCTGCGACTGCCAGACGCCCCATAAGGGACAGCGGCAGGGTGTTCCAGAATGTGACGGACGACCGGAGAGACTCAAGCACCCTATCCGCGTTACGGACGAGAGACTGCGTCTCCTGCGAGGTGACGTGGATGCCCAGATATCGGAAGCCAGTCTGCTCCCATCGGAGCCCAAATCCGGCAGGGCCTCCAAGGGCACCGCGTCAAAGCCCAACAATGGAAAGATCAGCGACTTACTGCGGTTCAGGCGCAGGCACGACACCTCCCCGAAACAATCGAGAAGGTGTAGCAACTGCGGGAGCTGGGTGTTCTCAGGTAGAATAATGCGTCGTCCGCGTATAAGGAGATGACATTACACGTATCCCCCACCTTAATGCCCCGTTGTCTCAACTCTGTGCGTACTCTGACAGCAAACGGCTCTATAGCAAGAGCAAAGCGTAGAGGCGACAGAGGGCACCCCTGTCGCGTGCCCCTGCCCAACTTCCACTCCTCCGACCTAGCGCCTCCCAGACAGGCACGAGCGGTCGGGGAGGTATAGAGGATCTGCACCCAGCGGGAGAAGTGCGGTCCAAAGCCCAGTAGACGAAGCACCGCCCGGAGGTAGCCCCAGTCCACAGTGTCAAACGCCTTGGCCAAATCTATGGAGACCAAGACCATCTGGTCCTCCATGCCTTGTACCTCATGCTGGATGTGGTTTAACCGCCGCAAATTCATGGCCGTATTAAGGCCAGGGATGAAACCACATTGGTCTTGAAGGACCAAATGTGTCATATGGGGGGCTAGTCGAATGGCCAATAATTTAGTTAGGATCTTGATATCCGTGTTAATCATAGTGATCGGTCGGTCGGAGGAAGGGTCGAGCCTGTCTCCCCCGGGTTTGAGGATCATGCAGATCTCACCCTGGTCCATGCTCGGGGCAAGCTCCCCGCATTCGAACGCCTCGAGGAAGACCTGCAGGAGGAGCGGTGGCAGTATATCCCGGAACTCATGGTAAAACTGACAACGCCCCGTGAACCTCGAGCAGCGTCAGGCCAATATCCAGTTCCTCCCGATCCGAGTCCGAAAGGGTCGAGACGGGCAGTCCCTGCAAGTAGGGGAGGTACGAGGCCTCGGTGATATCTGGGTCCGCCGTGTACACGTGCCGCAGATGAGAATGAAGGACCCCTAGAAGGGCCTGCTCCGAGTATACTAAACCGCCGCGAGAGTCCCGAAGGGTCACTATGCGCTCAGGGGTCTGTTCCTGCCTCACAATCCAAGCCAGTATGCCTTGTCCTATCTCCCTCCCTGTGGAGACACTGCCTATATTGGGTGAACGTATATTTGTCCAGAATATCATGAAGCTTTGCTCTGGCTACCTGTTCTTCCGTCCCTTGAGTTCCAACAGGGCCCACCCGTTGCTGGGCCTGCAGGAGGGTTTTTTCTGCGTCCTGAAGGTCCCTCAGGAGCTGCTTTCTGACAACATATGTAAGACCCATGCAGGCGCCTCTCACTACCGCCTTCAAGGCCTCCCATTTAGTGGCCACGGACATGCCCCCAGCTCCCCAATTAAGATCAATATATTCTCCAATGGCCGTCCCTACATGTTCCCTCCCTACATGATCACGGAGGATGTCGACAGGGAGCCGCCATGTACGGGGCCGAACAGCGGGGGTACTTCACTGCGCTACGCAGGTCACTGGGAAGTGGTCCGACAAGAATCGGGCCTGGTGCGTTACCTCCACCGCCATACGAATGTCCGTATTCGCAATCAAGACCCTGTCTAGGCGACTATGTGTGTTATGCGTAAGGGAATAGCATGTGTACACTTTCTGTGTTGGGTGTCTAAGACCCAGACATCCACTGCACCCACATTATCCATGGCCGCCCTAAGCTGCGCCGTCATGCAGGGCTTCGTGCCCGCCCAAGGCGGGGACCTATCAAGCTCCGGGTCAAGTACACAATTAAAGTCTCCAACCCAGAAGAGCGGAGTCCCCAGGTCGGCTATCAGGGTGTCCTGCAGAGTCTCGAAGAACGCTGGGTCCTCAATGTTGGGCGCGTAGGAGTTCAAAATGACTATGTCTTCGCCTTCCAGCTTAGCCTTGAGCAACAAATAACGTCCATGAATATCCGCTTCCATATACTGGAGAGCGAACGGAACTCCGGGTGCCACCCAGATCAGGACCCCCCGAGCATATGTGGAGAAAGACGCGTGAAACAGCTGACCCCTCCATTTCTTTGCCAACTTCTGCACCCTCTCATCCACCAAATGGGTCTCTTGCAGGAAAGCTATAGACACCTTGTGCCTGCGGAGGAAGGAGAGAACCCTGTACCTTTTTGTGCATGTGCCCAATCCCCTCACATTCTAAGTCAAAAACTTATACCCCATGACTGCCAATGGAACTCATTCCGCCGTGCCCGGCTATATACAGAGTACGTCACATCCGGTGCCCGACCTGTAATAGAAACAATGCCATAAACCTTTCCCCACAACGAATGCTTGAAACAGGACCCCCCCACCCACGAGCATGATACCGGCAACAACCAAACACGCCAATCTGCTCTCCCCCTGCTGGTGGTGCCAGGACGTACACAGCCACCCCATTTACCCCACACTTCAATCACCCACACAGAAAAACAGTAAAATGAACTCCCCCCCAGCTCCCATCCCGACCCATAGACCTAACAGAGAGCACCAGACTCAACTAAGAGGCCGAGCTGCCCCTCGAGCATCTCTCCATCTCTACACCCCGCCCCCTCCACTCAATCGCTCCTTGCGGGAAGGGGAACCCCCCACCCCCTCCCCTCCAGTGAATCAATTTTAAGGTCATTGCTGAGTAATATAACACTACCACAGTGCGAAGGCCCTCAAAAGCCCAATATACATCACGTGTCTTCCATAAAGTTCCCTCAAGGTGGCACCGACTCAGCAGGCTGATCTGTCCCCCCAGTCTCCAGGATCACCCGTAGTCTGCAGTGTGTCCGGGACCAGGATGTCGTCTGATCCATGGGGCCTCGAGGCCTCCGAGCCATCTTCAGCATCCGACGGCACCAGAAGCAGAGCTCCGTCGACCCCAACCGTGACTCTACGCCGCTCCTCGCTCGCGGAGGTCCCCGAGCGCCGCCGCCGCCTGTTGGGGCGTTTCCATGGAGGGCGGGTCCCCCACTTCTCCCGGGGGCCACCTCGTTCACCCGGCGGTAGATCATCTCCTCGGATCTCCAGCCACTCCCAGACCTCCCCCGGGGAGTCGAAGAAATACGAAGCTACATCCTTAACACCATTTTGTAAAAACATTGTCCGAAGACAGCGACGACGACTTAAGACCAATGCAGGACAAACAAGACATGATCAAGGTTCTGAATGCTCAGGTCACAAAAATTAAAAATATTTCCATTTTTCATTTCTGTTAAATCATTTAGAGGTAAAAGATTCATGCAACATAAAGAGAGCCAACGTCGAATTCCATTTCTAGGTTCCAGGATAAATATTTCTGGGAAGTTCTCGGGGAGCTTGTCCTGGCTATTATCTTTAATCTCTCTTTAGTATTACAAAACTTAATATCTCTATTAAAGCTGATCTTACCACTTAAGTTAAAAAAAAGGATATTACACCACTCCAAGATGGCCGCCACAAACACGGACCTCGTGACCGGAGATTCAGCGTACTGGAGGGGTGTTCCCAGCATGCTCCCGGCAGTCTCAAAACGCCGTGGAGGAGAAGGCGAGTATGCGGGGAGCAAGTACACCGAACTCTGTGGAAGAGGTCCGGTAAGCGGAAGTGTGTATGGGTGTCTGGCCGGTTGCACACGCGGGGCGGTGTCAGCAGAAGGAGTCTCATTATTTCCCCTGTGTTGCAGATTAGCGGGTACCTTTTGGGAATAAGATCGGTGTGTGTGACACCCGGGTAAAATCTCCTAAGCAAGGTGAAGTGATATACCGGATTGTTTTAAATGAACTGCGCATACACTGTGTTGGGCAGGATGTTCGTATTATTGATCAGGAAAGAGATACGAGTTGTTGCCCGAAGGGAATATAAATGTGTATCCTGTTTTTAGGTTGACACTGAGCAACTGGTATCCTAACATTGGGAGACGTGGATGCGTACACGTTTCCTGAACTGGTGGCTGTAGGCATGCCATAAGGTGGCAACCACCAGGTAAACAAAGATTCTCGATCTCCATGTCCAATGAGCTATTACAAATAGAAGTGAACTGCAGTTCACAGAGCAATTACTGATTGGTGTTCCTCAGTGTTTCTGTGTGTTTGTGTTGTCTGTGTCTATGTTCCACAGGTATTAAGCTGTGAAGTCACAGTGTGGCGTGGACTGACCCCTAGCCCTGAAGAAGTATTGTTAGGCAATGAAACATGTTGGCTTTATATCAGTAAAGACGAAGTACGACATTAGCTTATGGTTTTTAATGTGAGCAGACATCCAGCAGCGAATAAAATTGGATATAGTGCTAGGGGTGTCTAGCTCGTTTTTAGTTGGTTAGAGCCTGACAATTGATATAGGGAACTCTAACTCAGGGTTCAGGTTTTTCAGATTTCGCACCAATTGAGTTAGGCACATTATCCTCACATTTGTTTGAATTCCTTCCATTAGTACCTGGCACCAAGTTTGAGAATGTAATGCAATATTTAAGGATAGCAGGGGAGCAGACAATCCCGTAATATATGTAATTTCCTCCATAGTAACTGTCGATCTACCTTATCGAAGGTCGTTGAAAAATCTATGAAGGCCATGTAAACGTTTGACCTATGAGAGATTGTGTATTTTTCCTCAATTAATTTCAACATAGAGGTGTTATCCAGGGTGGAATGATTTTTCCTAAAACCTGCTTGTTCTATAGGGAGGACCTTCTTCTCCATCACCCATTCCGTGAGGTGATCAAGAACACTACGCGCTAATATTTTCCCTGCTGCATCTAATAAGGCTATTTGTCGGTAGTTAGCCATATGGGTTCTAGGCCCTTTTTGTGCAGAGGGATTAAGATACTTCCGGACCAGAATGGAGGTGTCTTCCCCTGAGAGTAACTAAACAATGGCACTAGATACGTGGCCCACAAATGTGGCTCCTTTTTGATAACCGTCATGGGGATTTTATATGGACCCATTGCTCCTGAAGATCTCATTTTTTTATAAATCCAACCACGTCATTCAATGAATGTGCATAGTTGTATATGGGAGTTTCAGAAGAGTCAGGTGCAGCGGGGACAAAGCTGGTAGAATTAGAATTTGCAGAATAGAGTTCTACCAGGTGGAGTTTCCAATCCTCCTCTTTAATAGGAATGGGGAGAGATTTCACTCTTGTGCCGCAGCAGTCAGCGATTATTTCCCAAATTCTTTTGAGGCAGCCTCTTAACTGCACCCATGCGCCATCTTCCTTTATTTGTTTTAAGGAGATTTTTTCCTCTGCCTTTTCCTCTTTAATAGGTTTATTAGATTGCTTCATTTATTAGATAAATTCAGGAACTGGGCCCTCACTAATTTATTTATTTCCTAATGTAAATTGAGCATTGAATTAATATATGTCTCTGTTTAGCTGGAGAATGTGATGATTTACATAATGTAGACAAAGAACCTACATTATGGGGAAAACTTCAAGAAGACCAAATTGAGGAGAGTCACACACGGCCATTACTAAATGTTGCTGATCTTTTATCAAAGCAGTTAAGTTTGCTTTTAATTTAGAGGTTGCTTGAGTGTTCCAGTGAATTCTACCATTTGTTGAATTGAACCCTACTGTGCTGCCTTTAAAATTCCAGGGACTTACCTTAGCACAAGTAAAATTACATTTGGAGCAGATCAACAAATAGTCGCTAAAATCAGCTCCCAAAACTTCCATATTTATGAGATTACAAAAGAAATCTGCAGAGACAATTAGATAATCTATAATGAATTTCCCAGTTGGGGCCTTATGAGTATAATTTGCTGGAATATCATTTTCAATCCTCCCATTAGCAATTATAAGGTCTAAGCTTCTCAGACCTTTGAGTAGTGTTGCTCCTCTTTTATCTGTTCTCCTTTTATTCAGAAATTGAGCAGTGGGGATTTTAGGGCTTCGTTTTCTGCAGCGTTAGAGAATAACCTTATACTGTGAGAAGAAACTTTAGAGTTCAAATGTCCAACTAACATTAGAAACCTTTCCTTCTTCCCTTTCAAAGGTGGAAGAGATAAAACCAAATAGGTATTTTGTTAAGTAAGAGTTAGATGCCTCAGGAGGTGAATATGCCTTTACAATCAGCAGGGAATTTTAATGATCCTGGTCATCCTTCAGCTCTAGCTTAATCGCCTGAATTAAGTATGAGGCATGAAAAAATGTAAATTCTTTATATGACCAACTAAGACTTGTACTTAGCATAATATTAGCAATACCGCCTTTAGCATGTCCTCTATTCACAGGGAGCGCAGGCCGGCCCAGCACTATATATTGTTCAGTGGACAAATCCTTTGTGATCCAAGTCTCTTGTAGACATATATCTGCACTCTGCTCTTTCAAAAATAAGAGTTTATTTTTGTTGGTGCTTAGGCCGGCTGCGTTCCAAGATATCACTGTAATATCCTTGCAAGGAAGAATTCCCACCTTTTAAACCTAGGGATCTATTTTTATTAAGAGCGCCTGCTACCTAACTCCATTTCTTATCTTCCTCATCTGCGGAAAATTCATACTGAGTCTTTTTCTCTGTGAGTAGCGAGACCCTCCTGCCTTCTTTACCAAGGGAGACCTGCAATATACTCTGTCTCTCTGAGTGGTGTATGCCCCTTGCGGCTATTTCTGAGTAGGTGTTAGATTGCTGGTTTTGGACCCCTTTTTGTAAAGCTAACTCCTTCAGGTATAAAAGGACGCCAATGCCACAACAACGTAATTTATCACTGTGTAACATTATCAGATGGGAGATAGCTTTAGATGCAGACATTACTCTTGCTACCCTAGGATTATTATATTTTTGGACTTGAACAAGAGCAAGGTCATTGCTTCGAATCACTTGAAGGCCAGGGATTTCAGCAAAACAACCTAACAAGAAGGGCCTATTCATAAATGGTTCATGGTAAAAAATAAACAACAAATCCAGGGTATAAGGGGCAAAAGGTGAATGATTGATTTGGCAGGTTACCTCAGGAATATTTTCGATAGGATTATATATGACATTGTTGCCTAAGGAGGAAGAAAATAGTGAGGCATTAGGGTTCACGTTACTCTGTACAGTAGGGGGAATGCTCATATCAAATACAGATGCCTCTTGGGAGGATTGAATTGGAGTACCTGGGTTCTAAAAAGAAGAATACGTTGGATTCTGCTTGACCATCTTCCGTCTTCAAATCATATGAGTCAGGAACTGATGATATATTGTGAATTTCGAAGAGTAACCGTTTTCCCCTTTTTTTATTTATCTTCCAATGTTTTTCCCTTTTTTCCTTCGTCTTCTTACCGATGTTGTTACTTTGTATCTTTTTTTTGGGAGGATGAGCAGCCAGGTTTTAGTCCCTGCACTCTAAGATGCTCAGGATGTTTTTCACCTGTTTTTAAGAAAATGGGGAAAACTTTTCAAATTGTACATACATTTTTCTTCTGTGCCTGTAGGCGAGACGTAGATATAACCCCTGAAACTGGAGTCACAGGATTGAAAAGCTGTTGAAGAACAGAAGAGTGTAATTTATCTAGTATATCTTCATTTTCGATTTAAATTGGTGTTTCCTGCTAATAAAAGGCTTACCAGCCTGAACGCCAAAGTCCTGCCCTTTAGAGTGATGAAGAGGGCCTATTTGAGTAGGGTGAAGCTGATTGGTGTTATCTTCCAAAAATAAAGCAGGTGAAGGCCCCTTCCCTGGATTAGTCATTTGGGAAGGAAGTAGGCCAGCTTTACCAGGCGATAATCTTTGCTCAGAGGCTAAAAACCTGTTCAGAGCCAAAATAGAATCCAGAATAGAGTCGGAGTTACCTACTGATTTCTCCATTAAGGCTAAACTAGAAGACAGCACCCTTTCCAGGTAAAGTAATGATTCCAACATCAGCATTTTTTACTCTGGATTATGAATAGAAGGGTGAAAGTTCGGGGAAAGATCAGGTGTAGTAGAGACCCGTGAATATAATATGCTTGTTCCGCTGGGTGTACTACTAAACAGCTGCATTTTAACGGGACGATCCTGGGAGGGAACACGAAAATTAAAGGAAAGTGAGGTAGCAGGAATATGATTCCTGGACGGCTCTAGATTAGGTGCATAGGGCATTTAGAAGACTGATTTAAATTAATGTTGAGGTCAGGGAGCATAAAATCTTCCATTGTGGATTCTCTGATTTTTGGGACACGATAAGATACCCCTTCAAGTTGGGAGACTCCATTAGCAAGGGAGTGGATGGTTAAGTTTGCCAACAATGAGTTAGCCTCCCTGGACTCCAAGTGTTGGGGATCCTTAGACCAAGTTCCTCCAATTTTGGGAGATAATTTAATAGATACTACTGGGTATGATTTTCCAGGGACTACTTTAGCCTCACCACTAGCTTCTCGAGTAGACTCCAACATCCCTACTGAATTTAAGCGTATTTCTTTTTTGGGGAAAAAAAGGAAGGAATGGTATTGGAACTTTTCAAAATGTTTATTTGTAGTGAGTTCTTTCTTAGCGGATTAGCTTTAGTTTTTTTGCACGCTCTCTTATATAGCAATCTACCACAGAGCAATTTATTTGCTGTCATATCTTAGTCCTTATGCAGAGGAATCCTTAGTCGGTCAGCCAACGCCACCAGAGAGGTATAGCTCCTATAGCTCCAATTAGCCAATGCACCGATGTGCCGCTCATGCAACACCGAGCACTGACTCACAGGCTCAGGCTGCTCCAGAGGAATTAGTGTTGGCAAACATAGATAATCATAGGCTATGGGCCGTAGGACAGAAAAGTTCAAACTAAGGGGATCCAAATCAATAGCAGTATATAAACTCAGCTGTGCAAATTAAGTATAACAATGTTTTTTGTTAAAAATGGTGAGGGGCTGAAGCAAGAACGAGGACTTGGTCGACTGGGCTCCCAAGGCTGTGTTGGAGGCCGCCTCCACAAGACTCAAAGAGCGCACTTTCTGTGGCCTTCCGCTTAAATCTATGGCCCATACAGTCCAATCAGTCCAATCCTTCCAATCCTTCCCCTCTCCTCTGTACCTCTGTACCTCCTGCTCTCTTGCACCGCTCTGCTGTGCTGATGTCTAAAATCTGATAACCAATGGAATCCCATGATGTCTAATGGACACGGCTGGAAAACGCGCTGTGCACATGATTCACTGATGCTGTTTAGGCTTGCAGCTCCTCAGCTCTTCAGGTACTCCATACATACTCTGCTACACTCTCCAGCTAACAGCAAACAGCACAGCCAGTAAGAGATAAAGACAGCAGGACCACTGTGGGGGGCCAAGACCTGGTTGCACTCAATCACGCATGGCCACCCACAATTGGACGATATTTTCACTGGGGCCACCACCGTGAAAACAAAACTCAGCGGGAGCCGCGATATCGCAGAGCAGCAGATCGCGTCCAACTCGCACCCTCCGCTCGCTCTCTCACTTTGCAGTCGATGTGGAGACGTGGAACAGGAATCTGTTACCGTGGTCGTGGTCCTCTGGTATTGCTGCTGCTGTTAGAGGTCACCGCTAGCGGCATTGGCATAGGATAGTGGGCAAGTAAGGCTGTGGAGAGCGGGGAGCCTGTCTTGCGCTCTACCCACTGAAGCTGCCTAAAAGCCGCCTTCAAGCCTTCACAGTCTACACATTTGCGGAAATCTCCTGCACCTGCCACCCATGCATGCTTGCCTGCTAGCTGCTCAAGCACAACGTTCACAGCGAAAGCCCGGTACGATGTGTCACCATGTGCTTTTTCACAGGCTACCGTCCTTCTGCTCTTTTGCAAGGAATAGTTTTTGTTTTTGAATTTTGTGCGTTCTTGTAGTGGCAGCATTAGGGATGCCTTCCTCTTCTGTGAGTAGGTAACCCACTAAACAGGAGGGCCCAAAAGAAAAAACAATGAACGTTTGGTAGCGAGTCAGAGGAAATCAGTATTTTGCAGTTTTCATATAGCGTGAACTTGAGCCGCTTTACATGACCTTGAGATACATTACACATGTACACATTCACTATTGTAGGCACTGTGAGTTTAGATGATTTGTCCAGAATCAGAATTGCTGCACCTTTCTTTAACCATTTCATGGATGGGAAAAGAATAAAACAAGTACCATCATAACCACTTTTACAGTTTGATTTAATCAAAACTTTGTTTACTCCAATTTACAGCTATTTAATCACAACATGTCAATTTATAAAAAACTTCATTCTAACCAAAAAAACTTTCACCTCCCTAGATTGCCCTTTGGAAACCCATTTGGAATTCCACTTTGCACACACTCTTGTCAACAGTCTCCCTACAATTCACACACTCTGTATCTGACTCATACTCGTGTTCAGCTAATCACCATATTCATACCGCCACACTTTCTTCATTCGCACAAAAGCCCACCCTGGGGTGCCTCCACGGGATCTTTTCCTGGGATGACACAACATTTCAACAATTCAACAAAAAGCGAAGAAATGACTTCAAAAACAAGGCCATGAACAACTTCAAAAACAAATTGAGTATTAGACATATTTTTTCTCTTGATTGGCCTAAAACGTCATGGTCTGCGCGTTTCGAATCCCTTCCTTTAGGGCATTCTCCTCAGGACCAAGAATTTCTGAAAGACATGGTACATTGTCTTGTCTCACTGTATATCCTCTAAAAGTTACTCCATTGTCAAACATTCTCTGCAGCACTTATCATCTTACCTTCTCAAACACTCGGAACAAATCAAAAGAGCCTCTCTCTTGTGTCGTCTGTGAACAAAATTGAATAAACCTGTCTTAGAAAAGTCTTATGTCTAGTCATGTTTTTGAAAGATAACTAATCTGCATATTGGTACTTGTGAGATGGGGCTCCAAGTGCCTGGTTGTGGACAAGTATCTAGGTGCAATTGAAAAATTCTCTGCAAGACAATTTAAATCTAATAAGCATCATAGTCGTAAGTAACCCTGGGCAAAGCACTACGCTACCCTCACGTAGCTTGTGAAATTTCTGCTACTTCGCACTACGCGAATTGCAGGTAGCACAGTGCAAACACGTGTAGCGTAGCGTAGCGATGTGCAGTGGTCATTTTTTGCTTGCTCGCGGTCCTCAACGTCAAGTTGGCGACCACGAGCAAGCAAAATTACATCCCGGCGAGACTTTTTCCGCATTCGCGATCAGCAACATCAAGTTGCCGATCGCGAGCGAGGAAAATTAACCTCTCGGCGAGATTCTCAACGCGGGAAAGTCAGGTTTCTCATTGTGAGTGGTCACGTATGCTCGCGACCACTCGCCATGAGAAACTACCAGTCCGCGTTGAAAAAACTGCCGCTCGTGTAAATATCTACTCGAGTGCCAGAAAACTACAGCTCGCACTGTGCAAGATGCCCTTTTCAAAGATTGCACAGTGCCGGATGCTTGTCCGCACTGTGCAGGCTACTACGCTCGCATAGTGCGAAGTGCACACCGTGTAGCTACGCGTAGCGCTACTTCGCGAACTACGCCCAGGGTTAGTCGCAATGCTGTGAAAAATAGTTCTAACACATAATTGAATATCGTTGGTACCTGCTCTTAATTTATATTCTCGGGGGTTTCCAACTCCACTGCCCGGGGTTAAAATTGACCAGTCCTTGTAAGTTAAAAGCCGGATATTAGACCAAAGTCATTTTAGTGAAGCTGCTTACGTAGAAAGATGCCTCTAATAGGCGTATTTGCATATCCGATATTACAGCAGAGCGCCGTAATGCTCAGCTCTTCCAGGAAGCAAAAATGTACTCCTTTTTACTAATCTCGACATTTCTTGTTTGACACTGCCCCAATTCCGAATATTAGTCTGATCGGTAATATATTTAAAGGACACTGCGCTATGTCGCTTGTACAGCGGTGGTTGAGGAGAACACATTCCTTAATTACGCACAATGATCTAACTCGGTGGTCCGAATCCCAAGCAACACAGAAACACCTCTCTCACCTTAATCTTTCACAGAGGCCGTGGTAGGAATCTCTCAAAAGGACACTGTTTCGCTTGTTGGGTGAATGTTCAGTCGTGTAATCTCACGGTTGTTGGACTCGTGTTTTGCGTGCCGTCCAAAAGGAGGAATTCTGGGAGTTGGAGTTGTATACCCAAATCCCACAGGAGGAAGGGTTGTCAGTTTTACAATCATTTGGATAAAGCCTTATCCAAAGCCACTTTTAGATCATTGTGTTTATAGCCCTCCTGAGAAAGCGATTAAAGGCATCAAGTTGACACTCAAACAAATCTGATTCGAGACTACATATCCGCCTTATTCAAAGGAATTCACCATATGAGGATGCTGGCTGGAGGCATGGAGGGTTGAGTTCCCTGCGGTACATTTTCTATGTATCTTGGTTTGTATGTAATTGTTGCTAACAAACACTTCCACCTCTAGGAATTCAACCCTCTGAGCTCTAATGAACGCTGTAAAGTTGGGATTGAGCCTGTTCTCATTAATGGATGTCACAAATTGCAATGCTTGTTCCCGGGAACCCTCCCATACCAAAAACACATCATCGATGTATCTGCAATAATATCTGAAATGGGTGACCCAAATTGCTTTGTGCTGTGACCTGAGGATGTGCTCTTCTCACCAGCCAACCAACAAGCAGGCGTAGCTGGGAGACAAGCATGACCCCATGGCCAATCCCCTCAATTGGCGATATAAGAATTTGTTAAAAAGGAACAAATTGTTGTTTAAACACAATTCAATCATTATAATAAGAATGCAATTATTATCATGTAAACACAGAGCTCGATCATTTAAAAAATACTTGAACAGCCACAAGTCCATCAGAGTGGTGAATACTAGTATATAAAGAGGCTATGTCCATGGAAATTAACAAATAACTGGACTACCACTCGACTACCTTGATTTTTCTCAGGAAATCTCCTGTATCCTTAATGAAGGAGGGCAAATGTATCATGTGCTCTTGTAAGAAAAAATCCACATATTTGGACATAGCCTCCAAGAAGTTGTTCCTTGCTGAAATAATAGGTCTACCAGGCACAGGAGATATGTACTTTCAGAATGAAGTACAAAATGGGAGTAGTTTTTAGATAAAGGCCTAGTCTTTTCCATTGATGGAGTTGCTTGAATAAGGCTTCCTTGACTAGGTTCAATTGTTGACGTGGAACTTTGCAATAAAGTGGTGTTTAGCTTCCGCGAGATATTCTGTCCTTGGCAATCAGACAATATTGCCACCCTTGTCAGCACTACAAACCATGACCTCGTTTTTCATTAGAGTCAAATAGCATGTGGACCGGTAATTTCGACTATGGATTTTGGAATTGACAGACCTGTTCAGATCTTTGAACTTGTCAATAACCAGGTCGCTGAAAACATCAATGGAGTCTTTGGGCATGAGGGTATAGAAGGAAGAAGGAGGGTGAAATGGACTAGATGCAGCCGCACCCATATGAATATCAGCTACCAGACCATGTTCACCAATAGGATCATCAAAATCATTATCAGCAAGAGATTGCAACACTTGGATAGTGGTGAGATCTTTGACTTCTAGATTGCCAATGCCACTAGTACCAGCTCCATATTCAATGACTTTGGGTTGATATTTGTTGAGCTGCACAAATGGCCTTAATTTTGATTTGCAAATTAATTTGAAAATATCAAGTTTGTGTCTGTTAATAGTAAAAGTTTAATTCAGGGCAAAAGGTCAATCCAAGCGTCAATAGTTGTTGTTCAGCTTTGGTGAGTACCATGTCAGAGAGATTTTTTATGGTGTTATCTTGTTCTTCCATTATCGTCTCCAATTCCTTCCTCTGGCCCCCCTGTTGGAAGCGCCTGTGCCGCCCCCTCCGGTGTTTGTTCCGACTACCTCTGAATGATTCTAAGGATTTCAGGGGCATAGTGTTTGACGCCTGTCCATTGTTAAAAAAAATTCAATTCCTCGGCTGGGGAATAGTTAGTTTCTATCCCAGATATTGCTGCAGAGGTACCTGCTATACTGTCATCAGAATTGCTATTGGAGGTTAAAGAATTCAGGTCAGACCCATCATTCTCAACACCCAGACTGGCGGAGGTAGAAGGTTGAACAGTAAGCCCTTTATTTGTTAAGCCATGTCGCTTCACATTGTCAAACTTGCAGGTAAAAACCCTGCCCGATGTGTAGTCATCCCGATCCAGGGCCAATTTAAAAATCTTATGAGTTTTGATATAAATATATATATATATATACATATATATATATATATTACCTACTGGCGGTCGCCAGTAGGTATATATAGTTAGGATTTTTTCTCTATGGGATTTTTGAAAATTCTATGTCTAATAACTTTGGCGTTTGTGGACGGAATTGGCTGAAATTTTCAGGAAAATGGCACATTTTGTTTCTGAGCAGCCCTTGAAAATTTGGGGGGGGTTCGTCAAGGGGGGTCGAGAAAAAAGGGGGGTCCCAAAACGTGTTTTTAACATTGAGTTTTCCATAGGGCGGTTGGCCTCACTTTTAGCCCGAACGGCTGAATGGATTTGCACGAAACTTGGCAAAATTGTAGGGACTGGTAGCCCGATGTGCCTTTGCTAGGTCTCAATATATGTGCTTCAGTGGATTTTGAGAAATTAACGTTCAAAAAAAGATATATATCTGTAACAGCGGACCGGGCAGCGCTCCGGTTCGCGGACTTTTCGCGGTACGGAGCTTTGTGAAGCGAAGCTGATTGGTTCTCCGGCGTCTGTGAACATTCCAAACAGTCCGTAGCGGCCGCCATCTTGTCTCTCGGTAGGATCGAGAGACAAGAGGAGGCCAAAGCGAAGGGGCAAATGACCATAAGGGGGCATAGTAGATCCTCGCTGACCCCCTAGGTTTGATGTGGAGGTTTTAAAAGGGCCCCGCGGGGCAAAAAAATAAATAAATAATAATAATCGAACGGCTGAATGGATTTGCACGAAACTTGGTAAAATATTAGGGACTGGTAGCCCGATGTGCCTTTGCTAGGTCTTAATATATGTGCTCCAGTGGATTTTGAGAAATTAACGTTCAAAAAAAGATATATATCTGTAACAGCGCTCCGCTTCGCGTAACGGAGGTTTGCGAAGCTGATTGGTTCTCCGGTGTCTGTAAACATTGCAAACAGTCCGTAGCGGCCGCCATCTTGTCTCTCGGTAGGATCGAGAGACAAGAGGAGGCCAAAGCGAAGGGGCAAATGACCATAAGGGGGCATAGTAGATCTTCCTTGACCTCTTAGGTTTGATGTGGAGGTTTTAAAAGGGCCCCGCGGGGCAAAAAAAATAATAATAATAATAATCGAACGGCTGAATGGATTTGCACGAAACTTGGCAAAATTGTAGGGACTGGTAGCTCGATGTGCCTTTGCTAGGTCTCAATATATGTGCTTCAGTGGATTTTGAGAAATTAACGTTCAAAAACAAGATATATATCTGTAACAGCGCTCCGCTTCGCGGAGATAAAATTATCTCTGTATTACCTAGCTGTTGCTAACACCAGTTAGCGACGGCTAGTAGGAGATAGCGACCATCTTGGGCCCCACTTTGCATGTGAGTGATATTTATCACTAATGACATGCAAAGTGGGCATGCCAAGATGTTAGCGACTGGAAACAGTCGCTAACATCGCTATCTCCTATTACCAACTTTTGGAAATATTCGCGCTAAGCGCGAATATCTCCAAAAGCTACCACCTGCCCTGAGCAGTTCTTAGCCATGTTATCCAATGGGAGGTGGATAACATGGCTAAGAGCATTAGCTCGGTAATGCATGAATATCGCTGAGTTTTCAGCGATATTAATGCATTGCGGTCGTTTTTTATCGTATTTGCGATAAACCTTGATAATAGCAAGGTTTATCTGCGATAATTTCTGAAGATGCTTAGCGCTAAAAAATTCGTTGCTAAGCATCGTTAGGGATAAATATCGCTTAACTTTGGTAATATGCCCCAACGTCTGTTAACGTTCGATTCGAAGGAAATCAGGAAGTGTTGAAAAACATTGTCTGCGCCATCTTGCCTTTTTTCAAATGCCACACTTTTGTCGTGCACGGCAGTCATTTTAGATGCCTTGACCAGACCCACTCTCTGCACGCTGTCGATCCTTAGCATGGCTCCCCACCCTCGCAAGCATCTCCCCCAGGCAGTGGTCACCCCCGCTCTCTGTCTTATGCATGGGTAATAAACCACCCCCCATCTGCGCTGCTCTTCACTGAGAATCACACCCTGTGCCCGCCCGACACCTCCCTTTCGCCCTATTCACTACCGCACCCTCTGACACTCCTTTTCCTCTGTGTCCGATTGTCCAGGCCGGTCCTAGGGTATCAGCTAGCCCTGCAGATGTAGTTTATGGCCCCAGCTGTAAAGAATCACCCCTCTTCAAAGGAGTTATAGTAGATCAAGGCCCACACTCGATGAGATCCGTCACAGCAGACGCGTTCCTATTATCTGAAAACCATCCTGTATTGTGATTGGGGAGGGGACCGAGCCTGAAGCGGAAGATTCCAGGGATGACTCTTTGTACATCAAAGTTTTTACAATTATGTGTCACATTAAAAATATATAGCACTCCAACAAAGTAGTAAGATTATAAAACTTTAATAACTTATAAATATATACAAGAAAACAAAAACAGTAATAACATATAAACATTTTTAGGGAAAAACAACGAAGTAGCGGTCGGCTGTGCGAATAGTCCCAACGCAGCACAACGTCCAGATTTCACTGATTTCGGCATCCGGCGTGGGGCGTCGCGGGGGGTGGGTCATCAGTAGCAAACTGTTGTGTGAATAGTTCCAAGGCAGCAGAACGATGGCACCAAGGTGATGTCCAGTAAGTTGCCGCACTGGTTTTGGTATCCTACAATGCTGCTCCGAATAACGGCGTGGGGCGCCCCGGGGGAGGCGGCGTGAACGGGCCTCTCCAGGTGGAGTCTCGTCTGTTGTAGTGGGGCGCCCCTTTACCGTTTCAGTTGCCATTCCGTCCGCTTTTGGTCCACTGTGTCAAAAGCCGCAATTCAGCTGAGTTGCGCCCACTCTTGCGGTGCAGCGATAGGCGGCTGTCACAGGACTCTCAAAATGGCGGCAGGCTGTTTCCTTTTTGGGCCTGGTCCACTGAAATGGCCCTGGGACACCTTGGAAATCGGACGTTTGTCTGCTAGGTCTTGGACCCCATTCTCGAAAGCGTCCCCTCCGCCTTGAGGATTCATCAAAAGTTTTGGGGGCCCCCGACTCCTGCAGGCTTCTGGTGGGGAGCGGCTGCCATGATTGCTCGCGGAATAATTCACTTTTCTAGGTGGTGATGCGAGCGTTGTGTTTTTTCTTTATTTTACTTTTGGCAACTCTGGGTTTCCCTTTCCTTGATACTCTTTTTGGAATGGATGTGCAGACAATCTTGAGGAAGAGGAGAGTACTTGGATAGACATGACGCTCGGCGCGTAGTCTGTTGTCTCTTCCTGTATGATCACCACTCCCTGTCCTGTTTCTCTGTCCATGAAGTTAGCGCGCTGTTCAGAACGCCCCTTGAGGCGTCCCCTTTTTAATGATGCCGCGCGATGCCGACCGTGAGATTGTCTTTTGACTAACGGACGGCGGAGCCTCTGTGATTTATACTGAAGGTTCCCTTTGACCGCGGGTGATTTGGGGGAATTACAGCACCAGAGGTAGGCGTTTATATTTGTCACCCCATATGTAGTGACGCTGCTGAGATTCGAGTCCTGTGTAAGCACACGCAGGTAGTAACTGCGATTGCGCTTTGTTCTGTGTTTATTTCTTTTCTGAATACAGGCATCCCTGGTGACTTTGCTTGAGAGCGTGTATCTAAGTGTGGTGATTTACACACAGAAGTAATACTCGACATTCTTCCCCTTATATTGGATATTTTGGAAGGTAGGCTACCTTCGTGTTTTGAGAGATGATTCTTTATTTCTCACGAGAGCCTGTGAGTAACTGATATATTAACATAACCGGCTCTTTGGTTTCCCCCCCCCCTTGTTCCTCTATATATCCCTGTAGGAACGCGTGAACCCATCTCCGTGGTGCAAGAAGTTTTTTATAGCCCTCAGGGTGGTGCCTCGGCACTCCCTGTTGGGGGGGTCACGTATACCACCTCTTTACAGGTATTTGGAACTTTGTGGCAGTTGCCATTGTCCAGTTTGAGTGGTGCCTTTCTTTATTATCATTAGTTTAGCTTCATTACTATTAGGAGTTTCATTCATTTTTATAATGTATGTCAGCTGACATTTATTTGTAGACACAGGGTGGTATAAAAGAATGTGATCTTGGTGATTGGGTCTCCACAACTTGTGTACTTATTAGCACTTGGGTGAACATTTGGTACGTTTGGAGCTTGGTTGCTTTTTCTTGTAAATAAGATGTGGTTTTGACCCCATTTCTGCACTTTTTTCACCTATGGTGGGTCATTGCTACGGTGTATATGGGTGAGTTGTTTTTTTGCGGCATAGTGTATTTTTAGGATTTATATTGCTTATGTATATATCTTTCAGTACCCTTGTCCTGACGAAGCCAGAAGACGCAACTGGCGGAAACGCGACCGCGACTGCGTCGACAGATAATTAACAGACAGATAATTAACAGTGTTTGCTTCACCCCCTCCTACTTTTTTTGTGTTTAGGGTACATAGTTGTATATTTGTATATATTGTAATTACTTCTTTTTTGATTACTGTATATAGTCTGGTTCTTTTTCCCCCCCGGTTTTTTGACCCAATATTTTGTCCTGTGTTAAAATTATAATCATTTATTGGCAGAAAAGAACATTTAAAAAAACAGGTTAATAAATTGTTTCCTGTTATGAAGTAGTGTTGTTTAATTTATCCCTTTATACCTTTTTTGTTCTACTTTTTCATCTAATTGATGTTCCTTGCCCAGGTATGGGAGGGTAATATGGGCAGAACCCCTGTTCATTTCGCACATTAAAAATATATAGCACTCCAACAAAGTAGTAAGATTATAAAACTTTAATAACTTATAAATATATACAAGAAAACAAAAACAGTAATAACATATAAACATTTTTAGGGAAAAACAACGAAGTAGCGGTCGGCTGTGCGAATAGTCCCAACGCAGCACAACGTCCAGATTTCACTGATTTCGGCATCCGGCGTGGGGCGTCGCGGGGGGTGGGTCATCAGTAGCAAACTGTTGTGTGAATAGTTCCAAGGCAGCAGAACGATGGCACCAAGGTGATGTCCAGTAAGTTGCCGCACTGGTTTTGGTATCCTACAATGCTGCTCCGAATAACGGCGTGGGGCGCCCCGGGGGAGGCGGCGTGAACGGGCCTCTCCAGGTGGAGTCTCGTCTGTTGTAGTGGGGCGCCCCTTTACCGTTTCAGTTGCCATTCCGTCCGCTTTTGGTCCACTGTGTCAAAAGCCGCAATTCAGCTGAGTTGCGCCCACTCTTGCGGTGCAGCGATAGGCGGCTGTCACAGGACTCTCAAAATGGCGGCAGGCTGTTTCCTTTTTGGGCCTGGTCCACTGAAATGGCCCTGGGACACCTTGGAAATCGGACGCTTGTCTGCTAGGTCTTGGACCCCATTCTCGAAAGCGTCCCCTCCGCCTTGAGGATTCATCAAAAGTTTTGGGGGCCCCCGACTCCTGCAGGCTTCTGGTGGGGAGCGGCTGCCATGATTGCTCGCGGAATGACTACGACGGAGCCACGAGATGGTGGTGCTTTCATGGTGACGCCAGCTTCAGTCTGAAACATCCAGAAACAAGGTGGGGCTTTCATCGTTTGGGAAAAAAAAAAAGTTTTCATCCAATGAAAAGTGTTGTTTTTAGGTCATATGATCAAGCCTTCCATCATTAGGAAACCAAAAGTAAAATGAACCAATGAAAAGTTTTATAAACAAGTCACATGACCTGTTATGCGGCATAGGGTATAAAATGCGGAGAAAATACGTTGGCACGTGAGGCGGCGTCAGTAGCGGACCGATGTGCGAATAGGCCGAAGGCAACACAACGCGCCAAGATCCGGATGGCACCGAGGTGGTGTCCAGCAAGTTGCAGCACTGGTGTGGCCATCCTACAATGCTGAAAGTCGGCGTGGGGCGCCCTGTTGGCCTGTGAGTTCGCGTCAGTAGCGGACCGATGTGCGAATAGGCTGAAGGCAGCACAACGCGCCAAGATCCGGATGGCACCGAGGTGGTGTCTAGCAAGTTGTCGCACTGGTGTGGCCATCCTACAATGTTGAAAGTCGGCGTGGGGCACCCCGTTGGCCTGTGAGATGGCGTCAGTAGCGGACCGATGTGCGAATGGGGCCAAAGGCAGCGCAACAATATTTTCTGAATAGAAGACACCACAAGGCGCTGAGATGCCAAGATCCGGATGGCACCGAGGTGGTGTCTAGCAAGTTGTGGCACTGGTGTGGCCATCCTACAATGTTGAAAGTCGGCGTGGGGCGCCCCGTTGGCCTGTGAGATGGCGTCAGTAGCGGACCGATGTGCGAATGGGGCCAAAGGCAGCGCAACAATATTTTCTGAATAGAAGACACCACAAGGCGTTGAGATGCCAAGATCCGGATGGCACCGAGGTGGTGTCTAGCAAGTTGTGGCACTGGTGTGGCCATCCTACAATGGTAAAAGTCGGCGTGGGGCGCCCTGTTGGCCTGTGAGATGGTGTCAGTTGCGGACCGATGTGCGAATGGGGCCAAAGGCAGCGCAACAATATTTTCTGTATAGAAGATACCACTAGGCGTTGAGATGCCAAGATCCGGATGGCACCGAGGTGGTGTCCAGCAAGTTGCCGCACTGGTGTGGCCATCCTACAATGCTGCGCCGAAAGTCGGCGTGGGGTGCCCCGTTGGCCTGTGAGGTGGCGTCAGTAGCGGATCGATGTGTGAATAGGCCGGAACCAGCACAAGGCGCCAAGATCCGGATGGCACCGTGGTGGTTTCATAGTTGAGAGGCACTTCATCTGCAGTGGGGCGCCGAGATCCGGATGGCACCGAGGTGATGTCTAGCAAGTTGCCGCACTGGTGTGGCCATCCTACAATGCTGCTCCGAATAACGGCGTGGGGTGCCTGAAGGGGGGGGGGGAGGCGGCGTGAACGGGCCTTCCTAGGTGGAGGCTCGTCTGCTGTAGTGGGGCGCCCCTTTACCGTTTCAGTTGCCATTCAGCTGAGTTTCGGCTGCTCTTGATGCTACAGCGACAGGCGGCTGCAACAGGACTCTCAAAATGGCGGCTTGTTCTTTGGATTTGGGCCTGGTCTACTAAAATGGCCCTGGGACACTTTAGAACTCGGACGCTCGATTTTTTTTTTCCTTTCCTGTACGTGCAAAAAAAGGTAAATTCCCGGTACGTTACACGCTTCATCTGCCACGATGTACTCTCCAGAGGAACCGAAAAAAAATATAGTTATGGTAACTATACCATGCATCGTCATATGGAGAGGTGGCACCAATTAATTATAGTGCTGCATAAAAGAGAGATTTGGAGGAGAACCCCCGACCTGCCAGTACATTCATCAAAGAAGTGGCACTGACAGCATCAGAGGCAAGGGAAATGGTCCCAAATATTTAGAACTTTGGAAAGATTAAAATGACATGTTTAGATTGTGGCAAATTAATTTCATGTGGACAGATGAGTGTTACTCTAATAAATACAGCATATGAACATCATCATAGTCGATGGTTGGTAGAGACATTTTGACTATATCCTGGACCTGCCCGTCCTCGCCCAAAATGGCGCCGGAATAAATGGGACTCGTAACTCCTTGTTGTGTACTGGTTGCAGAACCTTGAAATCACGAGATACGTATGCAGTTTTGAAGCATATGGCGGGCGGGGACGAGAATTGATTGAATATTTCGACATCCCTATTGATATTAAGTTCTGATGTGTTATTGATTACTGTACTATTGAAAGTGCGAATTAACGTCACCCATGGTACTTGCCCGCAAATGTATATCTAGATAATTTTATTGTAACTGGCCCTGTCGTATTTTAATTATAAAATGTACGTCCACCGATTCCGCAACTGTTAGACACCTTAGTTCTTGCAACCTAATGGCCCGCCCGTTACGTTCCTCTACAGTGTAAATGTCTACTCATCATATACGATTACAGTTTGCTCCGTGGCCGGCCCACGTGGTTATAGGCTCGTATTTGTATAATGAAATTTTCACAATAAAGGTTTTTAAAAGAAAACATGGTAGTAGTATATACATTGGTAAAGTTTTTAATAATAGTCACTGTTTTAGAATCATTAAAAGGCAAGTGAAATAAAGCAGACCAATCACATGAAGGGTAAAAGGTATAATACGCAGGAACGCAGTAAAGATAAATGGTCAAGGGCTGTTGTGTTTTCTACTCCTGCAACATAAAGTGATCGATAAGAATCTCATATTCAGGCGTATCGGCGACTAAGACAGCAGGTCGACCCTCTTTTGCTCAACGGCTCCGTCATGGGACGAAGAAACGCTCTTTTTCTCGAAAAAAGAATATATTTTACTTGCAGGACAGTTGTAAATTTTCCGGGAAAGTACATTAGCCTGGAACATTATAACATATATTTAAGAAAAAATAATGTTCGGAAGTAATAAAAAGCGTAATTTTTAGGTCATATGACCAAGCCTTTCATCATTAGAATAAGAAAAGTAAAATGAACCAATGAAAAGTTTTATTAACAAGTCACATGACTTGTTATGCTTACGTTACGCGCTGCGCGTCGCGCCCCGGATGACTTCCGGATGCGCTAACGCGGCGCGTCATATGACGCATTACGCGACAACGCAGGTCCAGAATATAGTCAAAATGTCTCCACCAACCAGCGGTCGGAACACAACCCCTTTCAGCAGGCTAAATAGTTCTGTTAAATGACAACAGAAGGGACAGGCAACAAGAACCATCAGTCAAAGAGGGGAGGGCTAGTTCTTCTCTACCGGGTTACATTGGGGCGCTACCGGAACTGATCGAATTGGTAGTCTACAGTGTTTCTGGATGTTTCAGACTGAAGCTGGGGTTAGCATGAGAGCACCACCATTTCGTAGCTCCGTCGTGGCCATTCCGCAACCAATCATGGCAGCCGCTCTTTATCGTTATTTTGGGCGGGGTGGGTGGCGGAGCCGAGCTGTTTTGCAGCCATCATTGTGTGGAGTTCAGTTCATCTCACTAGTTTTGTATTTGTCATGAGGGGTTGTTCCTAATGTTTCTATTTTAGCGAGGTCAAAAAGAGATCCCATTAGTGGCCTACTGATTTTGCTCGATTCCTTTTCTTTTTTTTTACACGATTTTTCGTTATCTGCAAAGACTAAACAGAGTATTGCGACTCTGTGTTTGTTTGTAAATAGAGAATGAACCAAAGAGAACCAATTCTAAAACAGTAAATGCTTGGATAACAATCAATCAAATGGAGAGAGAAGCAGGCACGACGTATTACAACGGGGGCAAAGGCCTGCGTTAACTACCTTTCACTATCTGCAAAGAGAGAGTACTCCTAATAGAAATGAGGGGGGGGGCACCATTCAAAGCAGATCAGTGTGCATAAACACGAAAATGTTTTCACTTACCACGTACTTGACATTCGACAGCTTATGATATTTGCTATTAAAAAACCATTGAAATTCACTGAAAAAACCATAGGTTATAGACCATATATAGTTAGGAATTAGCATTTACAAAACCTTGAAAATTCACTGAAAAAACCATAGGTTATAGACCATATATAGTTAGGAATTAGCATTTAAAAAACCTTATTTTACTCACACAAAACCATTGAAATTCCATATATAGTTAGTTGCACTAACTATATATCGCGCACCCGCAATCCACTGCTGATGATGTCACATATTACATCATTCATGACATGGTCAGTGACATCACTGATGACATCACTGATGACATCTCATTTGACATCAATGACCACATCACTGATGACATCATTCATGTGACAATACAATGCATCTCCTCACATTTTAATATAACCTCTGTTTCACCCAGTGTTAAATACAGAGTATAATTTTTGAAACCATTGACACACCAATACTAGTTAGTACATACGCACTCACTGATTCCTACGTCTACACACACATTCACTCATTCACCCATACAATCATTCATACATACAATCACTCATCTTTACAACACTATCATATGCACTCATACACCTATACAGACACTCACACTCTGCCACTCATCCATGGAGTTACTCACACACCTAGTCAGTCCTGTAAAGAATCAATCACACTTCCATTTTCTTGTCTATACAGTTAAACATAGAGCACCTTACATTTTCAAACATATACTAACACATACTTACTTTCTTATACAATCATTGATACAAGTAGACATTGATCTGCACAGAGTCACACACCTCCCAGCCAGCCACACACACACTCAGTCTCCCATACAAATACTTGGACAATCAATCAATAACCCATATAGTTAATCATATAGCTACTGATCAACACATGCAGCAGTTTACAGAACAACAGACATAATGATGCACAAATTAAGACAGTTTAGTCACTAACCCATGCACTCAGTGAGACACATTTAATCACTCACTCATACATTCAGTCATGCACCTACTAAATCCTTCGTCCAGACACTTATACATCTACTCATTCTTCAATATGTAAAACATATTTAAACTTTACAGAAACACACAGTCACTGGATGATGTCATCAGTGATGTCATTTGAGATGTCATCAGTGATGTCACTGACCATGTCATGAATGATGTAATATGTGACATCATCAGCAGTGGATTGCGGGTGCGCGATATATAGTTAGTGCAACTAACTATATATGGAATTTCAATGGTTTTGTGTGAGTAAAATAAGGTTTTTTAAATGCTAATTCCTAACTATATATGGTCTATAACCTATGGTTTTTTCAGTGAATTTTCAAGGTTTTGTAAATGCTAATTCCTAACTATATATGGTCTATAACCTATGGTTTTTTCAGTGAATATATATATATATATATATATATATATATATATATATATATATATATATATTCATTGAAAAAAACATAGTTTCACACACGTTATAGTTAGGAATAAGTATTTAAAAAAACATCCAATTTCTTGAAAAAACCATAGGTTTCACACATGTAATAGTTAGCTGAACATTTCTCTCATACAAAACCTTTGAAACTCCTCCGTTATAGTTAGCTCACCTAACTATAACTTGCGCGCCCGCAATGCACTGCTGATGACGTCACATATTACATCACTCATGACATGATCAGTGACATCACTCATGACATCACTGATGACATCACTGATGACATTATCCAGTGAATGTGCGTCTTTCTGAAAAATAAATATGTTTTATATATGTATATCTAAAGGTCGATGGACGAATAAATGTGTAAATAAGTGTTTAAATGGATGTTTTAAAAAAAAATGATTGTATAACTGACGTATTAAGTGTATCTTAGTGAATACATGTATTAACGAGTAATGTTTAAATATGTAAATATCTGTATCAGTGTCTCACTTTGTGTATAAGTGGCTGCATGGGTTGGTGACTAGCTACATGAGTGTCGATATGGTTTACTAGTTGGTTTCTAGAGTATCAGTATGAGTGTCTGTATGGTTTGGTGGGGGTATTACTTACCGCATAGATAAATGAATGGGTGACTCACTGTATGTATGTGTTTTGAAGGCAGCCTGTGTGCAGGACTGTATGGGTGGATGAGTTTGTATATGGGTGTGTTAGTGAGTGAATCACTGTCTCAATAGTATCTTTATGAGTAACTACATATGTTTTAAACTAGTACATGTGAGTATTGATGTATATAAGTGAGTACATGTGAGAGCGAGAGATTGTAAGAGTTCCTGTATAAATAAGTATGTGTTTCTATAAGTGATTGTTTAAGAGAGTAAGTATGTGTAGGATTCTGTAGAAGTAAGTGTAGTGGTGGGTGTATAGCTGTATATGCAAGTAAATGGATGTTTGATAGTTTATTTGCATGTATGAGTATGTGTGTGAGTAACTCTATAGATGAGTGTCGGTGTGTAATAAGATGTATAGGTGTATGAGTACATATGATGAGTGAGTACAGGTATGAGCGCCTATTTAGAACTGTTAGTGAATGACTGGATGCGTATGTAGATTTTGGAATTACTGAATAGGTTGTTCTAACTGTTATTGGTATCTCCATTTTTTTGAAGGTTTTTGTTTCTATTTTTGAATGTGTGTATCAAGGGTTATATTACGCTGAGAGGAGGTCTGCCAGTCTTCCACAAGGATGATGTCATCAGTGATGTCATTTGAGATGTCATCAGTGATGTCATTGACCATGTCATGAGTGATGTAATATGTGACGTCATCAGCAGTGCATTGCGGGCGCGCAAGTTATAGTTAGCTGAGCTAACTATAACGGAGGAATTTCAAAGGTTTTGTATGAGAGAAATGTTCAGCTAACTATAACATGTGTGAAGCCTATGGTTTTTTCAATGAATTTGTATGTTTTTTAAATGCTAATTTCTAACTATAACGTGTGTGAAACCTATGGTTTTTTTAACAAATTTGCAAGGTTTTTTAAATGCTAATTCCTAACTATAACGTGTGGGAAACCTATGTTTTTTTCAGTGAATTGCAAAGGTTTTGTAAATGATAATTTATAAATGTATTAAATATTATGTCTTTCTTTTTATACTAATTTCTTATATTTTTAATATAAATATTTATATTTATTTTATTTTTTAGATTATATTTCATATTATTATTATAAAATATTAACAAAACTAAATTGCAAAGTAATTTTTGGATTAATTATTGCTTGACTTCAGTTGCAAGTATAACACAGCTCCAGCAACGCTCTTGGGGCCCTATGCTCACAATGCTGTATCAATCCTTACACCTGCTTCAAGCATGTGCAAGGTTTTGACGCAGCATAAGCTCAAAAAAGACTGAACGAAATGTTATACATTTCACTCAGTCACTTTTAGGAGGCGTTGCTGCACCCCCTTCTGCACAGGAAAGCCTCTTCTGTCGCAGGGCTTTACAATGAAATGCACCCTCCAGATGCGTTTAATAGCACACACCATGGCACATCTTTTGCACCACCGCTGTGTCACAAAAGTGACACAACGGCTGTGTAAAAGAGGCACAAGGGGATTGTAAATCCGCCCCTAACACATACAAATTCACCCAGGCAGTTTCACCAGCAGCGCAAATTGAAGCATAGGCTTGTAACATATTTATGTACATATGTTACATTCAAGTGCTTCGGACATACTACAGTATACTATAGGTAAACACCTTATAGATGTATGCTGTAGCACTTCCTTATAGTTTTGCACTTTCACATTCTCCATACACTAGTAATATATTCATTCATTCATTTATGAACTACACATTCATTCTGACAAACTTTTACACACTAACATAGAAATACTGTGGGCCAGATGTAGGAGCCATTTACCGACCGTTCGGCCGTTACCGACCGGTAAATGGGTTTTTGGTATGTAGGGGGCATATTTTACAGAATTGGTAAATTTACCGATTCGGTAAATTTACCGATTCTGTAAAATACCGAATCGGAATTTTTTTCCGATTCGGTATATCCAAATGTAGATGGCACTCCTGAGAGTTCCACAGTCCTTACAGATTCGGTATTTTACCACACAATCCAATTGTGTGGTAAAATCCTGAATCCAGGTGTGCATGCACATGTGTGCATGCACACCTAGCCATGTGACAGACAGACATGCCCTTAGGGCATGTCTGTGTGCCACATGGCTCACATGCCCGTCTTTGGGGTGCTAGAGGGTGTCAAAGTGACACCCCCTGCACCCTTGCTAAAATCGGTATTTACCAATTCTGTAATTACAGAATCGGTATTTCCCATTGATTCCTATGGGCTTCAAAGCCCATAGGAATCAATGGGAAATACTGATTCTGTAATTACAGAATCGGTAAATACCGAATCTTTACGTTTCGGTATTTACAGAATCTGTAATACCTACATCTCCCCCCTTCATATTTACCGACTCTTAAATACCGAATCTGTAAAATTCGGTATTTAAGAGTCGGTAAATATGAATTACCTACATCTGGCCCATAGTTCTTTCTTTGATCAGTGAAGGTAGTTCTAAATAGAACTTTTTTTTTTTTTGTATTTTTTTTGTGTTTTCTCAACAAATTCCAAGCGGAACAAAAGAATGGAAAAAAAAAACAACTAATGTCGAGGACACCAATGAACCTGCATCCTGCGTTTTATCAGGTCCATAGACTGTTCCCCAATTTTATCGCAATAAATTCATACAATTTTAACTTTAGCAACGTCAGAATCAATTTGTGGGTGTGGACTGCTTGCTTAAAATGCTGCTGCAGCAGTTGATGTGCTAGGTGCAGTAGCAGGTGGGTTCTCGTGCAACTTGCGCCTTGCAGCTCGAGCAAAGTTGTTGGGGTGCAAGTTCTTCACGTGTCGCACCATATTTGCTGTGCCAAAAGAGTATTTTTTACATGGATCACCCCTTGAAAGAGTTGTTTGGCAAATTTCCAGGTTACTTTTGGAGCATTAACCTTTTTTTGCCCTCCTGGAAAAGTAAAAATCTTCCAAATTAGAGCTTCTTTCCTCTTCTTTGGAGGTTCTTCAGGAATGAAATCTCCCTCTGAAGAATGGCTGGAAGATGAGTCCATTGCTCTTATTATGGTGATCTTCCTTCTATTTGAGAAGATTCTCAGAAGAAATACTGCTTCTTAGAAAGTCAAAGTCGAATAATTATAATGGGACGGAACTTTCAACAGTCGCAATAGGAAAAGTTACGAACCAATCAAATCTCTACTTTTAAAGTCACATGGCTTTGCGTACACTTATGATGCGCTTGCGCAGCTCTTTCGATACGAGTATGCATGATGTTCTACTGCGATTTGTGTAATTGTTTTTAATAGTAATATATGATTGTTAAAAGTATTAAAAAAATTCATAGTCATCCCAAATGTCTGCCCTTAGTATCTACATTAAATACATAAATAAATGTTTTAAACCAAGTAGAAACATTGCCGCCTTTCGCGTACAGAACACTGTACATGACGTCACACGGAAGCTTTAATGCGACGAGTAATGGCAAAGCATATTCGTACCGTATGCGCGGGTACGCGCTGAGTATGATTAGCAGTACAAAGTATGGTGCGATAACCCTCTCACTGACAAATCAGAGCTCAAAGCGCGCTAAGGAGAATGATTAGAAGTGATCACTCATTGCAGATCCGATTCTGGGCCTGCCTCTGTGCACATTATAACACCGCCCCATCTCTCTCTGTTGTTAATTGTTACTGCACACACTCACACTTGCACATGCGCGGTGCACGCCCGCCCACACTCCCCACATGCCACCGCCTAGCATACTTGCTATCACTAAGCCTGGAAACTAATACATTAGCCAATGAGATGTCTCCCAAGACCATCATTCTTATACACCACGAAAACTCTACTGAATGAGGGGGCATGGCCTGCGGGGAGACTCGCATGGCATCTCTCGGATGAGCCCCAGGCCAGCTTTCGCTATCTGCATTGCTCACATCAGCATCAAAGGCTAACCAAACACCGTAACATTTAGCGGAGGGACTGGGGCACTCTTGGTTTCACCGGCTATGACAGAATTCAAACTGGTTGGGAGAGGACTATCAATGCATGGAGCCTCACCCTGACTAGGATTGTGGTTGCTGCTTGACCAGAGCTCACACCCCATTCAAATCCACAATTCAATTTCTTACATTGGTGAAGATTAGGACTTGTATTTGTACAGAGCTATATTGTGATTTTGTGTATACTACTATCCAATATCTGAGACCAACTTGAGTGGCCCAGCTCAAGGAATTTTGCGAAGAGAGGGGGCTTCCAGACTACAGCTACACCAGGACGCTTGGGCTTTAAAAGGCATTGAGGGCCTGGATAGAAGTCTACCATTCACTGGTTACAGCTACAGAAGGAAATGATGATACGGACAGTCAAACCTTCCTTGTTGACCTCAACCGTATCCAAATCTGCAACAGCCCAATTCACAACCTTGGAGCGACTTTGGATGAAGTCATCTCTGAGGTCAGCTACACTAAACTGGAATCTATCACTCCATGTGACTGGACAGACCACCACTTTATAACATTCCTCAACACAGAATTGCTGCCTTAAAAAAAGGTGCAAATTAAAAAAACAGACATTGGATAAAGAGCACTTGTAACCCAAATTATCTGTCATCTATCAGCAGTTGCATCCTTCCCCCTCCTGAGGACATGTTAGATGTCTAGGTCCTTACTGATCATTACAATAACTCAATGACAACCATCCTTGATGCTATGGCACCCCTCAAACTTAAAAGAATGTCCATCAAAGTCTCCAAACTCTGGTACAATGGTAACCTAAATGCTGAACGACGCAATCTGCGATTGGCAGAAAGGTCATGGAGACTCTCCCCCTCTCTAGATCTCCTCAAACACCTGAGATCTTTACGAAGTATTTACAACAAACACATACGTAGCTCCAGAGCAGACTTCTTTAGGAAACAGCTAAATGAAGCCAGAAACTGCCCACAAATATTGTTTGAAATAATCAAATCTGTCAGGATCTGAATCCCCTGCTAACCGCGCCTGCCTGGTTATAGAGGACTACATGTCCGAGAAGTCTCGGCAGCTTGTGGGCAGAGACTATTTATACGATCCAAACCCGGAAGTTGGGTTGTATTGGATTTTGTTGATTGCCAGTACTGTAACGGAGCGGCTGCCCGTTACCGTGTGGGTGTGGTGGTGCTTCGCTGAGCTTTCAGGAAGACACGGACACCCCCTTGTTGGTCTCGCTGCAGTGTGTGAATTCGCTACTAGGCGGATACCGTGTAGTCGGCTGACTCACGGTGAAGGTCCTGTGGTGCTTCGCTGTTGGTCCCTTCGCGAAGACACCGACCCAGCTTCGGATGAACTTTTGAACCTTGGACGAGTGTAGCGGCGGATGCACATCTACCGGTGCTGTGGTGCTTTGCCGTCGGAATCGCAAAGACACGGACACCGGTGCGGATTACCTGAATGGTCTACGGGTGGGTCCTAGCGAGGGTCTTGAACATCCACTCGGGGATTGGAGCCCATACTGATCGCTTTGGTAAAGAGCGGTATTCTGCTTTATCCGGTGGGGGTGTGGACGCTACTCCAGGAATAGGACGATACCACAACAAAGGAGCCCAGAATACTGAAGACTCCATTGGCGTTGGTGGTAAGGCGACGGGAGAGCATTACACCTCTGGGGATTGCTGCAATTTTGTTTTTTGCTTATTTTTTTCTTTTGGGGTGTGGCTTTCGTGCTGTTACATGGAGAATATAGATCCTTACTTCTGTGAAGGAACAGAAGGAGAACGTTGGTGAACTATTTTACATAGGCTGAGAAGATTCCCTAGGTCTGGGAACGCTGACCTAGTTCTAGGATCAACTAGGCATAAGAACCAGGTGTGTATTAGGTCAGGTTACCTTAGGGGACAACTCAGGAATGTATGTGGAATAGGTGAGATAATATGTGCTTGTGTTTTATAGGCTATCACCAGGTGTTCCACGATAGGAGAGGAGGTACAGAGTCTGTTCCGCGATTGCCACACAGCGTTTAATATACCAAGGTATGTGGAGCGTCATAGGGAGGTTACGGAAGGCGGATAGGGTCACGGGCCTTTCATAACGGGTTGTCATTTGTCGTTTCAGATTTGCCTCAGCCTGTGCAGCACCTTCCCCCGGCCACTTCCCATTTTTCCCTCGCCTGATCACCTCTAAGCTCTGGGTACGTACGTTTTCCCGAGCTTGGGGAGATCTGGAGGTGGACCCTCTAGAGCATCACCCGGATCCCGAAAAGCACCGAGCACCCTTGACAAAATCGAGTCCAACATGCAACCCTTCCCTCTGTGTGGGTCTAATCTACAGCCTCACTGTGAAGCACATTCCGCCTTCTTCTTGGGTAAGACAAAAAAGATTGAAAATGACTTACAGATAGCATTTGATCTCCTTCCTGCTCCTGCACTCAGCAACCGCAATCAGTGCATTTGGCCTGAGCGTCCTACGCACTCCCCCAAAAACAATGCCTCGTTGTGCTCATTCAAAACCTATGATGAAGCTATCATATTAAAAATACTGTGTACTCTCAAACCCGCAAACCACTTCAATGATCAGTTACCCTTGAATCTATTCAATGAGATAAAAACCTCACTGCTCCCACTCTAGACCAAAATAGTAAATGCTTTGCTACGTCAAGGCACCATACCAGACTGCCTCAAGTCAGGATAGGTTACCCCCCTTCTTAAAAAACTGACGGAGGACTACACGCATTCAAATAACTTACGCCCTATCTCCTGCAACCCGACTCTTTCTAAGCTCATTGATAAATGTGTCCATATCCATTTACACAATCACATTGAGAACTTTCAACTGCTGGAACAATGTCAATCTGGATTCCGTCAGGGATACAATACTGAATCTGCCCTCACCCACATGGTTGAGGATGCCTTAAAATTGCTTGATCAAAATGAATCATGTCTGCTGATCCTCCTCGACATCTCCACAGCATTTCTTACGGTCAAAGATGACAGCCTACTGGATCTACTTGAAAACGGGATAAGTCTCTTCCGTTCTAGGTTGGTTTGCCTCCTTCCTCCACAAAAGATCCCAAAGAATAAAGATAATTCACTCCCTGTCCAACTCCACACTAGTCTCCTTAAGGGTTTTGCAGGGTTCCTCTCGCTCACCCACTCTCTTTAACCTGTTCACAGAACTTTTAACCAAATTCCTGAAAGCTACATGCATCAATTATTACATGTACACTGACAATACCCAACTTTACCTGAAAATCTCCTCCATGGAGGAAATTAGGTCCCTCAATGCAAAAAATTGGCTGACCAGCAACCATTTCAAAATAAACACTCTAAAAATACGAATTCCTTTTAATTTCACCCCCCAAACATTCTATAGACATTGGTGACTGGTTGAAAGATTTAACTGCCCTCAATTGCGTTCCGCATGTCATCGACTCCGTGAAATCTCTGGGAATTACACTTGATAAGAACCTGAACATGCAGGATCACATCAGCTCAGCCACCAAAGGAGCTAATTTTCAACTGAGCATCCTAAGGAAAATCAAACCCTTCTCCCTGCGGATGACTTCAAAACAGTCTTCCAAGCTCTAGTGATTTCCAGACTGGACTATGAAAATACTACTCTGTGTGGCCTACCCAGAACTAAGATGGCCCCCATAGAGTCTCACTTAACACAGTTGCAAGGCTTGTTACGGGATCTAAATGCAATACAAACATCACACCCGATTTGAAATCTCTAAACTGGCTACCTAACGAGGAAACAATCCATCTTAAAATTGCCTGTTTAACACACAAAGCCATTCACTTCAACACCCTGAAATACATTGCACAAGTATTGGAGTTGTCGGGTGGCTCTAGAACCTCCAGAAGCGCCTCATCGTTACTACTGAAACTACTGAAATTCAAGAAGACAAAAACGTACAATTGTGCCTTCTCTGGTATCGCGCCGACAATTTGGAATTCCCACCCATCAGAAATCAGAACCAACCCGTCATATGCATCGTTCAAAAAACAATTGAAAATACTATTAATGAACAAATTCTTGCACTAGCTCCCATTACCTTGACTCTCCCACATTGATAAGTCACCCCGGACGCACTGGTAATCTACCTCCTGACACTATGCCTACTTTGTTGATATCTCTAGTGAACTAAAAGGATTTCTTCTACCCCCTCCCCAATGGTACAACCACATCTGGAACTATTGTTGTGATCAAATTCATTGTTTATTATGGCCTGCCCTACCTCTCGCCCTCACGTTTTATTCTTTGTTTATACTGTTTGTATGGGCTCCCAGTAGCTCTCCATTCCCGCTTCTTCCCATGACCTCCAGTAAATTTATTGTGATTGTTGGACGGTTTATTATTGTTCTAATTTACAGGTTCGTTCACCTGCATATATGTAAAGCGTTCTAATACCCTTTTAGGTCATGTTTGTGCTATACAAAACTCTAAAAAAAAAATAAGGAGAGGATCTGCATTCCAATCCTGAGAGCCAGCACTTTGCTGAGGGTGGTGATGTATCACATGAGTTGGAGCTACCTGTCAGAGCAGAGAGTAGCATGTTTCCCCAAGGCCTGTCCCCAGTGGAGCTCGCAGACAGAAAGTCAGCTCAGGCTGGAGATGGGAAAAATCAGGATGGATGAAAAGAAACTGGCCATGGAAGCAGAACAAAAGAAACTGGCTATAGAAGCAGAACAATAGAAATTGGCCATAGTACAAAGAATTGCATTAGAGCGGTTGGCTCACAATAGGAGCCGTAAAAGAGCTGGACCTCAAGGCCAGACAGGTAGGGTTCAGCGGTGATGGTGGCAGCAAATCCAGAGTGCCCTCTGGAGATAGGAGGCCTTCAAAAAGGGAGACTCCTTTTGCAAGGCACTAGATGCTTGGGTAAAGGGCAGTAAAGTGAAGGATTACCCAGGGGTTGTACAATTTGATTGCTAGAGAAGACATGTTCAATCATTGTTTTGCAGATCCGCGCCAACACCTTCTTGACAGTAAGCTCACTGACCCCAGGGAGAGTCACAAGGAGGCTGACTATTGGGTCAGCACCAGGGTCCATAAGAATGTATCTGGGGGGGTCACCACTGGGGTGGGCAGGGTCCCCACCAAAGCAAAGAGGGGGAGACAAACATAACAAGCATTTGCAATGCAATAGGTCTCGCATTAGGAAAGTTTGAGCTATTGGTATTGTAAATGACACATTTTTTATGTATGTGTTGGTTTTGAAAATAGTGAAAATAATAGCTTTGTCATTTACAATGCCAATAGTCATAACTTTCGCAAATGTGACACCTATAGCATTTGTAATGCAATATGTGTTGTATTTAAGTGACTTACATGTATTGCTATTACAAATAACAATGGCTTTTAATTTTTTTAAATATTTAATACTTAAATAAAAGTTATTGTAATTTATAATGGCAATAGCTTAAACTTTTGTAAATAACTTTTGTGAAGATTATGTTCAGTGTATTTTATTGTGACGAAAATCCAAGAACAGAAGTCAAATAACATCTTTTTGTGACATTTGTAATAAAGCTTGAAACATTGAGAGAACATATTTGAACCAGTGATGCTGTGGTGGTGCTAAGTGAGGCTGTGGTGGTGCTGAGTGATGCTGTGGTGGTGCTGAGTGATGCTGTGGTGGTGCTGAGTGATGCTGTGGTGGTGCTGAGTGATGCTGTGGTGGTGCTGAGTGAAAATGAGGTGGTGCTGAGTGAAGATGAGGTGGTGCTGAGTGGTGCTGAGTGATGCTGTGGTGTTGCTGAGTATTGCTGTGGTGTTGCTGAGTGATGCTGTGGTGTTGCTGAGTGATGCTGTGGTGTTGCTGAGTGATGCTGTGGTGGTGCTGAGTGATGCCGTGGTGGTGCTGAGTGATGCTGTGGTGGTGCTGTGGTGGTGCTGAGTGATCCTGTGGTGGTGCTGAGTGATCCTGTGGTGGTGTTGAGTGAATCATGCGTGGCCCTGAGTGATGATGTGGTGTTGCGGAGTGATCCTGTGATGGTGCTGAGTGAGGCGGTGGTGTTGCTGAGTGATGCTGTGGTGTTGCTGAGTGATGCTGTGGTGTTGCTGAGTGATGCTGTGGTGTTGCTGAGTGGTGGTGTTGCTGAGTGATGCTGTGGTGGCCCTGAGCGATATTGTTGTGTGCTGAGTAATGCTGTGGTGGTGCTGTTTAGGCGTAGATATTGCCCAACCCCTCGTTGTTTAAGAAATATTCTGAGGTCAGACTGAATTTGTGGTAAGGGGCATATATCAAACTGTGTGGACAGAGTGCGAAATCAGTATAATGTAATATATATAGAAGTACTGAGGTCAGAGATAGAGAATGAAACAGCAAGGTAAGAGTGTCTGTGTAGGGGCAAATAAATATGCGACAAAGACAGAGCTAGTTAGTATTTGAGGAGAGCAATGGAATAGAAAGATACCCAGAAGGAGGAGAAATGTTGACAGAGAAAAGAGAAGAGAGAACGAGTGCTTGTACAGTGGTAGTACAGCACAAGGGTAGATTTCATGTACCAGGGCTTCGAGTTGTATGTTGCTGTGATGGAGTAAGGTTACCATGCACATAAATAATAAATGTATCTTCCCGTGCGCTGAACAACCATTCAAGATAAATTAAAGGTAGATTCCCGACAGAGGAGCCCAGACTCTCAGAAACATAGGCTGGGGAGGAAGAGCTGATGGTAGACGCAGGTCTGCTGATGCTGCATGGAGCTCAGCCAGATGGAGGAGGACGGGCACACAACTGATAAGTTGTGGGGCTTCATATTATGTTCAGAAATGTATAACATAACACGTTTACCTCCTCCCCCGTTTTTTTTATTTTTAAATAGAATAACCATGATTAAAGTTTTGCTTTAAAATTAACATTGTTTGTAAAAATGCATCCAATGTAGGCTGGAGAAGAAGCAATACAAACAAAAGCACATCATTTAAAGCACCGTGTGCAAAGTATACCCCAGGCGGAAACAAAGAAAACACTGCACTTTAACTCACACATTCCTGAAAACATTGAAGAACGGAAAGTATACATGCGTGGGGGGAGCGAAGGGAAGTAAACAGAAAATACATTTAAATCTGCAGCGGCAGTTTATGCTGCTGATCAGCTGCTGTAGGGGAGGAGGGAAGGAGGGCAAGTTGGAGGCCGGCACAGCGGCTCATTACTGTAGCTGTTAGAGGCGCATCAAATGGGCAGGCTGTTTGCCGCGAAAGTGAAAATAATGTGGGGCCGTGAAAGTCTGATGCGTGCGGCAAATGGTAGTCTGGTGCGAGGCGTGGGGGAGGGGGAGCAGGGGAGCAAGCAGGAGTGGGAGGGAATAAGCAGGCCAAGCGCGCGCCTGGCGAAGCTTAACGCTTCAGTAGACAACATGCATTGGGAGGAATCCGGCTTGGAATCCTCTTAGTCAGAGAGTTTGTTTCAACTACATTACTCTTGTCTATTTATCCCTGCGGGATAGAATAGTCGAGACCTAACAAAAACCTGGACTGGACGAGTATTCATGCAAGGACTTTGCTAACTTGACAGGTCTGTTCCAAGCATTTGAAAATCAACTGCAGGCAGAACTTTGTCTCTGTGACTCATACTCTTGTAATAGAACCAGGTTGACATTAGACTAGGGAACAGTTAAAAAGCATAGATATGTATATATATATATATATATATATATTCTTTAAAAAAAAGTGCTCTGCAAGGGCTTGATATGCATGTCCTTGGTTTTGTTAAGCTTTGCAGTTTTTGTACAGTGCTACATTCATCGCTTACACTGCTAGTACTGGAAAAGAGGTGAACAGGTGTTGTACCTTGTGGGTCACCTGGTTCCTTCCTTGTTCTGGGATCAGGTCTTGTCATGCTTCTGTGTGAGATGCCATGTGGTTCCTCAAGATCCTGTGTCTGTCAGAATCAAGAAATGTTATCCAGGCACCTAGATGATAACATCAAGTTCCTGGTGGGGCACTGAGGGAGCAGGCCAACCTGAGGAAGGCACAATGTGGAGAGACTCTGCCTATTTGAGAATTGTTCTGGCATGTAGAGTTGTCTAGGTTGAGGAAGACATAGTGTGAAGATGCTGAGTCCACTAGAAAGGGCATAAGGGTCAGAAGTTACAAAGAAGAGGCATAATGCAATGGATACTTAAGTTTGTCTGACATTGTGGACTGTCTTATAAATGCGGGAGGTTAGAACTTTCACTTGACTGCTGGGAGCAGATACACCTTCAGGATGCGGTGTAACAACATTGGTGTGTGTGATAATGTACACTTTGAGTCTGATCTGGGGATCTGTCCTAGAACTGCTCTGGTTTACAGATAAAATGTATGATTAATGACAAATAGATTTTTGTGATCTGTCAACAAAAAGATACTTCGAGGAGGTGTGCACTTCTAAATGACCCTTAGACAAGCTCACAATTGTGTAGCGAGCGTTTGGTCCCTCTAGTGCCCTGTTTGCAGAGCCTTGTGCACATTCTCCCTCACATGCAACATGACACACACAGAGAGCAGCATGGAGACAGTAGCACTGCCTGCATAGCATGTGTCTGCAGTACATTGTATTTTACTCACCGTCTGACGGGTACCATTACCTCACTTTTCTTTTTCAGCAGTTCTGCTCAGAACTTTGCTTGTGGCCGTGGCAGGTCCCGTGAAGGAGTGTGGAATGGGAAACTAACTTTCCATTCAAGGCTGGAGACACAGATAAATAAAAGGATGGTTTGAAAAGGAGGGCTGAGGATACAAGATGTATAGCAATAGAAAAGGACCTGTTGTAATGTAAATGTTGTAATCTTTATAAGTGCTTGACTACGAAGAAATACTTCCATCTGTGTGTTTGGGATGGGGTTTTGTAGAGAATATGGGGGTTTCATCACTTTGTTCATTGACAAAATACTTGTCATGTTATGATGATGTGGAGAAAAGGATGTTCATCATACAGCCCAAGGAAGAATAAAGAAGAGAAATGCGAGTGTAATTTGTGTTGTGAGGACTTTTAGCCACGGCAATCTGCAGTATTGATACCAACGCTGGGTAATGTCAATGCGAAGAAAGAAATTGCATTCAACGCTGTGTGATGCAATGCCACTGATTGGTTGTATCCATCTGTTACGTTTTCATGGGAGAAACTGTTTACTGAGACTGTCTGGTTTCATAATTCAGAAGTAGAGCACGTGGAGGTTATGCGAAGTTTACTTAGATGATTACTGCCAATAAATACTCTGCTATGGTTTTTTCTTGTACATGTTTATGGTGCAGAATGTTCCTGAGAAGATGCCTTTATTGTGCATGTTTCGTTGAGAAATGTGGTCCTCATCACTTTATTGTCAATGTACATTTGTACTTTGGGTTTTGCATTGTTTCCTGTGAATTCTGGCTGATGTCAATAGTTAATGACGTTTGCTGTGTGTCTGTGTTTAGGCAGCCTGAGTTGTGAGTATATGCTTCCAATAGGTGCACACTTGTGTCTATATAGACGTTGACAAGAAGTAACAATCTTTATTGCGTTCATTTCAATGCCTTGTTATGGAGTGGATGTCAGAAACTAGCCCCTCCTATCACTCATCAATGATTTGTTACACAGTCTGCTGGTGCACCCCTCTTCTCCTGCCATACACCCCCTGACATAGCCAGCACTCACCCCCACAGCAGACTCTGCTTCAGTCGTTCCTCCCAGATTCAAGAGCTTCACATGGCTCCCTTGCAGGGCGGGGCTACAGCTGCTCACCCGGGCTCGTCGCTCTGCTTCCGGTTGCCGGTGATACTGTTGTGCCTGATGTCGGCAGCTCGGACCCCCCGCACCGCTAAAAGAGCCGAGCAAACGGCAAGCCTGCACTGCGCATGCACCCAGACCCTCAAAGTTCAGTACCAGGAATAGGAGGTGTGGCAAGGCAGCCCGGCCGGGGTGGGGGGTGCAGGGAGGCGGGGGAATAACTGTCTCTTTTTCTAAATATCAATAAATCAGCGTTTAAAAATATGCGATCTGAGGCAGAAGCTTTGCTGACCTCTTGGCGCCGCTTATATTTTAAGCTTCCCCAGGTTATGAAACTTCATGTTTAGGGGGGCGTGGCAAGGCGGCCCGACAGGGGTGGGGGGAGGCAGGGGGAATACATTTCTAAAGACAAATAAATCAGCGTTAAAAAGACTGCGCTCTGAGGCGGAAGTGTTGCTGTCCTCTTGGCGCTGCTTCTACCGTGCTACCACTGGCGAGTCACAGATCATACAGCATCTTTGTTTACCCGATGCATTTTCACAGGATCCAGGGGTTTCTGTGACACTGCGCTCGGCTGGTGCTGATCGTTTCTGTGTCATCTAAGATTCGAGACGATGAGGGAAGAAGAAAGATCGCGGCTCAGCTGCTTCGCCAGAGAGACAGGAGATTGGGAACGCGCGCGCGCGGCCGGCTCCGATCGCTTTCCTGAGCGTGCGCGCGCCAGTCTCTGTCTCCTGGGAAGCAGACTCCGCAACTATAGTATCGCGCCTGGCGCGATGCATATGGCTTCGCCATATGCATCGCAGGCGCGAGACCTAAAAACAGGGAGTTCTCTAAAGGTCCCTAAACTACCTCGAAGGGTCTGCACTCACAATCCCCACCTGAACAGAAGAAGAAATGGTTGCCTGATAGTAAGTCTTCAGGGAAGGCATCCCCTAAGAGGTATGAGTGTTCATAGGTTGGGCACTACAAGGGGGATGCCAAGTGTCTTAAGCAGACACAGGCCACAATGGTGGGCAGACACCGGGGTTGGTTAGTGTAGTGCTTGGGGAGGGGATTTTCCCAGATTGTGTGCGTACAGCATAGAGGTTACTTTAGCATCCCTAGGTGCTGCAGAGATAGTGTAGAGTACATGCCTAGTAACACTCAGAAATACAGGCAATAGGTCACCATCAATGGGCAGAGAGTGGAGGCTCTGAGAGACAGTGGAGTAAGCATGACAACTGTCAGATGTCATCTGGTGACCTCAGCGCATGTAGTTCCTAATGCAGTCCACCAGGTATTGCAGCCCACAACCATAAGAGTCACTACCCATTGACTCTGGCTGTCTTTGTGTAGGGGGTCTTGGTTCCTTGTGGGGGTCTTTGTGTGGGGGGTCTTGGTTCCTGGCGAGTAGCTGTAAGTCTATCCATGCCTGTTGACTGTCTACTTGGCAGTGATCTTGAACACACCATCTGGAAGGAGGTGGAGCTCAGCTTGCACTTGGATATGTTAGGGTTGCCTGAGTGGGTGTGCCGGACCACATGGTCCATGACTACCTGAGAGGATAGTTAGGAGGGCCTGGAGGAATGGTCTGGGTGCCTGCCAAAAAGAGAAAGGGCAAGTAGTGCAGGAAACCTGCACCTGAAACTCCCCCGGCCCAGGAGGAGGCTGGGCCTGAGGGGAGTGCCCCAGGATCTACAGGGAAGGACATTGCGGCCCTGGGGAGCCTGCTTGAGCTGACCAACTGGCAGCGGGAAGGGGGTTCAACCAAGGAGGATTTCTGCAAGGTGCATATGGATTGCCCTACTCTTGAGGTCCTACAGTGGCAAGCTGAGGCGCAGGCAGCTAGAGACACCTACTCCGAACATCTGATTTAGTGGGAGAATGGTTTCCTGTATACCAAGCCTAAGGTTACTGAGCCTGGTATAACCTGTGTGTAGGTGGTCCCCAGTGCTACAGGGCCTTCCTACTGGAGCTGGCTCATGATGTTCCCCTTGCAGGCCATCTAGGCCAGGACAGACCTTTGAAATGCTTGTCACCTACTTTTACTGACCCTGAATGAGGATGGTCTCAGATGCATTCTGCAGGTTATGCCCTATCTTCCAGGCTAGTGGCAAGTCAGGAAGGAAATGCAAAGCTCCCCTATAGCCATTGTCTTTTTTTGGCACCTGCTTTGAACGGGTAGGCATTGACATTGTGAAACCTCTGGACCCCAAGACAGCCCTTGGCAACAGTGTCATCCTGGTCTTGATGGTCCGTGCCATATGGTACCTTGAGGCTATAGCTCTGAAGTCAGTGACTGGGAAGTCGTATCGACTGAGGTGCCAACATAATGTTCATTCTCTCAGATATTAGACAATATTATTACTCATCGCAGATCAAAGTTTTCTTTGAGTGGTCTCTCTATATGACAGAGAGACAATGAACCCACATGAATGCAGCAGAGGCAGGTGAGGAACTATTGGCAATACCGCGGTTGGATAAAGTAGATACATCCATAGGTATTTTTCAGAGATTTCGCAACCCACATTGGGAATATGGTACATGATCACAAAAAAAGTTTGTCTAAATACATTTCCATCCCCAAACACTCTGCTATAGATAAACCCCAACTTCATACCAGGACCATTGAGAAAGGACATGGCCAGAGGGAAGGTGTGGATGCTTTTAGAACGTTTTCATAACTAAGATATAAAAACATTCAAATGATGTAAGAGGGAATTTGAAATAGAGGAAACATATCGCATGAAGTATTGGCAGTTGAGGCATTGGGCACTCCATCCTATTAATAGAATGGTGTCCATTAGATCGCCAAATCATTGGGAAAAGTTTTTTTCTAGCTATACATCCCCGAAGGCGCTGATGGTCAGAGACACTAAGGTCAATGGTCCTATATGAGTAGGCAGCAGAAAAAATCTTGCAGTTCGATGTTCCAATAAACCAGTGGTAGAAACATTTAGCGGATTTACAGTCCATGTGCAGAAGTGTACAAAACAGAGAAGCTCTATACAAGTACATGACAAATGTTTTGGAAATAAGTTCTGAGCCACTGGAAGGGGGTTCTAGGCTACCCAATGCTGCCCGATGCAGTTGTCTTTGAAATAACGGTCTGCTGGCCTGTTGAAATTGTTATTTGTAAAATAAATAAAATATCTTTGGAAGAGAAAATGTAAGCCTCTATAAATATGTAACTGCAGGTTAGCTTTCATTACTTTGCAGGCTGGGATTCAGTGTCACTTCAAAAATGCCAATTTCTGGAATTTCTCTGAGTCCATTAAGGTGATTGCATTCTGTCTGTTAACATCATTTTTTACATCGGGCTAAATGCTTGTGCAGAGAATCTTTTAAGGCATTGATAGATAGTGTGGCTGTCTGCAAGACATACTGCTGCAATACATAGAAAGTGTTTTTTAAGAGTCAATCGCACTCAGCCATAGGCAGCTTTCAGTTACTGGAATGAGACATTTTCCATCGTACTGTGTTCATGCCTGTTTCTGCCGAATCTCTTATTCCTTACAATGCGAAGTAAAATGCCAAATGTTGCTGTTGTTCAAAATACAAAACCCAATAAAATGTTTTTTTTTAAATCAGTACCATCACAAGATCCGTACTACCAACAACTCTAAAACATCACCAGCATCATCACCACCAGTATTAGCAGCACAAACACCACCAATGCCAAAACCTTTCCTAATACTGCAACCACTACCAGTGCCACATCACCTTTACTAAGAAGTGACAAAGCTAATAGGTATGCCTTATTTGTGCTTTTACATGGAAACCTTATTACTGCATGCCTCTTTATTTGGAATGCCCCCCCCCCAGCCTCCGTTTAAGAACTTTCACTTGCATCACCCAAAATATATAACTTTCCCACACCACACAGCCCCCTTATCTTTAAAGCCAGGTTTTCGCTAAATATAAATGGCATGCATACTTAAATACAGCTGTTATGTTAGTGATGGAGGCCGGATTGTCACATTGAGCATTGGAAATTGTAATTTAAGACATGGTCTCTGCCCCCGGAAATGTAGCAGCGTTTGGTTAGTTCTCTAATATAGCTACAGTGCAGAACAAAACACCATACAAACACAGCACAAAGCAAAATAAAAATACACTAAAACCGTAGCAGAACAATCAAAATAGAACACAGCAAAATTCAACGCAATAACTATCTACAATATTCTTGTGACACATTAGCACCCCTACAAAACTGCTTTCATAATACTGTGGTAAAATTTATTTTCATCAAGCACTCACTTACTTATCAACCAAGACATGTGCTAGTGCCAGCCAAAAATGTTTTGTTATGCGGCCCAGGTGCTGCTTACATCCAAGTTATTGAATTTGAACGTTCCACTTCAGCATTACATTTTTTCCAGAAACCACATACCCTGTTTGAAAGTAGCAGCGTGGAATGTTCGTCTATAGATATAAATCCTTCTCCCAGGTTATGCCTCTTAAGTTTATTGGAGAACGATCGGAGGTCTCTTTCGATTTTGGCAGCAGAATCAGACGCCCCGTAATGCCTCCAGAGAGGAAACCTGAATGAAGATGGGAAAACATATTTGTTAACATTATTTACACAGGTATTGTCATCAGTGTACAAAGTGTAGCTGTTGAAAGCATCGTTTATAGTACGGAAAGCGTTTACACCTTTGTAAAGAGTTCCCCCGCACCCACTATTACTATTCCTTCAATGGTTGTTTCTTTAAACCGGAACTACCTACATGCACATGCTGAGTATGACGGATTTTGTACTGCAAATCAAGTTCATCATATTTTTCCACAAACTGAAAAAGCCACGCATCAAGTATTCTCGCAAAGTGTGTAACAAGCGTCTTTGGTGAAATCATTAACCTTGTTTTTTGCCGGACAGTTCATATTCCAGATATTTCGCTTTGAGAGACCTGAACTTGTGGTATACACCCTATCAATGTGCTTTGCACCTGTATATCCTACATCCATCTTCGGCAGTGCTATATCCAACTCTAATGCTGTTTCTTTAATGTTACCCACCTATAGAATTTCTGGCTGTGGAATGCACTTTCATCAACGCCTGTGCCCAGCTGAAGGCGGAGTTCCAGTTGCTCTTTAAAAGCCTAAGGTGACATGTACTCCTCGGCAACAATGCTGCTTCACAGACTAACCCGAATACACAAGCCTAATTTTTATCCTGTACTACTTTCCATCCCATCTATTAATGTAAAGCTTTTTTCGTGAATGTTTGAATTGCTCTTGTTTTCTGATCTCATTGCCTCCGGCAAGGTTAAACAAAGTGTAAGGAGACCACACAACTACATGGGGCATTAGCTCGATTCTGTGAGCATGAATAAGAACAAGGATTCGAGCCCAGGAGTCGGTTTCACAACTTTTCCTAATACCTTCCCCTGCATTGTGCTCCAAGGCAGTCTTCGCACCAGCAAAAGAACCAATGAAAATACACGCCCACATTGATCGAAGGAGGTCACATCCTGAAATGACACAAACAAGGCGGCCGTTGCCTGACATTCGCATCAATCTGAGAGGTCGTGGGGCTCATTTTGGGAACTTCTTGAAAGAACTTTGTTGCAGAAGCTTCTCTTTCAGAGAGCTGATAGTGTGGAATTATTGGAAAATACCCTCTTTTACATGGTATTCTTGCATATGTTTGCCTACTGTTGCTGAACCTGTTTTATTGGCAATAGCACTCTGTGTACTTTGCTAAAGTGCCTGTGCCTTGATTTTTCGATGACCACTTTTTCTTCATAAAAGTCTCTAAGTCAGAAGGTAAACATTCAGCCGTGCTGAACCCGGTGCCTCTGTCCAACCCGTACTCCAGAGTTGTTGGCCTTAATTTTGAGCCAGTCTAGTGCAACCAGATCACCATGGATGGCACTATTTTTAATTAAAAATTTAAAAAAATCATATCTCTGGCTCAACATATTGGATTTTGCCTTTTTGGTATAATTTTATTTATTGAAATATTCTCTATTTTTGTGAAGTTATTTGTGATTTTTCTTGTCTTGTGTTTTCACTTTATTACTGTTTGAGAACTGCATACATACTTTACACATTGCCTCTAAGTTAAGCTTGACTGCTTTATGCCAGTCTACCAAGGGTTAAGCACAGTTTTATTAAGTGACTTTAGCTGTACACTCCGGGAAGGATTGGGATTATTATTTGATGTGAGTTCTCACCCCCTCCAACTAATATGGCAATTTATTACAGAAATGTATGTGGAAGCAAACAATGAAGCATGGCACCTGGCAACACCTTCACTTTAAAACATTTTCATTCAGGACTCATGTGCAGTCACTGTAAGAGCATAAACCCATTTGTCATTGTTTGTGACCACCTCGCATTTGAGTAAACTGAGCTACAGAAACTCTTCAAAGTTGGAAAGTTAACCCTTCAACTCAGACATTTTGCTTTCACTACTACTTTTTGTTGGCTTTAGGACTTTGTGCACTTTACCATTGCTAAGCAGTGCTAAAGTGCTTGTACTCTCTTTAAAACATGGTTAAATTCTCCTACATCTAATTGGCACATTTATCTTACTTGCAAGTTCCTAGTAATCAGTGCTACATGTACTCAGGTGTTATACATTAAATGCTACTAGAGGGCGTACAGCAATCATTGTTGCACCCATAAATGTAGCATCTTAAAAAAAATTCTAGCCTGCAGTTGCAACGTATGCTGCAGTTTTATACTGCCATTTAGATCTGGCAAAATCAACCTTTTGACCAACCTGATTGGTGAGCGCTTCATGAACTCACCAACGAGGTGCCCGTGACAAATCTAATCAGAGTCCTAACAATATTGGTCATATTTAAGCTAGTCTCTTTTGATAACACATATAAACTACTGGGACTCGGACTAGCTTGCTAGTCCTCTCTCTCTCTCTTGATACGCGCAAAATCAACCTTTTGCCATGCCTAAACCTTCCTATTTAATAATGATGTCACCTCTAGGCTCTAAAGGCTCAAGGGCAGGGTGCATTCTATTTAAAAAGTAGGACGTGTGCATCAGTTTTACATGTCCTGGCAGTGATAAACTCCTAAACCATCCCAATTGCTATCTGTGGTGCAGGGGCATGGGGGCATACTAATAGTATGAATCTCCAGTTAGCAAGGTTTTTTTTTGCCCTTAAGTTGTCCTCATTTCTTTTGTCACGAGAAGTTAGGCTTAATTTATATAGATATGTAACAAAATGGGCTCCCCTTTTATTGTGGATATCACTATGGAATTGAAGTATCTTTATACTTCAATTCTGCCTTAAAAGTTATAATTGCCTGAAAATACCATGGAATTTAAAGAAAATTGGCAAAACTTGATTCGAAAAGTCATTTATGGTACATGGGGGTTATAACAGGGACATTATTGAACATACTAAGCCTATCCTGAGGCAGTATGGCATTATTCAAAATTGCAAAAGAACAATTAATGGACAGAATGCAGAACATTGTCATACATTCACCCCAGTACAGAGATCTGGGCCTAAATCAATCGTTTTATTGATCACCATGCCATTCCAGTTTGAACCCACCCATGTGCAAATCAGTCTTGACCCTGCACCCAATGGGAACAGTCCAGCCTAAACTGCCAGGCCAGGTCCTCCCTGGACTGGAACCAAGCATTCAAGGACCGTTTTGGGGTTTCACCACTCATCAGCCAGGATAGCTTGACTCCAGTGGCATAGAGAGCAATGAACCCACGTCTGGGCATAGCCGTCCCACTCGGATTGACAAATGCAAAAAGAACAATTGATGGAGAGAATGCAGAACATTCACCCCAGTACAGAGATCTGGGCCTAAATCCATCGTTTTTATGCTCAACATGCCATTCTAGTTTGAACCCAGCCATATGTAAATCAGTCTTGACCCTGCGCCCAATGGGAACAGTCCAGCCTGAAATGCCAGGCCAGGTCCTCCCAGGACTGGAACCAAGCATCCTAGGACCAGTTTCGGTGTTTCACCCCTCATCAGACAGGATAGCTTGACTCCAATGACATGGAGAGCACGGGACCCAGGTCTGGGCATACCAGTCCCACTCGGGGTGACAAATGCAAAAAGAACAATGAATGGACAGAATGCAGAACAATGTCATACATTCACCCCAGTACTGAGATCTGGGCCTAAATGCGTCCATCAATTGTGTGTCTTTCTTTCGTGCCCTAAGTGTGCCGGTTATGCCCAGACGTGGGTCCTGAGATCACTCTGTCACTGGATTCAAGCTATCCTGGGTGAGTAGGGGTGAAACCCTGTAACCAGTCCCAGGATGCTTGTTTCTGGTCCAGGGAGGACTTGGCAGTATGGGTTGGACTGTTCCCATAAGGCACGGGGTCAAGACTGATTTGCATACCCTCGCCTTTTTTAATCTCTGGACACTACTGGTAAACCAGTTGGTCTACCTCTGGGTGGAGGACATCATAAGTACCACCTAAGAACCCTATAATCATGCTGTAACAATACACCAAGGCGGAGAATCAAGATATACCTCCACTGGCCTGTATAGTTGTATGAGGGTTTTTATATGGTTGCAACACTACTAAGACCCTGATTTCACAGGATAAGTGATCCATTCGCCCTTTGATTCTGTGATTTAACTTTAGGAGGTTGAATAGATCATAGCTTCTTATTCCCACCACATTGATTATTAGATATTGAAGCAGCGCGTAGCTGTGGGAGTTTCATTCACAGTGACCACCGAAATACGGCCAAATCACTGTTAAGGATCAACCACAAGTGGTCGTTCATTCTCGATTATTCAAGATACAAAGAAGATTCTAGCGTGCCCAAGCGACAATGGAAGAGAATCCTGGACTGAGCTATACAGAGGGGGAAGTCAATGCCATTTTGTCAGAATCTTTACTACTGCAAGATAAGGACCTAACACAGACCTTGACACAAACAAATGAGTGGGATGAGCTAACTGAAACTAAAAAAGAACACGTGCGAACTGCCATCCATGGGATTATATTGAAAGAATATCTACACGCAAATGTGGCCCCTAAAGGCCTGTGGGTGCAAGAATGCCCCCCGCTTTTTCCTTAAAGATGTTGCCTTCCGTAAGGACTGGTCATCTTTCTCATGGGAGTGCACCAGGGACTATTTATTGCTTATCATAAAAACAGCCACGCGACTAGTAGAGCCATTGACAATTAAGATACAAGTCAGTGAAGCCAAACTTAAGACAACAGTCCAAATCTCAGTCTATAAAACGAGACTAGACGAGATAAACTGTGAGATGAATGAGACCAAGGAGTACATCACCCAGAACAAAATCCAGAAACTGAGCAAAGATCTGAAAAAGTTCTCATTAGAAAAAATGCATCCTTATGCACGAGAAGATTATGTTGTACCAGATCGGGGGGGGTGAAGATTCAACAGGAGAGACCTCCAGCAATAACTCTGACTGAAGTAGTGACTAAGGAAATTAACAAAGAAGAGGAAGAGGCCAGTACAAACGGAACCAACGTCAACGGGGAAATAGATGGCAAACACCAAGATATTTCGATCAATCTCAACCTAGTTTCAACCATATTTGCCGAAATATAATGGATGGATGAATCCTTACTTCCAAGGACCTCAAACAATGGGACCTATGATGAGTATGCCCCAACCTCTTTTTTTAGGAATAGGCCCAAATACCCAGAGAGGGAGAAGACGGGTGTAACGTGGAATGATCAAGAAAGACAAGTACATAAACGCAGCATGACAAAGGAACAACCAGAGCCCAGTACAATGAATCACTGGTAGTGAATCTCACCCACACAGTCCTTACAACAGATCAAGAGAACTTATTAAACAGAAACCTAGGATTTGTTCCAACCCTCCCAAATATATGATGAGAGAACCATGTACCTAGTAGGACTCAATGTAGAGAGTCTCTACACTAGTCTCCTCCAACAGAGAACGCTGGACACTTTAGAGAACAACTTATTTTCTGGAGAGTGGAATTACAACACACCAAGACATTTTGTCCTTCAGTGCTGTAGACTGGCACTCACTGAGAACTATTTTGAATATGAGGGCACCCTTTTTGAACAATGCCATGGTACTTCCTTGGGAAGTACCTTTGTTCCAAGTGTGGCAGGGCTATATGTAAGCTTTTTGGCACAGATACGATTCTGGCGACGTTATATTGATGACGTCATCATGATCTGGGAGGACTCCTATGAAGTACTGCAGGAATTCCTGGTTTGGATAAATAGTAGAGATGAATGTCTTAAGTTCACATGTACATCGGACAAGACACAACTAGATCTTTTGGATATCACAATCTACATTGAGAATGACACTCTCCAGACCAAGACCTTCTACAAACCCACAGCGAGGAATAGCATACTGTCTTACAACAGCTTTCATCCTCGACCTTTGAGGGAGAATTTACCATACAGTCAATTTTTACGTATAAGAGGTAACTGTAGCACTCTCAAGGATTACAAGGAACAGTCTAAAGAATTGGAAGTCAAACTAGAAAAGAGAAGTTACCCAGTAAGACCCATCAGAAAATGTCAAAAACAAGCTCGTAACCAACAGAGAGAGAGCCTACTAGAAACAATATCACGAGAAACACCAGTTGATCTGCTTACCGGTGTCATAACTCACAATACATCATCAAACATGATAAAGAAGATTGTGAACAGAAACTGGCAAATTCTTACATCCAACACCCTTCAATGGCCTAAACCTAAATTTGCCAACAGAAGAACTCGAAACATTGAGGATCAACTGGTACACACAAGACCAACACCGGTGATAAGTAAATAAAGCCTTACAGCAGCATGGAATTTGAGCCCCATAGTGGGCCATTATCCATGCAGATCATGTACAGTATGTAAACTGACGAAAATCACTAAGAAACTACAGTTACTACCAAACCTCATTGTAACACCACCCATGTGATTTATATGATCAATGTCCGTGCCAATGCAGGTATATAGGAATGACGTGTCACAAAGTAAAACTACGTATTGGTGAGCACAAGAGTAACATCAATTGCAAAAGAGCCACCACTAAGATGAGCAGGCATTACATTGAGAACAACCACTCAGCTGAGGATCTTAAATGGGTGGTACAGGAGCCTTTATGCGTAAAAACCAATACCGCTGAACGTGTCCTTTTTGAAAAAGAACAACGTTGGATCCATTGTTGGAAAACGGACAGCAAAGGACTGAACAATAATATTCCCTGGCACACACTGAACTAAACAGTCTGACATTGAGTCCACCCTATACCTTGCACCCCGATGGCATGATACATAACATGTCAGAGAGTTACTAAACACTTAGTTGAACAATAACATTGGTCACCCTGAAGGAACGCCAGTGATTCATGAATAAATTCAAATGACAAAAATGCCACCAAGAATAATGAAGCTCTAGCAAGATTTTGAACATCAAGGTTGAACATGTTACGAAAAGTTTCACAACATCATATGTAGAACTTAACCAATCATCCATTAAGCGTAAAAAAACGCTTCGAACTGTTAATCGCATAACTAATCACTACAGATATTAAGGCAGCCATGAAGAAAAACAGTGAAATTCGAAACTAACATCTCCTAAAAGAATTGATAAATATAAATGACAGGAGAACTAAATACAACCAAGCAAGCACGGCATAACAGCTGTTTTCAAAAGCCTTATTTAGTTTTGCCAACCATCTGTGGTTGGCACTTGTAACAGCACCGGTAGAAGAGTCCATCTACTATTTCAACACCCTCTTCTATGTAAATGGCCTCTCTACGCGGCCCCGCATCTACAGGGACGCCGCGCAGAGACAGAACAAGTCAATGACTTGTAGGAACCGGTAAGCCTCCGCCCAAGCACATTAGGCAGTTGGAACTCCGGTAAGGCATTTAGAATCATAACTCTTTACCTTTCCAGAGTCAGGATTCCATACCGCTCGGCAGCATCCTGAAGAAAGTTGGACAACTTCAATATGAAGGTAAACGTTTATTTTTGAATACAACTATTTTATATTGCACCGTTTTCTTCTTCTTCTTTAAATAACATCATCGCAACAAGTGAATTTTAGTAATAGCACTTCATCTGTTCAAGAACTAATATTATGGCACAATTAATATAACTACCTGCAATGAATGTCCTAAGAATACGAGCGTTATACACTCCCCATGCGCTCTATTCTGTTTGGTTAAGACGCACTAATTGCCGCATTTGGAATACACTGACTGTTTAAACAGGATTAGTTTGGAACAATTAATAACACTGCCTGCCATGCATGTCCTAAGAATACGAACGTTTTAAACCCTCCATGCGCTTGTACTCTTTTTGGATGAAACACACTAATTGCTGCAATTTGAATATACTGTGCATCTGTTTTCATTTTTAAAAGGTCACATTGAATGACCGCCATGACTAACTGAAAATCAGTGCATTTAATTCCTGTACTAATGAGCACCCTCCCAGATAAATCTGTTGAAAGTTCGGCATATTTAATTTCTCTATGTGGCCTGGACACCTGGCATGCAAATCCACGCTAGAAACAGTAATGTACGCCTATTTGGAATTGAGACAGCAAAAGACAATAATTTAAATAGCTGTACAAATAATCTTAACAGCAATCATGAGTATATAGTGTCATGCAATAAGTAACTATACTGAATACATAGGGCACACATACAAGAATTATGATAATAATTATTTTTCTTTTCTTGTAGTTCCAGATACAACAGATCTGAATTCACAAATACAAGTGGTAAGTTAACCACTAGAACTAGGAGCTGAAAAAAGCACCTAAATACATCCGGTCCTGACGAAAGCTTTTATAGCCAGAGGCGAGCCCATCTGCGCCCATCTGCGACCAAACGGGGCCTGGGGCCACGACCCCTGGTCCTCGCCATATCTACACCAGAGGAGAGCTGTTGGAGGTAAATCTGGGGAATTTCCATCTTAGCCAGAGGTGTGAGGCCAAACTCAGTCAGGAAGGGCTGCTGAAACGCCATGGTACCAAATCAGGGCTCAACATCGAATACCCGGTACGAGGTTTGCATTATGGCCTTTTAAACACACGATCCTTACAGAAGCACAACCTAGAAGTGCTCTCCTTATTACAGGATGGTGAGTTGGATTTCCTGGGTGTCACGGAAACGTGGCTAGAGGACTCCTCGCTGCCGGACTTGGTAGCCTCCATTCCTGCCAACTTTACGGCAATCTGCCTTAATAGAGCAGGTACCATGAGAGGGGGCGGGGTGGCCCTTTTATATAGCACCCGCCTGAGGGGCGAAAGAATCTGTGCTGAAAGCCTGGGAGGCGCCGAGGTTCTGGGCGTCAAGCTCGGGATAGGGATGGATTGCTGGACTATTCTCTTAGTCTATCATCCCCCCTGGGCGTTGCCGGACTTTCCGGATCTATTCCTGGAGTTGGTCCAGGATGTTCGCTCACGGTACAACAATGTAATTTTTATGGGTGACTTAAATTTCCACTGGGAAAAGTCCCGAAAGAAGGCCAAGCCAACCAGATAGATGAGGCTCTTAGGTCCTTTGGGTTAGTACAGAGGGTAATGGGCCCTACACACGAGAAGGGCTATACCCTGGATCTCGTCTGAATAACAACCTCAGAACATGGCCGGGATCACGGCCAAGTAGTTGCGCAGCCTTGTGCATGGTCAGACCACTACTTAGTGAAGGGCATGATCTCATCGATGAACAGAAGGGGAAGTCCGGAGCAGGATGGAAGGTAGTGAGGAAATGGAAACATATAAACGGGGACAAAATGGTAGCTCATCTCCTAACCCATCCTCCTACTAATAAGTTGGAACATAATCCAGAAGTTATATGTAATGACTTAACAGTTAAATTGAAAAGGTTAGTAGATCTCGTGGCACCAGCACAAAGGATGAAGATTGTAGATAGAGGATCTGGGGCCCTGTGGTATAATGAATCCCTTAGGGAAAAAAAGAGGGCTCTACGTAAATCTGAGAGAGCATGGCGGAAGGAGTATAGCCTCAACGTACGGAGTCTTTACATACAGGAGCTCGCTTCCTATAAACATGATATTTTGCTAAGGAAAGCTGAGTTCTATGAGGACAGGATTTCCAGAGCTTCGGACCCACAAAAGGAAATTTTTAAGGTCCTCACGGAACTCAGGAAAAACAAGGAGCAGAGTCCTGAGTTTAAGCAAGAAGACTGCCAAAAATTTCAGGACTACTTTTCCACTAAGATTAAAGATCTCTTATCAGAAATCGCTACTACCCCGATTTTGGATTGTCCTCTACAGATCATCCCGGCTATTCGTCCGGTGAATAACCCCTTGGTCACTCTGCCCTTGACTACGAAGGACAGACTGACAAATCTTGTGGGGCGGGTTAAATCTGGCTCCCAGGCCGACCCTTGTCCCCCGGAGGTCTTCAAGTTAGCTATGCCTGGTATCGAGGAAGACGTTCTGACCCTACTTAATTATTCGCTACAAATTGGACTGGTCCCATCCTCCTTTAAGGCGGCACGGTTGATCCCCCTGCTGAAAAAAACTGGGGCGGATGTTAAGAATCTAAAGAACTTTAGGCCTATCTCTCAATTACCATTCTTGGCCAAAGTTCTGGAGCAGCATGTCCTTACTTATCTCGCTGATCATCTGGAGAAAAATGCTTTACTCGAGCAAAACCAGGTTGGGTTCCGTGCGCATCACAGCACGGAGCTAGTGATGCTATCCATCTTGGATGAGCTAAGGAATAGAGCTGACAAGAAACTCCCTGGGGCCCTGGTGCTATTAGACCTCTCTGCGGCTTTTGACACCGTCTGTCATAGTCAATTGTTGCTGCGGTTGAGGGACCTAGGCATCCAGGGCACAGCATATGTCTGGCTCTCCTCTTTTCTCCAAGGGAGAACTCAGAGAGTTCAACTGGCAGACTTATCTTCAACCACTATGCCGACTACCTGTGGTGTACCACAGGGTTCTGCCCTCTCCCCTCTTTTATTTAATGTTTATTTACAACCCTTGATTTCGGCCCTCAACCAGATGGACTGTCAAATTTACAACTATGCAGACGAAACCCAAATTATCATCCAAATGGAAGATTGTCCGGGTGCACACGCAAGAATGCAGAATATCCTAAGATATACAGCTAATTGGATGTCTGTGAATTCCTTAAAAGTCAATCCAGACAAGACCGAGGTGTTGCCGATCACCATCATGGGCAACCCCTGGAATGATCAGTTCTGGCCAATAGAACTAGGAGCGCCTCCAGAACCTGCAGCAGTAGTGAAAAGCCTGGGTATCTCCTTGGATGGGAGTCTGACGATGCAAAAACAAGTCTCGGGGGTGGTGGGCACGTGTGTAGGTAGGCCTCCTTCGACAACTAAGGAAAATTTCCTCACTCTTGTCCTTTGCTACCCTGAGACGCGCTGTATCTGCCATGATCCTAGCCAGGATGGACTATGGCAACTCACTATATGCAGGGCTCCCTCAAAAACATCTGAACCGCCTGCAAATCGTTATGAACGATGCTGCAAGATTGATTTTCAAGAAACCAAGGAGAACGCATGCTTCTCCCCTATTGCGTGAACTCCACTGGTTGCCTGTCAAACAGAGGGTTTTGTTTAAAGGGCTTTGTATTACGCACAAAGTCCTGTATGGAAAGGCGCCAAGCTACATTAAAGCCCGCTTGGCCCCATACAAGCCCGGTAGACGGCTGCGCTCCTCAGATGCTACCCTTTTAACTCAACCCCGCTTCAGATTATCCACCTTAGGTGGTCGTGCTTTTTCTAACGTCTTTCCAGCTGTCTGGAATAGCTTACCAACTGAACTGCGCAAAGAATCCAACTTGCTACCTTTTCAAAAAAAAATGAAAACAGTGCTTTTTCAGCAAGCATGGGGGGTGCTGTAACTTGATGATCGGCTGAAGAATTTGTTTGGTATATACCTGGTAAAGCGCTTAGAGACCCCGGGGTGATTACGCGCTATATAAATCAAATAAATAAATAATAAATAAAATATATTACGAGAAGGCTGAGAAATGTTGACCTTATAGTGCGGTAGACTGGTAACTAGGTCTACAGACGCACCATTATAGATTTTTACTTTCTCACATCGCGGTCTTTCTAAATAAAATATTTTGTGTCACACAGTGATGTAGGGAGTTTTAACCTCACTGCACTGGAGCACTTGTACACCATCACCTTTTTTAATCTCTGGACACTACTGGTAAATCAGTTGGTCTACCTCCGGGTGGAGGACAGCATACGTACCACCTAAGAACCCTATGATGATGCTGTTAACGATACACCAAGGCGGAGAATCAAGATATACCGCCACTGGCCTGTGTATGTTTTATGAGGGCTTTTATATGGTTATAACACTACTAAGACCCTGATTTCACAGGACAAGTTATTTTGTGATTTGCATATGGCCAGGTCTGAACTAGGGTGGAATGGTGAGCAAAAGAATAATGGATTTAACCTAGATCTCTTGACTGGGGGTGAATGTTTTGATTTGTTCTGCATTCCGTCCATCAATTGTGTGTCTTTCATTATTCAAAATTGCAGCAGAGTAGAACATTGTCTATTTTTCATTCCTAGCTTTCGGGAAAGATCACTTTTGTCTAGGTTCTGAGCTGCCACTATTCAACAACTTTTGTGTTTTCTTTTTTTTTGTAAATTTGTATTGTATTATACAGAAAATCTTTGAATTCCTTTACTTAAAAGATAACATCTTTAGAGATGTAGACCAACATTATATATCCGACAGATGTTGCCCAAAGAGGAAAAGTGTCTTTAGTTTGGGTCATTTTAAAAACTATGGTTTGCCTTTTTAACTCTATGCTTTTTTTTTTACACTGTGTACTTACTCTATTTTTGTTTTTTTACTTTTATGATTATATTCAAGGTGGTTCCTCTGAAAGTACTAAACGTTTGGTGGACTTCAGGCATTAGTTTTTACAACTGTTCACAAAACATTTTTTTTTAAACAAACTCCCAAAGTAAGAGCTTGTTTTTGAAAAACAAATAACTAATGACCACAACATCCAGGAACATTTTTCTCTGTGTTGGAGGGGAGGGGTCATTATTTTAATTAAATTGTTCATCACAAACAGGTTTTCTATGTCAGTGACGGACAGAAAAAAAGACATCAGACCATAGTCACAAGATAGAGCAGACAGTGAGATGCCCTTACTCCAGGACACCTGTCAGGCAGCAGGAGTAAGCTTTACTTCAACATAGCAAACTGGGGCAATGTCAATAGAAAGCGGACTGTCCACCTGACTTACAATAGGGTAGGAGGAACAAGAGTTTGTCAGACAGGGTACTTTGTCATGTTTGTGACTGAGTACCTTGTCCCCCAACCTCTAGATCAGGCCCTATATTTTTAAGCGTAACCTGTTATTTGATTTGTAGCTGTAATTTATTAAGCTGTACTTTACATAATGTTGTAAACTAATCATGCTAATTTTCTTTTTAATTAATATGGAAATATTTTCTTATTTACACATAATTAGACTTTAGGTGTGTCAATTTATCCTTTAAATATGGTTATTTATTTATATTTAGAGATTTAGAGGTGTAACCTTTGTGTGTGAATATGTGTGTATATCACATATATAACATACGTAATATTGTTACTGTGTGATATGGTCTAGTATTGCCACTGAGGAATTCTAATAGATACTGGTTCATATTGGACCTTAACATTATGTATTTTTATATTACATGTTTATTTTGGGGTAAACCTCAAAATAGAATGCGTGTTTGCCTTTAATGAATACATTTTGATAAAACAATCTGCGTAGTTAGAGCCAATGAAATTCTACGGCTACAGTTCTTCTACCACATACATATTTGGTATACCATTTCTGCCACACAGTTAACTACACAATGTGCCATACAGTTTGCAGATTTCACAAACATGAGGGTTTTAGCTCAAATGGCTGATACTAATAGTGCCAGAAAACGTCCACTGAATTTGTCTTTTTGGACCCGATACCACTCAGAAGAGCGTTATTATTGTCAAAACTACTAGCAAGGTCTGCAATGAAGGCCAAATAATACAGGGAAAAAAATCTAAATTGTGTGGCATGAAAGGGTAAATTATGTGGCATTTTAATGTTGACCCATTTAAGCTATGATGTTTCAAATTATGCAGAAAATTATGTGTAAGTGTGATAAACACCACAGTCAGAGAAAATAATAATTCGACAGGCACTAATGATTGGTCCATTGTTTTTTCAAAAATCTATTCTCGAAAAGTAATTAAAACCTAAGTATTTTAATAACAATCATTGCCCATTGTTAGCTGCACATACACTGTAGAGAACAGTTTACACAAGCTCTATATTCTGCTGACAGATGGGCCTTACATGAAAGCCTTTTGAGCATGTTAAGCAGTACTTGAGTATTACTACTTTAAATACTTGCAAAATGATATTCACAAAACTCTGTCCGGAGACCTCCGCCTGTGCATTCACCAAATGTAGTCTGCAGAAACGTCGTCTAAGAGGGATGAGAACTCCTCACACAGAGGAATTGTTTGTTTTAGGTGCAAATATGGGACCAAGAAGGGGTAAAGTGGGAAATGGAAAATATCTATTACTAAATGGATAGAGTAAATGGAAGGAAGAACATGCAAATACCAAAACACATCCACAAAAGAGTAAGTCAATGCCTGGCCACCAAGGTTACACCTATACCTACTAGAGTAGTATTACTGACAAATAGCCTTAAATCTATTCTGGCCATTTCTTGCAGTAAGTCAATCACTACCCACAGTTTGTATTGCAAACAAATTATTGGAGGCAGGGAATAGCACAACCACCACATAAAGAAAATAGTAATATAAAGGAAAAATATTTTTATGGGAAATTAAATATTTATGAATGTTATTAACTTTTTATTTGTAATAAGAAATCTACACAAAGTAAAATATATCAAATTGCGATTCACCTCCGGTTCTGGTTAGTACAGCTCAAAATCTTGCATTGTGTGTACTACCCGCGCACCCACTTGTGTACATGGGGTAGGTGTCAGTCGGCCCTATGCGTGAGAAGATGCAGAGGGGAGGGCTCCTTCTATCATATTTTGTGGGAGTGCCTTGAGATAGTGCCCTTCTGGGCCAAGGTCACGGATACGATGGCTGAGGTGGTGGGCTCCCCGGTGCCGACGGAACCCAGGTGGCTACTACTAATCATCAAGGGGGCCACGTACTGGACTAGATATGGGGAACTCTGGCTGGCGTTGGCAGCTGGTGTTGCAAAAATAAATATTGCCCAGGGTCTGGGGGGCGCAGGCTCCTCCACAGTGGGATCAGTGGGTATAAGGTCTCGATTGGTGTCAGAGAGTGGAGGAAACCATCTACGAAAGTAGAGGATGTGATAAAAAATGGGGGAAGATCTGGGGGCCTTGGAGGAAATTCAGGGAGATGGGGGTTGGACCGGGAGAGGGTCTTTCAACGTGAATGTTTTGATGGTGGGTCATGCTGGTCCTACTTTGTGTGGTACACTGTTAACCTACCTCATGCCATTTCAACATTGTACTGTGATCTTGACTGATATGAGCAATGTTAATAAAAAGACTTAAAAATATATATATATATCTACAAGTAACAGAGAACACATATTGCAACAAGGCTTCTGTCATATTCAAGTTATCTGCTACTGCAAGGGGGGAATGAAAGGTTAGTACTCACTACAACCATCAACTGGTGAAAGTCATTACAGCATCAGTCAGTCACAAACAGTCTGCCTGCTTAGGTAAGCAATACACAGCGCTTAAAACATTTGTTCACCATATCGGTGTCTATCTTTGTTGCCTTGCCCTTCATTTTGAAAAATAATTATTTGATAGAGGATTTACAGGCATATGATCACCATTTTTGAGATGTCCAGAAAAACAGTCATTTTTAGGTCGAGCAGACCTGCATTCAAAGCGAAGCTTTGATTGCTGTCTGCTTCTAGACCTATTGTGGCCCGTATTTGGGAATGTGGACAAGAGAGGGTGCACGAGCGCAGATTGCACCTCGTGGGCGCGCACGGCGCCGTGCCCATCTCCTGCCTTGGAAGCTCCAACACCACACACGCATGCGCATGCGCATACACACAAGCGCCCATGCACGCACCCATACATACAGAGAACCGATCCCCGCCGTTGCATACACACACACACTGCATACACACACGCATACACAGAGACACACACACAAGTGCCCATGCACGCACGCACCCATACATACAGAGAACCCACCCCTGCCGTCGCATACACACACATGTGCACGCACACACACACAGCACACACACAAGCGCACCAAGACCCCCGCCGCCCCACCAGACCCACCCCACTCACCAGGTTCTTCGTTCGTGTCCCTCGGCAGCCATCCGGTCATTCTGGGCAACAGGCGGGTGCCGCGCTGAGACGCAGTCACGCAAATCTTCCAGCGGGCACAGGAGCGCGGGGTAGACTCCCGTCTGCTTCCTGTATTTGTCTGGCCCCGCCCCTGTCCCAACAAAGGTTGCCTGGCTTCCTGTTGAAGCCGGGCTGCGGCGTTTCATTATTTTTTATGTGGGACAGCATGTAAGGCATTCCCAGTGTTATTTTGGCAACAAAAAATGTGCTAGTGAGAAAAACAAAATAAAGGCGAGCGTTCGATGTCAGCCATGTTGTCTCTCCCATCCCCCCTCCTCTCTGCCCTGCCCTCGTCAAGCGGCGCGCCTCTGATGGACGCAGAGATATCTCTGAAAGGCCGGATTAATATCAGTTACGTCTTGTACTCACTGGTGCCCTAAATAATCCTCACACGGCTTCTGTAACCTGTTCCATGCTGTCAGCGCTGGGTTAGGCACACGGGTATCAGATAAGGGCTGTTCAGTGACACAGTAACCCGTATGAGAGGCACATGACTTTCTGCCGCGGTGCTTGTGTTTTTTTGCCCTTCAACTGAACTTTAGACAGAGTCGGAACAAGGTACTAACTACGTATATTCTGGAGCCGGAGAGACGCAGTAGTGATAATAACATGTCCGGTAATTAATTCCACTCTCTGAAGAATGCTACAAGCCAGAACTAAATATGCAAATCCGTCTCTGCTTTACTTTAAAGCTGCATCTGTCTTACTATCTATCCCCCCAAAACACACATCTATTAAGATTCCGATAAGATCGCATTTTTTCCGAATCCATTAAAAATAGCTGTGCTGCAGTACAAACGCCAGCTTTCCAAGTAGCTATGGCTGTTATGATTTTACTGGGGGCTGTCGGTGCTCGGTACTTTTTTTTAATTAGATCTGTCTGATGAGAATAAAAAAAGTTATCCGTCAATCAGGTAGCTTCCAGTCTTGCTTTTGAAAAGGAGGCTGGGCAAAATATAGCTCGTGTGCATGCAGGGCTTTCTCGTTCACAACAAAAGACGTCTTATATGCAATTCAATACATTACATGCCCCCGTGCTGCGGAAAACGAAGTGTTCTGTGAAGAAATTTGTATTCACGCCAAGCAACAAAAACACGACTTATCTTCCTGACTAGAACTACTCTATACTACAGTGTGCACTCCGAGTTTTGTCTCCTTAGTGAATGGGGTGGGGGAGGGGGTTGGGCTTTCTCTCAATATAATTCCTAATTATGCTGCCTACTAGAAAATTACCATGCTGGGGCAGCTACCTAGTGCTGCTATTAGCAATTGAAACTTCAGCTCAAAAGTTTTGGAGGTGTGCAACTTCACATTCATCACTTCTCCTTCTGCTCCGCAAAACTTTATGTGGGCAAAACTTTATGTGGGCAAATTGGTCCCTGTGGGTATCTGTGAGTATCTGGTCTTAGGACGGCAGAAGAGAACAACTTGAAATGTAACGATCCTTCTTTCTTTTATGTTCACTTAGCGCTGAGCCTTTTACATTAAAAGAGAAAGATGTTTAATAAAAACTTTTCAGCTGAAGGTTCGCGACCCAACCTCTAACCTCCCCCTCCCCAAATGTGAACATATGTATTTGCATTAAGAAGAGGCCTTGCTGTACCTCAGAGGATATATAATTTTCTAAAGCTGTGACTTTTTTTAAATGTTAGAATAGAGTCATTAAGCGCTTTTCTGTGCATGCCTGGATTTACCGGCTGGTAAAACCACACCCTGTATTTCCTGGCAGGAAAATCAGGGGATGAAATTCCAGGTGCAGTATCACTCATGATTAATCCATGCAAGAGCACAGGGTTATTGGTTTTCTGGGGTTTGACCCTGGTCAATCAGTAACCACAATCTTTGTTAGTTTAAGGCACAAGCAAATCCCAAATTAACATGTGCTAACCCACTTGGTAGCTTGGCACAGAGCAGTCATGCTTAACCCAGAGGCAATGTGAAAAGGAACCCAGAGACAATGTGAAAAGTATCGATCTGCTGCTCTCTTCCACCCCGCCTCCTTCGTTAACTCCCTGTTCTTTTCTCCCGTGGTGATTTGCTGTTCTCTTCCACCCGCTTCCTTCTTTAACTCCCTGTTTTCTTCTCCTGTGCTGATCTGCTGCTCTCTTCCACCCCACCTCCTTCTTTAACTCCCTGTTCTCTTCTCTTCTCCTGTGTTGATCTGCTGCACTCTTCCACCCGCCTCCTTCTTTAACTCCCTGTTCTCTTCTCCCGTGCTGATCTGCTGTTCCCTTCCACCGCCTCCTTCTCTAACTCCCTGTTTTCTTCTCCCGTGCTGATCTGTTGTTCTCTTCCACCCACCTCTTTCTCTAACTCCCTGTTCTCTTTGCTGTGCTGATCTGCTGCTCTCTTCCACATACATCCTTCTCTAACCGCACACACACATACATACAACCATGCACACACACACATACAACTACACACACACAACCACACAAACACACACAACCACGGCACACACACAATCTCACACACAACCACACACACAACCACACCCAACCACACACACAACCACACATACAACCACACACACACAATTACACCCAACCACACACACACACACACACACACACGACCACACATACAACAACAAACACACACAACCACACACAAAACCACAAACACAACACACACACAACCACACACAGCCACACACAACCACACACACACACAACCACACACAACCACAACCACACACACAACCACACACAACCAAACACCCAACCACACACACACACACAACATCACACAACCACACTCACAACCACAGACACAGCCACACATACAAACACACACACACACAACCATACACACACACAACCACACACAACTACACACACAACCACACACACAATCACACACAACCACACACACAACACACCCAACCACACACACATACAACCACACACACAACACCACACACACACAACCACACACATACTCACAACCACATACACAACCACATACATCTATCTATCTATCGCCCTCACTCTATCTATCTATCTATCTATCGCCCTCACTCTATCTATCTGTGGCCCTCACTCTATCTATCTATCTATCGCCCTCACCCTATCTATCACCCTCACTCTATCTATCTATTGCCCTCACTCTATCTATCTATCTATCGCCCTCACTCTCTATCTATCAATCTATCTATCGGCCTCACTCACTCTATCTACATCTTATCTATCTATGTATCTATGTATCTATGTATCTATCTATCTATCTATCTATCTATCTATCTATCTATCTAATGCCCTCACTCTATCTATCGCCCTCACTCTATCTATCTATCTATCTATCTATCTATCTATCTATCTATCTATCTATCTATCTATCTACCTATCTATCTATCTATCTATCTATCTATCTATCTATCTATCTATCTATATGTCTATCTCCCTCACTCTATCTATCTATCGCCCTCTATCTATCTATCGCTCTCACTCTATCTATCTATCGCTCTCACTCTATCTATCTATCTATCTATCTATCTATCTATCTATCTATCTATCTATCTATCTATCTATCGCCCTCACTCTATCTATCTATCTATCTATCTATCTATCTATCTATCTATCTATCTATCTATCTATCTATCTATCTATCTATCTATCTATCTATCTATCACCCTCACTCTATCTATCACCCTCTATCTATCTATCTATTGCCCTCTAGCTAGCTATCTATCACCCTCACTCTATCTATCTATCTATCTATCTATCTATCTATCGCCCTCACTCTATCTATCTGTCTATCTATCGCCCTCACTCTATCTGTCTATCTATCGCACTCACTCTATCTATCGCCATCACTCTATCTATCTATCGATCGCCCTCACTCTGTCTATCTATCTATCTATCTCCCTCACTCTATTTATCTATTGATCTATCACCTTCACTCTATCTATCTATCGCACCACCACAGCAACACTCAGGGGCACCACAGAATCACTCAGGGGCACCACAACATCACTATGCGCTACCACAGCTTCACTGAACGCCACAGCATCACTCGTCACCACCACAACATCCCTCAGCGCCATTCAACAACAACTGGTTCAAATATGTTCTCTCAATGTTTCAAGCTTTATTACAAATGTTACAATTTTTTTTTTAATATTTCACTTCTGTTCTTGGATTTTCGTCACAATAAAATACACTGAACATAATCTTCACAAAAGTTATTAACAAAAGTTTAAGCTATTGCCATTATAAATTACAATAACTTTTGTTTAAGTATTAATTATTTAAAAAAATTAAAAGCCATTGTTATTTGTAATATCAATACATCTAAGTCACGTAAATACAAAACATGTTGCATTACAAATGCTTTAGGTGCCACATTTGCAAAAGTTAAAAGTATTGGCATTGTAAATGACAAAGCTATTAATTTCGCTATTTTCAAAACCAACACATAAATAAAATATTTGTCATTTACAAGGCCTATAGCTCAAACTTTCCTAATGCGAGACCTATTGCATTGCAAATGCTTGTTAGATATGGAGTTGAATCTGATATGATCATTGATACGGTTGCTGACTTGATTCAAGCACTCACTTCACCTACAGCCTACTCCCTGGCATCCCTTGTGAAAACATTTGCTGCACTCCATTTCTTCATCACTAGATCTTTCCAGAAGTTCAGTGGGGACACCATGGCATTTCACAGACAGGACAATTACAGAACTTGCGACAGGTACTGAGTTGCATTACAGCAGAGGACACCAGTTTATCAAGCTACCACAATCACTGGTGGAAAAACAAATAGCAGGGAATTTGATGCCATTGCCTACTATCCTCAAAGATTAGCTGCCATAGACTGCACCCACTTTGTTGTAAATATCGTGCACTCTTTTCTCTTTTAGGTTTTGAGTTCTGCCTCCATGAATTCACCTTCTGAGAATAACATATGCGTGCACATTAATTCATCAAAAGTGAATATGTACAAGCAAATCAAATACACATACTTTTTCATAATGTTCTGTCCATGCACAGATAATGGTCAAGCTTACGTGAAGATATTTATAGCATTTAATCATTGCTTTTGATTATTTTTATGTTTCCTCACAAATGTGAAATGACAGAATTTCTGGAAAGTTGATACTTACGTCTTACATTAGTTTCTTTTTAAGAGAACACTGTCTGATAGATCAAAAATAGCTGGAAGATCATTTTGCTATTTTTTCTTGAATATTTATCCTAAAAGTCTTCAACAAAGCAGGAAATAGTGTATAGAAACCTAACATAGAGGGCCAAACGTTGAAAGGATTTCACATCCGGCCACAGAAGGACAAAGGACTTGATGGTGAACGCACATTAACTTAAGCTGCAAACCGTTTAGCCTTCACTGACTGCTTAGCCAGCAGCGCTGGAGACTGTGCCTTATCATAAGCACAAGCAGCTGTCTTTGTGAGCTGAAAACAGAACTCATTGTTCTGTAATAATTTATGCAGGTGTGAACCATCTTTGAAACTCAAAATAGGTTTTTATTCTGACATGCTGTTAATGTGCTAGAACTAGAAGGAGTATATCGCTTAGAAGTAGTAAATGAGGGCGTTCATGATAGAGCTTTCGTAGCAAAAATGTTGTGATAATTTTTATTATTTATGTTACTCATAAACTTCCTTGTTACTTTACTGTTAGCACTAATTTCAGTAACAATTCATCTTGTATGCACTACTTTAGGGTTCTATTTTACAATGTTAAACTTATATCCCCTATCTAATGACCCTTGCATGCATTGTTCATTTATAAAGAAGATTTAGTATTTCAGTACCTGTCCCTGCCTCAAGTCTCACAGGAATGCACATTTCCTAAAATCATGTTATGCAAACATTGCTCAGTGGGTCTTTTATGGATTGTGATTCAACTGTTTTTGAGATTCAGGCTAGCACGTTGACTGAGACCTTAGTGCCAGGGAGTCATACATCCAATCCTATGACTCAAGAAAACGCTAGAGAATATAACAACTTGGCACTTTAGCACCACACATCAGAAAACACTATTTCTACAACGGACAAAGCTTGCACTCAATCAATGTGAAAACTGTCTGAAATGCTAAGGGCCGACTCTCTGATGAGTACGCAGCATTCACTGGGAGCACAAACAAGAACCACATTTTTCTACAGTCACCTATTGCATGACAATTAGTTGCTGGTGATTTCAGAGATGTGCGGCCTAAGTTGAACTAATTCACACTGGACTTGCATGTTTACCTATAGCATAGAGGCATCAATGAATTCCTTCATAAGATCACCACGTCACATCAGACTCCCATAATGCTAATAAATGTATTCATGTGTAAAATAAGTGCTACGTTCTCTTGGTTATGACTCTACAACTGTGATTTTGCTGTATTCGCTGTTTTGCACATTGCTTTTATGATTGTAAAAATCGAATACAGCTCTATGAAATGAAATGACACTACAACAGATATAACGTCTTTGTTGCAAGTGCTGATGGGTATTCCCTTTCCTCCCATTTTCTCTTCTTTTTTCAATATCCAACCACAAACCCTCAAGATAAGAAGGGCACATATCTGGGCACCTACCTGTACCTGTACAGGAGCCATCACTGAATGCACTTATGGTATCCTCAATGTGTTACTCCGATGTCTTGACCGTAGAGGGTAGGTATACCAATACTCCATAGATTTATTTTGCAAGATTACTTTAGCTTGTTGAAGAACATTTCCATGTGACGGGACCTACATTTAGAGCTCACTGGCTGAACTACAGCCCATACTGGTTCTTGGGTGGGACCTGGCTGATATATAGCAACCCCTTGCCATGCACTGCAATGGGTGTTCACACCCGAAGCCACCCCCTTCACCTGTCAAAAGGACCCACAAAAATGGGGTTCTCAACTGCACTCCCTGTTATCCCTCAATATATTGGAAATGCATGCAAGGAAAATTAGTGGCTGAGAGTGACATTCATCTCTGGGCCCTCAGAGGGTGTCCACCCCACACCATGAACAAATAAATGCACAATGAGTATATGACCACTTCCTAAGAATATGCCTTGGACTGTTTTCCAGGTGGTCATGAAGCAGGTCACGACAGGCAAGCTGGTGCTGTCTCCGGGCCTAGGTCATGGAAGTGAAGGCACACCAAAAGGTCCTTTCTGATCAGCATAGACAGCACTGCTGACACCTGGCCTGCAGCCATTTCAAATTTGTCTGTCTCCAAACCCTCCCCTACCAGTTGGAGGACTACCCCACTCCAGGGCTTTAGGGACACTGTTTCCAGTCCTGAGCATTTCATCTAGAAATCATTGTTTTCAGGGTGTTAGTGTGTTAGACCTGACATCCTTGCGGTTTTACTCAAATCCTTTTGCCATCACACTCCTGTTGTCTGAACCCATTGGCTTTTAGGACTCTGAGCAATTAACAACTGCTAACCAGTGTTAAAGTGTTTGTGCTCACTCCAGTAAGTACGGTAAAATTGACTTAAACCCAATTGACATATTTAATTTACTCATAAACCCTTAGTAAAATGGTATACCATACACCCAGGGCTAATTAATTAAATGCTATTAAGAGGCCTGTAGCACGTATTGTACCACCCACTTAAGTAGCCACGGCAGCCTGTGTATGCACTTTAAAATAAACCTTTTGCCAGGCCTAAACCATCTTTTTAATAGATATAAGTCACCCCTAAGGTAGGCCGAAAAGAGCCCATGTGGAAGAATACAGTGTATTTAAAGAATTGGACATGTACTTTTAACCTTCAAAATGTCCTGGTAGTGAAAAACTCTTAAATGTGTTTTTCGCTACTGTAAGGCCTGCCTCTCCCATAGGATAACTTTGGGTTAACTTATTACATTTGATAATTGATAAATTTAAATTGGGCACAGGTAGGAATGACACGTTTGGTGTTCAGAGAATTGTAATTTAAACCCCTCTTTAATGGTAAAGTCAGATTTTATATCACAATTCTGAAAATGCCACTTTTCAGAAAGTTGGCATTGTCTTGTCTTAACCATAAGGTGCCTGCTGTCTGTACTGTGGCTCACATGACTTGGTGTATCTGGCAGTTGGTCTTTGTGTATTGCTCCCAGACAGTGCGATAAAGAGAAATAGGTGTTGGCAAGATGGGCCATTTCTGACTAGATGAGCGGGAGGATCGGACTCGTACCACACTTGCACATCACAAAGGCTCTGCCTGGACACACTCGCAAAGTATTTGACACTAGTCTTAATGTGACCCCATAAAAGCTGGTACCAGGGCAGGGAGAAAGAAAAATCCAAACTCCTTCAGTGATGGAAAGATCCAAAACCTTCTCCTATTTCAAAGTTGGCACTAGGTATAAATAATGAACTCTCAGACTCAACTCTTCAGTACATTTCTTGACCTGTGCCCTCGAAATGATGCATCGACCCTCCCTCATGGCCCTGTTTCCTCAAGAGAACCCCTGGTGGTTGATATGCTCAACCTTGACGACGGTCCATGCAGAGAAAGTGACTGATTATGTATTAGCACTATTGTGCAAACCATTGGACAAGGAAGTCTGCGATAGATTGCGGGTAGAATGCCCATGACTATCTTTGGTAGGATAAGTCTCCCTCACACCGGAGACCATTTTGCAAAATATATAAAATACCCCAAGAAAGGTAGAGCCCGCACTTGAAGGTCATGCCAAGATAAATTATTTGACTTGGCAGGGCCCTTGACATAAGTCTTGGACCTGGCCAAAGAGACCAAGTAATCAGGACACTTAATCTCACCGGAAACCCTTTCTGAGTGGGCTCAATGAGGCTGCCATATTTCTCGGCAATGCCAACTGCGTGCTATCAACTGAGAAATGGAGATCTCTTCTAATTAAGATCAACTCCTATCTGGGACAGGTGCAATGGAACTGGGAGGGTTTTATTGAGTTCCTTTTATAATGGAACTCAGTATCCACCTTCACCTCCTGGGACAAGGCCCAGGCCTCTATCAAAACAGTGTTCCCTAAAAGGTTTTTTTACAGGGGCTGGCAGAGGATGGGGCTCTCGGCCAGCCACCCATACAACAGAGCTCCAATGTGAGGTTAATACTCAAGACGTGGCTACTGCCAAGACCCAACTAAGTTCAGGGGCTTCTTTCCCTCGAGAGGCACCGAAAGAGTGCTTGCCAATAGAGGCATGTCCAGATGAGGCTCCAGCAACTATGGCAGTAAGTGCAACTCTTTTCATTCCAATCCAGGTGGGATATAGATTGGCGACATTTATCCACAACTGGTTCCGATTAACTTCAGACATGTGGGTGCTCCAAATCGTCAAGGGCTTTCACATAGAGTTTTATCGGTCTCTCATTCAGCGGCACCCTTCCCAGCCACTGATGTTTTCTGAGGATCAGGCTTAATTAATCAACCAGGAGTCCTTCCTTCATCCAAGACGCTTCATCAGCAATATCTTCCTGTGGAGAAGAAGGAAAAAGGATTCCGACCAGTCATAAATCTGTGGGAGTTGAACGAGTGGCTGGTATACCACCACTTCATGATAAAGGAATCCATCTACTGCATGATATTCTCTGTCCCACTGGCTGGCTGGTCCATGTGGACCTGAAAGACACCGATCTTTCAATTTTGAACCACACCGTAGATTCCTTCAAGTTGTCTGGAAAGGTCAAGTCTTTGACTTTACAACCGTTGCTTTCGGCCTCTCGTAGGCACTGTGGTGATTCACCAAGGTCATCATGTCAGTGATGGAACTCCTAAGGATGCAAGGCATCCAGCTGATAGTTTACCTGAAAGACAATCTCTTTATGGACTAATCAAACAGGCCTTGGCATCCCATGTATCCAGTGTAATGTAACCTCTGGAGGACCTTGGCTTCATTATCAATTGTGAGAAATCAGAGACAACTCCTTTGTAGGTAATACAGATTCTGGGTTTTTTGATTGACTCAGTGCAGGCCACACTAAGCCTTCCCATGAAGAAGATCTCGAAGATCCATCAAGCCCTCAGGAGGGTTCTTTCCAAACCAAATCCTCTCTCAGACTCATAGCCTGGATGGTGGGCTGGCCATCGTCCTCCATCCAGGCGATCTTCCAGGGGCTGCTTCGTTAACAGGCCTTTAAATGTCTCGAAGTCTGTTACCTCTGGAGAGGACTCACATACTCAGAATCAGCCAATCAGAAGCCGCCACAGCAGACTGGTCACTAAACCATATATAGATGCCACCCTGCATGACTGGGTGCCAGATTTGGAGTATTATGTACAGATGGAAGTTGCTCTTAACAGGAAAAAAGCCTACCAATCAACTGCGTAGAACTGTTACCTTGCTCTTCTCAAAGAAATGCTGGAACAAGGATGGAGCCTGGTGTTACGTCCTCCTGAGGATGGGCAATATCTTGGCCATGTGGTACATAAACGTCCTCAGGGGCACGAGGTCCACGGAATTGACCGTCATTGCACAAACCTTATGGATTTTCTGCCTGGCAAATCAGGTATTGGTGACAGCAGAATACCTTCTGGGACCAGACAGCAAGGTGGAAAACTGGAACTGAAGACACCTCTGGGATTCAAGTATGCTGAAACCTAATCCATAAGTCTTCCATTCATTGACAAGGATTTGGAGTCCATTTTCAATCAACCTTTTCACATCTTGTCTAAATCACCAGAAGCCAAGATATTTCAGCTGGTGGCCAGATCCATAGGCCACTGTGATGGATGCTTTCCTTCACGATTGGCGCCAGGAAAAAAGTTCCGCTTTTAAATACTTTGTGATCATCACAAGGACGACTGCTCAGGTGGGGAGTCAACAAGCAGACTCACTCCTCATCACACCAAACTGAAGGTGGCAAGAGGGGTTTCCGGTTCTTCTGGAACTTTCCTGGGATTCTCCAATCCGACTCCCCCACTTTCCACACCTTCTTGCGAATCTGAAAGGTTGCTACCACCAACTGATACTGGAAATCAGGTTGTATTTAATGGTATGGAGAATTACAGAGAGAGATGGGTGATTCCAGGACTTTTGGAACTTCATCCAGAAGGCATGGGCAGAGAGAACAAATCAACGTTACAGATCAGCTGGGGAACAATGGCTGGGTTGGTGTCGGCAATGACATTTGAATCCCATGAAATTCAGCCTTGTTAAAATTTTGAACTTCCTTTTAGCGATGGCTACCTCTGGTCTGGCTTACAGGTCAATAAATAAATTTCGGTTGGCCATTTCTGCTGGACAACTTCCTATTGATGGGACCCAAGTGAGGGCTCACCTGTTGGCGAGAAGATTATTTAGAGGCATTAGGTTGTCACTTGCTCCAGAGTCCTCATACTCCATGAACTGGGTTTTAACCAGATTTTCAACCATTTTCTCGCATTTCCACAGAACAAGTACATAAGTAGTAAACAATTGTCTAGTAAACTGGCAATGCAGCTCTGTCTGATCTGTGTGAAAGAGTATCTGATGTCAGAGCCTTAGACATTCTTGCCAGAATGAACACCCCAGAGTCACATTCAACATCTGCAGGCATACTAAAACACACACTAGAGTGATTTCCTACCCAGCCTTCAATGATTGCCCCAAGTTGTGTGTGGTGGAATGCTTGAAAGCGTATGAGAGTATGACAGATGAACTCAGGCCCATGGGGGAACATCAATTGCTCTTTTTTATTGGGAAGCCTTTCAAAGCAGTTTCTTGCCAAGCTGGAATAAACACCTCAATCTTTGGTGGTCACTCTGCTAGAGGGGCCATGGCATCTAAAGATTTTCGTGTCTGATTGAGGCTAGAGGACATCTTGAATTAAGAGGATTGGTCCTCTGAATAAACTTTTTTAGAGGTTTCACTTCAAACCCATTGTGGATATTGCCTCCATGGTTGTAAGTAAGCTTGCATAAATCTCGCCTCTGGTCCAGGCCTAGATTGCAAAATTTCCTAGGCAGCGTAAAGGAAAGTTTCTAAACTGCAGCTTAGCCAGAACATAGTCATGCTCTTGGCATCCATACATTTATTTTTATATATGGGCTGGTGTAAATACACTGTAACTCACATATGACATTTACCTCCCATGCAACTAAAGCATTTGCTGCACCAGCCTTACAGGAAAGTTAAATAAGACAAATAGGTTAATCAATTGCAGAGTAGATGTTTTGAACGGAAATCACAGGTGTTATACTACAGTTTAGCAGCGATATAGCACACAAGCCCCATCAACCGCCAACACATCCTGACAGGATCAAATGAGGCAACAATTAAATGATGCTCCTTCCCATTAAATGCATTCATATGTATTCAGTTGAAAAGTTATATTACAGTAATTATGAATTAAAACCGAAAACTTGTAAAATTCACCAGCTGTGGCAGGCTCCACAAAAGACATGCAAACCATACCCTGGATACCAAGGGCCATATTTATGACCTGGTTTGCATCACTCTTGCACCGTGCAATGTGGTGCAAGAGCAACACAAACCTTAAAGCATATTTTCGATGCCATGAAAAGCCACTTCCATCGCTTTGAGTAGCTAAACAAATATGAGATAATGCAACGCAGAGCAAATCACTGTGTTGTGTTACTCTGCCCTGGGTAGGCATTCCATGGCATTGCATGGGTGTTCCCACGCAACTCCAATGATTTTTGACGTATTCCCAGATGTACAAGATCTTGCAAATCTAAGAATGTGCCAAAAAGATATGCCTCCCAGGGGAGGTGTAATGATGTGAAATATGTTTATTTCTCCACGTTTTTCCCTCTTTCTATGTGTGTTGTATTCAAAAGCCTCTCAGGATTATTTTGTGCAGGAAGGTGCTTCTTCCTGCACAAAGCCAATCTGGCCTAAAACACAGACACCCTTCCACCGTGGTGTAATGGTGCCTGCGTTGGCGCTTTGCTGCCAAAACCGTACCAGCGCAAGGGAAAGGTCAGCAATGTTCCGTATTGGATAAATATGGCACATTCCTGCCCTTTCCCTGTGATGGAGGGTGCTGCCCTGCACCACTGAAGTCATAAATATGGCCCCTAATGTAGTGCTCAGGATCTCACTTACAATGTGACAGATCACATCACAAATGACATGCATTATCTCACAGCTGTCATGACATATGGTGCTAATATTATGATTGGGATGGCACTATGATGGACAGAGTATAATACACTATGCTTTTTTGCTTAAATAGGTGTTGTTTAATGATGTTGTGCTGTCAGGTGCCCTTGCATCTTGGTGTAAATTCGATGAGGTCATAGCATTGCATTTGATGTGTGATTTATAGTTGCATGTTTCATCTGTGAGTTATGGATAAACGGGGAAAATCTGTGTTTATTTGGTTTCATAAACATAATTGAATTTTAACTGGGGTTTTATACAGTAAATTTCAAAGTTCTTTCTAAACCTGTCTTAGTATATTGAAGAAAAAGAAACCATTACTTGGCTTTAACTGTGTTTTTCAGTCAATTTTATGAGTCTCTCATGATACACTGCAAAGCTCTTTGTGTGGATAACCACCGCTGTGCTCCGCCTCCAGTCACAAACTGGGCTCATCCCTCGCATACATTTTACATGGGTAAACCTTATTACCTCCTCGTAAGTCTTCCTCGCCACATGACTAACAAAGTGAGCTTCAGCTCCACCCCAGAACCCTCCAAAGCAAAGAAGTCAGCCTCCCATGCCTCCCATCCCTTCCCAATATTGCCAACCCATTACACCTACGACCTCTATAAGAGGCGGGACGGGCCCAACCCTTCAGCCTGTTTTTTTGGCTCTGCAATGCAGTTCCTCCAGAGCGTGTCTTCAGGTAAGTGGTCCCTGCTGTAGCTGGGACTGGGGTCCCTGGGTGGTGGCCCTGCTCTAGAGGGCCTTAGGACTCTGGGGCCTTCCTCCTTCCTTCCCCCGGTGTCTGGTCTGGGCCGGTTAGGCTCTGCTTGAGCGAGCCATGGGTTTACAGGAGGCTGGACGAGGGGGGCTGGGGCCCTTCCTGGGCCATCTCCTGTTCCCTCGTCCGTTTGGGCTGTGTATTTTTTTATGTGTCCCTGGATGGGAGTCAATCACACTGGCCTAGTGGTTCAGGTCTCTGGCTCTTAGTCCTGTTCTGCACGGGCACACCTCCGCTTCCCTTTTGTTTTGGTCGGGGTCCCCAGGGGGCCACCCTGCGGCCTTCTCTGTCTCTGTTCCGGGTGGCTAGCGGCATCTGACTACTAGGTGCAGTTTACTCCTGGTGGGGTAGCCGGTCTCTAGGTGCTCTGCTTCGATTTTGCCAGTTTGGGGTTGATCCAGTGGTGCTCCCCTGAAAGTAAATGCCTTATGGGGGACGTGCTGTGGACTGGTGGCTTTGTGACCACTGCGGAGCAATTGCCTCGAGGCCAGTGTGAAGCACGGAGTTCTTACTTTTTGTCGCCGGGGCGTTTGCAGTTTCTAGCGCTGGCTTGTTCTTTCCGCACATATTCTCCCTGACGGTTTCGACCCCTCCTGCGGTATTTTCACTCAGCTCTCCAGGGGAAGGGGTGTCGCTTCTGACCGCATTGTTGGTCCTTCCCCCGAGGCGGAAGGGTTAGTGGGGAGCAGGGCTCATCCGGCTTCCTGCACGGCTCTTCCCTCAGGTGCAGCCGGTCCCGCGTGTTACCGGGCAGCTTCTTGGTGGTTTCACCTCTTTTCGCCAGGGTCTGGGTCTGTGGATCGGTCGGTCTGTGGCTGGCTGCGGCATACCCTGTTTCAGTCCCGGGGGGCTGGTGGCCGGTGCAGACTGCTGCGGGCCTCTGCGATTTTACTTCTGGCTTCTGCAATCTTGCCTGCTTTCCCGGTTTCCGTCTGGCGGTGGAAGGGAGCTAGTCCTATTGGAACCTTGTTTCGACTCTTCGGTTGCATTTTGGTATCTTGCAGCCAGGTCATTGTTTTTGGGATCGTAATGGCCCTGAGCGGTAGGACGGGAACAACGTACTCTGGGTGCGTGTTGTTTCATTGTGTAGATTTGTCTATGTGTTACTTTATCTAGGGGGGTCTCTGTCGCCTGTTGCTGCAATAGGTCTGTGTTTGCCTTGCAGCGTTCGTTGGTTGTCACTGGCAATTTATTTTATCCTCATTGAGGTGCACTCTACTCTTTGACTCCCATATGGGTCTGGTGTTATCTACCCTGCTTCCTAGCGCAGGGGTTAACTTGCATTTTTTGCTTGGTTTCTGGTGGCTCACTGGTATAATGCATCCACTGCAGGGCCCCGGCTTCGACCTCTTGCTTGTGAGATCCTGGCTGGGCCTCTATACCTTCATCCACCTGAGGTCATTACATTGAGTGTCATTACATTGGGTATCTATATCCATCTGTCATTCAGCGCCGGGTGTCCCTGTTCAGGGTGATCGCACGCTTTACAATTCCACATGTTTTGTTTTAACCCTTTGTGGTACCGTCCGTACCCTCTGTTGTGCACAGCATATCGCTGCTTTAGGGCCCTTTCTGGTGTACTGGCACTTTTTCTTCTTCTTGGGGTAGTGCTCTGCGCTTTTGGTGGTGCTGTGTCACTTGCCATTGTTTACACTGGTAGTGGCTCTTCTTTCGACCATTGTCCCTATGGAGTCATGTCTGGATGTTTTGCTGGCATTTTGCGGTGTTTCATGGTGCTGCAGCTTTGTTTGGTTTGCTCTATTTGTCCCATACTCCTCCTTCCCTTCCTGGCTTTTGGCAGGCGGTCCTTCCGTCCTGTTCTAACCTGCTCTCCATGGTTGTGCGGGGTCTGGTCTAGTCGGTCCCTGGTGGTACGTTCCCCAGGGGTTTACCGTGCTCCCTGGCTCTGCAGGCGGCTCTTGTACCCCCTTCCTGGCTGTGCTTGCCATTGCTTCCTGGCGGTTGGCCCTCGGTTGGGCCCTCTGTTGCCTCTCCTCCCGTTCTGGGTGGCCTCTGTCACAGTTCCTGGGGTCCTGCCTACTTCCGGGCCGCTCCGGTTGTCGGTCAGTGGGCTCCCCTGCTCCTGTCTGAAGTGCTACTGCTCTTTGGTTGGTCTACTCCCTTTGGGTGGTGACTGCTTGGTCGGGTCTGGGGTTTGGTGCACGCCTCTGTTGGGGTGTGCATTTTGGCCTGTTCTTGCGGGGTCGCTTTTGGCTGTCTCGTTAGTCATGCTCCGGCGGGTCCTGTTCATCCAGTTCCAGTTTACCGGTGGGGTATTAGTGTTTTTCCCCCTCCTGTTTTCTGGTGTTCTGGTTTTTGGTTGCATTCCTCCTGGTGCCGGTCCCCCTTCGTCTGGTTTCGTTTGGCCACCCCGACGGTTCGGGTTGGGGTGGTCTGCCTTGGTGGGGGGTTCACATGTAAAGTGATACAAAGTAACTTCATGATTTCACTGTGGAAGTATTTTCCTCTATCCGACTCCAATGAAGTTGTAAAACCGAACCGTGGTATCAATTCCCTAAGTAACAGCTTCGCTACTGTGAGGCTACCACATCTCCCTGTCGAATACGCTTCCACCCACCGTGAGAAAACACACACCACAAACAAAAAGTACGTCAAGCCATTGCACCTAGGCATTTCTATAAAATCGAGCTGGATTCTATTGAAAGGCCTTCCAGACCTCCCAATGTGACTCAATGCAACCACAGTTTTCTTTCCAGCATTCATTTGCCAACACGTAACACACCAATGACACACTGCTTCAGCAAACGCACGGAACCGTGAATTGTACCACGTTTGTCTGAACACTCGCCATATAGCATCCCTTCCAATGTGCACTATTCCATGAATCTGTCTATCCATAGGACTCAGTGAGTCATCTGGTAACACTGCTTGACCATCATTTGAAACTCAAATGCCATCATCTCTTTTCTCACATTGTGCTCTAATCCAGGCAGCCTCTTCCTGTTCTGAAACTTCTTCCTGCAGACGCCTGAGCTCTACCCAGGGGTCTGCCATCGCTAACATGATGCTGAGCTCGGTTCTATCTGGGCTCTCTCCAGTAAAAATCGATTCCCCAGGGACACAAAAACATTCCCCCTCCCGTGGGCTGCACATTTTACCACAGCAATTTCCTGTGGTCGCTGCAAGGCTTCCAACAGTTGTCTCACATATTTCTCATTTCTGATGGGAGATCCTGATGATGTTAAAAATCCTCTCTGTGACCATAGCTGTCCTAAGTCATGAACCACATCGAATCTGTACTGGCTGTCGGTGTAGATGGTAACTCGAATTTGAACAGCAACCAGGCAGGCACGAGTCAAGGCTATTATTTCAGCCACTTGTGTTGAGTATACTCCCTCTAAACAAGCATTGTCCCTTAAACACGAACCATCTACAAAAGTTTTTCATCAGGCTTGGACAGAGGTTCATGAACAAGGTCAGGTCTCAGTTTAGCGCAAAGTTCAGTCACATTGAAACATTCATTGTCCTCACAATCTCCATCATCAACATTTGGCAAAAACATCAAAGTAGCAGGATTTAGCACAGAAAATCTTTTCAGAGTCCCATTCACCGAAGCAATTATAACCTGCACATAGTGTGTGAGTCTGTTGTTCGTCAGGTACTGTGTCTTGGTCCTCGTCATCAGGAGCTCAACCGAATGTGGAACAAAAACTGTAAGTGGATGACCCAAAACAATGATCTCACATCTCTCAATGCTAACACCGGTTGCGGCAACGGATTTGGGACATCCGGGCAGCGCTGAAGCTACTGGATCTAAAGTAGCTGAGAAATAGGCAACTGGTCTATGGACACCTCCATGACTTTGAGTAAGGACTTATAATGCACAACCTTCTCACTCATAACAGAACAATTAAAAGGATTTGTTTTATTCAGGCATCCCTTGAGCTGGAGCATAACACAGGCCCTCTCTCAACTCCAAGAACCCAACCAGACAGTCAAGATCCGTTGGTACTGGATCGCTCACATTCTTGAGTGTCAGCCTCTGTAAAGGCTTCGCCTTCAAGGAAAAGTTGAGGATCCATTGGTGACAGTACCCAACCATCCTCAAAAACATCCTGACTTCCCTCTGAGTAGTAGACACAGTCATATTCATGATTGCCTCAATCCGATTTGGTGACACCTTTCTCTTTTCTTTTTCGATTCGGTGACCCAAATACTGAACCTCAGTCAGACAATACTGTAACTTGTTTAGGGACACCTTATGTACATTCTCTGCTAGATGATTCAGTAAAGCAACAGTATCGATCCTGCAAGTATCCTCCGTCTCAGACGCAATCAAGAGGTCATCAATATACTGCACAAGAACTGAGTTCTGTGGCAGTACGAGACTCTCAAGATTCTTTTTCAAAAGCTGATTAAAGATAGATGGATTCTCTGTATACCTTTGAGAGATACAACACCATGTTAACACACGATCTTCCAGATGGAGAGCAAATAAAAAGTGGCTCTTCTCATGTAACAGTATCGAAAAGAATGCCTGACATAAATCAATCACAGTGAACCATTCAGCTTCTCATGGAATCTGGAACAGTATCACTGATGGATTCGGTACCACAGGACAACATGGAACCACAATCGTGTTGACCTTTCGCAGGTCCTGCGAGATTCTATACTTCCCACTTAGTTTTTGGAGTCCCAAGTTACACGGACTTTCCATTATTTCCTTCAAGATTCCATGTTCGATCATGGACTCAATCACAGGCTTGATTCCGGCAACCGTTTCCGGAAACAGAATGTACTGGGGTGTTCTCGGGAACTCAGCATTTGGCTTAATTTGGATCTTAACTGGATCAACTCCTTTGTTGAATCCTATCTCTTCTCCTGTGAATTCTGATTTGCCAATTTAAATGCAGCATCATCATTAATAATCTGCCATTCCACTCCCTTGGACGTACAGTAGATGGTGCAATCTAATTTGCATAATAGATCACGACCCAACAAACAGACTGGACTTCAGTCATATACCACAAATTGGTGTCGTTCGTGAAATGTTCCTATTCTCACAAGTAGTGCCTCAGTCAATGGATTAGTCATTTTCTTATTCGCCACTCCAACAACTTGGATTGATTGTCTTGAGAGGGGTAGGTTGTGAACTACTGCACATTTCACAGTAGAAGGGTAGCACCAGTACCAACCAAAAAGGTGATAGGTCAACCGCTAACATCTGGCTCTAAATACGGTCCTCTCTAGTCTACCTCCAAGACTGCTCCAAGAGTACAGTCTTCCTCCCCCCTCAGACACCGTCATTGCAACTGGTCTGGATCGAACTCATCAAAAGTCTTGATAAAGGGCTGGTATGTTCGACTTCCCTATGGAATTCTCGGTGTTTGGGGAACTTGCACTTGCTGGCTTAATGTCCCCCCCTGCATGGACCTGGGTCTCGTTGCCGACCACAGGGGCCTGCACCACTTCTTCCCTTTGAGTCTGATTAGCTGAATTTGATCTACACTCGCATTTCCAATGCCCAATCTTGTGACAAAAATTCCATGGCGTAGTTTTCTTTAATGTGGTGACATCGATTCCTGTCTTAGGGTTCATAGGTTTCCCTCTTCCTTGCAAAACCAAAGGGGATGATGGAGTGTTGAACAATACAATCACTCACCCCCAGTAAACTGATCTGGGTTTAATCCATCATCATTCTTTAGCTCACTCCAACAACCCAGTTCAGACATGGCCATATGCAAATCAGTCTGATCCTGTGCCTCATGGGAACAATCCAGCCTGAACTGCCAAGCCATGTCTTCCCTGGACCGGAAACAAGCATCCTGGGACCAGTTTCTGTCATCAGCCAGGCTAGCTTGAATCCAGTGGCAAAGTGAGCAAGGGACCCACGTCTGGGCATACCCTGCCAACTATGGGCCAACAAAGCAAAACCAAGGTTCAAAGCAATGTTCAACACTTCATCATCCCCTTTGAGTAGGGGAGCTTAAGGCCTGCCTTTTACCGAGACATTTATCATTCCCAATATGCATGATGGCCTTTTTTCTTGCCCTTCTTAGCATTCTTTTTGTGACCTTCGCCCAATCCCCCCTCAAATGCTTTCCTCTTGCCCATTATGACCCAAGTAATGATTGGAGAGTTGACAAAAAAAAAGAGTTTCAAAAAGAAAAGAGAACACCGGAAATAGATGAGTGTCAGGAAGTCCAGGTTACTTTTACTATAGGGACCGGACAATCAGGGCAGTTTTTTATTGTAGCCACCATATAAATTCAAGAAAAGTCACCTGAAAATGATGCAAGCATCCAGGGAAGAGGGATGACAGAGGGTTAGCCCAGCCCAGCCTCTTAGGGGCTGTGACGGGTGCAGACAGGCCCGCCCTTGGCCCAGGCACGCCCATGCCGTCCCGCGCTGTGGGAGCCCAAGCCCTCTTTTCAACACCTCCTGGTGTGAAAACACATGTTGGCGCCTCCCCGGGCGTGGGCAACTCTGGGGATTGGAGTCCCTTGATGGCGGCTGGGAGCAGTGCCAGGCAGTGACCACAGCAACACAAGAGACGTGCTACCGCGCTGCGGGTGCCAAACCCTCTTTTCAGCACCTCCTGGCACGAAAAAGACGCGTTGGCACCTCACCGGTTAGTGGAACTCTGCAGATTGGAGTCCCCTGATGGCGGAAGTGGGCCATTTAGGCCAAATTTAGAAGTCTGCCTCCTAAAAAATATTTAATAGCATTCAGTCCATCTTCATGCCTAATGCTAGTATACAACGTGGTAACATCAATTGTTACTAGCAAAACATCTTGTTTCCAGGGTAAATCATAGATTTTTTTAAGAAATCCCCTGTATCCTGAATATATGAAGGAAGCATTTTGACATAGAGAGAGAGAAACAAATCTACAAAATTGTGGTCGCACAGAATGCTGTACCGTAAACCTACAGCTGGAAACACCTTGCTTCATGCAACAAGTTTCCATTCAAGGAATCTGCTTAGGAGCATTCCCCATGGTGAGTTTCTGCGTACAATGCGTAATTGCAGTGAGCAAGTGAGCAAGAGGTTATGGATAAAGAACTAGGCTGTTTGGAGGTTTGTTTCAAAACAAGAGTCTTCACAGAGGACTGTGTGCAGTCAGCTATATTCAAAGCAAGGAAAAAATCAAGGGAGAAAAGTTAGATAGTGCTACTAATAATCATTACAGAATGATTACTACACATAATAAACAATATAATACATTTCGTAACATTCTGTCTAAAAACTGGCACTTGATTCATAAAGACCTGTGCTAGGGAAATTAGTACACAGGAGACCGTTAATAACTTTTAGACGTGCAACATCCCTGAAACAGATGCTAGTCAGCAACATGGTTTCTTAGTCTCAATCTGAAGTTAAAGCCCCTACTTGGTTACGAAGAAAGGATGGCTTCATTAAATGTGCAAAATGCAAAGCCTGTACCCATGGTAAAAACTCCACAGCTTACAGGTCAAGCCTTTCAAAAAGAGAAAAGAAAATTAAAGGGCAATTCACATGCAGTCTACGTGCTTCAGTGCCCATGTTGCCTGAGGTACGTGGGCAGCACAATTCTTCCTGTACATGAAAGAGAGCTGCATCTTAGAGACATAAAAATGGAGATAAATCTTTCCCAGTGGCATGTCATTTTGATAAACATCACAGTAATAATGAGTAAGGACTAATATATTTTGTAATTGATGTTGTCCCACTGAATGTTAGGGATGGAAACCGGGAGAAAAAAGTTGAGAAGGCTAGAATCGTGCTATATAATAGAGCTGGACACGAGAACTCCAGAAGGTTTGAATATGGAAGAAGACTTGTACACACATTTATGAGGCCGTCACAATTTTGCAATGAGTCCTCCCAAATCTCTGTTTTTAACTTTTTATTAATTTTGTTGATTGGAGAGTTTTTTTTTTCACATATCACTTTAGAAGACTATGATATTGCTCAGGCAGAATAACAACTACCACTAACCACAGCCCACTGGCACAGGATTGTTATAATATAATGTGCTTTGATAACTATGATATTTTAGGCAATGCAAGACTGAAAATGCCCACCAGGGCTGGATTTATATATTTTTATATATGTATAAGGTTGTAATTCCGATCATACTAATCAAAGTAGTGTCCTTCTTGGTCAGGATAATTGTCACTGAATCTTTTGGTATGGGCTCAGTCCATACTTATGGGAGTAGAACTTTGAGTTTAAAGTGGATGAGAAGGATACAATAATGGTATTAAAGAGAAATGCATTATCAATGTATAATGAATTTATATTGATTTGAGTATTCAGTACTTATATTAAATTGGTTTGAGCATGATGTTTTTTAATTTTATCACCAATGTGTTTTAGATTTGTAACATTGTAAAAAGTCTGTCTTCTAATACACTCATTGAGTAGTTTTTCACGTGATATGTCACAAGGTGTATTTAACCCCTTCACTGCAGGGTTAATTCCCCCGCGGTGCGGGTGGGTCCACAGCGCCGCTGTGCTTGTGACGAGCTCAGCTCGTCATGACTCACAGTGGAGCTGTGCTCTCGTCACAGCCCCGTCCACTGATTAATTCTCCCGCAGAGGTGGGAAATTAACCGTGCGTGGGCTGACAGCGGCGCTTATGTCGAGCTCAGCTCGTCATAAGCATAGCTCCACTGTGACTCATGAAGAGCTGAGCTTGTCATTAGCACCAAAGGATTTAAAATGGTTGAAACGTTATTGATATTTGTTGGTGAGCAAGCCTGCTGGGCAGGCGGAACGAGTCCGACAGTCGACAAATAAATCCTTTATTTGTTCAAAACAAGGCGTCATCATCTTTGGTGTTTGAGGTTTTGGGAATATATATATCTATATATATCTAACAATCTTTTCTGCATGGAACCCGAGCCGCTTTGTTAATGGCGGGCCGTGTCAGGGTCGCGACCCCGAACAATTCAAAACAGCGTTGTTTTTCAATTCAATAAAACAACACACTGTGGCCCAAAAATGTCTTTAAGCATGATTAATTATTGCAATGTCACTCTGTCAGTGATGTCATTTGAGATGAAAGCAGTGATGTCATCAGTGATGTCACTGACCATTTCATGAGCGATGTAATATGTGATGTCATCAGTGATGTCACTGACCATGTCAGGAGCGATGTAATATGTGATGTCATCAGCAGTACAATGCAGGGGTGTGAATTATAACAGCTGAATTTCTCTGGTTTTGTATGAGTGAAATGTCAACCTAACTATAACGTCCCAGAAACTGGTGGTTTTTCACTGAAGTTTTAAGGTTTTGTAAATGCTAATTCCTAACTATAACATCCCTGAAAACTATGGTTTTTTCAGTGAATTTCTAAGGTTTTTTTAACCGCAAATTTATAACTATAACGTCCCTAAAACTTATGGTTTTATGTATGATTTTCTACTGTTTCGTTGAAAAAAATGTTTTGTTAAATGTTAATTTATTTTCTTGTTCTTCTATCATTTTTTTAGGTCTTTTTTAAAAAGTTTTCAAATATTTATAAGCAGTTTAAAAAAAAATATAATATTGCTGAGCTAACATTTATATTCTTATTTCTTGAATTAACATTGTTTTCTTGTTTGCAATTTTGTAAAGTGTAATATTATATTACATAATTTTGAAATGAAATGTTTTTTAGAAAAAATGTTAAACTTATTTTTTAACTATTTTTGGATAAATTAAGCTTTGTATATTTATTTTTAATAGAAGAGAAGTTGAGGGGGGCGTTATTGGGGTGGTGCTGGAGAGCATTTTCACCCCGCTCTCTAGCTACGCCACTAAAATAAAAGGGTTGCATACTGTACGCAAACAATGGATGTGCAGCTCTGTTATATAGAAACATCACTTCAAAACACATTTAGACTGAATTAATATTTGTTTTAATTACTAAGGGCCCGATGTAGGTCACCAAATACCGGCCGGTAACGGCTGAACTCGGCCCTTACCGACCGGTATTTGGTGATTGAGATGTAGGAGGCAATATTTTGCACAATCAGTAAATTTACCGAATCGGTAAAAGTACCGATTCTGTAAAATACCGAATCGGTAATTTTACCGATTCGGTAAATTCCAGATGTAGGTAGCACTGTTTACAGTGCTACAGGCCTTCAGAATTCGGTATTTTACCACCCAATCCTATTGGGTGATAAAATATCGAATACAGGTGTACATGCAGATCTGCCCCCTTAGGGCATGTCTGTGTGCCACATGGCACACATGCCTGTATTTGGGGTGCTAGAGGGTGTCAAAGTGACACCCCCTGCACCCTTGCTGCAATCGGTATTTACCGAATCGTTAAATACCGATTTGGTAATGCCCATTGATTCCTATGGGCTTCAATGCCCATAGGAATCAATGGGCATTACCGAATCGATATTTACAGAATCGGTAAATACCGAATCTCAACGATTCGGTATTTACCGATTCTGAAATACGGTATGATTCGGTATTTAAGAAGTGGTCAAATTAAATTACCTACATCGGGCCCCAAGTATCTAAAAGTATTACTAAAGAAGTTATTCTTTTGTTTTAGAATGTTTTAAACAGATTTTTGTGGACGCAATGGTGTTGCCTACCTGTCGCAAATCTACGTGTTGCGTGAGCAAAACCGTTACACTAATGTCATTCTAAAATACATACTTACACTGAAACAATAAATGGTTTTTACAAAGAGGTTTATTAATCAATAGTAAAAATTAGTATTAGTGTTCTGCATTATTTTTAAGATCTATAAAGCACATTTAAATGTGCGAGGCCCCATCACGCAGCAGACACGTAAGGGTCACAATTTCTTCTGTCATGTATTTCCAGATTTGCTTAGGAGACGTCACTGCGGCGCAATTTATAAAAGTTTCAAATATGCACGTTTCAAGTTTAAATATCTGTTTTGCATAAACACTTAGCATTGAAATACTTTGAAACACAATATCCTAATACTAATTTACAGTTTTATATTATATTTAGTACATTTTATGAGTACGCTACTCACACGCGATCGGCAGTCAATCCTTACATGACTCCATGTGACATACAAATAAAGCTTCTCATTGGTTAAAGAGATTTTCCTTCTCTTGGTGGGTGAAGCCAACACCTGTTCCAGTCCTCTCTTTTTGGGTGTGTCTGCCTTAAAGACTAGCTTTTAATAGGGTCTCTAAATTTGATAACTTTTTTGGTGATCTTCATATTTCAAAATATAAAATGGCATCAACGTTTCCTGAAGAGCAGGAGGAGGCGATGGCAGAGGAGGAAGAGTCTGTAAAAAAATGGATGGCGAGTATTGTGTGTGCTTTTTTCACTGTCCCGGAGGCAGAGAAGAAGATGAATGCTTGTAAGGTAACATGCACAATCTGCCAGAAGTACTCATGTGGTACTTCTTAAATGAAGAAACACTTTGATACCATCCACACTGTTCGTCTTGCACGAGAGATAGAGTGCCAAAGAAGAGAAGAAGCAACCTGTGATGATGGAACACAATATTCAGCATCTGCAGGGGTTGTTTTGACTACTCCACAACCTCTTATTATTCCAGAGATGGCAGATGCTGTAAGAAATGCTTGACAACTCTTTGCGTGGGAGAGCTATCCATTGATGCTATCAAGACTCTCCTGAAAGCACATTAGTTAATTATTTTTTGTATTTAGTTTTGTTACTTATGTTTCTTTTGTTTAAAAGGAACACCACAGTTGGACTGTTAAACTATCATTGTTATTTTTTTTAAATTGAAAAACACCCCAAAAAATTAAAACAAAAAATACTGAAAAAAGCTTCTCAAGGAACCATCTACACCAGTTAAAAATAGAAAATTGTATGGAGAGAAAGTGATTGCTTCTATGAATCTGTGTATGATCAATGTTACAGCTCTGTATAAGTAGTGTCTCACTGAGTGCATGAGTGCATGCATAATATGTAAATGAATGAATACTTGAAAGAATAGTGCTTGGCTGATTTCAGATGCAATAATTAGTAGTGGAGTGAAAGGATGACTGTATCCATAAAACCTGTGTGAATGGTTGAGTGTAAGAGTAGTGTTTGAATGAGTGCATGAGTGCATTTGTAGTGTGTTGGTCATTCTATGAGTATATGTCAACTGTCTGGGGATTGCATAAATGGATCCGTACTGCTGGAGTGAAAGAATGAGTGCAAGAGTACTGGCTGACAGTTTCTATGAGTGCTGGTGTATTGCCTGGATGATTGGATAAATGGTTGCGTAGTACCTCAGTGAATGGATAAGTGCATAGATTGTGCTTCACGGAATTCATGAGTGAATACATACTGCCTGAGTGAATGGTTGAGTACAAGAGTAGTGCCTGGGTGATTGCATGACTGCATAGGTAATGGGTGATTGACTGGATGTGTGTATAAGTAGCACCACCTTGATTCTTTGAGTGCATGTGTAGTGCCTAAGTGAATGTATGAGTGCAAGACTAAAATCTAGCCGCTTGGAACAGTGCACGGTTACAGCCTCAGTAAAAGGATGACTTCAAGAGTGATTCCTGGGTCAATATATGAGTGCATGGGTAGAACCTGAGGGAATCGATGAATACATGAGTACTGCCTGAGTGAATAATTGAGTGCAAGAGTAGTACCTGCGTGATTGCTTAATTGCATTGGCAATGTCTAATTGATTGGATGTGTGTATAGCTAGTGCATCCTTGATTGCATAAGACACTACCCCGTTGGTACATTTAAGTTCCTTTAAGTACTTTTATTCATGAACTGTATTCGCTGCTTTTGCATTTCGCTGTTAGCATGAAGATGAATATATTTTCCTAACAGGTATTCACTGTTATTCTTCCGTACAACATACTTTAGTTTGTGAACAAATTAAAGTACAATGAGATTTTAACATTTCAGCCCGTAATTCGTACTGGTTTTTTAAAGAAACTCCAGTGCCTACTGTTATTCCCATACTCATTGAGCTTTTGACCAGCATTCTTCTTATCCTAAATAACAACAACTGCTGTGGCTTACAGGCAGGCGTCCCGTATATAGCAACTCTTTCACAACGTGTTACATGTTGCACCAATGTCTATTGTCCTCCCCCACTTGTCTATGGCCTTCCATTCCCACTTTGAAAACAGATTTTAATAAGGTACGCTGACTCAAAGTGCTATTGTTTCAAGAAGAAGTGGCGCTCACATCAGCTTGTGAGACCTTCAAATAGCAGGTGGCTAAAACACCAGGTGACATTGAGTTACTGCTCAATAACCAATCTCCCACTACCTTCTGCAGAATTTATACACCAAATATTTAATGTGTCTGAAACCGAAGGCCTACTACATTATTTTTAACTAGTTGACTCTGGCCTCGTTATCTCTTTTCACACTATTTTTGGAGTAATACCAGCTTTTATTCATTCTAATTTTCCCAGTACCTTCGGCGGGTTTTCCATGGTGCTCTTGCTGGTTTGCACAGTGCTTGTTCTTCTGCTCCTACTGCGAAATGCTGCCCGTCCTGGGTGCTGCAACTTTTTGGGTGCTTGCCATTGGCAACTCTTGGCATCAGCTATAGGCTGAACTTCCGCTACTTCTATTTTACCTGTATGCAACCTGTGTGCTACTGTTTCTAGTGCCCCTTTGAATGTGACCTGGATGTCTGCCTCTCCCCTACTTGCCCCTTTGAATGCTGACCTGGATTATGAACTGTTGGTGAGTCCATTGCTGGCTCATGACCACGACTGTTCTGGAGACACATGCTTGATGCATGCGTTTAGTCATACAATAAGGGGGAGATGGAGTATGTGTGCTCATGCGCAGCACCACTTGCAGAGCAGTATCATTGAATATCAAACAGGTTGCCCTGTCATGCTCCTGGTTGCATGAGATTAAAATGACCATGTCTGTTCTTTCGGCTTGCTCAATTGGATGGCAACCCTCTTTACTTGGAGAGGTGTGGATAATATATTGGAGCTGATTGCATTCCGCGGTGCTTTTGAATTCTTGCATTTCGATGGATCTCCATAAGTGCACATGGGAACCCGATTTCATTGGCTGATATTTCCACACTTCAAAAACACTGTTTTTTTAAAATCTTTTTCTCATTTCCTTTTTCATTCCTTGCAAACTTTCAGATATTTACTTTTTCCATGATTTTGCCTATACAGATTCGGTTCAGCTCTGCTTATCTATGCCTTCTCTTTGCCTGGATGCTACAGAGCTGCCCAAGGGGTGGGTGCGACCTGGCCATTCTGGACATTATTGACTTCACTAACTTAAGGGAAGGCCTGCGGCCATTATCCAGCTTTTGCGCACAATAGCACAAGGCTTTATTTTTACAAAATTCCTTATTCGTACTTTTCACATGAGAACTTTCTGCTGTGTTTCTTCTCAGCATCTTTTGGAGTCAACATTGTGGGTAAAGTCGATAAACAATATCCCTTGTTATTCTGCTCTAGGCAGGCCCTAGCACCTGTATAAAACATACAAATGCAGTTGTTGTTGAACACCCATACTGTGATACAATTGGGATACACAAATAGATGTCACACACACTTGGAGAGAAAAGTTTCCAGGGAGAACAGCGAAACAGCACCTATAATTTAAATTTACCATCAATATTCAAAGTTATATGATCTGCAGATAAAGCCCAGAGATCTTCTATTATATAATAATACTACTTCTTAGCAACGGGAGGGAGGTTAGGCAGTATAGTCTTTTTTCCATTGTCTTTTTATGATGACATCTCCCTTTATGACATATGGACTGTTATACTAATATATTTCTATCATACATTTTTGTTCTTGTTGTGACACATTTACTGCACGCTATGCCACGTTACTTAAAATAAATATTCTAAAACATTTCATGTCTGTGTCAGATCGTACAAGTACAAGAGTGACAGTGAAAGGGTGTGTCTTGCTACTGCGATTCCAGAGAGTGACAGTGGAAGGGTGTGTCTTGATACCGCGATTCTTGAGAGATGTGGGAATGTGGGAGTGTTGTGTTCTGGGTTGTCTAATCACTTGTTTCTCTTTAAGGGATTCGAACAGCAAATGAGACAATATAGCAAGTTGGTCTGGAGCCCTCAGATAATAGGAAGACTCCTCCCTACCTACTAAGGTCCTATAATCGTACGCATAGTAATGAGCTTAGGCAGAATCCTTACAACAGCCTGAGTGAATAGATTACTCCAGGGGTAGTGCCTAAGTGAATGGTTGAGTGCAAGGCTAGTGCCTGGTTGATAGTATTACTGCATTGGTACTGCCTGAGTGAATTCATGACTGCAAGAGTAATGTCTGGGTGCTTAGATCACTGCATAGGTAGTGCCAACATTTAAAGATAACTGCAAGAGTAATCTCTGTGTGGCTGAATGAGTGCATGGTTAGTATCTCAGAGAATGGATGAGTGCATGGTTAGTGCCTGAGTGAATAGTTGAGTGCAACCCTAGTGCCTTTGTGATTGTATCAGCACATGCAAATTGTCTGCATGATTCCTTGACTCCAGGAGTAGTGCCTGGGTGATTGTATGTCTGCATGGGAACTATTTGAGTGACAGTATGAGTACAAGGATAACGTCTTAGCCATTAGATAAGTGTATGGTTAGTGCATGAGGGAATAGATGAGTGCATGGGTAGTGCACTCAACTAGAAGTTGGTGGTAAATAATGAAAACCCTTTAAAAAGCATTTCTTTTGCTTTTTAAACAGTGCCATGTTGCAGACATACATGCCCTAAGGGCATGTATGTCTGCAACATGTGCACCCATGCACAACTGAGGGGTGCAACAGGGTGTCAAAGTGACACCCTGCCACACTTCAATGTTTCCCCCAATTACCGAATCGGTATTTACCGATTCGGTAATTGACATTCATTCCTAGGGGCCTCCAGGCCCCTAGGAATGAATGGCAATTACCGAATCAGTAAATACCGATTCGGTAATTACCGAATCATACCGATTCAGTAATTAAGGGCCATATGTAGGTAAATTGCATTTACCGAATCGTAAATACCGAATTTTACCGATTCGGTATTTACAATTCGGTAAATGCAATGTAGGTAATTATTCCTTAACAATTACCGAATCGGTAAGAATCGGTAATTACCGAATCGGTAATTACCGATTCGGTATTTGCCATTGATTCCTATGGGCCTTGAAGCCCATAGGATTCAATAGCAAATACCGAATCGGTAATTACCGATTCGGTAAAATTACCGATTTTACAAGGGGGACAGGGTGTCACTTTGACACCCTGTTGCACCCCTGTTTCTGGCTTTTATGCCATGTGACACACAGACATGCCCTTAGGGCATGTCTGTGTGCCACATGGCACAGGTGTACATGCACAGATGTGCATGTACACAGGAATTCGTTATTTACCATGCCATAATATTTCATGGTAAATACCGAATTCCTAAGGGCCTGTGGCACTGTTTCCAGTGCCACCTACATCCCATATTACCGATTCTGTACATTTACTGAATCGGTAATTTACAGATTCGGTAAATTTACCGATTCGGTAAATATACAGAATCGGTAATATTTTGGCCACCTACATCAGAAAATCAAAATACCGGTCGGTAACGGCCGAAATCGGCCGTTACCGACCGGTATTTGGTCACCTACATATGGCCCTAAATCGGTAAAATTACCTACATCCTGATTGCCAGTTCTTAAATACCGAATCGGTATGATTCGGTATTTAAGAATCGGTAATCTGGGATTACCTACATCTGGCCCTTAATGTTTTCCTCCAAACAGCACATTGTATTCTCTTTTTAAAATCTCTTTCATTCTCAAGTGTACACAGAAAAACATTACATTTGAGACCATGCTAACCATATCAATGAATAAAAGTTTCATTTCTTCAGTTCATTCAAAAGATCTTTATTTCGGCCGTGTGCCATAAAAGAAGGCAGTGATTATTAAAACATTATGATATTGATAACGGTATAAATTAATTGTGTGATAAGCAATTACAACTGAATTTAAAGGCACAAAAAGGTTATACAGATTACATAGGTATCAGCCGCAGTTATAAATATTAAAACAATAAATAATATCATCTAGCATATAAGAACATATAAAAAATACAATACAATATGCCATGGGCTAGAAGTACAGGATTAAGTGCGTTCATTCAATGACCTGCGCTTAAACTACATAGCAGCCGAGAATTTTGAAACGGCAAATACAGTCTATCCTGTTGTGTCAGTTTTTAGTATTCTGAATGCATGTATGCATCTTCGAAGGCCCAGGTTTTTACATAGGGGAACCAGCCAATAGTTCCTGGCCTTAGAATAGCCTGGGCAAAAAAACAACACATGCAACTCGTTTTCAATGGCAAATTTACAAGCTGGACAGCTGGACAGGGCGGAGGGTGACCACTTGCAGGTAAAAGCTCGGAGCGGTAAAACACCGTGCCTCCACTGCACGTATAGTTTTTTTGCCAGGAGAGGGTAGATATTATCTAAAAATTCCTCATAAAGATAAGAATCTTTAACCAAGAGAAAAGAGGCTCTTATGGAACCAGTGTGTGGGTTGCATTGAGAAGTGGTGAGACTATCTGTACAAAAAACATTTGTGAGCTGAGTGAGTGAAAGTTTGTTACACCCCTGTTCTGGATTGAACCAAAGCTCTGGAAGTTTTAACCTTATGAAATCTTTCTTTATGTAAGCAAGCCAAGGGAATTTCCCCGAGCCGGGAAAAGACAGAATCTCCTTGAGTTCATCTCTATAGTGTAGCAGCTCCGGGGTAACCCAGAGTCTGCACCAAAATCTCAAGGGTTTGAGTGCTAATTCTTTGTCTATTGGTCTTATATCCAGGTTGAGCCTTAGGGGAAAGAGTGGTGTACTCGATGGTAGAGCTAATAGCACTCTTAGGAATTTGTTTTCGGTCGTGGTGATTTCGGACCTCAGAGAGTAGCCCCACAGTTCACCTCCATACATAATAGCACCCCTAGCTTTTGCCTTATAGATCTCAATGGGTGGTCTCAGAAGATTGATTGTAGATTTGTTAGATACTTTGAGGATACCGCCCAAAAGTTGGGCCAGTTTTAGCTGGGATTTTGTCTGCTGGGGGCCCCAGGTAAGGTTTTCATTAAGTGTGACCCCAAGATAATCAAAGATACTGACCCTTTCCAAGGGTATCGGCCCTAAGCTGGGGTTCGCCCTGGTCATTCGCGGAGGACTGAAGATCATGTATTTAGTTATTAAAGAGTTGATCTCCAGGCCTCGAATGGTGCAAAAATCTTGGAAACCATCCAGTATTCTCTGAATCCCCATAGGGGTTTTAGACAGCAAAAGGGTATTATCGGCAAACATAATTGCCGGTACCCTGTTGCCTGCCAACTTTGGAGCATCGTTGTGGGGGACTCCATTGAGATGCTTGATTACTCCGTTGACATAGAGGCAAAACAGGGTCAGTGCAAGGACACAGCCCTGTCTTACCCCCCTGCCAACAGGAAATCTAGATGAAAGTGAGCCATTTTTCCCACACCAGACCTGCCCAAAGTTCACCTCGTGGAGCCTCATCAAGACCATCAGAAGGTGTGTTGGTATGCGAAGATCAAGAAGGACGGCCCAAAGTTTAGCCCTGGGGACAAGATCGAAGGCGGAGCGGAGGTCTACAAATACCGTATAGAGGCTGCCAATCTCTATTCTCACTGTTTTCCAATATAGAAGTTGGAGCCCGAAGATTTGGTCCACAGTGGAGGTATTCTTTCTAAACCCTGCCTGGTAGGGACTAAGAATTGCCGACTCATCCATCCAATCCTGGATCTGGTCCAGTATGAGTCTGGCAAAAATCTTCTGGGGGACGTCAATGAGGCTGATTGGTCTGCAGTTGGATGGGAGCAGAGGTGAGCCTTTTTTTAATATGGGCACTATCTCTGCATCCAGCCAAGTACAGGGAACCGTCATGCCTCTCAGAATCGCATTAAACATAATCTGAAAGTAAGGACCCCAGATTCCCGGCTCCTGCCTGAAGAGATCTACTGGAAGTTTGTTCAGGCCCAGGGCTTCCCCAGAGGCAAGTTTGGAGATGGCATTACAAACTTCCTGCACCGTAAACTCGGTCGCCTCAGGGTGCTATGATACGGCAGCCTTGACCGCTGAATCTACTGTGTGATTAATGAGACCCTCGGGAGAGTATAAAACTCGATAATGCCCTTCCCAGACTTCAGAGGCTATGTTCGGTTTGATTGCTGCTTTCAGCTCACTACTACCATTATTGACTATGTTCCAGAATTTACGGAAGTCCTTAACTTCAAGTGCTGATGAAAGATTGGACCATTTTTCGCGGTCCCATTCTTCCTTGGCACAGTTGACTATCCTCTTGTAATCTACCCTCTTAGTTTTGATTTTTATTCTGTCATTATCCTTGATGGCCAACAAAAGCTCTTGTTTTGCCCGCCTGCAGGCTGGCGTGTACCAGGAGCAGTGAGATGCCCTTTTGGTCCTCCCAGCTACCCGTGGATTCAGTAGCTCAGCCAAAGTTAGAGAGGCCCTGTTATTAAGTTCCTCTAGTTGAAACAGATAATCTTGGGATAAAGGTTGGCTAGTTAGGGTTGCCAGCTCATTGAACATGGGAAGAAATGAGTTATAGAGATTCCCCAATAATTCCGGATGTTCAACTAATTTATGCCAGCTAACTCTACGTCTGTCATTGGAGACGGTGAGATTACCATCGTTCTCTTCAGAAGATGCAAGCTAGCTTCCACAGCTATAGGGTAGACCCAGTTTTAAAATAAGAGCATCATGGTCACTCTCTGCTCTTATAACAGTATTAAAATCAATGACCAAAGGCCACAGCCTTGTTTCCACCAGTATATAGCCGAGAAGAGACATCTGTCCCGGTTTATTATAGGTATATTTGGCTAGGGTTTCAGAAGGAGTACGAACATTGCAAGCCCGTAAGGAATAGTTTAAAGTGAGTGACAGAATTTGAATAGCTAACGGGGTCCAAGCCTTTGGAGAGGGAGCCTGGATTGCAGGTATGGACCAGTGCTCATCCTCTGCAGTAAGTGCGTCATCCTTTAGACCTTTAAGGGGTTCGTAGTGACAATTCAGATCGCCGTCCACCAACAATCGGGTGCCGGTCAGAATTGTTGGAATAAAGAGGGAAAGGTCCTCAATGGTACTGGACTCACTAGTTGGGCTTACGGGGCGAGAATATACATTAGTCAGTGCAATTTTTGAAGCGTCTGGCCAGGTAAGGACCACACACTGAATATCTATCGAGTTAGTATTCAAAACCTTAATTGTACAACCAAGGTGAGTGCCCACCCAAATAGTGAGGCCCCCAGACGGGCGGCCTCTCCCGTCCCAGGCAGCGGGACAGAAAATGTAACAAAGCCTATCCGGTGTAACTCAGTGCGTGCCCATGTCTCCTGAAAGAGACAGACGTCACTTTCGTCCACAAAGGAGCCCCAATAAGGGCAGGTCAATTTGCTGGGGAGCCCAGCAAGATTCCACGATAATATTTTAAGTGAATTTGGCCCGGGGCCCTCAGCGTTTTCCCTGAGTGAGATCATGCTTCCCATGTTAGTCCCCGCCACTGGGTGCACTAGGGGCGGGGGTGTATTGATGGGCTCAACTACAGAAACACAGGGGTTATTGCAACTACCAATAGGGCTCCTGTTATTAGTACAATTAAGCAATAGTGTTGGTGTAGGCTCCCCGCATCTGCCCACCATCCTTGGCATGCTACTGCTAGCTCTTTTCCTGTTATCTGGGAGACCAGCCAGTGTCGTATCAGCCATAACGATGTCAAGCACTGCCCCCCTTGAGGTCCCCTGATTGGGCCACCGTCAGTCCACCTGGTCTAAACTTCTAAACCTATTTTGTAGGCTTATGGCCGGTGGGCCCGGAAGGTCTCTGTGCCGCCCCGAACCACTTCCTCCCTTCACTCGATTCCAGGGTAGCTCAGAGCCTTGACTAATGCCAGTTTGCCCCTGGGTATAGAAATATGACAAAGGGAGCGCCTGTTTGTACCAGACTGAACCCAATAGCAGATGTGAGACACCGTCCGTGTCCATTTCTTCAGTACTTTTGACAATTATTAACAAGCTTCTCCAGACAGCTTCTGATATTCCACTCAATTTATTATCATGTTCAACTGGTAGCATAAGTAATCTATGAAAGTAATCCCTTTAATATTGTGTGCTGCTAATCCAGTTGGCGCTGTTACAACACAAGATAAATTTACATCTGTAGTTCTCTGTAGATAACTGGCCAAAACTTTAATTAAAACCTTTTGTCTGTTCCAGCTTGACCACTGATGTACATAAGATAAGATTTAAATGATGAACATTGGCATTCTTTTTTTTCGTGCAACAAACCATGTTGTATCTGTTGTGTCACTTATACATATCTTTCTTTTAGTTCAATACTTAGTTGCTCTTTTATGTTTTCCAACGTGATATTATCATGTTGTGCTTGTTGCATTGCAGTTTCTACCTCATTCATGGCTACTGCTGCTTCATTTTCAATACTTGTTTGTCCCTGTGGATCTTGACTCAGGGGACCAGAACTTAGACTATTTTGAGAACTGTCTTTAGCTATGTCAGCTGCAATAGTATTTTCTTGTTCAATATCATAATTTACCATTTGTAGATATGTAGGGGAAATTGTGCATTGAATGCTATCTTTACAGGCATTAAAAGAATCTTCATAGCAGTGGAAATCTCCAAGTATTTCTGTTTCATTACGCCATGGCTTGAACAGTTGCAGAAGTGCTAAATAAAACAATTTTCTCTTATCTGGAATTTCGCAACTGAGTTTTCTGTGGTTAATAAGATTTCCTTTGACATGTTTTACTAAACATCCTTCACATCCAATTACTGCTTATTTTCCTTGTTTTACATTTTCTGTAAAAAAAAATTTAAAACTGTAATGTTGAAGTATTTCATTCAAACATAGCTCTTGCAGATATGGACTCCTTCTGGGATAGTATGTATCCAACATATTAGTTTTAACAATTTATGTACTTTCTGGTTCATTCAGTGCTAAGTATTCAATTTCTTCTAATGTTTTCAATATTCTATTTTATGTGCAGGCAAGACGTAAACTTACTCAAATGATTCCTCTTGACTTTGAATATAAACTGAAAGAGTACAAGCGATCCGAGCATTCATAGGATCCAAGCCCTCGGTGGGAAAGCATTTTCAAGTTGAATACAATTTTTAGCATAGCTACATCTGGTTGCGCGGCCTCTCCAGACTCTTGTTTCTAAAATATGGAAGAGGAGGTACGTAATGAGAGTCAACCTGGTGAGAAGGGATGCCTATCTACCGATATTACATTGGCAGATGTAGATTTAGCTATCCTTTGTTCAGAGGTACCCATGGAGCAGCGTGCCAAGAGCAGTAACAACCTTACTGGGTCATCAAGTCTCAACAAGCCTGTCTCGATACCGGCAGTATCAACTAGAATCACTGATGTAGAGGATCGTAGCCTCCCTGGCAAGCTTACCGGTTCAGAGGTGGACACATGTCTCGAACTAGTAGAGTTAGGGAAACAACAACAACAACGCGAGTCCCCCTTAAACGTTAACCAGATTATTCAGTTACAACCAGCTCACAGCCCTTCCCCTAGTTCTGACACACCATTACTAGCCAGTGCTGCTGTCACTGTTACATCCCCAGATCTCTCCTCAGTACTGACTATGTTTTCTAATTTGTCAGCTGATATCAAACGTGGGTTTGAGGAGTCATCTAAAATTCAGAGAGAGATCAGGACATACTGCGAATCGTTAGACAGCAAAATAGACGGGCTTTTTGCAAAAACTGGGGTGTTGGAAGAAACAACAGCTGCTATGTCTCTAAAATAAGAAAGCGCTAAGGAAGATATAGCGAAACTCAAAAGAGAGGACACCACACTGGCTGACAGAATGGAGGTCCTGGAAAACAATGCAAGGCGCTGTAACATCCGCATTCTTAATGTACCTGAAGGAAGTGAAGGAGCTGATATCAAGGCATATACCATCCAACTCCTTAAAAAATCTCTCAATCTACCGCATACAGAGGAGGAACTAAATGTAGACATTCAGCGGATCCATAGGGATCCCTTCAGGCGGAATCCGCAGCGGACGAAGCCCCGGAAGATACTGGTCAACTTTCACACTTTCCTATTGAAGGACCACATTCTTAACTTAGCCCTCAAACAAAAATCCCTGACTGGAGTGGATTACACTTTCCAAATACGATCTGATCTCTCAAGGGCAACACTGGATAGACAGTGGGAACTGGGCAGGAGAATGGAGGCCTTTAGGAACCTGGGAGCATCCGTACAGCTAAGTTTTCCTGCAGCACTGAAGATCATGTTTAACAATAAAATGTTCAATGTTCGTACAGTCCAGGCAGCGGATGAGCTATTGATGAATATTGGTACTTCTAAGAGTTGAGGCTAGGCTAGGTCTAAGCTGAGAAATTTGGGGGTCCCCCCACTATTGCTGTCTATAGAGTTTATGCATGTATGAATACATGTATACTATAAATTTAAGTTGACTGTAAACTTCCTAGCAAAAGAGTAGAAAAATAGGATAAATAAGAGAGAAGAAAGAAGAGAGAAATGAAAAAAAAAGGACACAAAAAAAGAAAATAATATTAAAAAAAAGAAGTAAACAGGAAAAAACAAGGGGAACAAATATACATACAAATCATTAAAAATATTTGTAGAGTTCCAATTTAATACAATTTAATTGATTTTAAGTGTGGCCACAACAGGCTAAACTCTAGATAGACTTATTTAGTCCTCAACACTACAGTCAATAACGCTTCACGTGAGCCTAGAAGGGGTTAGGGGTACCACAAACCGGACATGTTCCGGTTAGTCAAAAAAGGGTTCCTCAGGGGCGGGGGGGCGGGTTTCACATGGGTGAGGGTTAGGGAATATAAACATAAAAAGTTTCTCATCTCCAAATTGGCTGTTGACAATTATATATGTAAAAAAATGGACAGACTTTGCATCTTTGAGTTGTACCAAGGGGCGTAAGTTAGTATTGTCTAGCCTCGTTAGATATATTAATTATGAGTACCATTAAGATTCTCTCCTGGAATGTTAATGGCCTGCGCACCAAACCTAGATCAAATACGATTTTACAATATATACGTGATCTTGATGCGCAGGTCATTATACTTCAGTAGACACACCTAGTTGAAACTGAAGTATTAGATCTGGTAAAAAAAACAGGTGGATAGATCTATCTGTTACCACTTCTCAAACAGTTAATACTAGAGGGGTTACCATCCTCTTTAAAAAAACTACTACTCTTCGAGCAGAAGGTTGATCCCTCGGGTAGGTGGGCTATTGCAACTGTTATGATAGGTGGTGCACGCCTCACGTTAGTAGGGTACTATGGGCCTAACCGAGATGACCCCTCTGCCCTGGCCTCGCTGTTCTCTGAGCTCTTGCATTTTCCAGAACCAATGATAATAGCGGGGGATTTTAATATCGTGCTCGATCCCTTGTTGGACAAGACCACTTCTAGTCGACAACTTACTCTGTCTAAATCCAGAGACTTCTTACTTAAATCCATGTACCAATATGGAATGATTGACATTTGGAGAGTAAGGTCGGGACAGATAACTGGTTTTTGCTTTCGAAACTACAAATATCGTCATAGATCCAGGATCGACTTCTTTTTAGTAAGCAGAGTTCTGACTAATTCAGTTAAGATCGTAATCTATTTACCATCTCATCTGTCGGATCATTCGGCGGTACTTTTAGATCTTGAACTACAGTCTCAACCCCCGATTAGGTCATGGTCTATTAATAGGTCTCTCCTTACTTCTCCAGACGATTTGGAGTATATTAGAGCAGAAACGCAAGAATTCTTTAAAATTAACATCGGTTCTGCGAGCTCTAGCACAGTATGGGACGCTTTCAAATGTACTCTGAGAGAGGTTATTAAGAACAAAAGTATGTTTCGAAAAAAACAGTATACCCAAGAGGTCGCATCGATAGAGGCTAGCCTATTGACAGCCCAAACGGAGTTAGAAAATCTCAATAAAGCCCCTGAGTATGTCATACTGGCTAAACAGGAGGAGTTGTTGAAGCTCAAAGGGCAATTAGCTTCTGTACTCAACCATCGCATCTTGCAAAGGTGGGAAGCTAGCAAATTAGCCCATTTTGAATTTGGAGAAGGGGCGGGTAAATTATTAGCCTGGAAGTCTAGAACTGATCAGACCCGCAATAATATTGGGTCTATAATTAATAGTTCCGGCACAGTATCCTCTGACCTAGAAATTAGGTCAGCCTTTAAAGACTTCTTCCAGACTATCTCCCAAGAGGACAATAACGTCTCTTCTGAAAATGTAAAGAATTGGCTTAGAAAAATTTCACTGCCATCACTTTCTTTAGAACAAATCGCTTTTTTAGATCAGGCTATAACGGTAGAAGAGGTATCACCTGCTATACTTAACAGCAAATGCGGAAAGGCGGCGGGGCCAGATGGCCTGCCCGCCGAGATATACAAACACCTTGCGGCTGATATTGCTCCTTTTCATGCCGAGTTATTTAATCAAGTCTTGATGGAGGGTGATTTACCGCCCACTTCGTGGAATAAAGCTTCGATCACACTCATTCTGAAACCAGGCCAGGCGTCCACCGACTGCGGCTCATACCGCCCTATTTCAATACTCAACGCCGACTACAAGCGTCACTCTTAGCTAAGAGGTTGGGGCAGGTCGCTCCCTCAGTCCTACATTCCAATCAAAAGGGCTTTGTCAAAGGGTGCCAGCTTTTTGAATTGACGTACGACCTAATAGGAGCGATCGACATGGCAACTAGCTCCTCGATACCCTTAGCTATTCTCACGTTGGACGCTGCCAAGGCCTTCGGCAGGGTCAACTGGGTGTACCTGTCGGGGGCCTTGGAAAAATTCGGTGTGGGTCGGGCTTTCCGCAGAGCGGTGGAACTGTTATACCATAATCCAACTGCTTCGGTCTTGGTTAATGGCGGACTGTCGGAACCATTTACAAGGGGCACACGACAGGGCTGCCCGCTATCGCCCCTGCTTTTCGATCTCTATATTGAGCCATTTGCTAAAAAAATTCGGGAGGATAACAACATCATACATTTTAGATATAGAGATTGGGAAAAAAAGTGTCCCTGTATGCTGACGACATCATGATCATAACTTCAGATATCAGCACTGCGTTTCCGACAATCATAAACTTAGCACGTCAATTTGGTAACATCTCTGGTTATGAAGTAAATGCCACCAAGACCGAGGTTATGGTATGGAACAGTGAAGTAACGGGGCTTCCTGTGCAACCCTGTGATAACATGAGATATCTTGGTATAAGAATCTCCAAGGATATTAACTTGATCGCCTCCACTAACTTCACTTAGTGGCTAAAGAATGTAGGAAATTAATGAGTTCCTGGGGACATCTTCCACTAACGCTCCTGGGTCGGTCAAACTTAGTCAAGATGTCTATCTTACCTAGGTTGACTTTTATCCTCAATAGTGTACCACTATATTTTGATACATCATTGATAGCGAAGATTCACATCACCTCATTTGTTTGGAAGAACAAGAGTGCGAGAATAGCTTGGAGGAAATTGAGGCGTCATAGGGAGAAGGGTGGTTTGGTGGGTCCAGACCTCCAGATCTAGGCTTGGGCCTTTCAGATGACACACGCCCGAATGCTACTTAAAACTCCACTAGATCAGGGCATCGGGCTGATGTTTACAACACTACTACAGTGTGAAGGTCTAGGGCAGTTGGGGTTTCTTTTCAAGTTTGGAGACCCCACATTTTTCAAGAAGATCAAACTGAAGGTGCTGCAGGGTCTAGCAAGAACCTTGTATAATCCCAGAGTCACCACTAAAATAGGTTATTACTCAAATAGATCACCTATATGGCATCTCCCTGCGCCTCCTGGCTGGGCTAACGACATACTGATAGGTCCATTAAAAGACGCTGGAATCTCTACATGGGGAGACCTGTTTTTGGAAGGGCATATGCTCTCCTGGGAACATCTAGTGAGTAAGGTGGGCCCTAATTTTTCTAGATAAAATTTTTACAAATCTCAAGTTGGGCACAAGCACAAACAACAGGGGCTTCTCGTCGCCCTCAATTCCCTCTTGGAGGAAGTAGCCAACTGGAATCTTCTTTACTCGACAAGACGCCTGCATCCAAGGAGGTCTCCTTCTTTTACAATCTAATCTTAGAGGAGATTGATGGGGAATTCCATCTTCCAGGCCAGCTGTGGGGCTCCCTGTTGCCTTCTATAAACTTGCATGAACTATGGTTAGCCTCCTGTAATGTTCTCTGGTACATTGTCAAACCTGCTTGGCTTCGTAGAAACCATTTGTATACCCTCCAAAGGGATTATTATTCCCCTCTGAGATTGTCTAAATTTTCAACAGGTGAACCAGTGGCCTGTGCCTGTTGCGGCCAAGTGGCGGCCTCGGACGCACACATGTTTTTTGATTGTCCACATCTAACATCTTACTGGCAATCAATAGGCAATAAACTAACATCTTCAATAGGCTCCACCGTGACGATAGATCTCCGGCTAGTAATTTTTGGAGTAGTGGACAAAAAGCGAAGCCTAAACAACAACCTTTTGTTCTACTCCATGCTGGTGGCACGACGTGAAATCTGTAAGCGCTGGAAAGAGGTTTCCCCTCCGTCGTTACATGACTGGTGTTCCTCCATGTTACAAATATCAAAAATGGATCTTTCCAGGGCTGGAAAACCTGACAAAAGAGCTTTTTGGCGGAAACACGATTGGTGCCAATAATTTGAGCTGTTTTTTTTTTCCCCCCCAGTTCCAATGATTACGAAGCCATGATACACTCTTTTTGCTATAACATCTTCGCCCTTTCTCTTAGGCAAATTGGTGGTAACAGCAATGGTGGAAACTGGTTAATGGTAACTATCTGTCAGACAGTACACAAGGGGTAGGAATCAGATGGGAGAACGACATTGCTGCAGGGTTTTGACGGATCCGTACATCGATTACACCCTATCCAGTCTTGGACTGAGACAGCATGTTTACTTCTCATATTCCAAATTCCCCTGTCCACGGGTCTGACGGATTAAGCCATGGTAGAGATGAGGAACAAAAATAAATTAAAATTATTTTTTTTTTTTGCTGAGACTCTTCTCTTGTGTAATATCTTCCCACATTTCTTTCATCTCTGTCTTTTCTGATTCGGTTATATATGATGTAACATAATGTGCAACGGCAACTGAATTATCTGCAACATAGTCAATATCCATGTTTGCATTCCGCATTTTCAAAATAACTTGATCGTACTCATTAATATATTTTGACTGTTCTTTTCTTCTTAAGTTGTATGTATTCTTTGTTCCTTTTCCTTTAGAAATTATTGGACGTGGGAATCCAAAACAACACTTTGTATAAAATTTCATTTTAGACTTGTATTTCCTCAACTGTGACTTTGAAAACTTAAAACTTGTTGTCTCAAGCCCTTTTCTCCTCCTTCTCTTGGAATGTCACAGGTAACATACATCGGTGAAAGACAATGAAGTTTCATCAGTATCAGTTCCACATTTTGGAGCATTTTATATCCAGAATAGCATGTGTATATGAGGAGCATCTCTGGCTCGGTACTCTTTTCACCCCAAAAAATCAGTAACTTCTCCACGAGGACACTTATTTTTATTGCAGATAAATGACATCATAGTTTGAAACCTATGGTTAAAATACCTGCACACATTTACAGGATCCAGGTGTTTTCATTTCAATATTTTTTATATTTGAATTTCCTTCTCATAGAAATTCAAGTAAATCTTCCCATGCATATTCAGCACAGCTAAGTGTTACAAACCATGTTGATGTACCTATGTTTCCTAACATACATTTAAGTTTACTGTGATGACAAAACCAGTATTCATTAGTACCACATAGACATGCCATCAAATTAATTAACTGTGATTCTAAATTTTCATCTTTGTTTGTTGAACTTTGTCCATTAATTTTTTTGCAGAAATATGTGAAAGATGAACTCCTGTTTTTAATATGTGGTTCACTGCATATGAAAGAGCAGACAAATTACTTTCAAACAGAAGATGAAATATATATGGAATGCACTGTCAAAATCTTGGATCTTCAGAGTACACTCTTGTTGAGCGGTATTCTGAAGTTGGAATCCAAACAGGTCACTCATCAAATCTTCCACCTTCTCCAGTGGGGAACAGCTTTGGAAAATAACGAGCGTCTAAGCTTTTTCCCCATACACTCATTGGAGTTCCCTTTTCTTTTTTAATTTAAAATAAGTCAATGATGTTTCCGATCACTTCTTTTAAATGTAGAGGATGTATTGTGTAATGTTCATAAGTCTCTTCACTCCTGGACTTGTCCACTTTTTCTATTTGGCAACTTGAAATTTCTGATTCATCTTCTGAACATACTACCTGTTCATCAACATTTACAGTTTTTTAATAAATATTGTTCTCTACAAGAGATAATGTAGCCTTTTGAAGTTTATTAACAACTGCAAACTCTTGCCATATGTTTCGACTCTTTGTTGGGACGCCATTTACTAGAATACCAACTGGTTCATTTTTCTCTCTGTGTCCACCAACAGTTTCAATATTTTTCTTAAAATCTAAAGGTAAGTACACAACTTTTTCTTTCAGACCTCTTTGGAAATCAGTTGGTGGCAGCTTACCTGTTTTAGGCTCCATAGGAATTATGGCTTGAAATGGGTGTACAGATTGAATAAGAATTGACTCATATGTATTCAAATCTGCCAGTTCTTCTGGAATAGCTACTAACTCCAGGTTGTTCTGTACTGCTCTAGCTTTGTTCTCTCCTAATTTGATGTAACTATATTTACAAATACGTTGATCAGTACCCAACTCAAATCAACCTTCCACCAAAAAATAAAATAAGAACCAAATTGCTGCCACTTATCATTGTTTTCTTTTTTACTTTTTAAATATAAATTAACATTCCTAGTTTGACTTCTATAATAAGTACGTCGACAACAAATACAAACAAAGGGGCCGATTATGATTGCGGTTTTTCCGCATCCTCCGGGCCGGAGCCACCGCCGGCCCAGAGGATGCGGAAAAACCGCTGCGGAGCCACCAAGGGCCCACCGCCATATTAGGATGGCTGGTGGGTCTGGAATTCCGTCCGCCGCTATTCCGCCGCGGTTGAATTACAACCGCGGCGGAATAGCCCTAATATGGTGGCGGTGTCTAACAGACACCGCCAGCCATATTAGGAAAGACATGCTTTTCCGCTGAGGCTTTTCCGCTGTGGAAAAGCATACAGACTTTCACGCCCCCTGGGTGAAGGGTGTACATGGGTGCACATGGGGTTACCTATGGTACCCCCCTGCATTTGCGTGCACAAAGCAGCAGGCACTGCGCGGTGCCTGCCGCTTTGTGCATGCAAATGCGATGCATGCATTTTTAACCTTGCGGCGGGTGCAGCTTGAAGCTACACTCGCCGCAATGTTAAAGATAGAGGATGTGACCGCCACCCTGGCGGTCACATCCTAATCTGCTCAGAGGGAACGCCGCAGGCCCTGCGGACGTTCCCTCCTCCTCAGGGGTCACGGACGGACTCAAGTCCGTCCGCGATCCTAATCGTGCCCATAGTTTGGTTTTTCAGAGGACACTGTCTTAAACTTTGTAATTTCTTCTCCAAACTCATCAATACTAATCTCATTCCCGTGTTCTTCAACATCCACACTTATGAAGCTCTCACTTTCTACACACTCCTGATGTGAACCAAACAAATTAAACTGTATATCATCACAAATTTTTGGTACATCTGATAAATAACCGTGTAAAAGAGCCGTGTTCATTTTACTTACACATTATGCAGGAGTTTTTACATAGTACACTTTCCTTACTAACTTCCGCATTCCTGAGTGGTGTACTGGTAACATTCTTAAGTGGTGAAAAGTACTTTTACACACTTTTCTTGAAAGACAAGCCAGCAAATGTCCATACAACTTAGTATATTTTCTTTTTTACATGGATCTAGTCCTTGTAACATCCTAATCTTCTGTTTAACACTTTTTTTGGCATACTCTCATAAAGAATTTTGCAATATGTCGAAAGATTCCTGTTGAATACTGTAAATACTGCTACAATCCCACTTATATACAGGAGCTTGTGTACGCTTCCCACGCACTTCTTCAGCTATTGCAGAGAAATTAAAGATATACAATAGCAATGAAAGGAAAAAGAAGAGTTTTACAACAAAGCAGGAGGATGACATTTCTAATGGTAAAAAAACATTAGTTTTTGGCAAAGCAACACGTTAGAAGAAGGGAAGAACAATTTAAACAGATACGTGTGCGAATCTTTTGATGTAGAGTAATTCAAAATATTGTAAAATGTATAAAAGATTAGCAGCGTATAAGAAGCAACACATTGAAAGTATAGTAGATACTGCTTTTACAACAATTATTTATTTTAATATTGAAGAGAATGAGAACAATGGAGATGGAGAAAATAATGAAATTTATGAAAGAAAAGCAAAAGAAAAATACTTGTTAATAGAAGTAACTTTTGTCAAACTGTCACTGGTGAACGGAAGCACACTTCTACTAATGAGCCTTTCTTTAATGAAGAAAGCTACTTTGGGGGATATATGCACGTTGCCAGTAATAAATCGGGAAATAGAAACCAATTAGTGGGATCTGGATAGCACTGTAGGTACATATGTGGACTTAAGAACCGTAAACGTATTATATATTCTAACGTTGATGTAAAATGAAGTGTTTCATCTTGTATAAATGCATACTGATATATATGTACACCAATGCTATAATTGTACCACTTAATGTTAATAAACCAAAAAAAGAAGAAAGCTACTTTCAACAGAACACTTTAGTGTTTTCAGTTGATACTAGTAGTCGATGCTTTGAGATGAAAGATGGTTGTCCCATTCCAAAAGGAAAAAATGTTGTTAGTAGTGTGGAAGAGACACAGCTAAAACCCAAACTGCTGAACAGAATTACACAAAATTTGGCAGAAAGGTAGCTCTTGGTCCATAAAGTACCCTTTCTGTTAAATGGTATAAATCTGTTCAGTAGTTGCTGAGAAATGTAAAGATTTCTCAGATATACAACTGAGGCAGCGGTGGAATCGCGTCTCCTCCTGATCTCGTGCGTGAGATCTGATTGGCTGCTAAAACCTCAAACCAGGAAGTGTTGGCAGCCATCTTCACTAAGAAAACCGTTTAAGAAAAAAAGAAAAGAGGGCAGGGTAGAAACACCCTGACCCCCTAGGCCTCTTGGGGGGAAGAGGGAAGTCTCACTAGGACCCCCTAGGGCCAAAAAAACATTTTTTCAAAACAAAATTAAGCGGGAGAATTGCATTAGATTGGCAACTCTGACCTAAAATGAAAAGAAAAAGAAGTGCAGGCTCCAGAACATTGTTTAATAAGGCCCCTGGGTGCGCGAGGTTCTTGGGGCATTCAAAAATATCGGAGAGGGGTGCATGGGCCCCCCCTTCTAGAATGCCTAAAGCCCTGGGGACCGCCACCTCCCCGGGGCATTTTTTAATCTCTATGTGGACCACCACCTCCCGATGCTACACATAACAGTAATGGGGGGGCCGCGTGGCCCCTCTGCAGCCCCGGAGACTGCCACCTCTCCAGGGCTAAAATTAATAATGATTTGTGGGGGGTTCCAGCTTCCCCACACAGCCCCAGGGATTGCCACCACTCTAGGGCATAAATACTTTAATGACAGGGGTCTGTTGTCGACCCTCGGTTCTGAGGATTACCAACGCCACCAACTAGGGTCAGTTCCAGCAATGTCCCAGGGTGTCCAACCCCCGGGACATTGCAGTTTACTATGATGCTCCAGCCATGCCATAGCAAACAGTGTGCTCCGCTTTGAACAATCGAGAGCATTTTGCATCCTCTTGCTCAAAGCGGGGCACACTTTGCTTTTATACATGGGGCTGCTGTATTAGGGACTGAGTGGTTGTATGAGAGACTGTATGGGTGAGCGAGTGGATGTGTGTGTAGATCTGTGAATCAGTAAGTGGGTGTGTAAGTACTGGTATGCGTCTGTGAATGGGTTTGTGAATGGTTGAGTGGGAGTGAGTGTATGAAAGTTCTTATGTGGGTGTGAGTGGGTGCATTAGTGATTTTGTGGATGATGTCATCAGTGATGTCATCAGTCATGTCACTGACCATGTCATGAGTGATGTAATATGCGAGGTCATAAGCAGTGCATTGTGGTGGCACAAGTTATAGTTAGCTCAGCAAATTATAACTGCTGAATTTCTCAGTAAATTTATGTATATATATTTACATAATATATTTATATATATATAAATATGTGTGTGTTTTTGTGCATATATATATATATATATATATATATATATATATATATATATATATATATATATATATATATATATATATATATATATTACCTACTGCACGGTTGCCAGTAGGTAGCTATATTTAGGACCTTGTTTCTATTCAAAAAGCATTTTTTCTTTTCCCAATATTTTGGCGCCGGTTGGCGAATCTTCGCAACATTTTCAAAACTTATAGGCCGCTCCTATCTTGAAAGTTTCGGGGTGATTCAGCAAGTGGGGGCCGAGAAAAAAGGGGGGTCTCAAAACGTGTTTTGTCCATGTTAATTCCCATAGGAAACTTTAGACACAGCTACTGCTTGAACTGCTGAACGGAACTACACCAAATTTGGCAAAAAGTTAGCCCTTGTTTCAGAAATAACTCTTTTTGTTAAATGGTGTAAATCCATTCAGTAGTTACTGAGAAATTTTTAAAAAAAGAGGTTGAAAAATGCATTTCCCATAGGAAACTTTACACACGACTACAGCTGGAACTGCTGAGCGGAATTATACCAAATCTGGTAAAAGGGTAGTGATAGCTTCAGAAAGCATCCTTTTTAAATGGTGTAAACCCATTCAGTAGTTGCTGAGAAAAGCAAAAATAAAAGATTTGATATTTAGAGGCATGGAGGATCCGCGCACACTCCCGATCACAAGCTTTATTCTAATTGGCTGTCAACACTCCGAACCAGGAAAGGCGCCCCATTAGTAGAAGACTTCAGTGAGATGCATCATCCCTGCCTGGACAGTGCCTGACCTCAAGTGGACTTATTGAATTCCTTAGAAACATGGCCTCCCTTCCCCCTCACCCCCCACACTACTCGGTCTTTCCCTAAGGACACATGACTTCTTTCCTGACAGCGGAGTCCGAGGATTATGTCTGATGCCCAGTGGAGCTGCTCTGTTCAGCTAATGAGGAGATCGGACTTGCTTCACCCCCTGACCGTTCAACTGCCCAGCCGGACCCTGGGCACAATTTCTCCTCTTCTCCCTGTCTCGTCCACCCTCTCCCTCATTGTATTCACGCTGTTTTGCTTTTTCTTTGTCTACCTTCTATCCAGCTGTCTGTCTCTTATTCCGTCCTCCCCTCCTCCTCTTCCCTCTCCCCCTTCCCTCTCTACTGATCTCTCCATCTCTCCCGTTATGTCTCATATTTTGATGTAACATAAAATTGTTATTATTGTTGTAATTTTGATGACCTCATGTATAGCTCTCTGATACCTACGGGTCTAGCAAGCGCTATATAAAACTCTTTAAGTAAAATAAATAAAATAAAAGTTGGCAACCATCTTGTGCCTTGGTAACCGAATGTGACCTCGGGAGGGGGGCCACGTGCCCCCCCCTTCAATTTTTTAAATAAATTAATAAATAGGGGTCAGGCCCTGGGGGATGGGGTCCCCAGGGCCTATAAAATAGAAAAGGAAAAGGGGGCCACACAGCTCCCCTTCTTTTGAAAAAAGAAATAAAAAAAAGACCGGCATTGTGCCGGAGGCCCTGGCCCCTTCCAGTAACACTCTGGAAACGTGCCCTGTGGCGCGTTTTAAGTTGGGGAATTAATTCCCCTTCAATACTGGGAGTCCCTGGGGGACAACTATCCCACCAGGTACCTCCAGTATACGCCAATGAAAACAACTTTCCTAGGCAGTGAGATACATATGTATTACATTAATTTATTTGACATAATGTGGGGGATGACCCAAGCTCAGTGCAATTAATGGACAACTGTTTAAAACATGTTAGTTATTCTTTTATTAGTGTTTTTTTTTTAAAGTTCAAACATCAAAAAGCAATAGTCAAAAACATTTATATGTAAGTGCCTATACATCAGTTGTATTGTATTTATCATGCGTCACTCTATGCCTGCAAGGGTATTGTTTTGACTTATACTGGGTGCTCCCTTGTGTCTGGACAAAGCTAAACCTCTCTGAAGAGCTGTAATGACAGCGAAACACGTGTCGGGGTTGCTTTTATCAATTTCAAGTTGGCTTGGATGTTATTTTACCAATCCAAAGCTGTAATATTGTGCCTGGAGTGGTAAATTGCTTTTGTCATTTTACAGCTCGGCGTGGATAGCACTGTGCTAATCCTATGCTTAAAGACTTTGCTGTACAAATGGCAAAAGACTATGTCCATTTCTATCTCGGCGTGGATAGCACTGTGCTAGTCCTATGCTTAAAAACTTTGATAGAAAAGCAGACATTTGAGGTGAGCAAATTTAGAGTGTCCCTGGTGTTGAGGGTGCTCTATACAGGAGCTGCCCTCCACCTAAACTTGGGAACTACCCAGAGTTCTCACCTTCTTTTTTGCGTAATTTATGCGTCACTCTATGCCTGCAAGGGTATTGTTTTGATATATATATATATATATGTATATATATATATATATATATATATCCAGGCAAAACCTTCTCTCAAAAGACAGAAGGGGCCGACACATGCTCGGTGCTTAACAGGAGACTTTAATTTGCCAAATTCATCTGCTTGCAGCAACAAATCGTTACATCAGTGAAACGCTAGGCAGACGCGTTTCAGGCCTTCGCCTTTCTTCAGTGCCGGTTTCCCTTCTGCGCTGACATCGCACCTGGGGGCCAGATTAAATATACGGCAGTCCACTCCTACTGGAGTTAGTTGTCACGCCCATTACCCTTGATTGCAGAAGGCGCAGGTCCCAAACCCTGTCCACTCCGGGTTTTGTAAGAGCCGCTGCAGGGTCCTTAATACAGTGATTAGGTCCCCGAACACCATGTGGTGCCCCACCTAACTAGCCACGAAAACAAAACTCTTCGGACAGTCTTTCTGGGAGGCATTGATGGTAAGTCTCTTTGAGTAAACACCTTTACCCATTTAGTACTGGTACCTCTCTCCCCAACAGTAGTGAAGATCGCAGTCGATGTTTGTACCTGTTGGGGGGGCGTCGCGCTGTATTTTCAATACCACACCAAACTTTTCACAAGCTGGCGCGAAGCTCCAGAACGAGAGGGCGTGTCGGTAACTCGGGGCTTGCAACCCGAGAAAACATCCAGACAAAACCTTCTCTCAAAAGACAGAAGGGGGCGACACATGCTCGGTGCTTAACAGGAGACTTTAATTTGCCAAATTCATCTGCTTGCAGCAACAAATCGTTACATCAGTGAAACGCTAGGCAGACGCGTTTCAGGCCTTCGCCTTTCTTCAGTGCCGGTTTCACTTCTGCGCTGAAATCGCACCTGGGGGCCAGATTAAATATACGGCAGTCCACTCCTACTGGAGTTAGTTGTCACGCCCATTACCCTTGATTGCAGAAGGCGCAGGTCCCAAACCCTGTCCACTCCGGGTTTTGTAAGAGCCGCTGCAGGGTCCTTAATACAGTGATTAGGTCCCCGAACACCATGTGGTGCCCCACCTAACTAGCCACGGAAACAAAACTCTTCGGACAGTCTTTCTGGGAGGCATTGATGGTAAGTCTCTTTGAGTAAACACCTTTACCCATTTAATACTGGTACCTCTCTCCCCAACAGTAGTGAAGATCGCAGTCGATGTTTGTACCTGTTGGGGGGGCGTCGCGCTGTATTTTCAATACCACACCAAACTTTTCACAAGCTGGCGCGAAGCTCCAGAACGAGAGGTTGTGTCGGTAACTCGGGGCTTGCAACCCGAGAAAACATCCAGACAAAACCTTCTCTCAAAAGACAGAAGGGGCCGACACATGCTTGGTGCTTAACAGGAGACTTTAATTTGCCAAATTCATCTGCTTGCAGCAACAAATCGTTACATCAGCGAAACGCTAGGCAGACGCGTTTCAGGCCTTCGCCTTTCTTCAGTGCCGGTTTCACTTCTGCGCTGACATCGCACCTGGGGGCCAGATTAAATATATACGGCAGTCCACTCCTACTGGAGTTAGTTGTCACGTCCATTACCCTTGATTGCAGAAGGCGCAGGTCCCAAACCCTGTCCACTCCGGGTTTTGTAAGAGCCGCTGCAGGGTCCTTAATACAGTGATTAGGTCCCCGAACACCATGTGGTGCCCCACCTAACTCCCATTTTCAGTGTCTTTTCTTTTATTGGTGTTCCAGGTACAAACTCTTGTGATATGGCCCAATGCGTTTAAAACTTTGCAGTCCTTGCTCACATGCCTCATGGTTGACAATACGGCATGCCGTGCTTTCAAACCTCTTTTTTGTGTAATTACAATTGAGCTCATATGAGCGTCGTAGTGACTCCACCATTACTGATGTATTGTGGTATTGAATGTTTACCACTTGACAAGTACAATGACAATTCTGAAATAGGTAGGTATATTGTCATCAAATGTGCTGACATATTGCCCAGTATGTCACCGCATAATGAAATCTGCCATATGTTCAGTGAAAAGGAAGAACCTTCCAGCCACACGAAATAGCTTCATTTGGGGGAGGTGCGTCTCCCGGTTGGCACAAACTGCAAAGTTTTAAACGCCATGGGCTCGCCGTATTGTAAACCCTGAGGCCCGTGAGCAAGGACCGCAAAATTTGAAACCCGTTGGGCCAACCACTTTTATTGGCTCCGGATGAAGACAGCCTCAGATACATTCTGCAGGTCATGTTTCACATCCCAGGCCAGTGGGAAAGCAAGGAAGAAGCTAAAGACTCCTCTGGTTCCATTTCCTGCATTAGATACCCCTTTTGAGAGGGTGGGCATCAACATTGATGGAATATAGCATGTTACACCGCATGCTAAAACATCGCGTACTATTACAACAAGGTTTTTACAACAACCGCGTTGCTAGTTCGCAATACCTTTACATCGCAAGTCATTACAACAACTTGCTGTAGAGGGTGTGCTGGACGTAGGAATAGTATTATTTACTATTCCTACTCCAGTTTGCGCAACACCAGGGAAAGTGTTTGATTGTATATGCAATACCTTTGCGCCCCCTTCAGCAAGTCATTGTAATGACTTGCGATGTAAAGGTATTGCGTACTAACAATGCAGTCATTATAACGACCCCGTTGTAATAGCATTGCAGTGTTTTAACAGTGTTGTAAATGCTGTTTTCCCACAGTGTTGGTCCCCAAAATTGCCTTAAGCAACAGTTTTATCCTGGGTCAGCTGAGTGACCTCCAGTTCTGAGCTACAGGACACTCCAAACTCCAAAGACCTTTCTGCGACTGACATTCCTGGACCTGCGACTGAACCTGACTGAGCCCTGCTGGTCTCTGCTGGAGTGCCTTCTTACTCCCCAAGATGTGCCTCTCAAGACTTGGACCCTTGGTGTGGCATCAGTTGAGCTCCTCCTTGAAGAAAATGAGAATCCTGAAGATGTGGCTCTTCACAAGCTTGCTGCTCTCGCCGCACGCCATTCTGATGCTCAAGTGATACCAACTCTTTGCGCTACAAACAGAACTCTTCCCACTGGGCTTTAGAAGGTAACTTTTTCAGCAGGACTAACTTGGCCCTTGTATCCGCCACATGGTCCATCGTAGTTGGCCTGAAACTTGTGACTTTCTCCCAGTCTTGCACAACCAGATACCCGTGAGTGGAGTAACGTGCTTTTAGATTTTATACTTACCTTAGATCTTTAAAAGTGCATATCTCTGGTTCTGCTGATTGTTTTTTTGTCATTTTGGTGACAAGTAATTTTAAATGTAATTGGTGTGTGATTTTTCTTGTATTGTGTTTTCACTTTATTGCTGGTTGTGTGCTCAATAAATACTTACACAGTGCTTCTATGTTAAGTTGGTTGGTTTTGTGCCAAGCTACCAGAGGGTTAAGCACAGGTTAATTTAGTGACTTTTTATGGTTCAACCTGGCAAGGACTGCAGCTTTTGCTTGAGTAGGATTTCATTGCCCTCAACCAAAAAAACTGTTTCTCACAGATGTTAATGATGCACTGACAAGACCTGGGGAAGTGCCACTGATGCAGTTGAAGCCCTGATATCTGCTTCCAATACAGAATGTATGCCTTGTAACTATTGAAGCCCTTTTGAGAATGTTGGTGAGGCAGACCCTATCAATAAATGTAAATATATGCCAGACAAAGGATGTGATAACCTCTTCTCGAGCTCAGTTTGTACACTTATCCACTTAAAGAATTGTTGTCTTGGCTATGTGCCTTATGTGTAAAAACATGCTTTTTCCTGACAAATATGCTGATTGCTTATTGTTTGACCTATGTTTTATTAGGTTTTATAACACACAGCAAAAACCCAAATACTTAGGGGCCAATTCTGATCTCGTTCCGGGTGCCCTCCGAGACGTGTCGGTAGCCTTACCTTACAGCCGAATCGTACCAGGAGCGGAACTGTCCGAGTGATGAAGTACGATGCGGAAAAGTGCCAAATTCCCGACCGACACGTACGCTCCGACTCCCTCCACAATTTCCGTCCGAGCCTGACCCGTAAACACACAATCCGCATCACACAGCTCCATAAACACAGGTACTTCCGGCCGGTCAAGTACGATGCATACTTCCTACAGTTCCGGACAGGTCGCCACATACAGCACGCTACAGCACCCAGAAGAGCTGCATATCAGCTATGAATCGCGCCACTAACACAATCCACGGATTAGAAAAGGAGCAGCTAGCAATGGTTCAACAACATGAATCAAATAGCGCAGGTCATACCAGTCCTGTACATATATGACCGGATCAGGAACAGACGCAGACGGCAAGTCGGACACTCACCATACAAACAAACGACACATACACACCCAATGTCACACACCCCCAGGGTGTCCAGACCCATGGCCACCACCACTGCCACCCCACCCATAGAAGCATGTTGCCCACCCATACTGCCACCCCACCCATAGGGGCATGTTGCCTATCATTGATGCCACCCCACCCATAGGGGCATGCTGCCTATCACTGATGCCATCCCACCCATATGTGTCATGTTGCATATCACTGATGCCACCCCACCCATTGAGGCATGTTGCCCACCCATACTGCCACTCCACCCATATGTGTTAATTTGCCTATCAATAATGCCACACCACCCATATGTGTCATGTTGCATATCGCTGATGCCACCCACCCATATGTGTCATGTTGCCTATCACTGATGCCACCCCACCCATAGGGGCATGTTGCATATCACTGATGCCACTCCACCCATAGGGCCATGTTGCCTATCACTAATGCCACCTCACCCATATGGGCATGTTGCCCACCCATACTGCCACCCCACCCATAGGGGCATGTTGCCTATCACTGATGCCACCCAACCCATAGGGGAATGTTGCCCACCCACATTGCCACACCACCCATAGGGGCATGTTGCCTATCACTGATGCCACCCCACCCATAGGGGCATGTTGCATATCACTGATGCCACCCCACCCATAGGGGCATGTTGCCTATCACTAATGCCACCCCACCCAAGGGGCATGTTGCCCACCCATAGGTGTCATGTTGTGTATCACTACTGCCTCACCCACACATAGGGGTCAGTGTGTCTGACAATATTGACACCCCCACCCGTAGGGTGGATGATGCCCTCCGAGACGTGTCAATAGCCTTACCTTACGGCCGAATCGTACCAGGAGCGGGACCGTCCGAGCGATGAAATACGATGCGGAAAAGTGCCAAATTCCCAACCGACCTATACGCTCCGACTCCCTCCACATTTCCCGTCCGAGCCTGACCCGTAAACACACGATCCGCTTCGCACAGCTTCATAAACACAGCTACTTCCGACCAGGCAAGTACGATGCATACTTCCTACGTTCCGGACGGGTTGCCACATACAGCACATCACAGCATCCGGAAGAGCTGCATATCAGCTACAAATTGCGCCACTAACACAATCCACGGATTCGAAACGGAGCAGCTAGCAACGGTTCGAGACGGAGAAACATGAATCCAATCGCGCAGGTACCACCAGTCCTGTACATATATGACCAGATCAGGAACAGACGCAGACGGCGCAGACGGTAAGTCGGACACCCACCATACAAACAAAGGACACGTACACACCAAATGTCACACACCCCCAGTGTGTCCAGACCCTGTCCACCAGCAACAGGCCTCCTCAGTGAACCCATGGCCACCACCACTGCCACCCCACCCATAGGGGCATGTTGCCCACCCATACTGCCACCCCACCCATGGGGACATGTTGCCTATCACTGATGCCACCCCACCCATAGGGGCATGTTGCCTATCACTGATGCAACCCGACCCATATGTGTCATGTTGCCTATCACTGATGCCACCCCACCCATAGTGGCATGTTGCCCACCTATACTGCCACCCCACCCATATGTGTCATGCTGCCTATCACTAATGCCACACCACCCATATGTGTCATGTTGCCTATCACTGATGCCACCCCACCCGTATTTGTCACGTTGCCTATCACTGATGTCACCCCACCCATAGGGGCATGTTGCCTATCACTGATGCCACCCCACCCATAGGGCCATATTGCCTATCACTAATGCCACACCCACCCATAGGGGCATGTTGCCCACCCATACTGCCACCCCACCCATATGTGTCATGTTGCCTATCACTGATGCCACCCCACCCATAGGGGCATGTTGCCCACCCATACTGCCACCCCACCCATAGGACATGTTGCCTATCACTGATGCTGCCCCACCCATAGGGGTATGTTGCCCACCTATACTGCCACCCCACCCATATGTGTCATGTTGCCTATCACTGATGCCATCCCACCCATATGTGTCATGTTGGCTATCACTGATGCCACCCCACCCATAGGGGCATGGTGCCCACCCATACTGCCACTCCACCCATATGTGTCATGTTGCCTATCACTAATGCCACACCACCCATATGTGTCATGTTGCCTATCACTGATGCCACCCCACCCTTAGGGGCATGTTGCCCACCCATACTGCCACCCCACCCACAAGGGCATGTTGCCTATTACTGATGCCACTCCACCCATATGTGTCATGTTGCCTATCACTGATGCCACCCCACCCATAGGGGCATGTTGCCTATCACTAATGCCACCCCACCCATAGGGGCATGTTGCCCACCCATACTGCCACCCCACCCATATGTGTCATGTTGCCTATCACTGATGCCACCCCACCCATAGGGGCATGTTGCCTATCACTGATGCCATCCTACCCATATGTGTCATGTTGCCTATCACTGATGCCAACCCACCCATAGGGGCATGTTGCCCACCCATACTCCCACCCTACCCATATGTGTCATGTTGCATATCACTGACGCCACCACGCCCATCAGGGCATGTTACCCACCCATACTGCCACCCCATCCATAGGGGCATGTTGCCTATCACTGATGCCACCCCACCCTTAGGGGCATGTTGCCTATCACTAATTCCACTCCACCCAAGGGGCATGTTGCCCACCCATACAGCCACCCCACCCATATGGTAATGTTGCCTATCCTTGATGCCACCCCACCAATAGGGGCATGTTGCCCACCCATATGTGTCATGTTGTGTATACCTACTGCCTCACCCTATCATAGGGGTCAGTGTGTCAGACAATATTGACACCCCCACCCATAGGGTGGATGATGCGCCACACATCCATCAAACATCAACCACAGCTATATCAGCCAAATATATTTCCCCACAACATCATGCCAACAGTGGGCAGTGCCTAACAAATTTCCCCAACAGTGAATTTTATTTACGACACACAATGTAACTACTATCACATGTGTGACCAACACCAGAGTGTGGGCTATACAAGTCAAGCTTGGCAATAGCACTGGGTCAATGTGTTCAAACCCCCCATCAGTGTGTACATCCAATGTAAAATGTGTTTACACAAACTGCAGCTAAAGTTGAGCATTGTGGCAAAGGGTCTAAATCCCCCATCATCACAGTGACCTCGAGGTAAGTGTCATCATGGAAATTTCAGCACATGCCTAACAGTATATATGATTCCTGGTCATGTCAGCACAACACTTGTTCAGTCAACCATCATTTATCACCCTATGTAGGCACTGGTGACAAAAGCCTGGGTACGGTAGTGCCCCTTAAACCACCTGCACATACACAATACATATGTCTAGCAAGTTGCACACAGGACACAGTTAACTTCACACCAATGATGCCCACACCTGCATGTACAGTTTAGATGGGCCAACAGTCAGGGAAAGTGACAAATTGTAAAATGTGAACAACATCATATGTGCATGGGTGAAAGCCACAGATGTGGCCATGCCAAGGAAATGTTAACATCCCTGTGTTAAATTAGTCAATCTTGACACACCCAGTCAGCTGCAAAGGATGACATGGATACCAACCTGAACAGGAAATATATGTCATGGTCCACATGGAGTACATCATATCAATACCTCAGTATCAGACATTTTTAAATCCTGCATCATCACAAGGTCAGGGTAAACAGCATCAACATAATGTACAGCTAAATGAAATGCACAAGGATAATAAAATATGCTTTATTCAGTGAATTCAAAGCTGAAAGTAAAAATCTAAAACAAAATTAAGTTGAAAGTCCTCTCAAATACAACGTCCAATGATGGTGTGAGTCACACCTGTCACCCGTTGCTTCCCTGCACTGCTAAGGACTGGGGAAATCCACTCTGAGGGGAATACATGTGGCAGGCCAGGCACCGCAGGGACAGGATCAGGGCTCATCAGAAGGAGGCTGTGAAGGGGTGGTGGGTGCAGGAGTCAGTGGCAACTGCAGTGGAGGTGTCTGACATGGTTTGTGCCGTCACGACTGTGGGGCACAACTCTGATGGGGTGGGTGCTTGAACCACTGCAGTGGGCAGGTCAGGTGCAGTGGACATGGTCCCCACTGCAGTGCCCATGTCAGACTGGGTGGTCGTGGACTCCACTGCAGTGCCTAACCCCATGGGAGTGGAAAGGGTTGCCGGAGAGGTTGGCAGCACAGCTGGGGGGGGCCACGGTCCCCACACTAGATGCACTTACAGACAGACTGGTGGTGGTGTAAGTGGAAAAGCAAGTGGGAGTTGGGGAGGGCCTGAGCATGTTGGGGATGATGTATCTCTGGGTGGGGGAACCTGGGAGATGGAGTGGCGGGGTAAACTGTGATGTGCTGACCTGTGGGAGATGGGGTCTGCTCTTCCTGGTATGGTGTGTCTTGCGAGTGGGGGCCTCAGTCTGCCTGCGCCTGGGGGAGGGTAGCCGGGTGTGAGGGGCACTCTTCTCTTTGTGTGGGGACTTCCTCTTCCCCCTGTAGTCTGGATCTACTAGATCAGAGGGGAAGAGGCCTAGGTCACACAGGAAGAGCTTCTTAGGAAATGGGGTTGCAGGTGAGGTAAGGAAAGGGCTCTTGGAGGGAGGGGGATAGGGGGACTGCGGAGTGGTTGTGGATGCCTGTGTGTGTGTTTGCGACCCATCCCCTGTGTGTGTGGTATCAGTCCCCTGACTTTGCTTGTGTGCACGTTTTGACTTTTGTTTGTGTGATTGTGTGCTGTCTGTGTCTGTGTGTTTGGGTGACTGTGCTGGTGTGTGTGTGCTAGGGACAGGTAGGGTGCTAGGAGTTGTTGATGAGGCAGAGGCTGAAGGAGTGAGGGACTGCTGGAGGAGGGATACTGCTGCCGTCAGGGAGGAGGCCATGGACTGATTGGTCCTCTGTAAGGCAGAAATGCCCGATGAGATACCCTCTATGAACGACACCAGTTGTGTCAACAGACTGGTGTGTGCATGGAGGACACTCAGCATTGATGTCTGCCCTACATGGATCTGTTTAAGCAAGTACACAGACTCCACACTCAGGGCAGCAGGGGACACAGGGGCAGGGGGTGCGGTGCCTGTCCGGAAGGAGACATGCTCCAGAACACGGGAGCTGCCATGGCTCTCTGGGATGGGAGCCGAGGGGAGGGTGGTGGTGGCAGGAACAGCCTCACAATCTGTAGTTTGCTGACTGCTGACACCCGCCCCCACAAGGGATAGATGAACCTTGGGGACACTGCGGAAATGATTGATAGATTTTTTGCACTTTTTCTACGAAGAAAATAGCAAGTTCCTCGCACTGCTGTGCAGATGTTATACTAGTAGGGTTAGCTCTGTTGCTCTTGAGTTCATTAACAATTTTAAAAATACATTTTGTGGGGTTAGGACTATTTTTAATTTCCTCCGCGTAAAACGCAGCACGTGCAGAACAAATAGCTTTATGGTAAAGCTTTACTTTAGTCAAGTAGATTATTTTGTCTCCGCCACTATACTCCCTTCTCCATACTCGCTCTGCCCTCTTACATTCCTTCCTCAGGTCTCTCAGAGACTCGCTATACCATGTGCTTGAATTAGACGTTCGCCCCTTTGTCCATTTGGCCGGAATGAGACTCTCAGAGACTCGCTATACCATGGGCTTGAATTAGACGTTCGCCCCTTTGTCCATTTGGCCGGAATGAGTGCTCGTGATCGGTGGTCGCCTGGGAGGCGGTGGACACCAGAGGAGTACGAGTCGGCTGGGGGCTCCCGCGCTTTCACCGGACAATCGGCGGAGACGGATGTCTAGAGCCGGTTACAGAACTTGCGGCCACTGAGGAGACTGGCATCGCTGGGCACGAGACCCGTGACTGGAGTCCATCGGGAAACCTGGGCTGCCTACTGAAGGTCTCCGAACCGCCTACAGTCTTCCCCATCATCACCGGATCGGTCCTAGGGTCGGGACTCGCTCTGGGAGTATTGCCACCGAGGAGACTGGCATCGCTGGGCACGAGACTCGTGGCTGGAGCCCACCGGGAGAGCTGGGCTGCCCACTGGAGGTCTCCGAACAACCTACAGTCTTCCCCATCATCACCGGATCGGTCCTAGGGACGGGACTCGCTCCGGGAGTATCGTGCCTATGCCCAGGCGGATCTAACGGAGGGCAAATCTGGAGGCAATGTGGTCGGGACTGGGGATGCACACGGCATCGATGACTGAGACGGGCTGAGATGCTTCACGGCCCGACTGCGACGACGGTCTACACCCTCGTCCTGCACCGTCGCACGCTCCCGCACCAGCGAGTATGGCAATTCGAGGCGCCTCCCCTGTGCCCGGCATGCGAGATCGAGCAGCTTCAGTGCAGCCTGCTCTCTGAGAGCCTGAATTGCAGCGCGGGGCTGCCTGCTGCCCAGACCTACAGTTCGGCGCCTCACCTTGGTTCTCACTCCCCGCACCCCCTCTGCTGCTGCCGGGACCTACCATAAGCTGAAATGCAGACCGTGCAGGGGGTGGATACGCGCGTCTGCTGACGACCACTATGTCCTGAATCTTAAAAGGTATCTGCACTCAATTATTATCTTGGACTTTCTTGTCATTCTTTCCATTGTCTGTCCGGAATCTTAAAAGGTTTCTGCACTCAAATTACAATCTTGGACATTCATGTCGGTCTTCCATTGTCTAAAATGGCTGGGGCCATAAACTGGAGCAATAAATCGCCTCCACTGCCCCCAAATGACCACGAGGCTGCACAACAACTCGGCCAGGGGTCACCAAAACAGAGATAAGACTTGTTCGTCCCCACCAAGCAACATAGAAGCTGGACTAACTCGACTTACCCCAGATTAGAAAGGGAAACTAAACTCTCTAAACCCTAACAACAACAGACAGAGGACTACTATTCTTGTCTCTCTCTATCCTATTTGGCGGCCATCTTAGAATAGTCCTCCATCCTGGTGGCCATCTTAGACTAGTCTTCCTCAGTAACTGACCATAGTCTATTCGCAATTTTTATTTTTATTTTTATTTTTATTTTTATTTTCATTCTTATAGCCCTGTAACTTCACCCACCCACACACACACCCCCTCATCTACCCCCTCATCTACCTACACAATCTCATTCTCAATTTTTCTTTTTCTTTTCATTCTTATAGCCCTGTAACTTCACCCACCCACACACACCCCCCCTCATCTACCCCCTCATCTGAAATGAAATGAAAAATTGCACTTGTATAGCGCGTAACTACCCGGAGGCCTCGCAGCGCTTATGACTGATTGCTTAACGCGAGCTTAGGGTGGTTCAGCAAGTTTTAGCAAACAAGTGCGTTTTCAGGGCTTTCCTAAAGGACATGTGATTGCTGTTTCCTCGAATAGGGAGAGGGAGGGAATTCCAAAGTCTGGCCGCCGAATGGGAAAAAGAGCGGCCGCCCCAGCGAGCTCTGTTGACTTTGATGGATGTTGCCAACTGAAGGGTGCCAGAGCGAAGGGGGCGGGATGGAACATAAGGCTTGGCTATGGAATGAAGAATTGCGGGGCCAGCTCGATGAAAGGACTTGTGCAAAATGCACATGGCCTTGAATTGCACTCTTGACGCCATTGGGAGCCAGTGAAGTTCCTTTAGGGCCTCCTTCGCTGACTGCCAGCGGGGCAGGTTGTAAAGTAGGCGAGCAGCGCTATTCTGTGTGACTTGAAGCTTCTGTATAACGGAGGCCGGGGCTCCCATATAAAGAGCGTTCCCATAGTCCAGACGGGAGAGAATCAAGGCCTGGACCATGACCCTCCTCGCCTGGAATGGGAGCAGAGGAAGCACCTTACGGAGCATCCTCATCAGCCCAAAGCAGGTGGCGGCAGTCTTGGTGGCTTGGACCGAAAAATCGAGTGCTTTGTCAAGCCAAATCCCAAGGCTCTTTATCTGGGACTTGGGGACAGGGGGCAAGCCCAAACATGGTGGCCAGATGGATGCAAGGGCAGACCTACACAATCTCATTCTCAATTTTAATTTTAATTTTTATTTTCATTCTTATAGCCCTGCAACTTCACCCATTCTCACACACACCCCCCCTCATCTACCCCCTCATCTACCTACACCATCTCTCCCAAAATGGAACGCAATGGCAAGCACACATACAAAATTAACTACCCACTCGAGCTCACCAAAAAAACGCCAAACGCTTTAAACACAACTTCCTGAAGGCCTACCCTGAAACCCCGTTTGTGGACACCTACTTTTCACTGATCAATGGAGCCACGAGCACCGATATCATCTTCTACACTATACGTAGAGCACAATGGAGGAAAGCGCTCCTCTCCTTTCTCTCTATCTCCACCACCAGAAAATCCGCTCATGGTCTAACACTTTCTATCACACCATCCCAACTCTTCCCAGGCAGTGCCACCATCTCTATCTACAACAACGGGATCATCCTATTTCAATCCTCAGACAGGAACCTTGACCTACTCGACAACCTGTTCCCCACCTTCATAGAACATATCTCCAACCGTCGTACCTCCACACCTAGTACCCAAGACTACACAACACCCTCCACCTCCTATCCTCTATCTAACACTCCTAACCTAGCACAGCATCTGAACGACACGCACCTCTCCCCTCCCCCCAGTGCTCTAGTCAGTCACCCACCTGCTGTAACTTCGTCACACCCCTCAATCACAGGCGTAGATCACTCCCCTTCATATACCCTTCACACCCCCACCCCACCTACCCCCCACCTCACACCTCCTACGAGTTTCACAGAACCCACCACCTCCCTGAACTTATCTCCCCCTCCCTGCGGCAGGACCATCTCCCACTCTATCTCCCCCCCACTCTCACTCCCCATTACCCCACTCTCCCAACTAGTCTCTCAGAACACGCCACCTCCCTTCCCTTACCTTATCCCCTCCTCCTCTCTCCCCCCCTTTCTCAGCCCCCACTACCTTACCTGCACTCCCACCATCTTCAGCCTACACTCATCCCCCAACTCACCTTCGCCGCCTCCCACCAACACCCTCACCTATGCCACCAACCTCCCCCCTACCTCATCCACACCCTGCACCCCCAAACTCTCTCACCTGCCGAATGCCATCCCACTTACTATTACCGCAGAGCCCTGCACTAACGCTAGCGTACCCCTCCCCCCACTCTAGTTCCCTGTTCAACCAGCCCACGCCTCTCATCCCCAACATCATCCCCAATCCAACTCTAGACATGATTATGTCCACCCTCCTCCAAGTCAAAGAAGATCTTCACACCATCAAAGAACTTCTCTTCATACACCCCAGACACCCCCTACCCACCACCACTTCCTCGCCCAACAAGTCCCCCACCCTCCCCACAGACCCTTTCACTCAATACTCCCCGCATTGGCCCTCTTTCCCCGCTCGCAAACACACCAACCACCCCGACGCGCCCTTAATCCCCTTTCGGACCACGACATACACACCCTCCTCATATGTCCCAGGTCCCTTAAACCACTCAACCACCACACACCTCCCCATACCCACGATTCTCTCAAATCCCCTTAGGCCCCCGACACAAAGCAACAGAAGCTCTGTCCCCAATAACCTCAGAAAAGTCCCCCTCTCTCTAGAACACTCGACCACCCTTCTCACCCCCAGACTCAAATGCATCCTACCCAACTGCAGATCGGCCCCTAGACATTCCTACGACATCGCGGATCTCATCATAACAATGGACCTTGACCTAGCCATTCTGACTGAAACCTGGCTAGCTGAATCCTCTAACCCTATAATGGACATTCTAGTCCCCCCAACTACCACATCATTAGACTCGACAGGTCTGGCAAGACGGGCGGGGGAATCGCATGCATTTTTAGGAGCAACCTCTCTGTTACTAAAGTCACCTCCCCCTCCCTCACTTCCTGTGAACTCATCTGCCTCGATATCACCAGCGAGGGCAAACCTGTATGCTCTTTACATGTCATCTACCACCCGCCCGGGGACAACCTCACCTTCACCGAACAACTCATGGACACGATTTCATCCAATGCCGGATTGCAGAACACTCAAATCTACCTGGGTGACTTCAATCTCCACTGGAACGATCAAAATGACGCAGTGGTAAATAGTCTCAAAACTTTCCTTAATGCGCTGGACCTCACCCAAATCTGCAACAGCCCGACACATGACAAAGGCTCTATCCTCGACCTTATCATCGCCAAAGAGGACTCTACCCAACTGGGGGCAATCCAACCCTGTGACTGGTCAGACCACCACATTATCACATTCTTCATCAACGAAAAAGTTAAACTTAACCCGGCACAACCCACCAAATCCAAGATCTGGAAAAGGGACCTGATGAAACTTACCCCCAACTCCTTGCCTTTCCACACCTGCAGTCTCCTCCTTCCCCCTTCGGGTGCATCTGACGTACAATTTCTGACCGACCTCTACCTCGACTCTATGACCTCAATAATCAACGAAGCCACCCCCCTGCAACGGAAGAGAGTCTCCACCAAGAACTCGAACCCATGGTATGATGGTAGACTCAATGAAGACAGACGTGCCATGCGAATGGCAGAGCGCACCTGGAGATCAGACCCCTCAGCACTGCACCTTCAAACTCTTAAGAATAAGAGAAATGCCTACTTTAGGAAAATCAAGCGCTCGAAATCTGACTTCTTCAGCCTCCAGCTCGACCAAGCAAAAACCCGACCAAGAAAACTGTTCGAACTAGTCAAAACTCAAACCAAGGAACAACCTCTACAATCAAACAGCTCAACAAGCGATATACCATCCTGTGAAGACTTCTCTGCTTTCTTTAAGCTAAAGACTGATAATATAAGAAGTGATCTCCTCAATGATGTAAGCCGATACCCCAGCCACATCAGCATAACTACCACTCAACCTAAAAACAACGCGGCATGGTCGTCCTTCGACACCTACTCTGAAGAAGCAATTAACAAACTGCTCGGCACCTTGAAACCCTCTAATCACCTCACAGACCCCTTACCTGCTAATGCTGTAAAAGACTTCACCCTCCTGCTCCTCCCACTCTGGACTAAAATCATTAACAGTTCCCTGCAACAAGGACTCATCCCGGACTCCCTCAAGGTGGGGCAAGTCACACCGATACTCAAGAAACCTACAGCTGACCCTACTGACCTAAACAATTACCGCCCTATCACCAATAGTCCCACCCTGGCCAAACTGCTAGAAAAATGCGTACAACTCCAACTGACAAAACACATTCATCAGTTTGACCTCCTCAACCCTCATCAATCAGGCTTCCAAGCAAGACATAGTACGGAAACGGCTATGAAGCACATAATTGATGACGCCCTCCAAATCCTTGATCACAACGATTCCTGCCTCCTCATCCTACTTGATCTCTCCTCAGCATTTGACACTGTCAAACATGAGAATCTGCTGGAGCTGTTAAACACCAGAATGAGTTTATCCGGAACTGTTCTCAAATGGTTCCCTTCCTTCCTACATAACCGGTCTCAGAAGTTCAAGATCAACGTGTTGTCCTCATCTGTGCCTGTAACATTAGGCGTTCCACAAGGATCTTCCCTTTCCCCCACATTGTTCAACCTAGTCATGGAACCACTCACCACCTTGCTTCAAGCTTCTAATGTACACTTTCACATGTACGCCGATGACACTCAACTCTACCTCAAACTACAATCCCCGGAAGACATCAAACTTCTGAACTCCACGCTCAGAAACACCCAATCATGGTTGGCCGACAACCACCTCAAACTAAATGCTCTGAAAACTGACTTCCTTCTGATCTCACCTCCTGCAAAAATCGCCATCACCCAAACCTGGCTCAAGCACCTAACTGCACTCAATGTCCAACCCACCATCGTGGACTCCGCGAAATCCTTAGGCATCACACTTGACGCCAATCTCAACATGCAGCAGCACATTAGCAAAGCAACCAAAGAAGCTAATTTCCAAATCAACACTTTGAGGAAACTTAAACCCTTCTTCCCAGCTAAGGACTTCCAAACTGCTGTACAATCCCTAGTCATCCCACGCATAGACTACGGAATTGTGGCTCTCAGCGGACCCCCCTATCAACAACCGCACCCCTAAGAGCCTCCTTGAACGCTGCAGCGAGACTTATCACTGGATCAAGGAAATATTCACATATATCCCCTGACTTAAAGTCCCTGAACTGGCTGCCGTTTGAAGCCAGAATACAGCTGAAAATCGTCTGTATGACACACTTGGCCGTACACCACAAGTCACCCGACTACCTCACTCAAAAGCGGACTATATCAGGAGGCTCGAGATCCAATAGAAGCACAAAAAATCTCCTCCTGAAACCTCGAAGATTCCAGAAGGAAAAAACATACAAACGCTCCTTCTCGGGAATGGCACCCAGGATCTGGAATGCACTCCCCCCTGAAACCAGGCTTATCTCCTCCACTGCATTTTTTAAGAAAGAGGTAAAAGCCATCCTTATGGCTAAATTCACCTGAACTCTACTTTTATTGGATCGAAGACTCTGCACCATTCTTGTATTATTGGTTTTCTGATTGTCTTTTTGTATTATGTTTTTATCTGATTGCTATCTTATTTTGCTATTCACTTACTACCGACTACTATACTGTACCCAATAGTTTGTTTAATCACCCTCTTGTTTCCCCCAGCCCTTGTTTTCTGTAAAGCGCTCTGATATCTGCAAAGATCTTGTTCACGCTATATAAAACTTTGAAAATAAATATGAGTAGCCTCTGATATTAATTGTTCCAGCTGTAGGGCTACCAGATCCGCCAGTAAGTTATGAATAGTCGTATCTTGGGCTTGATCAAAATGGAGATTCAAATCTCCCAGAATCGAGAAATTAGCAGATCCCACCACCAAGGAACTGACTATCTCTAATAATGCCTCGATAAACTTAGCCGCAGGCCCCAGGGGACGATATACATACAGTCCTGAGAAGGTAAAATGCGCACTTATTTCAATCCTGAATCGGGCACATTCACACCCCCATATGTCTTCCTTAATGAAGGAGCAGGGGTACTGCGCTTTGTAAATTATCGCTATACCACCGACCCTGGAGTCCCTGTTAATGGTATTACTCAGGTACCCTGCAGGGAGAGTGAGGCTAAGTATCCCAGTCATGTCATCCCGCAGCCATGTTTCGCAGATAAAAAAAACGTCTGGCAATTCCTCAGCAATAAACGTCTGCACCTCCATATAGTGCTTAGCAAGAGACCTTACATTTAATTGGTAAACCTTAAGCAGCGTTTGTTGATCCACTCTTCTTTCATGTCCCACCCGACAAGGTGATGGGGTAGAGAAGTTACAAATCGTAGAATTCAAATCTGTCCCACCTAGCTGGGTTAGTGGTACCCCGCAATTCCCAGTACTTTGGTTTAAAGCTATAAGCGTCTCTCTATCGTAGCGCAAAAACTCCGGCATGGCTTGGCCAGGGATTCTGGTGAGAGGCGATGTCCTGGCGAGGACGGGCGCAGACGGGCTTGCCTTTGGCGCGCTGCCGGCGCGCCCGCTGCGCCCGCCCGCTGCGCAGATGCTTAATGATGGCCATTTATAGGAGCAAGAAGAGGGCGAGAGTCTACAACAACTATACCGCCACCCCAAAATCATCATAAGATGGCGTCCGCGTCAGTCCCCGGTCAGCACCTATTCGGCTGCAAGGGATCGCTTTTGGCACTGCGGGTGAAGAAAAGCACCGCGCGAAGTGCGAAAAGGAGCAACAGAATAATAAGTGACTATTAAAATCAGACAATTTAAAAATGATAGCACACCTAACTTTCCCGGCTGAGCCTCAGGAAAGTCACATAAAAATCAACTGACTTTTAAATCAAACAGCTTAGAAATGATAGCACGCCTAACTATCCCGGCTGAGCCTCAGGAAAGTACCATGGAGATCTATCTAATGGAAAAAGGGATCTGAAAAACGACCAAATGTTGATCACACCACCCGTGATTAATCGCGGTGGAGATCGCCGTTCTATTTAGCGGGCCGGCAGCAGGGTGCTTAACTGTTCTGTCCATCTGTCTACTACCCAGGGTTCCACAATGAATTGCGAAACCCCGGGTAGTAGACATAGTATAATACGTAGTGCAAATATAGGATACTGAATGTACACTTTGTATTGAACAAGCTACACGTTTTACATGTTTCTCTCTGTCTTCCCAATTATGCAGGTCATAATTGACAATGTTTTAATTTGTGGTTATTATATTAAGTATTAGGACACTTGATTTTATTGATAATTATTTTGTATTTTTATCTTCATGTTTATGAATTTATATGTGTAATAAAATACCCTACATCTTTTTATACATAGTTGTACATGAATTATTGTTACTGTTATTGTGTTAGAACTGTGAATTTGTATCAAAGGGACATTGTTTCTTTAGGTTGTTGAACCTCATTTCCCTTGATAGATTTAAGGGGTACCTCTCTTTTTCTATACACCATTTTACCTTTGCCTTTGGGTGATGTGAGTGTTTTTGACTCACAGCACGTGGCACAGACATGCACTCTTAATTATAAGCTCTGTACATTCTTTGGAAAGCTGCCAGTTTACATCCAGGCGGAGGCACAGCATATTTGCTAACATGGTGACTCAATGAAACTACGACTACTTTATACTCATACGGGAAACAAAGATATTCGAGTGTGTAGGTATGTGAGGTTTTGAATGGAGGCAACAAAATACGTTATGACCCGGGTTGCACAGGACAAGTGAACCATTCCCCCTCCTCGATTTTTGGATCAATGGTTCATGTATATGACATTTGCAACAGGACATCAGGATGCGTGCCTGTACACTGCATTGTCTCCAGTTGTCACAGACAGAGAGTGATATTGTTGTTGCACATTGTCCAGCCATCTTGATGCCCTTCAATGTGCATGTTGGAGTGTGTACATTGGCAGCTCATGTATGTATTTAGATGTACATGTTCATTGGTTCTCTAGGGCCATCAGGTGGCTGACACAGGAGTGTCATCCCTGTTCACATTTGACTCTGCTTCCCTGTGAGGGAGTGTGGCAGCAATAGCAAGATGGCTGACAGTGTTGTCCTGTTGTCTGTTGGTGCATAGTTCCCAGCAGGGCCTTGTGCTCCCCACTACAGGACCCAGTCCCAGAGTTCTTGCCAATCCATTTCGACTCCCTGTGACGTGAGCATGGTTCAGTGTGAGCTTGCTGGGCCATGTAGGTGGCTGAGGATTGTGAGTGACTGCAACTCCCTGCATGCCCTGGGCTACACCCCCCTTCCCAGTATGCCCTCACATCCTTCCTTTGGACTCTGCTTCCCTGTGAGGGGGTGTGCCTGTGCTGACAAGATGGCGGACAGTGGAGAACTGGTGTTTGGTGGTGGTCAATTCCCAGCAGGGCCTTGTACTCCCCACAACAGTGCCCAGTCCCAGAGTTCCTGCAAGTACATTTCCCACCCTTGTGAGGTGAGCATGGTTCAGGGAGGTGTTGATGGTCCAATTGGGAGGGGGAGCATTATCTGTGGCAAAAACACCATCATGCTTTTGGATACACTCACTTTACCATCATACCCACTATTCATTCCTGTCAGTCACCTTCACTGTGAAGTAGTGGTTGTGGTGGCAGAATATCTGCCACCACCACGTTCTTCTGCCTTGCCCTAAACAATGCTAAAAACCGCCCCAACGAACTCTTTAACATCATTAGGAGCCAAACATCCAAACCGTCAACATCCAATATGACGGCGTCAAAATCGCTGTGCAACAACTTTGCTAGCTTTTTCAATGATAACATCGCCAAAATTGATCTGGCTCTCAGCTCGGACCCTGCCTCTCTCATGGGGACCTCGACACTAGCAACATTAAGCAACCCTCTAGTGAGTCCTCCTACGCTTTGGTCCTCATTCCGCCCCATCCAGGAAGATGAGATAATCAAGCTGATCGCTGCCGCTAAACCCTCATCCCACTCCCTACACCAGCTATCCTCGAACCTGATGAAAGACATGAAGCTCACCCTAGCCCCAATCTGGTGCAAGATAATCAATAGTTCACTGAGCACAGGACTCATTCCTGACTGCCTCAAAGTAGGCCAAGTTACGCCGTTACTAAAAAAACCTGGTCTGGACATTGAGGACATGAACAACTTCAGACCGGTGTCTAACCTTCCGCTCCTATCTAAAATTCTCGAAAGATGTGTTCTCCCTCAGTTAACCCAACACCTAGAGAATATCAATCTACTTGACCCTCACCAATCTGGATTCAGAAAGGGATGCAGCACCGAAACCGCAATTTTAAACGTCCTAGACGATCTTCACATGTCTCTCGACTCGGACCAACGCAGCCTTCTCATCCTACTTGACATATCAGCCGCGTTCGATACAGTTGACCACTCCCTGCTCCTCAAAGCCCTCCAAGAGCGAGCTGGCATCGAAAGGACGGTACTTAAATGGTTCTCCTCCTTCTTTCACAACCGCTCACAAAGAATAAAAATCAACAACTTCGAGTCCTACCCCCGGCCCGTCAGTAGAGGAGTCCCTCAAGGATCAGTTCTCTCTCCTCAACTCTTCAACGTATATATGGAACCCCTTACCACACTTCTAAGGAAGTCTAACATTCCCTTCCACCTCTACGCGGATGATACACAACTCTACCTGGAAACCACCTCGATTGAAGACATCCACAGACTAAACGCCACGCTCAAAGAGGTCCAGCAATGGCTCTCAATGAACCACCTTAAACTCAACCAAGAGAAAACAGAAGTTCTCCTCATCTCAAACAGAGACAAAAACCCTCAAATCGAAGAATGGCTCAAAGCCTTAGATGCCCTTAATGGGGCTCTCACGCCAACGGACTCTGTGAAATCCCTAGGGATTACCCTCGACTCCAAGATGGACATGAAAAAACACATCTCAAAAGCCGCAAAATCCGCATTCCTAAACCTGAAGCTCCTGTACAGAATAAAACCCTTCCTACCTCCTAAAGATCTCAAACAGGCCACACAGGCGTTGGTGCTTTCCAGAATCGATTATGGAATCGCAACCTTGACCGGTTCAGCAAGATCTCACTTAGGTCCCCTGTCCACGACCCTCAATGCAGCAGCAAGAATGGTCACAGGAACGAAAAAGTTTGAGCACATCTCTCCGGCACTTAGGGAACTGAAGTGGCTTCCTATTGACCAACGAGCCAGCTTTCGCACAGCCTGTCTCACCCATAAAGCCTTGCACACAGGCAAACCTGAATATCTGGCCGCCAAACTCAAAAGGGCCGGTCAGTCCAGGAACCTCAGAAGCTCCAACACGCTTCTACTCATCCCACTAAGAGCTCGGAAACAAAAAAATGGAACTAAATTCTTCGCGGGTAATGCGCCCAAAATTTGGAACTCCATCCCTCCCTCCCCACATCAGACTGACCCCCTTCTTCCCGAAATTCAAGATACTTCTAAAAGCCCTCTTCCTAGAGCGCTCTCGACCGTAAAGAGGAACCCAGAAAGGTCTGAAGAAGGCTTCTATTGAAATCCCACCACCGGGAGTCACGCTCCGTTACTGTTGTCATTCTGCCGCAGAGTTATTTGACTAAAGATGCTTTGTTTGTATTTTCTTCTTTGCTCCTATTTTCCATTCAGATCTTGTTTGCACACAATTTGTACATGCTGTGAAGCGCTCTGATACCTTCGGGTCTAGCTAGCGCTATACAAAACTTCAATAAATAAATAAAAATCTGACACATTTTATTTTTTAATTGGTTCCACTGGCTTGCTGTATTTCTAGGTAGGTTTGTACATGTCATGACACAGTTAGGTATCACCATGAGGTGGGCGGTATTGTGTTTATCTGACTAGCATGCACTCCTTGGGCTAATTCACTTTTGTTTTCTATGCCTTTGCTATAAGTGCATGTTTTCACTGACCCCTTAACAGTGATGTGTGCGTATTGCGACACAATTTTGAGTATATTAGTTATGTACTCACCAGGCTCTGGTATGTCTGGTAGGCCATGGATGCTCTCTGGTGGTAGAATGTCCTGCACCTTCTCCTCCCAGGACCTGAACTAGACTGGTTTGGCAGGAGGGCCACTGCCAGTGCGATGGGCTAACTCGTAGTCCCTGCGTATGAGGTTCTTGACCCTCCTGCACACATCATACCACCTGTTCTTGATGTTGGTCTTTGTGTGCAACATTGGTGCCTGTGCGTTCACCTTGTCCACAATCCTCTCCCATATCTTGGTTTTCTGTGACATGGGGGTCCTTTGTACCAATGCACCAAACAAATGTGGCTCCACTCTGAGGATTTCATCTACCAATATTTCTAACTCACTGTCTGTGAACTGTGGATTCTTGTTAGGGGACATGGTGATGGGTGGTGGCGGTGAATGATGTGTGTGTGTGCGCAAGTGAGGGTGGGTGGGTGTTTGTCTATTTTACTAGGTCTATGTGAGGGTGCTTTTGGAGGGGTGTTGATGGTGTTAAGGTTGTTTGATGGATGAGTTGTGTGTGTGTCTGTGTTTGCTGCCTGAAGTAGTTCTGTGCTGGCTGGTCTGTTGTATGTGCAAAGGATCATGGTAGTGGATTTTTTTATTTTTATAGGTGGAGTTGTGGGTGTGTCTTTGTTGCTTCTTTATTTTTTTTTTACTATTTATTGACTTTGTCAATGCTTGATTGGTCCTTTTTTGGTGTTTTTTCCTTGTGGCCATGTAGGAGACGTTCTTCGGACCGAGTCGGACGCTCATGTTGGCTTGTGCGGGCTGCTCCGTGTCTTTCACGCTGGTTTTGTTCAGTGTTGCATGCGAGTAGGTCGCAGGGCTCTCTCTCGCTACAGGTACCTGATTTCTGTGCGTGTCGGTCATGCGGCTTGTGCTCCGTGTGGGTCGGTCTGATTTCAGACGCATTGCATCGTACTGGCCGTGTTGGACGTCACGGGTACGTCTCGGTCTGGTTTATTCAGCGTTTGTGCCGGTCGGTGCAGCTCGTGTCCATTTTTCGGCCGGATTACTGATTTCTGTACGGCTCTGTCATACGGCTTGTTCTCTGGTCGGCTCGGTTGTCGTTCACGGCTTCTCATCGTACGGTGCCTGTGGGTGTCGGTTGGACTCCGTTCCGGGTCCGCGTCGGTCGGTCAGATTTCCAACCGAAATCGGAATCGACCCCTTAGTAGGAGGACTCACCATGTACAATTGTTTTCACCCTGACTCAAATAGATATAGAAATAACGCCTAGCACCGATACGAACATTGTCCTGGTCAAGCAATTCAAAACTTAGCAGTGTTCCTGTTTTATTCTCCCACCACATACAGGGAAAGGGGGTAAGAAAGTCAGTAGATGAGGAGATTGTTGTTCCTATTAATGTGATAAAATTTTTCACAGACAACTCCCACGGTATTGGTTTGCGGTTTGTTAAATTTAAAATGCGATCATTTTGAATTCTGAATAAAACAAAACACCTTGCCTATGGAGTGAAAAGGGCTATAAACACCTCTCAAATTTGCCAGGCAGGTCAACTTAAAAAATAGGGATGTTTCGTTTTATATGGTTTATGAAACTAGTGTGATTCTCACTGTGCAAACTATGTCATTTATGTGCATATAAGTAAATATAGATAAACTTTACTCCACCTGTTTATGCCTTGAGTTTGTATGTATCTTCAAGGTAAGTGAATGTGGAGGTCAGAATAGTAAATCTGTACTTATTTGCTTTTAGCTTCTCAATATTTTGGTCACAATATTTTCCATGCACAATGTTTCTGTAGTCGATATTTTGACATACACTCCACACTGAATTCGTTTTGCAGTGGAGACCCACACAGACTGCATGAACTGCCCTTGAAGTAGACACACAGGGGTTTGTGGAAGGATGACCGCCTGTAATTTGGTTTTTCATCCCTTTTAAGTGGAAGTGAATGAACGAAATTTTGCTAATTTGCATTGCAATATGTGGTCATATACCAAGAAATATAAAAATAGTTTCGTCTGGCCTTGGATACAACTTCCTTCATAAACCATTACCTGTATGAAATTGATGCCCACAGCACAAATAAGTAGATTTCGTGACTTTTTAGGGAATGGTTAGATAAATGCAATTCCAACGAGTAGACCACTTATTAATTTGTAAGTTAGTGGGTATTCACAAACATTTTGCACTACATGTTCTCCTAATCAGCACACCTCTCATACTTGAACTGTCGAGTTGTAATTGCTGCAAAGAAAATATGAATGTTCTTTCAAATGTTTAGTTGTCAAGGGAAGGAGGTGAGTGTGGGTTGGGTGGAGGGGGTGATGAGGATGGGCGATGCAGCCACATGAATGCTATTTTCGTAGTGGAAAGAGAAGTATTTAAAATATCGAAAGTCAACAATTTTCTTCAACCTGTGCACGCACACTCTACAGAGTGCCTATTCTGTCCATAGTAGTGTTTTGCAAGCAGGCACAAGTCTGCAAAGTATCTGAGTTTGATATATTTCGGATTGTAAACCACGGCACGCGTAAACTGAGCATAGAGTTTGAAGATGTTTGTAACTCAGCCATTATTTTAAGAAACATTCCCATAGTATGAACGTAGCTGTAAGGACCAACTAAGGGTTTAGGGAGTGAACATTTGTTTAAGTAAATGTGTACATAGCTCTCTAGTAACAAGCACTAGATTCTTCTTCAGCTTCTTCATTCTTAATTCATTGTCAGCTTCTTCGTTTTCCCTAACAGATGTTAATGCTTTCAGTCTGATGGCAATTATCTGTCCCTTATTTCCTGACGCTCGTGCCGCTTGGTTATCAATTGCATTTGTTTATTGAAGCTGACATTCCTGATATTTTCCCACAGTTTTAGGCACACATGCTAGCAATGCGGAAGTTGAAGTTAAAACGCACTCTATCTAAATTGTATCATGACAACTGTACATATTGGTGAGATACACATCAGTACCGGATAAAGATCCTCTTGATGTGTGGTCCTATGTTAAATTGTATCCTGGCATCAAAGGCAGCATGTCATAACTTTTTGCTCCTAGCCCAGCTAATGGACACACTTACATTTAGCTATGAAGCAGGGCCTGAATTCTCATTCTAAACAAGCATTGGCAAAGCTAATACGTCTGGCCTTGGCTGACATTAATTTCAAATGTGAAACTTTACAGTATAGGCAAAGAGGTTATGAAGACGAAGAAGGGTTTGCTAAAGTTATAGGTCCAAGTTCCAGAGTATCATCATCTTGGAAAGAGCTCCTGCCATTTAACTCCTACTTCTGGGCCTGCACTGGTTCACCTGCACAAGAATGGGCATAGTTCTTTGACTCACTGGCTGGCAATTATACAATTTGCTTTGGTTCTCTGCTATCACTCTAGCTTGTGACTTGGCTTTCCTATCCTGCTTGCTTACTGGGTCACTTGATTACCTTTCTCCTGCTAAAGTAGGGAGGTTTTTATTGCAGTGTCTACTAATTCCCAGTACATGTTTACATGTTGAAGGCCATCAACCATGAGTATGCGCTTTGAATTCTCAATGTAAATGTACCTCCAGAACACCTCAAGGGAGGCTTGAGTATCCAGTACCCTCTTCCAGACGCAGGAGCAGCTGTGTTTTCTCTCCTTTCCCCATGCTGTCATCAGTGTCCCAATTATATCCTGAGGGCGTAACAGCAGAGGGTTGGATTTATGTTGCACTCAAAGATCCTTATCCTCAAAATTGGCAAGCTGGGGCAGTGATTCATTTTTGTTTAATGTTTCTTGCAAACATATCAAACACAAGTCGATGATGAAAGTAGCGCTGAAACTGTTCAGGCACTAACCCCCAGTCACAGATCTTGGTTCAATCCCTCATCGTTCTTTAGCTCACTTTGCCACCCAAGTTCAGACCCAGTCATATGCAAATCAGTCTCGACCCTGTTCCTAATGGGAATATTCCAGCCCGAACTGCCAAACCAGGTCTTCCCTGGACCACAAACATATGCCATAAAAAGAGGTGGACAAAAAAGAAAAAATGCTGCCAACAAAGTGTCAGCTATATACCTGCAATAAAACTTATAAATTAAAAAATGAATTGACTATCTCATATTACTTTAGTAGAACAGTCAGTGTTCTTTCCATCAGGTATATGTACTCAAAACAGGTATAGAAACGATATTTAGTTTTAATGCGCATCATGTGAAAATGTGATTCTTAATGGTGTAAATAAATTGCACTATTGGATTTGGATGACTGTACCATGAAGGAAAATTTTAAACGCACTTGTATGACTAAAATGGAAGCACAGAGATCCCTTTATTACCTTGAATCTGTATTGTAATTATTTTGTTCCTATGTGGTCTGTCATTTCTGTCACACAAAATTCATTCTTGTGACTTCTGCCATCAATAAATTGACACAATAGGTATTATAAGCATATAAATATTGAATTCACATGTGTATATAATCGTTTAAAAAAAACATTACAAAACAGTACTCAGTCATGCATGAATCAATTGCACATAGTTGTAATTGATACTAAACACAGAGCATCACAGATTCACACAAGCGGGTGGAAGTGTTGTTAGCAAGTTTATGTTTTGTTATTTTGTTTAAGGAATAATGTCTCGCCTGTTGAATTTATGAGTTCTGCTTGATTCACAATAAAGCTGCATGTTGGTGTTGAACAATGGATTCTTTTGCACTAGTTCTTCTGTAGTTCCAGTGCTTTTTCTCATTATTGCTTTACCAACTTAGAGGCTCATTACGATGTTGGTCGGAAAGCAAACCGACCAACTCCTTGTCCTAATCGTTCCCCACAGACTCGCATTCGGCGAGTCGCACGACCAAGCAAGATGCTTCCGAACACTGACTAATGTAAAGGAGAACAAGGAGAGGTTCACACTCAGCTTCCTGTCCCTCATCTGCAACCATGAACATGGTAACATCAGCTCTATCATAGTAGAGCTTCAAGGGGTTGACATTTATAACTCTCTAGGGATATTTGCAACTACCAAACTCCAACAAATAGGTAACCTCCCCTTTTCTTTCAAAGGCAGGGTAGGGTCCACTCCAATTGTCCTGGAGGGCCCTAGGTGCTACAGGCTCCAATACCCATACCATTTGCACTGGTTGGAACTCAGCTATGGCAACCTTGTGGTCATACCGGTGCTACTGGGAGCTCACTGCTGTCCTTAAGGTTTTGCTTGCTTTTTTCCATGTATTCAGCCATCCTGGAGCAACGACCAAGCACATAATCCACTATGTCTACTTTTGGCTCTCTGAGAGTTTTTTCCATTCCTTTCTTCACAAGACTCAAGACTCAGTGGACCCCTAACAGGATGCCCAAACAGAAGTTCAAAGAGGGAGAACCCCACTCCCATCTGTGGCATTTTCCTGTATCCAAAATGTAGGCATGGAATGAAGACATGCCATCTCCTTATGAGTTTTTCAGGGAGTCCACAAATCATGTCTTTTAATGTCTGGTTAAATCTTTCAACCAGACCATTGGTTTGTGGGTGGTATGGGGCAGTGAACTTGTAAGTAAGTCACTCCACACCCTTCCACATGTGTTTCAAGTATGCAGACAAGAAGTGTGCCCCTTTGTCTGATACCACCTCCTTAAGGAAACCAAACATGGTAAAGACACCAAGGAGGTCTCAATTATTGTATTACTGAAATACCTGCTATGGAAAATGTACATATTGACCTATACAAGTTTGCACGCAAGTTAAAATTAAAAACTCACTTTGCAGAACGTCCTGGTGGTTGTAATTCATCTGGGGGGTTTGTTTCAAATTCTGAATTTACTATTGCTGATATCCAATTGTCACATACTATTGCCACCCTGGATAATGACACAGAAATAGAAAGCTTAGTGGACTTTGCACGTGACCTAGATATAGTGGAGAATACCACCTTGGATAGTGGACTTAGACCCACTTCCAAATTTGTACCGTCCACAAACAGTACATCTGCAATAGATGATTTCACAGCTAAAGTTAGCCAAGATCTGTATAAATTGGAAGAAACTCATGGCCTTCAGTCCAAATGTAAACATGAATACAATCTTTCTAAACATGAGAAATCCCTCCTAAAACAACTGAAAGAGGATCCTAATTTGGTGATCCGTGAGGCGGATAAAGGGGGGAACATAGTTCTGATGAACTATGATGATTATGTTGGGGAAATAGATAGACAGTTAGGACAACAACAATGCTACAGACGCTTGACATCAAATCCCACGAACCAGATCGAAAATAACATCAGTGCACATTTGGTAGAGTGGAAGGAGTCGGGGCTGATATCGGAAACCGAATATAGATACTTACAGCCTTACAAATCACGACACCCATGTATCTATATACTCCCTAAAGTGCATAAGGGTGGAGTATTTCCACCAGGGCGCCCAATAATATCTGGGAATGGGGGACCCACGGAACATCTGGCTGAATATGTCGACGTCTATCTACAACCAATTGTCAAGAACTTGCCCTCCTTTATCCAAGATAGTAGAGAACTGCTGTGCAAACTGGAGGACTTTCAATGGGAGCCAGAGACTCTAACATTCATAACTATGGATGTTGAGAGTTTATACACTTGTATAGAAATGGAGCAGGGGACTCGGGCACTAACCTACTATCTGTATAAAAGGAATGCAAGCCATCTGCAGCACTCTGATATGCTTATACAAATGGCCAAATTGGTGTTAACACAGAATGCGTTCCTACATAAAAACAGATGGTTCCTTCAGCTACAAGGTACAGCTATGGGTTCACGGATGGCACCATCGTATGCGAACCTTTTTATGGGGCTATACGAACGGGAACATGCCTGGGGACCAGATGCAGGACCATGGGTTGACAATATCCTCTTTTACGTCAGATATATTGACGATATTCTGTTGATATGGAAGGGCAGTGAAACAACATTCACAGAGTATTTCAATTATTTAAATGACAATGCCTTTAATGTGAAACTAACTACCAACAGCTCTAAGTCTGAAATTGTGTTTTTGGACCTGAAATTGTATGTGGTTGGCAACAAAATCCATAGTGATATGCATAAAAAACAAACAGCATGCAACAGTGTATTGCACGCTGATAGCTGCCATTCTAACGCTACCATCTCGGCCATTCCATATGGGGAAATGGTTCGTGCGCGACGAAATTGCAGTCAGGAGGACACATTCAATAAATCTCTAGAAACCATACAAAGCAATTTCAAAACAAGAGGGTATTCAGAAACATGTCTAAATGTTGCGGAAAGGAGAGTGAAAAAACTGAAGCGATCTGAAACGTTGGTACCTAAGCAAAATAAGAAGCGAGATGAACTAACACAGGTCGCATTCATAACAGAATATGGTATGTTCAGCGGCCATATCTACAACATTTTGAGACGACACTGGGGTATATTGCAGGATAGCTCAATCCCATGTAGTGCCATTTCTGCACGACCAAAAGTTGTCTACCGCAAGGGTAAAACTATCAGAAACATACTGTGTCCCAGCTACATAGAAGAAAGGAAATCCAATCCAAATGCATGGTTGCCAATTGGTGGGAAAGGCTTCCATACATGTGGCAATTGTAATGTCTGCCAATTTGGCATGAACAGATGTACAGAGTTCCAATATAATCGGTCAAAAAATTACCGTATATTTTCCTTCATGAATTGTAACACCACTTTCTGCATATATGTACTGAAATGCTTCTGTGGGAAGATATATGTGGGAAGTAGTAGTAGACAACTGAAAATAAGAATTCAAGAACACGTGAGGGATATCAAAAAAAGAGATGAACGCTCCCCAGTTGCACAACACATAGCGGAGACACATCCATCGCAGACTAATATCCAATTCCATGCAATAGATCATATTCGGGCTGGAAATAGAGGAGGAGATAGAACAGTGAGATTACGGCAGACGGAGGCAAAATGGATATGCCGTCTGAGGGCGGTGTCTGAGGGACTTAACTTCACAAATGAATTCCATCATTTTCTTTAAACCCTCCAGAATAATGCTAAATTATGTCGGGCCTGCCAATCTAAAATTTTATCTATCATACCCTTGAATATGATATATACCAAAGATGGTGAAATTATGTCGGGCATGTCAATTTAAAATCTTATCTAACATACCCATAAATCTGATATATACCAAAGATGGCTAAATGAATGGTAGCAATGAACCAAACAATAATGAATTGTTAACAAATAAATCTGCAATATGGAGATTTAAGACAATAGCAATTTTGATCCTTGTCAATTTGAGATTGATCTCTAAGTAAGGATTGCTGTCCCATATAGATTACACTGCATGTGCTGACATGTCAGAATGACATGTTAGGACACATGTGACTACATTCTGTATAATGGGTAATGAACAAAACCGCCAATATTATTGTGACCTATTAATAGTCCATGATGAATCACATGGGACAGCGGTGGTTGCAAAACAACGTGAGTTTGTCAAACATGTGACTGAATTGACCCCAATAACGCTATTGATAGGATATATCTTGATGGATGGTGCATTTGAGACATGGACTAGAGCAATGACTCAATTTGGGGTGCTATTCCCAACGAGTCCTAAATAATCATAACATGTCACATTATGTGTACATATATATAAAAACGTGAGGACACATACATCTGTTGTGTCAACAATGATTATTTAGAGTTGCTACGGCAGAAATATTGAGAAGTATAGATGTTGATGCATTTCGAGCAATGGCGCCGCTTCACATGGTGAATTGCGTGTCAGATCAAAGTAGACTAGTATGGAAACTACGTTCCCATGTCCATTCTGTAATGGCGCTAGTGCATACTGTGAGCTTGGAGATACGGCGGGATACTCAAGCGAAGAAACTACATTTCCCTTCGGCATTGTATGCTGGGAACAAAAACTACGTTATGACTGAATAACAAATAAACATATAAATGGGGATGGTCGCACACCACATGGTGTTTGATAATGATGTTAGATCTAAGATACAAATGATTATAAAGGTTGGATATATGTGGGCGAAATCCCCAACCAGCAAAATATGCTGGGGGCGTGACAATAACGGGCTGTCCGACTACTACAACTCCCAGGTTTCTGTGAGTCCCGTGACGTATGAGCTGACACCTTACACGCGGCAAAATGCAATTATGCTCAGCTGTTTGAAATTTAGATTTAATGAGGCTGGGTTACGAGTATTTAAAGGCACTGCCATTTGTCCGATTTCCATTCACTGAGACGGGACGATACACTCGGAAACGGGAGCACTGCAAAAGTAAGTACCGGGCGAGCCTTGTGTGATTCTTTTGAATGTCAGCTGTTGTCATACCCGGGCGACGTGTATGTCAATAGCCCAAAGGTCTGTTAATCAGTGACACTTTCGTGTTAGATTGTGGGACTGAGGAACGAGTACTGTGGAGGGTGCGTTGGCCTTTGACGTATAAAATCTAGCCTAATGTTAGTGGCCGGTACTATGGGTGGGAATTGGGAGCTGCAACACTAGCCCGAAGGTCTGTAAATCAGGGACACTTTCATGTTAGACTGTGTGAGTGAGGCACGAGCACTATGGAGGGTGCGCGGGCTTTGACGCATAAAATTAAGTCTAATGTTACTGGCCGGTACTATGTGTGTGTGAGTTGGGAGCGGCAATATCTGGCTGCATGCGCACTACTCAGAGACGCTTCCGGGGTGGCCTTTCAAAGACACTATATAAATTAATCTGCAAAGCGCCCTGGGTCTGTCACACTAAATTAGGAAATAGGTTAGCCAGCCCATAATATGTCATTACAAGATGGGCAAAATTCATCCAAATATGGAGGGGAAATTGATTACCGTCTTTTTTCTTGAGAAAGGATATGGGTAAAATTAACGCAGACATCCATGACCTGACCAGTCCACACATGATGTGGATATGATTATGATAACTAAACGGTTCTCTCTTTCTTTCTTTTAACATCTTTAAACATTACGATAAATGACTCATTTGGGTGGTATAATTACACACCAAAAAAATTCCTATAGAAATAGGTTACTAAAGACTATGGATCTAGTATAACCAGTACCTTAACAGGCTCTTTGTGAAACAGTTGCAATATCAATTCACCAGGCTAAAGCGGAGCCATGGAACTTCCAAAAAAATAGGAGATGTTATAATATGAAATCATTAAAATGAGTGTCTGAGGTTTGATTCTTGCATGTTATTCTAGATGCCCAATACCTAAAGAAGAGATTTTGATGGTCCCGCAAATCACAATCGTTGAACCCGTAGGACAGAAAACGTGAAAGACGTCACGCTTAACTAATCATATTACGTCCGATATTGTAAGTAACACACTGCTTGGGTGCTTAATATTTCCCTTTATATGTGCTAACCTGGCACTAAAATGAGTTGTATATTTTTAGATCCTGGTGACACAGATGGGAATACTGCTAAAAGCTGCACGTTAGAAGAAAGACTGAGAAGTTAGATCAAAAACAAAAACAAAAGGAATTGGAAAAAGGAATATATTCCCTGTATTGTAAGTGCTAGATAATTCTATGAACTCTAAGCATATCATCTGTATGTAGTCATAGGAAACTAATGCATATATTTGATACCCTATAGGTGGTCAGATTGTTATTTCTTGGTTCAAAAGAAGCAAGGTGTATGTTTTACAGCTCAACCAACCTTAGAGGTATGCGAAATGTTTTATTCTGAGAAAAAATAGGTTCAGGAATGGAATATGAGGTGTATGAGTATATGACCTTATAGCCATATAATTAAGAGACACCAAGGAGCTTTGTATTTCTATTGTCCCATTGCACAATATTGAACCCATACTGGGTACCGTATGACATCTTTGCGTAAACAGGAGTTTAAAGAAGTAATCTCAGTTGAGGTTTGAAGTTAATCTCCTCCCTGTTTTAGCTTCAATCTCAAATACTGTGAAAAGCTAATGTTTACAGATAATATATTGGTGACACCTTCTAATGCTTTCCAAATGTGTGAAGTGAAATGTTGTAAAACTGAAATATATGTAATATAATCATGTACAGGGGTCACCTGAAATAGTGATGACTCCAGATATAGAATAGCCAATGGTTAATTGTATTAGGCTCAATGCAAACTACCATTTTTTAAGATCAAAGGAAACCTTTTTATGATGTATATAAGGTTTGTGTGTTTCTTTTTATGTCTTATGTAAAAATATTTTCTATTTTGTAACTCTGTGTTTTATGTATAATTGCTTCTAGCCCTGAAGAAGTCACAGTGGTGACGAAACGCGTTGGCTGCTAGCAATTTTTTGAACTCTCACCATGCTTATCCATGAATAAAAAGCTCTACTTCATATTTGTCAAGATTTGGACTCCACTTCTTCCTGGAAAGCGTAAAAGTTGTATATGTGTAAATACTATTGCATAATTGAGCAAAAAATATAATGTATATATAATTTTCCTTGTGCGGGTCCTTTTGCCATTATCATTGTATGTGATGTTTTTCATCACACTTTAGGGGGTGTTTACGGGTCACGCCCTCGACCTATACGCACAGGCCATTGAGTACTAGATACTAGACTAAAAATAGTGGAATAGTGTGCAGGCAGTCAATAGCTCTGACCCAATTGTGTTGTGTTATTAGAATAGCTTCAGGATACCTGGTGGCATGATCCACTACCACCAGAATATATATGTTCCCTGAGGCAGTTTGAGTGTCTGCAGGGGGCAACAATGTTGCCCCCTACCCTTTCAAATGGTACCTCAGCTACTGGAATTGATATTAAGGGGACCTTCAGGCAGCCTTCTGACTTACCACTGGCTTGGCAGGAGTTACAGGACTTACAAAAGTCCTTCACCTTATGGGGCAACCCTGACCAGCAGAATTTATTGACTAATTTACTCCATGTTTTATCCTGACCAAGGAGTCCAGCTAGGGAAATATCATGGGCCAAAGTGAGGAGGAACTCTCTAAGCCTCTGAGGTACTACCACTCTCCTGGTTGCACCAGGTTTGTGGTCTGTGGCATCAGTGTATAGGAGCCTATCCTCCCAATAGGACCTGTGGGTTCCACTGATAGCTCCCTTTTCCCGTGCAGCAGCTTGCTGCCTCAGGATTTCAAGAGCGGGACAGGTTTTTTGTCACTTAGACAGATCCTCCCCAGAGGGTCCCATGGGTGTCTTTGTGACATTGTTAGCATTGGTGATTGGATAGGTCTAACCAATCAGGTACTGTTCTGAGTGAAGAAGTTGTTCTGTCACCATGGTGATACTAGAACCAGTATCCCTCAAGGCCTCTATTCTGGTCCCACTAATCAAGGGGTGTTGACTGTAGTTTTGCATATTAGTGGGCCAGGCAGCACAGGATAAGTCTACCCCTCCCTCACAGACTAGAGTTGCCTCAGTGGGATCACTGACATGGTCAGGCCACACCTGAGATTCCGTCTGGACATTAGCATCTGCATGTACTGCAGGTTGGTTAGAGGCATTTTTCTTGTTTTTACAGCTACAGTCTCTAGTTCGGTGCCCTGTAATCTTACAGTCATGGTACCAAGCCTTCTTGGCATCCCAGTTCCTTCCTTGGTACCCACCCTTTGGTTGTGAAGAGTCTCTGGGCCCACCCTCCTGAGCAGATTTTTGGAGGCCTGAAGAAGAATCCTTATTTTTAGGGTTACCCTCTTTTCTCGGGGGGGGGGTCTTTTTGGCCTTTTTTTATTTTAGTCTCCACCCCCAGTGGTAGACTTGGTTACCCTTGTCTTGACCCAGTGGTCTGTCTTCTTCCAAACCTCTTGAGGAGAAAGTGGACCTAAGTTTGCCAGGAATTGCTGTCGTTTCTCTTGGTGACAATTACTTAAAAGATGCTCCTTCATTATCAAATTATAAAGCCCTTCAAAGTCATGTACATTGTTACCATCTAACCAACCTCCTAGTGATTTCACTGAGTGGTCTACAATGGTCGACAAAATCTACCCATGTGAGGCTTGTGGTTTTTCGAGCCTCCCTGAATCTGATCCTATCCTCTCCAGTGGTGAAACCAAAGCCCTCAATTAGGATATTCTTTATGAGGTCAGCAGATTCTGCCTCTTTTTTATTGAGTGTCAGGAGTCTATCCCTGCACTTTCCTGAGAACATTTCCCACAGGATAGAACTCCACAGCTTCCTTTGAACCCGTCTGCCAATGAACCAATTGGTGATATGATCACCCTCAAACTTTTTGGGACATTCCCTTTGAGGATGTTATGGTCAAAAGATTATCAGGAGTTTAGCCTCTAAGGCTATCCTCATGTCCCGTTTCTGAAGATCTGCATCTTCTGTATCTACCTCCTTTAGGACATGGCTGGGGTCGCTTCCAGTGGTTTTGCTATCTGAGGGTGTAGTGATGAATTCAGATTTCTGCTCCTCCAGCTCTTGGTATTCAACATCCTCTTCCCCACCGGGGGACGTTTTACTTGTCAGGGCCTTGTCATTGTCTGCAACTGTTACAGATGCGCTTTTGTGGGTTTAGTACCCATGGCAAGTTTCCATATCTTGCACAATTATTTAAGTTGTGGAACTTTCAGATGGGCATGGGAAGCCATGTTGAGCTCCTGGGAGCCCCCTGGGTTCTCAGCCGAAATCCGGTATGTATGAATTGGCATGTAGCGGCCATTATTTTACAGAATCGGTAAATTTACCGATTCGGTAAATTTACCGATTCTGTAAAATACCGAATCGGTACACCCGTATTTTACCGATTCGGTAAATCCAAATGTAGGTGACACTCCTGAGAGTGCCACAGGCCCTTCAGAGTCGGTATTTTACCACACAATCCTATTGTGTAGGTCTTTAGTACTTACTAAATGTGGTTGGCTTTACAATGTAATACACATTATAGGCGACACTGCACTAAGGTACAGTTTTGTCCCAGACCTACAGGGTCCAGCAAGTTATGAAACTAAGGATACATATGCATCTCAAGTGTAGATTTAGAGATCCTACAATCATACCTACACTCCTTATGGCAATTTTAAAAATTGTCACATTTTCTTTGTAAAACTCATAATCAGATCCCAGGCATTTGTCCTATACCAAACTTATAACTCTGCTCTTCAGAAGGAGGATAAAATGCTTCCCTTTATAAAGTGGGTCTCTAGTTGGCAGTGCTATGCACCATGTCCAAGTAGGGACAACAATCCTAGTCAGGGTAAGTCACAACACAATCCTACATTACCTGTGCTCACCCTATGGTAGCTTGGTAATGAGAAGGCAGGCTTAATTTAGAAGGCAGTGTGCGAAGTATTTTTGCAATATCTCATACAAGAACACAGTACATGTGTCACACCAGGTGTCGTAAATTGACAGCGATTGGGTTAGCATTTGCTTCAGCTACACAAACTTTCACTGTTAGCTTGACTATATTCCGGAGGCCATTTTGCATTCCTGACCTCCATTTTAAGTGAATGCGCTACCTCGTGGTCAGCATGCCCCTTTGTCCTTTCTCTCTCCCTATAGACATCTGATCTGCCCAGCAACAAGCTATTTTTTAGTAATGGTCAAGCCTGCACATGCGTATTCGGGCTTTCAAGGTTAATGATCGGTCACTGCATAGGAATGTTCTCCAAACTGACCAGTGGTACTAAACTCCTCCCACAAGCTGGCTGTGTTCCAAAAATGCCCTTATATGTACCTAAAGTTGTATAAAGTGTGTACCGCCTATTTTTCGAATTCCTGTAAACTGCATAAAAGAAGCTACGTATTCAGTGTTCGGTGTGATACTTCTTGCATTGTCGAAGGGTGCTGTAGGATTGTACCACCACCCCATGGGGTCTTAATAAACTTGTCTTTTGCATTTTCAGTTTCCGTGCCAACTTCTATTCTAAGGTATCGAGAGTTTTTGCAGAGTATGTAGGTCTGTTGAAACCCAATACCTCAAATGTTATGAATTTAGATCATTATTTTCTGAGCAAAACAATAAAAATCCATCAAGTAGAAGTTGAGATATTGAATTTTGAAGAAATAAATGCAGTAAAACGCATAGAAGCAAGTAGCACTAAAAGGTTACTGGTCTGGGGTAAAGTCAAAGTTCATGGCCACCGCGATGGAGTGCCAGCCGGATACAGGGCCCACGCAAGTCCTGGTGAACAAAGTACCTTTACTGGTTGACAGCAACAAAATGCATCAACCTTCTCCACGCAGTGAGAACAATACATCGGTTCTGATTCACGGGGTTGATTCGTTGAAGTCGAACCTCAAAGTTGAGTCCTTCATCATCATCAAGCCACGCAGGAATGTATCTGAATCGCCACTGTGTCGGTTCCGATCGGCGCATTGAAGACAATGTGTCGATTCTGTAGCAAAACAACTACAGGACCCACTTCTGAGGCAGCGAATTGGAGAAGGCACCACAGGCAAGAGTAGGACTCAAATATGTCAGAATCTGGCAGCACTAACTTAATTGCAATCTCTTTGGTGTCCCTGAGACTTCAGAAAACTGGAGGCAAGGCAACAAGCCCTTGGAGATCACTTAAACGGAAGGCAGAGTCCTGCTCTTCAACAGAGTCAGAGGAAAGCAGGGCAACAAGCAGAAAAGCAGTCCATTGATAAAGCAGCACAGTTAAGTCATTTGAGCAGCACAGCAGTCCTTCTGACAGCGGTTCAGTTCAATATTCAAATGTATCTGATTTGATGAGGTCAGAGACCCATTACTTATTCTCAAAGGTGCTTTTGAAGTGGGGAAAAATGTTCAAAGAGAGGTTTTGAAGTGCACCAGTCCTCCTTTCAACCCAGTCCTGTCTGCTGGGCTATTTGAGGGGATAATCAGTCCTTTTTGTGAGGTCAGGCAACTACCCGTTGAAGTATGAGCTCCTTCCTCTCTTCTGTCCAGGAAGGGCCATCAGAATGCAGATGTATGCAGATGGATACTCAGCCGCACCTAGTCTTCCTGTGTTTTTGGCTGTCTGGAGGGAATGCACAAAGGGGAATTGTTGCCCAGCTCAGATGTGCATTGGAGACAGACTGCAAGGCACACAGAGCTGTAAGAGCAGAGATATGTCCGCTTTCTAAAAGTATGAGGATTCATCACTACCATTCCAAAGATATGAAACATGAAAAAAAATACTCCTTTCTGATCGGTAATTACAGCTTAAAGATATTTTAAGGAATTCACAATGTTGGCCTATAAGAGGAGCGGGCCTCGCAGCAGTGAAGGCGAATTTAACTGTTTGTGACTATCAGGACATGTGAAACACAATAGTACATGTCCTGCCTTATGCTTACACCGCACCCTGCTCTATAGATTACTTAGGGACTACCATAGGGGCGAATTATGTGCAATAAAAGGGGAGTTGAAGGCCTGGCAAGTAGTTTTAAATGCCAAGTTGACGTGGCAGTAAACTGCACACACAGGTCCTGCAATGGCAGGCCTGAGACATGGTTAAGGGGGTCTTATGTGGGTCGCACAATCAGTGCTATAGGCCCTTTTGTACCATTTAATCTACAGGCCCTGAGCACATGTAGTGCACTTTACCAGCGTCTCATAAGTACATTAAATATGCCAATTAGGTATGAGCCAATGTTATCATCTTTGGAAGAAAGAGCACAAACACTTCAGCACTTATTATTTCTTTTTTTTCTTGTTTTTTTTCTTTTATTTTATTGAGCAGTGCATAAAAATTAGTTTGCTAAGCTTGATAAAGAAAAAGCAAACATCCTTGTTTGATAGAGATGTAAAACCACATGAGTAGATGTTAAATAATTCATATTGCAAGATTACGCATTTTCAATATAAAGTGCTGACAAGAAAGTGCTAATTAGAATTTAAAGTGCAGTGGTCAATTTACAAAAAATACCCCAAAAAAGACAATCGATTTTAAAACAAAAGCATACATTATACATTACACGAATAACTACTGTGAAACACAACTTTGTGTCTCCTGTTCACTCTTAGTTCTATACTTCCTGGCTAGTATTGAAGATTATAACATATGTTGTTCGTTTAGCATTTAGCTAGTACCCCTAGTCATCAGATTTACATAAGCCAAAATATATTCTAAGCCAAATATTAAAAAGTTTAGCATAGGCCTCCTCAAACATTTTAGTTCTTTGCATTTTGGCCTGCTAGTGCCTCAGAGAAGGAGAATGAGCCGCCTCCATTCTCCATTTCTGTGTATTAAGCTGCATGCAATAGCAGTAACAATATACCGCAAACACTTGATGCTTTTTTTGGCCCTTCGATTTTCAGATGAGTAGCTAAACAAAGCAAGTATGGGCTCCAGCAATATATCGATCTGCATAATATCTGCAAGCTTCTGAAAAATGCTCTCCCAAAAATCTTGAAGGACTGGGCATGTAAAAAAGTATGACACCAGTCTCCTGCTCTATCTAGTTTACAACGAAAACACTCATCTGGCACTGCTGCATTCATCCGATGCAGTCTTTGGGGTGTAATAGGACAGCTACCTTGACAAAAAAAAAATATTTTGAAATTTGAGGTCCTCAGGGAATTCTGAGCTATATGTCCATTCTCGTTCGGTGATTGAACAGCCAGTGAAATGATTGATTTTAATCATAGGTTCCTCAACTAGAGGACTGTTCATGTTGTTCCATATGGCTCTATACCAATTTCCTACGCTAATTAAATTGATTTTACATAACATGCGCATCAGTACATACATTTCAGAGTTTAAAACAGTAGAGCTTGAGGAAACAAAGCTTATAACAGTGGCGGCTGGTGCATAGGGGCGTTGCCCCACTAGACTCAGACGAGGATCGGGGACTAGAGACAAGAAAGAGACACCACAAGCAATGCAACAGCCAGCAGCCTCAAATTAAGTGCTCACTGGCTGCCCCGTGTAGAAAACAAAACAAATACTGTTTTGTGTGACTGTTTTCCTAGGGAGGGACGAGTTCACAGCAGGTTAGAGACACCTCCTGCGCATGTGCTAGCTGGGGCGAGGACTATTGCTCGCCCTCAAAGCACATGCGAGAGGAGTGATGTCATCCTGAAGGGAGTGGCCAGAGAAAGCGGAAAATGGCTGCTTTCAAATGGGGCGCCTATGCTGCGCCCCAGGCGACTTCAGCAGTACGCCACTGAAATGAATAACGAGGGGCCGGGCCGACCCCTCTCAAGACAGAGCAGTGGGTGTTGCAACAACCTAAGCAGACCAGTCCCTTGCCTTCGCTTTGCGCTCTCCTGATTGGACAATGGGAGGGAGCTGAGGGAGTGGGCTGCGAAGAACCGGCCGACCACTGAGGAAGCTTTGAAACAGTAGTACTAATCCCCTTTGCGGTGCACCAACAATCCTGGGGCTGAAGAACCACGGTAACACACGTCCTTCGTGAACGCCGTGGTCTAATGTCTGAGGCTGAGCAGAGCAACACCGACCTGTTGCTAGCTGAGTACCTGGGGGAGACTATAAGTCCCAGCTGGACCACGCTGGGGACGGACAGGGAACAACCCCGCCAGAAAAAGGCAGGTGACCCAGCAGCTGGCCTCTGTCAGGGCCCTGTGGACTCTGGACTTCACCCTGCAACTAGTTCAAGGTAAGAGGGGGGCGCGGCTGCATTTGAGGCCTGTTTCCAGAGGAAACGAAAGTAGCAGCGCAGGAGCCGGCCCTGGGCACTGTGCCTCATGCATTAAGAGCCTGTGTGTGGCACCTGTTTTTTTTCCCTGTACTGTCTACTTCTGCGGGGTGAAGGTTAACATGTGCTCGCGCCTCGCACCCGTCTCTGAACAGAGATGCTGGCGAAGCGCTCACGTCAGAGTCGGAAATGGAATGCACTGGGATTCCATAAACCGTAGGTCAAACCTGAGCCCAACAACTTTCACTCCTTCCTACCTTCAAAATATTTCAGCAGGAGAACCCTCCCTAGCCCCAACCCATCCCACCGCTGGGCACTCAACCCGGACCTCCACGCCTCACCACCTTCAAATGTCACCAGCCGCCCCTGGCTTATAATGTGTTGCCCTCTAAACTGCAGTTTACTGTCTTGCACCCCTAGGCGTAGGTTTGTTTCAACCCATGTTAAGCATCTTTAATGGTTGTAAAAGTCACCTAATCTAGTGAACCCTTTCTGCTTACAGTGTTCCAATGTCGCTTTGGGGATGTTAATGCCAAAGTAGAGTAAAGGCATGGCAGTTCAAGGCTTCCCAGAGCCGAAGCAGCTTAAACAGGGGCGGCTGGTGACATTTGAAGGTGGTGTGGCGTGGAGGTCTGGGTTGAGTGCCCGGCGGTGGGAGGGGTTGGGGCTCGTCTGGGCCTAGTGGGGCAACGCCCCTTTCGCCCCTATGCACCAGCCGCCACTGCTCTAATACGATATTCCAGTATATGCAGTACTTCTATCTCGATCGTTTAGAAAATGTGGGTATTTTTTAAAAAGCACATAATTCAATCGAAAGATTATTTCGCCATCTCTATCAACATCAAATTGTCAAATATTTCAGTATTAGACATGATTTGGGCTATACTATCCAAAAGTGCAGAATGGTAATATGTCTGACAATGAGGTAAAGCCCCTCTTGCAATTTATCTAGATATAAACCTGCCATTTTTTTTGGGAACTTTATTTATCATTTTGCAACTTACATTAATACAAAATATGAGTGCTCACTGTCACACCACAATGCCAATGGTTTGAACAAATTAAACATTAAACACATCAAGGCTGTATAATTCACTACAAGTATACTGACATTTAGCAACATAAGCGAATCATGATGTCTCAATTCCATGGCCCTTCAGTTACAACCAATTGATAGTGGATCAATATTTTGGCCCCTTACAGTCCAGATCCAGAGTGTTGCTTAAAAGCGTGACTGAGAGTTACCTGCTGCAAGAGTCACTAGTAATCTGCCATAAAGTGTCACCCCACTCCAGTTGGTTCCCTACCCTGCTCTAATTGCGAGTCAGACATCGAATATGTATTAGCCGTCTAACTTCTAAGTGGGCCCCAAATGTCTTTGGGGCGTGAGGAGCGAGGTAGCATGGTAGCATATGTCAAACTGTTTGTGCAGCAGTAGGCTAGACTAGTTAGCTAGTTTTGCAAGGTGGGGGCCCTTTTTCTGCCCTAGGTAATAGCGATCTCTCTTTTGGCTAACAGGAATCCCATAGCCGCAAATGTTCACTGTCCCGTTGGGAAATTGACTACATATCCAAAAGATATGTAAATCAAGTGTTAAACCGAGCATAATTCCTAATGTGTGATGTATCTCTGTCCAGTAATGCTGCAGTTTGGGGCAAGTCCATGTTAAGTGTGCAAAGTCTGCAGGTGGTGCTTTACACTTCTCACAATGATGGTATCTAGATGGGTCAATTTTGTGTGAATGCTCTGGTGTGACATACATTCTACGCAAAAACTTAAAGTGCAATAGCTTATGCTGGCTATTCAATTATATATTGTTAGTGACTTCTCAACACTTTTCCTATTGGTTGTCTAGTATAGGATGACCCAGGTCGGATTCCCAGTCCTCACGTATTTTGGTGTCATTGAGAGGGAGAAGCGGCAAGCATTCTCTGTATAATTTAGAAATCAAATGTGCACCGCCTACCGTTTCTATGATGATGGTGAGGGGCATGAAAGTTTCAGGTTGTACAGGGAAACTAGGGATAATGGCTTGCAGTGCTGAGTGGACACTATTCAGAATGAAGCAATACTAAAGGGGATGATGGACGGAGCGTTTGAGCAAATCAAACACTCACCCCCAGTCAACTGATCTGGGTTTAATCCATCACCATTCTTTAGCTCACTCGGCCACCCCAGTTCAGACATGGATATGCAAATCAGTCTGACCCTGTGCCTCATGGGAACAGTCCAGCCCGAACTCACAAGCCATGTCTTCCCTGGACCGGAAACAAGCATCCTGGGACCGGTTTCGGATTCATAATCCTCATCAGCCAGGCTATCTTGAATCCAGTGGCCAAGTGAGCAAGGGACTCACGTCTGAGCATACCCTGCCACACTTAGGGTGAACAAAGCAATACTAAAGGGGATGATGGACGGAGCGTTTGAGCAAATCAAACACTCACCCCTAGTCAACTGATCTGGGTTTAATCCATCACTATTCTTTAGCTCACTCTGCCACCCCAGTTCAGACATGGATATGCAAATCAGTCTGACCCTGTGCCTCATGGGAACAGTCCAGCCCTAACTGCCAAGCCATGTCTTCCCTGGACCGGAAACAAGCATCCTGGGACCGGTTTCGGATTCATAATCCTCATCAGCCAGGCTATCTTGAATCCAGTGGCCAAGTGAGCAAGGGACTCACGTCTGAGCATACCCTGCCACACTTAGGGCGAACAAAGCAATACTAAAGGGGATGATGGACGGAGCGTTTGAGCAAATCAAACACTCACCCCCAGTCAACTGATTTGGGTTTAATCCATCACCATTCTTTAGCTCACTCGGCCACCCCAGTTCAGACATGGATATGCAAATCAGTCTGACCCTGTGCCTCATGGGAACAGTCCAGCCAAAACTGCCAAGCCATGTCTTCCCTGGACCGGAAACAAGCATCCTGGGACCGGTTTCGGATTCATAATCCTCATCAGCCAGGCTATCTTGAATCCAGGGGCCAAGTGAGCAAGGGACTCACGTCTGAGCATACCCTGCCACACTTAGGGCGAACAAAGCAATACTAAAGGGGATGATAGACGGAGCGTTTGAGCAAATCAAACACTCACCCCCAGTCAACTGATCTGGGTTTAATCCATCACCATTCTTTAGCTCACTCGGCCACCCCAGTTCAGACATGGATATGCAAATCAGTCTGACCCTGTGCCTCATGGGAACAGTCCAGCCCGAACTGCCATGCCATGTCTTCCCTGGAGCGGAAACAAGCATCCTGGGACCGGTTTCGGATTCATAATCCTCATCAGCCAGGCTATCTTGAATCCAGTGGCCAAGTGAGCAAGGGACTCACGTCTGAGCATACCCTGCCACACTTAGGGTGAACAAAGCAATACTAAAGGGGATGATGGACGGAGCGTTTGAGCAAATCAAACACTCACCCCCATTCAACTGATCTGGGTTTAATCCATCACCATTCTTTAGCTCACTCGGCCACCCCAGTTCAGACATGGATATGCAAATCAGTCTGACCCTGTGCCTCATGGGAACAGGGTCAGAATGAAGCAGTCCATCAAGGTGGCAGTTCGGAAGCGGTCGTCTTCAGCTACGGAGAAGACGTGGCTTCCAGGGAATAGATCCCCGAATTTGACGATATCGAATTAGGCAAGTGTGCGCTGAACTAGTTTTTCTCCCATAATGGGTAGCCACAGGGGGTTGGGAACTGGAAGGGCAGATGAATATAATAAGGGCGCTCCCATGAATCCACGCAGCTTGTCTCAGGCCTAGCTGGTTGTGGACACCGTTTGGATGTCGTTGGGGTCCCTAGGTACACCCTTGGGTAGTACTGCTGACAGGGTATCGGGGAGCACCAAGTCCCCTTCCGTACGTAGAAATGGAATTCTTGCATCCGGGTGGAACCAGGCATGGGTATAGCTACACTGTGCCACGAGGTAGTATAGTTTGAGGTAAGGAACTCCAAACCCCCCTCTATTGTATGGCAATGTAAGGATCTGCCCCCGGACGCGCAGATGCTTGCCACCCCCCCCCCCCCCACACCCATTGGATAAGGTGAGATCGCAGTATCTGGAAAAAACTGTTCGGAAGAGGTATGGGGATATTGTTGAACATGTATAAGAATTTGGGAAGGACGATCATTTTAATCAAGGCTACCCGCCCTGCCATGGACAGCGGGAGTTGCAGCCATTTCTCTATTTGTGATTCAAGGGCGTCCATTGCCTGTCCATAATTTAGTCGAATAATCTGAGCAGAGTACAAACACAGGTGTACACCCAAGTACTTGGTGGAGTCTGTGCACCACTCTGGTGGGAACTCAAGGTCCCACTGTATTGTGCAAAGAATCAAGGGGAATGCCACTGATTTGGACCAATTGATAAGGAGACCAGAGAACTGCCCAAATCTAATAGTCTCTCTGATTAGAGGGTCCAAATTAACCTGAGGGTCTCGCACTATAAATTAATATCATCCGCATACAAGGAGACTATTAGAGGGCCAGCGTTAAACTGAAGCCCCCGCTGTAAATGTCGCTCCTGGAAGTGGCGGACCAGGGGGACAAAAGATGAACAATAGTGGTGATAGCGGGCACCCCTGGCGTGTGCCTCGAGATAAAGAAAAGGAGCGGGATAATGTGCCATTCAGGCGCAACCTAGCTGAGGGGTTACTATATAATAAAGTGGTGGCGGCAATAAAGCCCTTAGGCATCCCCATCCTGCGCATAACCAAAATAAAGAAGGGCCACTCAAGGGAGTCAAACGCCTACTCAGCGTCTAACAAAATTGCTACCGCTGGGACCCCAGGGTCTATCCTGTGCAGGTCGGAGAAAAGTGTTCTTAGGTTTAAAGAAGTGGATCTGTGCGGGACAAATACGGATTGTGCAGGCGAGATGATAGACTCCAAAAGGAGGAATAGATGAAGGGCTAGCATCTGGGCCAAAATGTTGTACTCTAAATTTAATAGGGACAGGGGTCTGTATGAGCTTCATGAAGTGGGGTCCTTACCGGGAGAAGTATGATGACTGCTTCACGGAGAGTGGGGGGTAGTTAATTTTTCTCGAGCGCCTCAGCATATACCTCAAGTAATTTGGGTGTTAGTAGTTCTTTATAGGTTTTATAAAATACCCCTGTGAAGCCGCTAAACCAGGAGCTGTAGAGCCTCAATAGCGCTTACAATTTCCCCTGAGGAAAAAGGTTCGGCAAGAAATTCCTGTAGACATGTTTCTAGATAGACTAGGGCTATTTCTGAAAAATAAGCCTCTTGTGCAATAAGGTCATCTGTTGTCCTAGTAGAATATAATGTGGTATAATAATCTAGGAATTCCTCATGGATTTCAGCTGTGTCTGTGAGAACCCGGCCGCCCTGCAGGCGCAGTTCCGTTATATAGGATTTGGCATATGGGGGTCTAAGCATCTGCTCCAGCATACGGGCCAGCCTTTTCCCCTCGCCATACAGGCGAGCAGATTGATATTTACTGAGGAAGTGCATCTCGCGATCCAAGGCGTCCCTATAGTCTGGGAGAAGTGAGAGGTAGAGTGGCATGGTTGCTGTGGCAGAGCCCTTCTGTTAATGTATTGTCTAGTGTGGTCAACTCCCTTTCTATTTTGGAGATTGTGACCTGTAGGTCTTTTAGGACTTCCCCGTGCTTGGCTACACAGATGCCTCTAATATAGGGTTTAAATGCCTCACACAGGACCGCCCACATGTCAACCGAACCGGTGTTAATCTGAAAGTACTCCTCAATGGCCTCTCTAACCTCGGAATGAAAGAGATCATCATTAAGAGCCTGGCTAGGGAACCACCATTGGAGTTCATACCCTTCAGGTCGAGGGATCTTAAGATGGAGGAGCACGGGCGAGTGGTCGGAGGATGTTCTGGGGAGTGCCACAATGGAAGCGTACCACGAATAAGCCACTGAGGATAACAGCCAATTTTCAATACGGGTCCACGTGTTATGTTGTCTTGAGTAATGTGTGTAGCCAGGAACGGTGGAGTTGCCATGTCACCATACATCTATAGGCGAAAAAGTGTCACACAGGTCAAAGAGTACTGTTTGTGCTCTGGGCTTGGTGCCCGACGATGTGGAAGTGCTATCCAATGAAGGACTTATAAGTAAATTAATGTCTCCACTCATTATTAAATTAGTGACCTCCAGTTTAGTCAATTGTGCTTGTAGCGAATGGCAATACTCCCAGCAGACTATGTTGGGCACATAGATACATACGAAGGCAAGTGTATGACCCATCATTGTACCAGTGAAAATCGTATACCAATCTTCATTGTCATTGAAGATTGAATGCAAGTGGAAAGGGAGACGCTTATGAATAAGAATCGCCGTGCCTCTTGCGTAATTTCTAGCTTTGGCAAAATATCTATGCTGCCCCCAGCTCAAGGCAAACTGTTTTGTATCAGACCTTGGAAGATGGGATTCCTGTAGGAATGCTATGTCCACCTTGTGACGTTGAAGATAATGGAGGACATATTTGCGTTTACGAGTGTTATTGGGACCTCTTACGTTCCAGGACATCAAAGATAAATCTGAAGGGTCGCTAACATTATCTAACCTGCCATACAGTGTCATTACATAACTTCACAGTGTGTTTAATTTGCATACTATGGATAAATAAGACAGTGAGCATTATTGTAAATAAACAGGAACAATCTTCTCTGCATGCTAACCCACCGCCCGCCATCCCCCCCCAGTCCTGCCCCCCGATGACGAGGACCATAAACCTGCTATTTTAGTCCTGTCCTGCTTATTATTTCAAATGAATGTTTGGAAACATTGATTGAGTTCTCTAAATTATGATTTACTAATAATAATGGGAAGTGTAGTAAAACAAAAAAGCACTAATGGGAGAATTGAAATTTTTATCAAAGCCACTCTTCCAATAATAGATAGATAGAGATGATTCCACCTATCCAACAGTGCCTTAATTTGTGTAAGGTCGTCTTATAGTTTAAATCAAATATTCTAGAGTAGTCATGCGTTAACTAGATGCTTAAGTATCTAATTGGTCATTGAGGCACATATTGAGACTGTAGATAATGAGGGAGTTTCTTTGAAGAGGTATTAAACAATAGAATTTCAGTCTTTGCATTGTTTACTTTATAACCTCCAACTCCAGTGAATTCTGTCATTGCATCCAACATAATCCGAATATTCGCTATGTTTGGTTGAAGATATAAAATAATATCATCCAGGAAAAGCTTGACTTTAGGCATCCTAATTATTGGAGGAATGATTGTAGTGTCACTTCGGATCTTGATAACTAATGGCTCAATAAATACCAAACAACACAGGGGACATGGGGCAACCCTGACACGTGCTACAGTTAATTTTAATCTGCCCTGCTGCCTTCACATTTATATTCACTTTAGATGTCGCACCTTGATTAAGATTCCATAACATTTCTAAAACTGACCTGTGAATCCATATTTTCTTAGGATAAATAATAATGCTTCCCAATTTGCAAGGTCAAATGCCGTCTCCGCATCCATAATAAAAATAGCGTTTTTTGTTTTTGTAATTTGCTTGCGTTAAAAAACCTAGCACTAACTGAAATGTGTCTACTTGGAAAAATACGCATTGACCTCTATGTATTAGCCCATTAGCTACCAGTAGGATGCGAGAGGTCTACATTCTTGTAAATAGATTTTAATCAGTGTTTAACAAGCTTATTGGTCTATAAGAGTTAGCATTAGTAGCATTCTTATCCTTTTTGAGAAAACGTACGATAAATGACTGTTGACTGTTGTTGATAATTGACTGATTGTAGAATAAGTTTCCAAGTTCTAAACTGATTGAATAATTTTACAAGAAATTGTATTAGTTGTTTGGAACAAACCTTAAGAACTTTCATGATGATGCCATCTCCATTGCACTCCCTACCATCAGAGGAGTGCAATGGAGATGGCATCAGCGCAAGAGAGACCTAGGACGACCGAATCTCTTCCAAAATTGCAATATTTTGCTGTCTTGTTGCCTGTGGCAGAAGGACTTAGCTGGCTTAGGACTGGAAACCTCCTCAGTTTTCTCATTGACATTCCTATAATTTCGTGGAAAGACTTCAAGCAATCTTGTTACTTTTATCCAGTAAGGACTGTGTCTCTGAATTTTCAATTTTGTCAATTATCTGTGTTTGTTTTTCAGTAGTCTAGTAGACCATGCAACAAACTTCCCAATATGCTGGCTGGAGCTGGCCACGAGGAGCAAAACAAACCCAAGATCATCAAGATAGGTCCTACAGAGCCGGAGGTACATCCATTTAAACCTCAGTTCCATGGGGGGACCGAGTGTGAAAAAGAAGTGTAGTGCATCTCAACAATGAACAACTGTTCCCCAGGAAAACATTGATACACCGTGGGATAAAACAGCACTCCATATTTTTCCTACGCCATGTTTTTTATATATAAATTTGCTTTGGGGAGGAAATGTGAGTTGTGGTCCCTCCCTGGCCTCTATCGCCTCAGACCAGTGCATAAGGACGTCGTTCCGTAGATCCCATTGCCCATGACCGAAGCAATCAGTCACTCAAGGAATTATTTAGCATTCAAAAAGAGTGCAGCAAATCACTTGTGAGGGTCTCAAAGCACTGGAGTTGCTCACTGCTTTGTGGTGGTCTGATTCATTTGAACAGCCAGGTCTTGAGTCCTTTCTTGAATTGCTGGAGTGAAGAGGCAGTCCGGAGGTATGGGCGTTCCAAGTTTTGGCTGCTTGGTGTGAGAAGCAGCATCCTCTGCTTTTGCAGATTCTTGGGATGTTTGTGAGACAAAGGGAGACAGATCATAGGTGTCTGGTCGGTTGGTGGAAGGTCATGCTTTTGTTGATGTATGCAGGTCCTTCCTTGTGCAGGGCTTTGAATGTGTGGGTCAGTATCTTGAACTGGCATTTCTTCTGGATTGGAAGTCGGTGTAGCTTCCTGAGATGGGGTGTGCTGTGGGTCTGTCTGGGGAGGTTGAGGATGAGTCTTGCCTCTGTGTTTTTTATTGTCTGTAGTCTCTTCAGGAGATGTGGGTGATTCCTATGTAGAGGGTGTTTCTGTAAATCAGCCTGCTGGTGACGAGAGTCTGAGTGATGGTCCTTCTGGTGTTGACTAGGAGTCACCTGAAGATCTTGCTGAGCATGCCTAGGGTGTGGAACCAGGCAGATATGACTGAGTTGGGACGCTTTGCTGCATCTTTTGTTACCTGCTGGGACTCGGCGCTCTTGGTTCTTTTGCGCCACTCCTCGCGGTACCCGCTTCGCGGGTCCCGCTTCGTGGGGAGTCTTCTGTGCTCTGGCGGACCTGAGGCCATTGGTGGTGGCGGCCATTGGGCATTGACTGGGGGTGTGGAAACTACAGGCAGGGCTGCGAGCGAGTAGCGGGTCCGGGACTCCAACTCCCAGGAGCACCCGCCAGCCCGCATTACCGGCACCTGGGCCGCTCTCCCTGCTTGCCCCGCCCTCCAACGTGTTTACAACCTCTAGCCCCTGGACACAACTTGGGACGCTTTGCTGCATCTTTTGTTACCTGCTGGGACTCGGCGCTCTTGGTTCTTTCGTGCCACTCCTCGCGGTACCCGCTTCGCGGGTCCCGCTTCGTGGGGAGTCTTCTGTGCTCTGTCGGACCTGAGGCCATTGGTGGTGGCGGCCATTGGGCATTGACTGGGGGTGTGGAAACTACAGGCAGGGCTGCGAGCGAGTAGCGTGTCCGGGACTCCAACTCCCAGGAGCACCCGCCAGCCCGCATTACCGGCACCTGGGCCGCTCTTCCTGCTTGCCCCGCCCTCCAACGTGTTTAAAACCTCTAGCCCCTGGACACAACTTGGGATACTTTGCTGCATCTTTTGTTACCTGCTGGGACTCGGCGCTCTTGGTTCTTTCGCGCCACTCCCCGCGGTACCCGCTTCACGGGTCCCGCTTCGTGGGGATCTTCTGTGCTCTGTCGGACCTGAGGCCATTGGTGGTGGTGGCCATTGGGCATTGACTGGGGGTGTGGAAACTACAGGCAGGGCTGCGAGCGAGTAGCGGGTCTGGGACTCCAACTCCCAGGAGCACCCGCCAGCCCGCATTACCGGCACCTGGGCCGCTCTCCCTGCTTGCCCCGCCCTCCAACGTGTTTAAAACCTCTAGCCCCTGGACACAACTTGGGACGCTTTGCTGCATCTTTTGTTACCTGCTGGGACTCGGCGCACTTGGTTCTTTCGCGCCACTCCTCGCGGTACCCGCTTCGCGGGTCCCGCTTCGTGGGGAGTCTTCTGTGCTCTGTAGGACCTAAGGCCAATGGTGGTGGCGGCTATTGGGCATTGACTGGGGGTGTGGAAACTACAGGCAGGGCTGCAAGCGAGTAGCGGGTCCGGGACTCCAACTCCCAGGAGCACCCGCCAGCCCGCATTACCGGCACCTGGGCCGCTCTCCCTGCTTGCCCCGCCCCTCCAACTTAGTCCCTATATCTGTATTTGGCCTATCCCGCTGCGCGATAGCGCGCTGGAGCGTGCCTGGGAGAAGCCCGGGACAAGGGCGGGGCCGTCTGTGGCCGTCCGAGGCCGGACGAGGTTGGGTTGGGCCACCCCCTTGATATTGTGTTATTGGCATTTGGAATTCACAAACTCTTGGGTATATAGTGTTGGTTTGCACTCTCCTTATTTTAGTTGTCACCACCTGAAGGGCGGTCAAGTACACAATAACAACATGACCCTGCGTTCTGGTAAAGAAAGGCAGGTTCAGGTATCAACCTCAAATGGGGTGTTTACAGGTACTATTGATCAGTTCTTCAAACGTACCACTTGCATTTTGGAAAAAGAAATAGCCCTGGCCGAAAAACGCTTATCTATTGATTTGGTTACTGGAAAGCGCTCTTCACTAGGGAAAATTGGGCAGGCTGTTTCCCCGGCTCCCCTAACCCAATTAGTTTGTACTGATAGTAATGTTATAACAATAGATCCAGTAGCAATGGACCAGGAACTGGAGGGGGGTGATACCGCCATTGCACTAGACTCATCACATGACAGTTCTTTTCACCACAATTTAGTAAATATCGTGACTGGTACTTCGGCCAGCTCCAGCATCGTATTAAGCCCAGAACTCAATTCCCGACCCCCAACATTGGACAATATGCCCATACATACATCCAGTAAAAGGAAACGGGTAGATTCACCACAGAAGGGGGGCGTTATGAAGGTTTCGAAACCAAACAATACTCCTACATCTACAAACATCACTGTAGCCCCGTTGTTAAACCCCCCCAGAACAATAATTCCCCTATAAACGATGATGAAGGTATCCTTCTGGATAAAATTGAGTTGCTAATTAAATCTCTTCTTCTGCCCCTATTTGAACGGACAAGGTTATTATACAATAAAATGGAACAGATGGAGGCATTAGTAAGAGAAAATGTGGGAACTCTGAAAAAGATAGAACAAATAACTGCCCCCATAGGGCCAATATCAGTGTGTACCCAGCAAAAACCATCTAATAATGGGAATACGGGGCAAACGGCCAAACCTGTATCTTCACTTTCTAGAGTTCCACAGCAGAAGTTGGTCACTGATAGGGCTAAGCGTACACCTGTAAAGCCCACATCTCACAAGGCAGGCCCAGTTAATAAACCTCAGAGTACCCCTAGAGGATCCCCTAAACCTAACCATCCATTGGGTCATGAAAACTTGGTTAGGAAGACAGTTCCCTCCAGAAAGCAATGTGTCAATCTCCCTCCCGAGTCACTACCTTACACTATAATTTTAATGGGAGTGGCGCCCTTAGGGGAAGGAAAGGTGGAAACGCACAGAGATTTACATAATAAAGTCAACTTCTGGCTAAATAAGAATCGAGCTCTTCCACCAATGTCCAAAACTAAGATCCTTAATGTCAGAAGAGTAGACTGGGTAGGTTATAGTGAAAAAGACCTCGAGGGGGACTGCATAGTTGTTAGCTTTAGCGAACCATGGGTAGTGGATTTTATCTGCAGGGAACCAAGATTTGGAAGGGTGGGTGACATCCAAACACTTTCCCTCCATTACTTCTATCCTAAATTAAATATATCTAGAGGGTATCCCCACCAAAAGACATTCCATCACAATAATAGATCAAGAGGAAGATATCCTTCTGTAGTGGCTACTTACCCTATGTTCTCACCCCACCTCTCAAATAGATTTGCACTGATAAGTGGCTTGGATGGTGTAGACTGACTGGATAGGGGACTGTGGACAACAACACTAGAGTGCCTAGACTGACTCGCAGACACATGTCCCCCCATTCCCTACACTCATTGGAGGTGGATAGTAGCACCCAAAGCTCTAGAATTGCTGCAGAAGTTTCATTAAGGGAATTAGAAGGAGAGGGTCCCCCCGGTATTAATCTGGTAGATGGCTGCGAAAATAACTTTTCATCGGAAGAGAGTAGCAGGGGGCACACCGCCTCTATTGCAAACGAATCAGCTGTTCAGGCACACTCTCTTAAGATAGCCTCCTGGAACATTGCGGGGTTGAAAGGGAAACTGGAAGGGGCTGAATGGGGTGATTTCATAGAACAATATGATATCCTAATATTCCAAGAAAGCTGGTCAACTGAGGCAGTTTTTCGTTTAGGTTATCTAAACGTTTTCAAACCAGCCCTTAAGGGGACAAAGGGACGACCGTCAGGTGGGCTAGTTGTTTGGATTAGACAATCGCTTTGCTATAGGCCTCTCATGTTGTTTACCCCAAATGCTGACATTATGGGGCTAAAACTTAGTAGAGCAAATTATGAGGACCTGTATATAATTAATATTTATGCAAGGGGACTACCAGGAGGAAAGAGCCCTGCAATAATAGAGGACCTAGACATCCTAATGAATACGATTGGCAGAGACAAGTGTGTTACAGTGGCAGGGGATTTAAACTGTACGTTTGAACCACTGTCCTGTCTGGATGATGGTTGCTACGGAGAGGTAGATGAGTTATGGAATATCCCCAGCCTTGCCATAGCACCAGTCAAAAAGGTTACTGAGGCCGTACTGCAGTGGCTCGGTTTGTGTTTGGAGTGGGGTTTAAGGGCAGCAAACGGAAGGTCAAAATCCGATTTAGCAGGAAAAGCTACTTTTGATAACGGCTATAGTTCTAGTCGGATCGATTATTTTCAAATCAAAATGGAGTTTTGGACACTACTAGGGGATATGGAAATCATTGGGAGACCAGAAAGTGATCACAACCCCTTGGCAATTAAACTGAAAATTGATGTGATTTGTTTAGAAAAAACGCAACAAATTGTATCACAGCTGAGACTGTCCTCACTAACGATTGTCGTAGGGTTCGCTGGTGCAGGATCCTGGATGCCCCAGCCACCATTGACAACATTTCTCAAGAGGTGTCGGAGGCGGTTATAAAAGCAAGGTCAATATTTGACGAAATGGGGTCACTGGAGCAAATCAGTACAATCCACGAGTCCCTTTTTGTTAAACTAAAAACCTTTTTTACAAAACCTGGAGTTGTAGTGAAAAATGGTGGGAAACCCTCAGGTGCCAATTGGTACGATAAAACCTGCCGTAATGCCCATAGCGCCCTGATTGCTGCTATTAAATCTAGAGTAACTGTAGATATCCAAGAGGAAAGGCTGAAATATAGGAAGGTTTTAAAGCATGCAAAGACCTCATGGGACGATCTTTGCTGGCTGGAACTTTATGAGGCCAGCATGTCCACAAACCAGATTAAATTTGGGCAGGTAGTGAAGTGGGGAGGGTCGAGAGACCTGCAAACCCCAGCAAACCATGTCCCCGCTGAAGACTGGGTTGAGTATTTCTCTTCCCAGTTCTGCGGCATGGCGATGGGAAGTAACAATGCAGGGGCGCATAACATGTTAGTCCGTCCGGAAGCTATTAGTGGGCCCCTAGTTTTAAATGAAATCGAGGCGGCAAATGCACTAAGGTTGGTCCAAGCTGGTAAAGCACCCGGTATGGACTGCGTCCCAGCGGATCTTTTTAAACATGATTTGGATAACTGGGTTCCCTACATAACTAATCTGGCTAATGCCATCGCCAGAGGTGCCAGGGTACCCGACTCCTAGAAAGGGGCCAAAATCCTTCCCGTATTTAAAAAAGGCGATAAGACCATTCCAGGGAACTATCGCCCAATAAGCCTTATAGATGCCCTGCAGAAAGTCATAGCTAGAATGCTGTTGGGTAGAATCCAGATTTGGATGAACGAAGAAAATATCCTGTCCCCGTTGCAAGCTGGCTTCAGGGCATGTACAAGCACTGTCGACCAAGTGCTAAGATTCATTCTGATTTACTGGAAGACAGTGTATTTAGGTGAGGGCACCATATACGCAGCGTTCGTGGACCTCAAATCCGCGTTCGACTTGGTCCCAAGAGAGAAGATGTGGATGGCCTTAAGGCGAATGGGAATGCCACCAGAACTCCTCGAACTAACTATTAGGCTGCATGACCAAAATTTCGCCAGAGTTAGATGGGGTAGCCAGGGACAGGTGACTGAGTCCTTCCCAGTGTCACGTGGTGTAAGACAAGGGTGTGCCTTGGCACCTACTTTGTTTTTACTTTTTATAAATCAAGTAGTGCAGTTTCTAGCAGCTACACCGACCGATGCGCCAGCTCTGGGTGGGACTAAGTTTCCCCTCCTAACTTTTGCCGATGACACTTTGATTTTGGCAAAAACACAGGTGGGACTCCAGACTGCAATAAACAAATTTGTGGAGTTTTGTAATATAAATGACCTCGAAATTAACGTTTCGAAAACCAAATTTATGGTCCTGACTAAGAATAAACCATTAAGGGGTCAAGTTACGATGAATGGTACTATATTGGAGCAAGTAGAGGTGATGACCTACTTAGGGGTGGTTATAGACTACAGGCTGCGCTGGAAGGAGCAGATTGAGGCACTTTGTTTAAAATTTGCCCGTTTATCGGGATGCTTAGTTAAAGAACAGCGATGCTCCCAAACCAAAAGGGTCTTTCCAGCACTTAAAATCTATAACGCAAAAATTAGCTCAGCCATCCTCTATGGCTCGGATTTATGGCGTATTGTAGATCTTGCCCCTTTAGATAAAATCCAAAACAAGTTCCTCCGTAGCCTGGTAGGGCTCCCACAATCAACCCCTTATGTTAGATATGGGCTGCCACTCCATTAAAAATCAGACTCGTTATAGGATGGTAGCCCTGTGGAGACGTATTTGGTCCACACCAGAACTCTCCTTGTTTGCCAATGAGATTCTGGATGTAAGATCGATAATGGGGTCAGGTAAACTACTTTGGTTTAGGACTATGAAGGCCACACTTTATAAAATGGGTCTTCACTTACAGTGGTCAGATCCGGGAAATCAGGTATTCCCGTCGAAAAAGGAATTCAAACTACTCTTTTGGACAACTGTAAAGGAGGACTTCGTCTTGCTCTCGCAGACATCCAGTTTGACTGGTCTCTTTCTGCTCCACAAAGTGGTCCCTCACACCGAGACTTACTGGGAAAATATTACTAAAAGTGCTAATAGGAAACTTTACCACCAATTTAGAGTTGGCACATTACCAGTAAGGGTATTTACAAATAAATGGCGTAACCAATCAACCATGTTCTGTCCCTGGTGTAGTGAGCTAAAGGAAACTGTTGGCCACCTCCTCTTCGCTTGTCCAGCCTACTCCGCACCCCGTCGCAAATGGCTTCAACCCATTTGCAGAAGGATTAATCTACGGGTGTGTGAGGAAGCTATGGTAGTGTTAAGATCAAACAGTGCAGAGTGGGTGTCCATAGGTATGGCGAAATTCCTTGGATGGGCTTGGATCATCAGAGCCAGACATTTACTTGGTGAAAAATGAAAAACGAGTCAAATGTAGGAACCAATTGTATTAAGTCACTATGTTTTAGGATTGATTTGTAAACTTTTTAATGATCCATGAAACGTCTTTCGATACCATTTAATTGTATTTTTACTGTGTAATGAATGAATTGTATTTTTAACATCTATTATGCCGCACTCTGTATATATTTTATCGTTGTCTTTTATGAAGAAATTTTCGAAATAAAGACGTTTTGAACTGAACTAACTGAGTTAACCTATTTCTTCATAGATAGCTTGCTGTCTATGATGATGACAAGGTTGCAGGCATGGTCTGTCGGGATGGGGGAAGGGCTGAGGTCAGAAGGCCACCATGTCTCGTTCCAATGGTGAAGTGTTGTTCCCAAAGATGAGGACTTCTGTCTTGTCCGTGTTGAGATTGAGAAAGTAGTCCCTCATCCAGTTGGCGATGTTCATCATACATCTGTGGAAGTTGGCTCTGATGGTAGAGCAGTCTTCTGATAGCAAGAGGATGAGCTGGGTGTCGTCGGCGTAGGAGATGATGTTGAGTCCCTGTGATCTGACTGTGCTGGCCACGGAGGTCACGTATGTGTTGAAGAGGGTAGGGTTGAAGGCCGATCCTTGGGGGGCACCGCAGATAATGTTCTTGGGTTCCGAGATGAATGGTGGGAGAAGGATTCTCTGGGCTCTTTCAGTGAGGTACGGTGCAATCCATTTGAGGGCATCTTACTGAATTCCAGTTTCGAGGAGTCTGTTGATCAAGATGTGATGGTAAATGGTGTTGAAGGCAGCTGACAGATTCAGGAGGATGAGGGCTGATGTCTCCGTGGCTGCGATCAGTGTAGTAATTAAAAGGCCTGGTGTATTTTACCCCTTCTGTGCCCGTGTATTGGCCCGTGTATTGGGTGGACAGGGGTCCACAGACCTCTTGTCCCAATGCTCTTGCTCCTTGAGGACAGAGGAAGTGCCCTGAGCAGAAAAGAACCTGCCCCCACTGGATGGGAGCATACCAACATATGTACCCACTACTGTGTGCCACACAAGAGCTGCAGCTCTCACAAAGGGATTCAACTAGAGCCACAGGGAAGCCCCCAACAACCCCCAAAGGCTTTTATGTGTCCTGGATGGATCCAGAGTACCCCAAATCAAAAGAAACATGTGGTGTAAGGCAGCATTATACATCACTAAATATTTTTGAGAAGCAGTTGAGTCACTAATATCATATTTAAGCCCAAGCCCTTTTGAGTGCCCTAAAAGCCATTTGGCAAAGTTCTAGATTTACATATGTGACCTTGAGGTACCCCTATACCGGCAGAGGCACTACCAATGGTTAATGAAGAGTGTTTGGGAGAGCTGTAGAAGGTGAAGCAGCCCTCCCCAGATAATTTTTAAAAACTTGCCTGAAGTCTACTAGTGGGTTAGATTCATGCCCCTGGAGAGAGTTTTTACTTGATTTCAAGCTCTCCCTGAGGCTGTACTTTTATGCATGGGCTTGGGAGTGTAGGAACTCTTGATGGCTGTTTTTATGGATGCTGTTGCAGTCTAATAAAATTAAAAGAAAGCGTTTAACACATGGTATTAAATAAATACGTTATCAGTGTTTATCAATGCAAGGTTCAATGGCGTATTCTCTTTAATTGAAGATTATAACATGTAATGGCTATAGGTACTGCTCTCATTGATTTCATTCATGTTCCTTTGGCGCATTGTAACATGTGGCTGTTTTTACTGATGTGGTGACATTCTGATTAAGCCAGTAGACCTGCCTTATTGATAATAACATCAGCTTATATTGTGATGATGGTTCTAGTATAAGTGGGGGGTATTGTGATGCTGTCTGTAGTATAGGTGGAGAGTATTGTGGTTATATGGTTCAGGACCCTAGCAGGTGTGTAACAAGATATAAGGGTGTCACCAAATATATTTACCTGATTGCATATATTTGAAATCTTAGACACAGATTTAATAGTGTTTGTGTAATAAAAGCACTTTTTCTAATCAATAAAACAACACTGCATGTACATTGTTGTGTACCAGAAAGTTAGGGTTACTAGCCCACACCACCTCTCCTAAGTAGGCCTTGCACTGCTCTGCTTTCCTACCCTGAGAGAGTAAAGTGCTACAATAGTGTATTTGGTTCCCAGTAAAAAAGAAAATCAGCAGGCTTGTTACTTGTGAACGATTTACATCCTTTGCAACTGTAACCTAATTTCTTACAAGAGATGAAACAACAAAGCCCTGCAAAAAAGTGATGATTACTTCAAACAGATCTCTTCCAAGTGTAACTGATTACTATTAGTTCTGGGACACATGCTACCTTGGAGCCATAAAACCTGAGGGTGTGTGAAAGCTTTACAACAAACCTATATACAGATATTGTGAGCAGGTATACATTTAAAAAAATATATATATTTATTGAGATCCATAGCAGAAAAATACATAGACATCCATTATTAGGTATGACAAAACAAGACAAAGAAAGAAACCATGGTCCTGCATAGTGTACCATTACATGAAAATAACTGAAAAACATAACAGTATCATTTGGCCAAAACTCATTATCCTTCCATATAGTTTCTCATAGCCCCCCAAACCTGTAACCCGAATTTCCTTTTTATATATCCTTTAACAGCATTTAGACTGTACTCCATATTAGAAACATTAAACAACTTATCGAGCCACATTTCGAAAGAAGGAGCCTCTTGCTGTAACCAAATGGACGCTATTGATATCAATGATACTGCCGTAGCCATAAAAATGAAGTAACAGTATTTATACAATAGTTGCCCCTGGCGCAGTTCTTCCCCAATCCCTAACACCATCATAGATTGAGAGATTTTAACGGGAGCCCCCATAATTTCCGAAAAAAATCTCTCTATCGAACCGATCAGAGGATTAAGTGCAATACAGGCATATAACACATGTAGCATATCTGCGCTGTCAGCTCTGCAGCGAAAACATTTTCCATCATGCTAGCCCCACACTTCATCATCTTGAAGGAGGTATGATATAAATTAAATAACATTTTATAATGTTGACTTTTTAAATTAGCTGCCATAAAAATCCTCCCAGATAAATCGATAGATTTCTCCAATGAGATTTCAGGGTTTCCCAGCCAAGTTCTCCATTTAATATTATACTTTTCCAAATCATCTGTTCTTCCCTCTAAGAGTGTTTTATATATTAACACAATATTTACCTGCAGCCACGGCCGGTAGTAGGTGTAACTCCAGGGCGGTGACGTGGGGAGGAGGAGGGGCAGGCTGGGGGGTAGTAATGTATGGATTACGGAATTTAACAGGTAAGTAAACATATAAATAAATAAAACAAATTTCGTTGCGAGCACTGCATCACATACAGATATTGGCCTCAGTTCAGGATTGCGGTATCTCCCCTTTTTGTGCCGTTTGATACACCTTAAGCATATCAGATTTAATATCTTGAAAAAAGGTCTTAAAATTTTCCAGCAGCAGTTTATCAGGTTCTGCAGCATTCCTTACTGCAAGAGAGCTTATGGCCTGTACCAATTCTCCCAGTGTAATGGGCTCATCAAACATCTCGGCATCCGCCTGATCCAATTGGCCCCACAATAAGGTTGGGAGTCCTAAATCCATCAAAGAACACTCCGTGTCCTTTCCTGTATATAACTCTGTATAAAATTAAAAATAAAACTTTAAGAATTTTCTAGGGGATGTACACCATGACCCCAGCCATGTTTTTAATCCCAATTATTCTTTGTTTGGCCTCCTTTATACGCAATTTCTGGGCTAGACAACATCCCGTAGCCTCCCCATATTCATGACACTCTTTTTTATAAGTTTGATATGGTATGCAATTTCCCTGCTCCAAACTAAGTTTATTGTGGATTTACACCTAGCTAGATTATTCTGTAATGCTACAGTATTATGTACTGTAACTAGCCCATTTGCCAATTCCTCTTCAGCAATCTTAAACTGGTTATATAATACCTGTGTTGCCTGCTTAGCTAGTTTCTGTTTATAAAACCCATAACTGTGTCTCCCCTCTGAACCCAGCTTTAAATGTATCTCAGATAATCCCCCAGGACGCAGAGTGCCGATTATACTGAAAAAAACTCCATTATCCAGGCGTTTATATGCTCTATAAACGCAGCATCCATCAAATGCTTTCTAGCAGGTATACATTTAAATGTAAGCTTCATCAACTGACATCAGTAGTCAATTCTAGCTAGTTATCCAAGGCTGCTCACAAAACATATTCAATACATCTAGAGACATTATAATTATGACTCCATATTGCAGGATTTTGTATAAAATGTTATCATTATGAAAACCAACCTGTTCAATTTGCCATGTTAGGAGTGCGGCCCAAAATACGGAAAATGATTACCGTAGTATGTCGATGTTCGGAAGTGTCCTTTGATGGCCTGAGAGGAGATTTCTCATTTCTTGATGCACAGACAGCAAAGAGTGGCTGACACAAACTGTGTACTTAAGAGGTACAACTTCTGATGAGGAAGGGTTTTCCAAACAAATGTTTTTATTTCTATCTAAAGAAATTAACACAGGAACGTTTTCATGAAGCATGACAGACACTCCTATCAAAGAGAGAAACAGATGTTCAGAATAAGAGCTAAAACTGATCTCAGAAAAAAATACAATTTAGTTATCTTTCGATTCTAATACCAATACAAACAGAGCACTTTTTCATTTCTTGGGTGTGATCTCGGATGTCAGAAATATGCATGCAATAAGAAAATTATGTTACTTCTAACTTGTAACATTTATTACAAGTGTGTAATGAGGTCACTGTGCCATGTTCTCTTCAAACCTCTATGTTTGAGTCCTGTGAACCTCCCGCTTCATGACTTCACCCATGAGAGGAGGAAGCCTTTTCAGTGAGCCTTTTCTAAGAACAGATCCGGCACACTTTGAGCCTCATTTATGGGATTTTGGCATAGGGCAGTGCAGCAAGGCATCTAGTTGTGCAGCCCTACGTCAAAGTGAAAGGGCAGGAATGCACCGTATTTATGCAATAAGTTGCATTCCTGTCCTTTCTCTCTGCGATGGCGCAGTTTCAGCAGCCTAGTGCCAACACAGGCAGCTTTGCACCATGGTGTAAAGGTGCCTGTGTTGTCGGCAGGATTGTTTTTGGGCCAGAAGGTGCACAAAAACGATTCCTCTGGAAAAAACAAAGACAAATAAACATATTTCTCCTTGTTCCGCCTCACTTAGGTAGGCATAAAGATTTGGTGCTTCCACAGGTTTACATGACATTTAAATCTGGGGCAGCATCCAATTCTATGGAAGTTGCATGGGAAAACCCATCGCAACACCCATGGAATGCCTCCCGGGTGCAGAGTAAGGCAACGCAGCAATTTGCTCTGTGTTACTTTTCTCATGATTTATGACGCCGCTCAAAGCCATGCAGGGTGGCTCTGCGTGGCTTCATAAATCAGATTGAGAGCCCTGTGCCGCACATGTAGCACTAAACGGGGTGCAAAAGTGACGCAGGGCTCTCATAAATAAGCCCCTATGACCTCCACTCTGCTGTAAATTTCGTTTACGGGGCTGAAGTAATTACCATGTCATAGCTATTGAAGCTAGGAATATATAAAGACTGCTTGCATCACCCCCATAAAGCCATTTACACTTCCACCCCTCGCTACCTAGCAACCAAATTCAAGATATCAGGAGGCACTAGAACTTCATGTAAAGCTAAAATTCAGCGGCTCGAACCTCTAACTTTCAAAAGGGAAAGACTTATGGCGCAATCTGTCTCAGGTAGAGTGGCTAAAATTTGGATCTCGCTGCCCCCAAACCTTCGCACCACGTCCTGTTTCCGGATCTTCAAAATGGACCTTAAAGTCTTCTCTTCCAAAGACATTTTTCTCAATAACACTCTTTGCCAAACACCACACCAGTCTCACATTTAAGGCATTACACTGACTATTTCATGACATCCTCAAGAGGTATAACAACCTCTCTGCTTCAACTGTGCAAGTTTGTAATATGTATTTATGTGTCCCTAAATGCTTTAACTTTTCTAAATATGTGATCTGTAAATACGTAACTCTCACTATGAGTAACTGTAGTAGCTATACATATTGACACCTACTACCTTTTTACTCTAAATTCCTCATATAACGTTCTTTTGCTCTATTGTAAAGCACTCTGACACCTCTGGGTAATGTCTGCACTATATAAAAAAAGGTTCCATGTTTAAATATCAATTTGAAAAATATCGATAAAAAAATATCGATGTAAAAATATTGATTACAAAAATATCGTCTCCCTATACTTAAATAGGTAAGTACAATAATATTGACTCAAAAATATTGATGTAAAAAATATCAACTTTTAAAAATAACAACTTAAAATAAATTAATTAAATAATATTATTATCCCGTTTCGTCCTTGTCACCACTAGATTCAGAGGAGCACCGGAGATTGGGGAGGGGAGAACAGCTACCGGGCGTGGACGGAGGCAGTTGGGAGCGCGGAAGAGGCACGCCAGCACGGACTCCATTGCCCAGGAGTCCGTGCACTTTCGATCTGTGCTGAAGGACCGCCCTCCCTCCACTTGTCTAACTATAAACTGCGACCATTAACCGCTACGCGGAACGCACGCGGGAACGCGCCGGGAGAAGCCCGGGACAAGGGTGGGACAGTCTGTGACAGTCAGTGACAGATAAGGGCAGGGCTGGGCTACCCCCCTAAGTTGTGGATCACTAGAGATTAAGCTGCAAAAAGGTACTGTTACAACCTGGGAAGAGTAACTGTGTATCCGTCCCTGTGGAGCTGCTTACAAAAAGTATTAAACATTACATCTTAACAAGTTAATAGTGGTTCTTTAGGGGATGGGAAAAAGAAAGTCAACCGAAGGGGGTGTTGATCATGCAAACGGGAAAAAAGGAAAGAAGGCTAAAAAGTCATTACATGCAGCATCCAACTGCGTATTGTCCAACATTGAATTGCTTGTTGAAGAATGCGAGGAGATCTTGCAGGGGGCCCCAAAGCCATCGAATGAGAGTTCCATAGACCCCTTGCCAGAGCGTGCACCACAGAAGCGGGGCAAAGTAGTAATCCCGGCAATTTTTTAAAACAAACCCCCGCCCGCTGTTGAAATTCACCCAGCACCAAAAACCCTTCCAGTACCTAATATTACAGATTCCCCAGGTGGGCGCAATATGAACAAGGGGGGGAGAAGGTACTGTTCAAATAATAGAGGTCCATGACAGGGATGGTCTGGAGGCTAGATGCGGTCCAGGGATTGTTTGTTCTAATAGATATGCTGTCTTGGAAGGTGAATTAAGGGAGACGGGTGAGGTTCCAGCAAAGGACCAAGAGTCAACGAGTTGAGCCCAGATAGTATATCAGATTGTTTACATTGTCTGAATTTTAAAGATCTTTTTATAAAGAAAATAGGCTGCCTGGAAGAGGAAATTGTGCAGATAAAGAAATTATTGATGGATCTAGTCAAGCAGGGTGGAAAACAGGCCTCTTGCACTCCCCAATTAGCTGTGCCATCTTTCTTGGCAAATCTCCAAAATAATCGGGCAGCATTAGAAGTAGGCTGTAAAACTTCAATTTTAACTCGACCGGCTTTCCCAAAGGTCCCACAAAAGGGTATGGCTCGCAATACAGTAAGAACCCCCAATACAAGGGTAGTACAACCTAGTGGTTCTAAAGCATCAGAAGGGTTGGTAGCAAAAACAATAACCACACACCCGTTAGGTGGGGGCAAGCAGGGCGGGGCAAATGCAGCTCCAGTTCCTATGCGGGCGTTGTTAAACAGCCAGGCCCATTGGAAAAAAATCACCAGGGGTGGGGAAAGTTGGCCAGTAATGTATTAGAGGGGAAAAAAACAGCAAACGAGGGGGGCAAATGGTCTAATGTCCACACTACACCACACAGTCCTCCAAACACTATCGTCTACCTGACGGGGGTTCCTAAACTTAGTCATAACGCACACGAGAGTAGGGACTCAACCTGTAACAAAGCGATACATTGGCTGTGCCAGGTGAGAGGATGCAGATCAATTATCAGGGAAGATATGATCAAAGTACAAAGACTGTCCCTGGTAAATTCTGTTACAGATTTCATTGAAATACAACTAGGGGATAAGGTATTAGCGGAGAAACTGGTCACCCTTGAATATAGATCATCCCCTCCCACACATTCAAATATACAAATCAGACAGTCGCCTTGGTGGTCAAAAGCTAATGTCCAAAACGAGTCAGATTTAAACACTGTGGACTGACTAGGGAAGGGCTACCAGACAAATGAGCCGATAGATATAACCAAAGCCCCAAGGTTAAACCACAAGAGCAAGCTTATTGTAAGTACTGCTGAGAGGGAAGTGGAATTCCCTTTTGGATACGAGTACGGTTGTAGGAGGGATGAACTAACTAGCAACGGGTGAAATATCCCTAGTATAGCAGATAAGGGATCATTGCCCTATGTAACAGCTAAGGGAACAGCTTCAGCTTCTAATACCATCAATCTTCTTTCATGGAACATAGCAGGGTTGCAAAAAAAAAATGTCCATTCCAGAATGGAACGACTTTATTGATACATTTAATATCTGCATGTTCCAAGAAACATGGAGCATGATCCCACTCCATAAAAATGGGTATGCTACTTATTTTATCCCAGCAATTACGGCAGGGAGAGGACGACCATCAGGTGGCCTACATATATGGATTAGTGTGGCACTAAATTGGGCTGTCACTGTCCATAATTTACACAACAACAATAGGAGAGGTAGGGAAAATCAAAGACACTCTCTCGATCCCCGGTTAGATGCAAATAAACAAAAACAGAGAGGTCAGATCAATTTCTGAAAACCACAAAAACGGAGTCAGATAAAGTTCACACACCCACTTTGGGTGGGAAAGAAAGCCCTCACACACCGACCTAGTCAGTGTCATGCTTCATCATCGGGCCCCACCAAAGAGGCCGAGTGCCTCTTTGGTGTGCTACGACGCCAGAAAGACTGCAGAGCTGGTTGTGTGAGAAGGGCGTGCTGTGAGGAAATAATTATAAAAGTGCCTAAAAAGGTATCAAAAAGTACATTTTAATAAGTGATCCCTAAGGCACAGAACACAGAGTATTATGTGTCTGAATTTTGCTGCCAAGGTATTAGGATTGGTAAAATTCAGAAATACTTATATTAGTTATATCAGTCAACATGTTTCTGCCATATGGGTGGTTTAAATTAACAAGGCATTCGTCAGGACTAAACCCCGGCGGTATGGACTCTCTAATCGTCCACCCTGACCTGGGGACGTGAAAGTGAAAATTAAAAAAGGTGAAAAAGTGCTTAAAAGAAGAGCGGGTTGCTCATTCAAAAATACTCCCAATTGTGGAGTGTATCAGCACCTGTAACGTGAAAGACATAGACAAACAGAAGACAAAACATACATCTTATTAATTTCATCCTTACTGTTTGAACACAGTGCTCCATGAGAGTGGTTTTTCCCAAAGTAAACTCTAATTTTTAACACCATCCAACTAGCCCTGAGGGGATGATATCGAATAACTCTGGGAGGTGAAGTGCTAAAGGTATCTATTAAAAGAATAAATGTGGAAAGGGTTAAAAACACGATAAGTGTACTCCTTATGAAGGGATCAATGGACCAAAGGGTCTGTGACCCATCAAGGTGGTATCTCTAGCTAATATCTCACTTTAAAACAGGGCGCTACTTGCACCATGGGTCTCAGGAGGGGGGTTAGAGCGAACCTGGCACATCCTGTAAGGAAAAGAGGCATGGTTTGAAATACCATGAACACGAGTGAACACTTAGCTTGTTAATGAAGGATTTCAGCGATCTTCACAGCGCGGTATACTCACGCCCTCAGCGCTCTCAACCCGCTGAAAACCTAGCTGCTCCCTCGATACCGGACCCCGAAGATGAAAAACGGGGCCGGTAGCTCAGTGTTTAAAGGTTTCTTCGCCGCGCGTCCTGCTCCTCCGGGGGGGCGTGTCCCGCCAGGCCGAGGCTAGGAACACGCCCGCCCCAACTACGGAGGCGCGGCCGGAATCCAGGACGAGGCTTGAATATCATGACCAATCGGCTCAGCTTGTGTGCCGGTAGGGCGTGGTGGAATGCCGAATAGGTCATTGTACATTAAATGTGCATCGGTGTCTGAAATTATTTCTAGATAGCCCGTGATCCAAGTGAGGTGATGAGTGCCAGTGCACATGGTATTTACTCGAAATTTGGGTAATTCCAAGTTCAAAGGAAGGGGATACTTCAGTTAAAATAGACACCATGGGAAATATATGCACAGAGTCAAATGAAATAATTTCTAGATGGCCCGTGAACACACATTATACATGTCACAGGGGGGGCTGGGGAGCCAATCTGGATTTGGTAATGGTTAATTCAAATTGCAGGGGAAGAGGGATACTTCAGTTGAAGTAGTTACTGTGGGAAACATATGTTCAGAATCACATGGGTTATGGTCAAGTTGCTATAAGAGAATATGAATGCACCAAAATTATTAGGTCCTCAAATGGGTACAAAGGGGTGTGAGAGAAGCTCAAGATAGTACTGTATTACACGGGATGTCATCGTTCAGGCCGTTAGTATTGGTGCCCAAGCGATACACCCAGCGTTGCTCCTTTTCAAAGAGTCTGCTGGTTATGTTGGTAGTGCCACTTACCACTTCAATTATTGTCCATCTCATGTCATTTGGAGTATGGTTACTGTCCAAAAAATGACTGGGAGAAACCCCTCTTCTCTTTTAAAAAAGGACGGAGCCTTAGAGATGCCTTGGTGCACACTCGCCCCAAGGAAAAGCCACCTCATGTCACACCCACTATCACCGCTGCATGGGGTATGCTGAGAGTCATCGGGCACTACCCGTGCTCAGACTGCAGTGTTTGCCACCTAACTAAAGCAACTAAAACACTGTCGCTTGAAGCAGGAAAGGTTTGGACACAGAGAGAACACACTAATTGTAATACAATGAATGTCGTCTACCTGATTACCTGTCCCTGCCAGCTTCGTTATGTTGGCATGACCACACGTAAGATTAAACAACGTATCTGCGAACATCGGAGCAATGTTAGATGCAAAAAAGTGACTACCAAACTGAGCCGTCATTTTTTGGACAGTAACCATACTCCAAATGACATGAGATGGACAATAATTGAAGTGGTAAGTGGCACTACCAACATAACCAGCAGACTCTTTGAAAAGGAGCAACGCTGGGTGTATCGCTTGGGCACCAATACTAACGGCCTGAACGATGACATCCCGTGGAATACAGTACTATCTTGAGCTTCTCTCACACCCCTTTGTACCCATTTGAGGACCTAATAATTTTGGTGCATTCATATTCTCTTATAGCAACTTGACCATAACCCATGTGATTCTGAAAATATGTGTCCCACAGTAACTACTTCAACTGAAGTATCCCTCTTCCCCTGCAATTTGAATTAACCATTACCAAATCCAGATTGGCTCCCCAGCCCCCCCTGTGACATGTATAATGTGTGTTCACAGGCCATCTAGAAATTATTTCATTTCACTCTGTGCATATATTTCCCATGGTGTCTATTTTAACTGAAGTATCCCCTTCCTTTGAACTTGGAATTACCCAAATTTCGAGATTCCCCTGTGAGTAGTAAATACCATGTGCACTGGCACTCATCACCTCACTTGGATCACGGGCTATCTAGAAATAATTTCAGACACCGATGCACATTTAATGTACAATGACCTATTCGGCATTCCACCACGCCCTACCGGCACACAAGCTGAGCCGATTGGTCATGATATTCAAGCCTCGTCATGGATTCCGGCCGCGCCTCCGTAGTTGGGGCGGGCGTGTTCCTAGCCTCGGCCTGGCGGGACACGCCCACCCGGAAGAGCAGGACGCGCGGCGAAGAAACCTTTAAACACTGAGCTACCAGCCCCGTTTTTCATCTTCGGGGTCCGGTATCGAGGGAGCAGCTAGGTTTTCAGCGGGTTGAGAGAGCTGAGGGCGTGAGTATACCGCGCTGTGAAGATCGCTGAAATCCTTCATTAACAAGCTAAGTGTTCACTCGTGTTCATGGTATTTCAAACCATGCCTCTTTTCCTTACAGGATGTGCCAGGTTCGCTCTAACCCCCCTCCTGAGACCCATGGTGCAAGTAGCGCCCTGTTTTAAAGTGAGATATTAGCTAGAGATACCACCTTGATGGGTCACAGACCCTTTGGTCCATTGATCCCTTCATAAGGAGTACACTTATCGTGTTTTTAACCCTTTCCACATTTATTCTTTTAATAGATACCTTTAGCACTTCACCTCCCAGAGTTATTCGATATCATCCCCTCAGGGCTAGTTGGATGGTGTTAAAAATTAGAGTTTACTTTGGGAAAAACCACTCTCATGGAGCACTGTGTTCAAACAGTAAGGATGAAATTAATAAGATGTATGTTTTGTCTTCTGTTTGTCTATGTCTTTCACGTTACAGGTGCTGATACACTCCACAATTGGGAGTATTTTTGAATGAGCAACCCGCTCTTCTTTTAAGCACGTTTTTCACCTTTTTTAATTTTCACTTTCACGTCCCCAGGTCAGGGTGGACGATTAGAGAGTCCATACCGCCGGGGTTTAGTCCTGATGAATGCCTTGGTAAATTTAAACCACCCATATGGCAGAAACATGTTGACTGATATAACTAATATAAGTATTTCTGAATTTTACCAATCCTAATACCTTGGCAGCAAAATTCAGACACATAATACTCTGTGTTCTGTGCCTTAGGGATCACTTATTAAAATTTACTTTTTGATACCTGTTTTAGGCACTTTTATAATTATTTCCTCACAGCACGCCCTTCTCACACAACCAGCTCCGCAGTCTTTCTGGCGTCGTAGCACACCAAAGAGGCACTCGGCCTCTTTGGTGGGGCCCGATGATGAAGCATGACACTGACTAGGTCGGTGTGTGAGGGCTTTCTTTCCCACCCAAAGTGGGTGTGTGAACTTTATTTGACTCCGTTTTTGTGGTTTTCAGAAATTGATCTGACCTCTCTGTTTTTGTTTATTTACTGTCCATAATTTACCTTCAAATGATATATTATATATATCCCTCAAGGGCCCGAATAGGGGAAATTTACTGGAATTGTTCTGTGTATATGCTAGAGGCTCCCAGGGTGGTCAATCCCCACCCATAATAGCATTACTAGATGCGACACTAGCGGATATTTTCCCAAGGTCCAAAGTGATAGTAGGGGGTGACTTCAATTGCACTTATGAACCCTTAGCTGATGAGGAGGTGCTTGGGCTTAGTGCAGATGATTGGAGGCAGTCCATTCCCCCTCTAAATGTAAAACCTATTAAGAAATGGTCAGCTAGAGCAATACAAATGAATGCTCTAACATTAGAACATAATTTAAGGGCTCTCAATGGGAGGACTGTTTCAGATCCTAATGGGGCAATGACATACAATAGAAAGGGTTGCCCGTCACGCATAGATTATATCTTACTGGACACCCAATCATGGGGCAGCCTAGTGGATATGGAGGTTAGGCAATTACAGGATAGTGACCACAACCCACTCTGCATGAGTATCAACTGGGGGAGTGAGATTGAAATAAGGAGAGGTCCTGTAATGATTGCTAAAGAAGTAATCCCCACAAATTGCTACCGGAAGTTAAAATGGAGTAGGGTAAGTTGTAAAGAGGAAAAATTAACTAGTATTAAAGAACTGATGCAAGCAGAGACTAGAGATCTAGAATCCGGCAGGCTGGTACAGCCTAACTCCTCAGATTGTAAACTGACTGATTCCTATAAGAATCTAATAGATAAAATTGGTGTGTTTTTTACTATGGGGGATAGCAGGGGACCTACCAATTCAAATCAAAAACCCTCGATTGGTACTCCTTGGTATACGGCTGAATGCAGGGAAAAGAGGAAGGCAATAACAACTTCCATTAAAAGAAAGGACCCGATAGCAGTAAGACTAGCCAGGAAGGAGTACAGTAGGAGTATCAAAGTAGCTAAGAGGGACTGGGAGGAGGAGCACTGGCAGCAACTTAAGTTTGCTGCCAATGCAAAAGACTCAACTCTGTTCTGGAACCTGGTCAATAAACTGGATAGAAGAAGGGTGGAGCCAATACAAAATCATATAACGGAACAACAGTGGCACTCCCACTTTTTAAAATTGTATTGTGGGACAGAAGATCTGGGGCAAATAACAGGGGCTTATAATGAATTCAGTATGGAGATCCAAACGCAGATAGAAGCCTTTGCTCCCCGGGAAGTGCAGGATGCTATTACAAATATAATACCCGGCAAGGTGGCAGGCCCGGATGGGCTGCCGGGCGATTTACTTCTGCACGACCCAAAGCTATGGTCCGACCTCATTGCTCGCATAATGAATTTAATCATGTACGGACAGCCTGTCCCCGAATCATGGAAAGGCGCAGAGGTTGTAACCATATATAAAAAAGGTGATAGGGAGGACCCTGCCAACTACAGACCTATAAGCTTAATTGATACAATTCAGAAGGTAGTTGGCAGGGTCATTGTTAATAGAATAGGGACATGGCTTAACGAAGATAATATTCTGACCCACTTTCAGGCGGGTTTCAGGCAAAATGTGGGCATGATGGACCAGGTTTTCAGGTTCTGTGCAGTATACTGGAAATCTGTGTCCGTCGCAAAGGGTAGCCTATATTTGGCCTTTATAGATTTAAAAACAGCGTTCGATGTATTCCCCCGTGACAAGCTCTGGAAGGTTTTGTTGGACATGGGGTTCCCGTGCCACCTTTTGCAGTTTGTTGTTAAGCTCCATGAAGACAATTATGCCAGAATCCGGTGGGGTAGACAAGGCCAGCTAACAGGGAGGCTGCCAGTCAACAGAGGGGTTCACCAGGGCTGTGTGATGGCTCCGACATTGTTCTCCCTCTTTATCAATGGGGTGGTAGACCATTTGAGGGAGGACCCTGCGGATGCTCCAGTCCTGGCTGGGGAGAAAACACCTACCCTCCTCTTTGCAGACGACACCCTCCTGATGTCCAAAACCCCATCGGGTTTACAGAAACTGCTTGATCGCTTTAGATTGTTTTGCGATGAGCGAGGGCTAACTGTCAACACCACCAAAACAAAGCTGATGGTGTTATCCTCCAAAAAAAAGGCTAGAACAGTTCATCTCACTTTAAATGGGGCTGCGCTAGAGGTGGTGGAAGAATTTGACTACTTGGGAGTCAGGCTGAGTAATAACATGAAATGGGACTCCCACGTAGCAAAATCTCAAAAGGGTTTCCGGAGTCATCCTGAGGAATCAGTGCTTGTCTATTAGCAGGCCAATAGCCCCGGCCCTCGCAGTTTATGAAGGAAAGGCGCTAGCTTCGGCGGTTTATGGCTCCGAAATTGTGGGGTGGAGAGAACACGATGGACCTGTTAAGAGCTGAGAATAAGTTTGTGAGAGACTTAGTATTGCTCCCCTACTCGACCCCTCTGAAACCCCTCTTTAACGACATGGGCAAACGATCAATTGCGGATATAGTACGCCTCCGCCCTTTGCTGTTCTGGGTGCGCCTGAGAAGGACACCAGAATTGGCAAAATATGCCATTGTGTTGCACGAGCTGATTAACCTGAATGTCTCAAAAAAGATAAAGTGGCTCAATAAATTGAGGCAGTTGGTGGTGAATTTAGGCATGGCCGAATTTTGGGTTTCCCAGTCCCCACCACATAAACAAATTGCCCAAAAAATGTATTGGGAGTGGGTGGAGGCTGAGGATCTAAAAAGCACAAAGTGGGGGCCTTTGACTAACCAATTCCTGGAACATAAGCCAACTAGGAAGTTAGAGCCCTTTCTGGATTACATTCAAATTCCAAGAGATAGATCCCTCTTCTTGAAGATGAGATATGGTATAATCCCCCTTAAAAAGTTTATAGAGGGGTGGAAAGGAGCAAGGGATCACGATGTTACCTGCCCAGGCTGCCCATGTACGAAAGAATCTCTACCTCACTTTTTGTTTGCTTGTAGGGCTTACAAGCACCCTAGAGCAAGATGGCTAAAACCTCTGTGTAGGGAGACTTCAGGACTGCATTGCGTATCCTTCTAACTGATACAACATCCTTGTATATTGTTCGTGGGGTTGCAAAGTATCTTGCTAGCACTTGGTTCATACGGACTAGGCTGTTAGGTAATAGTAAAAATTAAACTCCCACTATATCCAGATATACAAATATTATTGAGAATGCACTTTAGTCCTCTGTAATTATTCTTTTAATTGTATATAGATTTTAACTTTTTTAAGATGAAATGGATGTAATACTTTTGTACATTGGTTTTATGTTAAGTAATGTTTGTACTTTTATGATATGAATATATCGAATAAAGTATTACAACAATATTATTAACAAAATAAATTAAATGTAATATATATTTTAACTAATTATAACTAATAAACCTAATTTAATAAACATAAACACATAAAATGTGTACATATACATATATTTAATTAAATACATTTTATTAAGTATTATCTTTATTTAATTTATAACCTTTTTAAATTATATAAAAATAAAATAAACACATATATAAATAATTTTAAATAAAATATTCTATATTAAATTAACACATTAAACTATTTAAAAAATAATACATACATTTAATAACAAAATAAAATCATTAGTGGTTAAAACGTTGGATATCGAAGGGGTAAAATTTACTATTCCTACTCCAGTAGTGCAACAGTAGGGAAAGCGCTGGATAAAGGAGGGGTAAAAGTTACTATTCCCACTCCAATAAGTGCAACAGTAGGGAAAGCATTGGAAAGCGTAGGGGTACAAATTACTATTCCCACTCCAGTGAGTGCAACAGTAGGGAAAGTGTTGGATAGCAAAGAGGTAAAAATTACCATTCCCACTCCAGTGAGTGCAACAGTAGGGAAAGCGCTGGATCCCAAAACAATAAAAAACAAAACCATCAACATTTTTATTACATTTAATTTCCAATATTAACATCATTAATATATAGATTTAAATATATTATTAACAAATATAACAAAAAAAATTAATTACACATTATTTAACACTATAATACCCACAACACACACCTACAATTAATTACACAATTAAATTTAAGAATTACTAATTAATGAACATTAATGTATTATGTATGTATTAATTAATCAATAAAAAATTACTTACCACTTTTCAAACCATATACACTTATAAACACCACAACACACACCTTAAATTAATTACACTATTACAATTAATAATTACTAATTCATTAATGGTAATTAATTTAAATATGTGTAATAATTAATCAATAAAAAGTAATTACTTATCACCTTTCACACCATTTACACATATAAACACCACAGCACACACCTAAAATTAATTACACTATTACAATTAATAATTACTAATTCATTAATGGTAATTAATTAAACAATATTTAATAATTAATCAATAAAACATGAATTACTTACCATCCTTCACACAATTTACACATATGAACACCACAACACACACCTAAAATTAATTAAACAATTAACTTAATTAATCAATAATTAACTAATTGAAACGAATTAACAACTAATTATTAAACTAATATTAATTATTCAAATAACACAATTATTCAATACATTTATATAATTACATTACTTCTCACCCTATTCCCCTATAAACCTACAACCCGCTACGGAACTAAAAACACAAAATTCTACTTTTAGAAAACAAAATTAACTACTATAAATTATTATTTAAATCTATATAATTAAATTACTTGCTACCCTATTCCCCTATACACCCACAACCCGCTACAGAATGTAAAACGCAGAATTAAACTTAAAATACATTAATAAGTAGTAAAACTCTAAAACATATAATAATACATAAAAGTATTAATAAGTTGAAATTTTTGTTAACTATATTTATTACGATATTTTTGTAATCGATATTACTTACCTGTCAGTCGATATTCTTGTCAACTATATTTTTGTTGTCGATATTTCATCGCCACAATATTTTTGCGGTGATATTTCTGTTCCACGATATTTCTTTGTCGATATTCCTACTCTGCACCATAAAAAAGCATATATAAATAAATAAATACATGTGGAGGATACTGTCCCTTGCCACCTGCCCCTATGGCAGCCTCTTAGTTATAGCGGATGCTATGTGGTGAAGCTTGGCAGTCATCAACCAAGCTGCTCCCACATCTGCCTTTCATTGAGGCCAGTAGTAAAGTTGCACCTATTTTTGTGACCTGCAGATGAGCTGAAACCTCTGCCACCTGTTCTACAAATAGTTTCTTAATCAGAACCAAGGGAGCACGTAAATGTGTCCGGCAGGTGCTTGCTGGGTCATAGTGAATTTAGGCAGAACTGAAAGTAGAAACATTATGGGAGGGATATACTGCTCTTAATTTGACCCATGTCAAGCATGAGCAGTCTATTTGTGGCTTTTTCCTGATGCAAATAAAAAACACAATCACAGACAAATGGATGAAGTGTAGATGAAAACCCCTATAAGTAACTATGTTATACACATAATTTTAGTAAAATCAAATGGTATTGGCTAACATAGATACAAAAAAGCCAATGGTTCTGCCATTGGCTGTCCACCTCTTTTCTTCAAGAAACAAAGAAAGAAAAAAAGAAACAAGGAACAAAAAGACAGGCACGCAAAAGAAAGAAAGAAGGCAAGAAAGGAAGATAGATAGATAGCATGAAAGAAAGAATTAAAAAGAATAGAAAGAGGGAAATAATAAAGAAAAGAAAGAAAGCAAGAAGGATGGAAAGAAAGAAGAACTTAAGGAAGAATGAAAGACAGCAACAACAGAAAAGAAGAAGGCAAGCAAATTAGAAGGAAAGTAATAAGGAAAGCAAGCAAGAAAGAAAGAAAAAGCAAAGAAGCAATGCAAAAAAAGAGGCAAATAAATAAAGAAGGCAAGAAAGAAAGAAAGCAATCCAGAAGGAAAACAAGAACAGAGATTGTGTTGTGTAGTTCATAGGAATCCCTAGTACCTGCTTGTTTTGGATGACCTAAACTGAGGGCTTGGTGTCCCAACCGCCTTCGGTCACCCGCACAGAACAGCTAGCTCTATAGTGCCACTACCACCCCCCTGTATCTTACATTAGTGTAGGTAGTTTCTGGAAACCACTGAACATGACAACCCTGATTCCTCAAGGATCGTGGAAAACAGTACAGTACTTTTTGCTCAGGCACTTGGTGTGCTTACTCTCAGAAAATACACAGGTTGTTGATTAGGGACGTTTCAACAAGTATTTATTGGTCTAGCGACAATCTGGTGTAAAACATATGTGCTGCAACAATCAGGAAACAGAAGCATACAAAAGAGATTGCAAGTACCAATATAGTAAATAGCAGATACATTTCTACCATAGTGTTGATAAGATGAACATAAGCAGTTCAGATAAAAACAGTAGCACTTGTCAATTCCTAAAATGCGCGCCCTAAGTAATTTGCCTAATTGTTCCTACCTAGATCTGTATGTGCAGCATGTATATGCATATGTAGCCAAGAAACCCCCAGGGAAGAACCAGACCACATGATGGTTTAGAATGAAGGACCCCATCTCTGCTTCGAGGATGACACCCCGCAAGGGATGTCAAACCACTGCGTGTCTAAGATTCAGCATGCAGGACCATGTGGTCACTCCAGGGTTTCTTCTAGAATCAATATGTTTTTAAAACAACCATAAATGTTTTGGAAACAATCATGAATGTTTTTCAAAACAAATGCGATCATGCACAGCTGGCTGTTAGCCAAGGATGAACAAAGTGGTGACCCTTATACAGAATATTTATACCATACCTGTGGACCTGTTTATGTACGTCAGGTACAGGAATTATGATAGAGTACAGAGACCCTGGTGTCGAAGAGACAGGAGCAAGCTACTCGGTAAAAGGTCACCTGTTTAGAATCGTTATTGTTGTGTGGATGGGACAATGTATGTAAAATGGGGTATACCCAACAGGACTATTCTAAAGAACATGACAATGGAAGGAAAGAAGAAACAGAGGGGTCCATTAGGATGGTGGACGGACTTTGTGCGTCCGCCATCCATAGCAATTATGATGCGCCCACCACAGTGGCGGGCGCATCCAGCATTTTTAACATTGTGGCGGGCGGTGCTCTCAGCACCACCCGCCGCAATGCTAAAAAGGCACGTTGTACATTTCAATGCACAACATGACAGGCACCACGCAGTGCCTGTCATGTTGTACATTGAAATACTGGGGGGTAACATAGGTACACCCCATGTGCACCCCCCAAACTCCCCCTTCACCCTGGGGGCCCGCAACGGGCCCCCAAAGCAAAGACCGTATGCCTTTCCGTGACGGCATTGCCGCCACTGAAAGGCATACCCCGAAGCCCATCCTAATATGGCTGGCGGTGTCTGATAGACACCGCCATCATATTAGACCTTGTCCGCCACGGTCGCAAGGCGACCACAGCGGAAAAGCGGTGGACAGTCTTCCGTCTGCCGCGGTCCCCCCCGCCATTGTAATATGGCGGGGGTAAATTGCTGGCGGACAGTGACGGATGGTGGACGGATCGCCACCGCCTGCATGGCGGTGGCGATCCGCCGCCATCCTAATCGCCCCCTATATTTTTAAAATGTGTTGCAAGTGCTGCAAATTAAACACAATAAAGGTTGGTTTTCTTCCATGGGAATAGTTTATTAATGGACTATTGGTTAAACTGAATCCAGAATAAACATGTTCTGCAGGATTGTCCGTTTATGAAATCACATGTATAATATTAAAGCTATCGAACAGTTTCAAATGGGTGCAATCTGTTATGCTGCGATGTCAAATAAACATAGGGCACTCCAAAAGGAGTTTATAACAGCATTGACAGGACACAGGAACTGATTTAGCGTGGAATGTAGCCTGCTCAAAACTGCTAAAAAGCGTCCTGCGTTCACCTCCGGTTCTAAAAATAAGGTAACACTAAAGTGAATATCAAGGAAAAACTAAAACACTGGCACTGAAGGGAACTATGCAGAAGTACTCAATGTGAGAGAGCACATTGCAGTCCCTCAAAGTGAAGTTATCCAGTGGCTGAAGTAGGCTGACCCATGGCCCCATGTTTTATGCTGTAGTGGGCAGAAGCAAAATGTGATACACAACAGACCAATGGATGAAGAGAGATGACTGAAAGCCCCTTTAAATAAATATATTAAACATGTTATTTTTTTTAAATCAAAAGGTCTTGGCTAATGACAGGTCTAATCAGGATAAATTGCACCACTCGATTTTTAGGATTCAGATCTGTTTTATACATTTTTAGAAATAAGCAATACAAAACTGCCCACCTACATCCATTGGCTGGTAGTGACTTGTGCACTAAGCATCATGAGCATATATCGTGGAGAAATCAAGTAGAGGAATAAAGTATGAAAGAGATAAGAGGGTCAGAGCAGGAAGGAGGATACGTTCGGGTGTGCTCTGATGTTAAGACCTGTGGAGGTGAACTCAGACAATTTTGTGGTCGTCAGGTACAGTTGTGGGAGTTAAGCACAATATTCGTAAGTATTGGGGCAGGACAATTCACTAAATTCATCAGCTAAATGTTTGAGGCAGGGTTGCCACATCTTGTAGAATATGGGGAGGTGGTGCATAGCCACTGCCGTCAGTTTTTACATCCCTACTATAGCCAGTCCAAGAGGAGCTGCTTAGCTGCTCCAAATGCTAGGGTAATGGCTCTGCTTCTAGTGGACCATAACGAATAAGTGAGGGGGTTTGGGAGACCCAAAAGAACATAGCTCAGGAACCTGGGAATATCAGTCGTAAACATAGTGTTTATCGCTGCCAAGACCCCTTCCCAGAAAGACTGCAATTTGGGGCATTGCCATAAAATGTGTGTAAGAGTACCCTACTGACCACAGTGACGCCAGCAGTGGCCATCGCCTGTGGGAGCTTAGGGGGCAATCATAGCCGGTGTGAGGTACCAATAGTTAGCAATCATCAGGAGCATTTCTTTACTTGCGGTGTTAAGGGCTGACACTCGCGATCTGTGTAGAATGTCATTCCACTCCCTGTCTGTAAAAAGTCACCCACATTCCCCCTCCCATATGGTGCGCACGGGTGAATTTAGGGGGTCTGCGGTATAACTAAAAAAGCATAGAGATTGGATAGTAGTTTCTTGTCAGTGGAACGTGTGAGCAGCCACTTTTCAAAAGGTGTTAGTACCCTACTAGCGTGCGGTCAAATCCAAGGCTGAGTCACCCAGTGTGACACTGTCAGGTATTGCCATTGCATCATGTCAGAAAGTCTGCACTGTAGAGAAGTCTATAAACCCTTCAGTATCAAACAACTCACCCACCCGGGTGCAACTGGCTTCCTGCCAGGCCATTAATGCCAAGCCCATGGCAGCTGGTGGGAAGTCCGGGTTACTTATCAGTGGTGTCTGCGGAGATATTGGTGTAGAGAGGCAGTGCCGCAACTGAACCCTGTCCCAAACCCCAATAGTGGCCCTCACTACTGGTGAAATATAGACACCGATTGGTCTGCTAGGTTTTGGCCTCCACAGTATCTTCCAAATGTGGAGGACCCCAATCGCCTGGCCTATGAATCACCAGTGTTTCTCCGTTTGAGTGCGGACCATTCCACCATATAACGCAATTGCGCTGCTAGGTAGTAGCAGTGCAGATTCAGAATACCAAAGCGGAAGATAGGCATGGGTTCTGGCCATCCAAGCTTGCTTACCCTCCCATACAAAGTTCCAAATAAGGGACTGCAATTTGTCCAGCATCCTTGGGGGAGGTTGGATGGGCAAGGTCTGCTTAACATAGAGAAGTTTAGAAAGTAATGTCAATAGCTGCTATTCGCCCGAGCCATGACAGGCCGCAGGACCTCCACTTGGCGAGATCGGACTGCGTATTGGCGAGGAAGTGTCCATAGTTATGGGCCACTGTAGCCATTAGTATGGAGTGTTCCTGCATCCCCAGATATGGAATCCTACTCTCCATCCACTGACAGGGGAATTGGGCAGCATGCCGGGCTCTCTCCATCTCAGAGACGGTTATGCCAAGGATCTAAGACTTCTTCAGATTGGTCTTGAACCCAGAGGCCTCACTGAACACAGCTAGCTCTGTTGTCAGGGCTGCTAAGATGTTTTCGGGGGTCAGGGAGGGTCAAGATGACATCATCTGCTTGTAGTATAATCTTGTGTTCTCTACGACCCATCCGGATGCCTGTTATGCAGGGGTTATTCCATATGCGTTCCAAAAAACCAGCATAGAGAGCGCAAAAAGCAGGGGAGATGGAGCAACCCTGTCTCGTTCCACCCATGATGGGAAATGGGGTGGACATCATACTGTTTACACATACTTAGGCTTTCCTGTTTTCAGTTTCTATTTTTGGTAAATTCTGGTGGGGTTTTTTCAGTGTTTTTAATACCTTAAAAAACTGTTGTTATCAGTGGTTACACATTTACGTGCCACTAAAACACAACAAAAAAAGTGTTTTTCCGGTGTTTATGGAACATTTTGCTTTTATTATTGCTTGCTTTCTGCACCTATAGGACATAATATATAGACAATGTACGTATAGTGTATATGAGTTCCAAATAGAGTTTTGCAAATTAAACTTATTGTAATATACCATACAATACTTCTTCAGTGAATATTTGGTCATGTGCGCTCGCCCTTTTCTTCCCATGTAAACTTCTGTGAAAAGACCCTCTCAACATTGGCACTTGAGACGGGCAACTCCAAAACAGCCAGTACACAATTTGTTAACTCTGGCCACTGACATAGCTTTCCCTGCCAATACTGGTTGCTGTGCCAAAGTCACTAAAGGTGTCATCCAGCCTACTCATAAGGAGAGGTTTCACATCTACACCAATTATGCTGAACACTTGGCAGAAAAGGCTTTTTTCAAGCTCTAGTTTTTTTTAAATATGTCCACTACAGAAGTTATGTTTTCCTGTAAAAATCTAATAATGCAGTAGAGTGCACTTTTTTCACATCACTATCCCCCAGATTCATCAAAGTCATGTTTTGCGAGTCCTTAATAGCGAATTTTAAGGATTCGCTATTAAAGACTCGCAAAACGGGATGCATGTAGGAATCGCAATATTTTTTGCGATTTCTACTGATTCCTTATTTGCGATTCACTAATTGCTAATCGCAAATAAGGAAAGGCTTTCCCATTCATTCCTTATTTGGGACTAGCAGTTAGCGAATCGCAAATAAGGAAGCAATTTCAAGGGTGCCAGGGTGTCCAAAGGACACCCTGTTGCACCCCTGAAATGGTAATGTTCACTGGTGTTGCGCACACACATGTCCCAAGGACATGTGTGTGTGTAACATTCAACTTAGAAAAATGCATTAATGTGCATATTTCTGAGTTTTTGCTATTTACCACGTAGTTAGACTTTGCGCTAAATAGCGGCCCCAGATTGCGAATTTGCAATCTTGGAATGGTTCATGCATTGCATTTAAGGAATCGCAAATTGTGATTCCTTGAATGCAATCGCAATTTGAGAACTCGCAATTATTTGCGAATTCTTAAATTGCGAGTGCATGTACCCTTGATGCATCTCTAATGCCATTTTTGCGGCCGCAAACGGCTGAATTTTGCGATTCGCACCTTTTGCACTCGCAAAAATGCTTGATGCATCTACCTGTAAGTTTATGCGACTAAAGATCCTCACATTTCTTGTCTTTTGCACCATCACTCAGCAAACATTCTGTAAACGGTTGCCACATTGATAATATAGCATTTATAGCCCCTTGGAGTGAGAACCATCAGCTAAGGGACACAGTTGAGATGGCTCTTTCTTTGATGCCAGGCAAAGCACAAAATTATAAATCTTAGCGTTTTAGTTCCTGTGCATAAGGAAACAGTGCACCAGAATGGACTGAAAAAGTCAATAGCATCCCTCATTAACTCTGAAGATTGCAAAGATGCTTTCAGCATACCATCTACCAAGTGGCAAGGATCTCCTACAGGGAATCACTTCAGCTCAAGTATCAATTTTGACAGGTCATCACACAACTTTTTCATATATGTAGCTGAATCACTGCAAATATAAACAATATCACTCCAATCTTTTCTGAACTTGGAAAGAACATTTTTTGCAGAGCATTCCAAGTGACACTGCGTTCCATGTTTTCCAAAAGTCTGTTGTCACGTTTTCATCCATATCCTTGATGCTTGGTGATTGCACGCTTTATACATATACTTGTCACTATACCTTGCATTAAATGTTTAAATCCTGAGGTGTTGGCAATTCACCTACTGTCAATACAGACCTACTAGAAACTGTGGGCTGATGTATTAAGGGTTATTTCCCATTCTCGGTGGGTAAAGTGATTACACATATCAGGAAAGCTTCTTATGAAACAAGCCATTTTACCTAACAGTGAAAGAATCAAACGCAGCCAAAATATCAAATATGATTTTGATATTTCCTGATTCTCTACAGTTTATAAAATAATTAAACGAGTCCTAAAACATGCTTCTAAACCCTGCATCTTTAGACCAAAGACCACAAAACTGAAAAAAGCAAAAGGAAGAAGAAACAATATTTTAGTGGCATCCCTAAACAACAAAACACAAGAAAAATAATGTTAGCCCAGGCTTTGTTACTGCTAGCTTGTATAACAATGTTACATTGTATTGGCCCCGTCAATGGCATTTAGTTTGTGGTTGTGCAGGTGTTTTTTCAGTGTTTATATGTTTTCACTGGTGAGGGCTATTTCTCTTTCAGTGGGGTTTTATCAGTTATTATAGGTTTAAACCTAAAACCCCACAGCCTACACATACTCTAGCAGTGGAGCGAAAGAGCATGAATGCACCCAGCTGAGGAACTGGGGAACAATGCCCATGTTTTGTAAAACGAGATGCAAATGGGGCTAATGCACCTGATCAAAGGCTTTTTCAGCATCGATCGAGCGCAACAAAACTGGTATCGCACCTTGTCCAGAAGATGGCACAATCGTTTCATGTTGTTGCTGCATCCTCGCTCTGGGATAAAACTGGCTTGGTCAGGGCCAACGAAAACCTGAATGTTGGGGGCCAGCCTGTGGGCCAGAACACTTGTAAAAAAATGACAAAGAGACAAAGAGAGATCGAGTGATAGGAGGAGTAGCATCTGGGGTCCTTGCCGGCCTTGGGGATCACTGTGATTGTGGCCAGGCACATGGAGTCTGGCAATGTACCCATCTCACTAAAGGAATAAAACATCCGTTCTAAGACCGGGGAAGCTGCAGGCAAAAGCTTTATAGAATTCAGTGCTAGAGACGTCGGGCCTGGTGCCTTGTTAAGCAGTAGCTTTTCAATGGCTGCTAGGACCTCTTGCAAAATTATATCTACATCCAGAATGGTGTATGTAGTTGTGGTGGCAGTGGGGGGGGGGGGCGTCTGGGATAGCTAAGCCTGCACATCAGACTCCAGCAGGGATTCTGCTATATAGAGGATTGGATAAAAGGCTCAAAAGACATCTGCTATGTCCTTGTCAATGTGCCGCAGGGCGCCATCCACTCCCTGTATTTAGGGGATGCTTTCCACTGTTTTACCACCAGCATATTAATTCTGGCAAATGCAAAGCAGGGCGTATTTCGCTCTCCCCATGTCTATCGCCCTTAATTTTTTCCGGGCAGCTGTCAATAGACGTTGTACTACCATGGAGCCCGATCGTACGACGGGTGCCTCGAAATCCCTGACCTGGGACTCCAGCTGGTGATGTTTGGTCTGACTCTCCCTGTTATATACCGTGGCCAGGACAATGAAATTGCCCCTGATCACAACCTTGAATTTCTCCCACAATGTGGCAAGAGCAAAATCAGGTGTGTCATTATTTTTCAAAAAGGTGATTATAGCTGTCAGGGTATCTGATTGTATTTGGTGGTAGGTTTTATATTAAACTGCCAGACCGGGGTAGCCGGCGGGTGCCCGCAAAGATTGAGTCGCACAGTTATGGGAGAATGGTCAGAAAGAGCTGCTTCTTCAATGTCTTCCGAGATTGTTTCTCGAGTCACCCTGGGGAAGGTGAGGAAATAATCGATACAGGCATATGTCTGGTCGAAGGCTGAGAAGACAGTGTAATCTAAAGATGTGGGTTGTTTGTACTGACATAAATCCATTAATCCTGCTTCCTCCATCCAATGTCTAATGCCAGATGTAAGCCCAGGACCTGCCCCAGCCTCAGGGTAGACCGGTCCTATGAGTATCCACTACGATATTGAAGTCTTCACCCGCCACTAAGTCCTTGTCTGGGTAAGTCAACAGTCGACCCCGTGTATCCTTAAGGAAAGCTTCCTGACATTCGTTAGATGAGTAGATTGTAGCTATAGTGTATCTAGTGCCCTGGATTAAGACATAAAATGCTAAAAGCCTGACAGGGATCGCCATAAAAAACCTGCTCCACCAGCTCCCCAGAGAATGGGTAGAAAGCAGGATAGCCACCCCAGCACTCTTGGCCACCCCAGATGAGAAGTATTGCCGATCGAACCAATAGGAGCGCATCCATCACCAATCACCCTGGAGCAGGTGGATTTCCTGTAACATACAAATGTTGCATTCAGTGACCTTGAAGAAGGAGAGGAGTGCTAAGCATTTAGCAGGTGCATTAAAGCCCCAGACGTTGAAGCTAAGTATGGACTGTACCATGCAAATACATGTAAGGGGGTATGTCGTTACACCACCAGCAGAAGGACGCGCAGGGCCTCCTATGGGGAGCATGCAGGGTTATCCATACTAGGGGTGGAGAGAGAGGAACAGAAAAAGGTAGAAACACATGAGTAAAAGAAGTGAAACAGTAAATCAAACAGGCCCCCCCACCTGGGTACAACTAGGGGTCAATAGTTAGGGTCCAAGTCATAGGCAAGACCAACATGGATTTGTTATTAGCCTGAAGGAGATCCACTGGAAAAATATTGGATCTGTGACAGAGGAGGTGTAAAATCCAAGTGTCCATGGTGGTGTCCACCAGCAAGGCTTGGTAGGAGTCATGGGCTCTGTTGAAAGAACAAGACTCCTGGGACCAACCACTGATCACCATCTGCACCCACATGGTCACCTTCCAGCTGGAGCTGCTGAAGCAGTCTGGTGGAAGCCTCGCACCTGTTAGCTTCGGATGGCTTACTCAACATTTTTGTTTTCCGCAGTTTGCAGCGCCTGAGAGTTGGTGGCCTATGGACGAGGAGTCCCTGTGGGGATGTCGCGCATGCTGCATACTGTAGGACCGGAATGCCAGGCAGTGCTCGGGCATCCTCGAGAGTGCTTACCACTCGCACCTCCTCTTGCCACACAAATTGACAGGGATGCCCCCATTTATACCTAATGTTCTGGGCCTGTATGAGATCCGTGAGGGGTTTGAGGGCTCTCCGGGGGGACTGCAGTGCTATCGGGGAAAGATCTTGGTAGACCCATAGCCGGAGGCCGTCAAAGTCGATGATTTTCTGTTCTCTGGCAGCTGCCATAATAACTTTGTGTCCTCGGTAGTAATGGAGACAGGTAAGTATGTCTTAAGGTTGGCCCGGCACGGCAGCTGGTCGCCCAGCATGATGAGTGCGATCCAGAGTGATCCCCATGTCCTGTGGGGAAGGGGCCACATGTTTAAAGAGATGAGTGACAAAGTCTGCTGATACCCCCTGTAAAGGGGTGCCTTTAATTGTATCTTAGAGCGAAGGGACTTATTCTCAAGGTCTTCAAGCTGATACCAGAGGTCTGAGTTCTGGTCACGTAGTGCCAACAACTCCTGGTGATGGCCCACCAACTTCTCCTCATGCTCATCTCGGCCCTCTTCCAATGATGCCAGTCCTCAGGGCCACCACTTCCTCATCATGACGGATCTCCTTAATCTCGGTAGCAATATCCCACATGAGTCCCACAAACTCAACCCACAGCGTCCTAAACAGGTGTTCCAGGAACGCCTTGGTAATGGGGCAATCATCTTGGGCCATTTCACCTGTTCGAGTGTCATCTGCAGAGAGGTCCCCTCTACTTTCTAAGCAGTAGATTTAACAAAGATGTCCATAACCAAAGGGTCTTTTTTTCACTGTACGGTGGGAGGACATGGCTGGGTCTCAGTAGGATCACAAGGCACACTAGTCACCACACCACCACCACGTCAGGCACTTTGCCGCAGCGACACTCCAAACGTCCAGTGTCAAGCAAAGTCACATGGACCACTCCTGTGCAGGACTAGGAGAGTCCTACCACCCAAGGGGAGCAGCTCACACACCCTCCTGTACCAGGTGGAAAGAAACTGGTTGCCCGCTCACGTCGCAGGCTACAGGGTCTTCCACAGTCCTGCAGAGCTTCCAACAGGCACCGAGGGGATGAACGCACCAAGGGACTCCAATCACCACCCTGCCATCACCAGGACCCAGGGAGACACAGGGGGGACAGTTCATCCGGTGCTCCAATTGTGATGCCGCCATCAACTGCAGTCCACATCTCCGAGGGGGGAGAATAAAGTGTCCCAGGGATGGGACGGCCTAATTCCAGTCAGCCACAGATGGTCACAGTATGCAACCCTTGTCTGGTGTCCCCTGCGAATTCAGGGCAGTCCACATGCACATCACTCCCTGCAGGGCACCAGCTCCACTGTGTCACACCACCCCCTAGGCAGACCCTCGCATGCCACTGGGTGCCACCAAGTGCACCATACATCAGTTGTTGATCGTGTTTTGCTGGGCTAGAAGAGCACGCCGCACCAGCCGCAGCTCCAGCTCATGTCTCCTCAGAGGCAATGACAGGGCTGGACCTCAGCCTCAAACCAGAGTCCAACAATGGCCCAGAGGGAGGATCACACCACGACCACTGCAGTCCAGTCACGGATGCACAGCGAGGGCGACACAAAAGCCCAGGAGGCAGTAAAACCAAAGGCGTTCCACGACAGCAACTTCACAGCCCGGGGCCCAGGCCGCAATACCACACCACTACGCCCCCCCCCACCAGGCTGACAGCCCGAGTAATCACCCACTGAAAGCACGAGGGGGCCACCTGCCACGGATTGGGCACCACAGGACAGGTTGGACATGGGCCACAGTCCGTGCACGAGCACCCAGCCGCCGGCTCCCTCCAGATCCAGCTCCCTCGAAGCCTCAGCACGCCACACGCCACAGCGGGTAGCTTCTCACTGGCAGGCACTTCACTCCCTGTGGGACAGCAGATATGTCCCGCAGCCGGGCAGGGCCAGATGCAGCAACTGGGATCCTCGTCAACTGTAAATGGCGCGTCGGCCTGTGGATCCAGCGGAGCTTCGAGGTATGCGACTTACTTCCCATCTTGGACATGCCCCCACCCACTCAGTTTTAAATGAAAATGTTGTGGTGGACATTGTTTGTGGTGGAGTTGAAAATGTTTCCATCTGATTAGCAATATCTCTGCCTCTTCCAGCACCTTATAATTGCCGATTGGGGGCAGTATCAAGGCAAAGGGAATCTTCCTCTACCAAAGTTCCAATATGGGCCTGTGTACACTGATCATATTAAAGTTATAAGCATTGGATTGAAATAGAAAACAGTTAATTGCTCAACATTGAACCACTGAATGCTGGTGCGACTTCAGCAAAGAAATTAAGGCGGGAGTAAACATTAAGGGGCAGATTTACGTTAACTGGCGCATCCCCAGGGATGCGCCAGTTAATGTGCGCCACAGTGCGCCACAGCTCCGCCACCCATGGTGTGCCGCATTTACAATGCAGCGCACCATGGTGCAAGGCAGGGAAGATGCGTGACGCATCTTTCGGCGTACGGGCGCCGCATTGCTGGAGTCATGTCGCAAGTGCGACATGACTCCTGCAATGCACAGGGGCCACCCCTACATTGCATGGTGCATCACCCTTACGCCTGCTTCAAGCAGGCGTAAGGAATTGACGTAGAAAGTGACTCAGTGAAATCTTGTAGATTTCACTGAGTCACTTTCCAGGGGCGTTCCTGCGACGGAACGCTGACCCCTGCACCGTAACGCCTACATGAAACCTGACGCAGGTTTCATGTGGCGCAGGGCCTTACACCGTGACGCATCTCCATAGATGCGTCACGTTGTAAGGTATACAACCTTTACAACGCAACCTTTACCACGACCTACCATTACCACGCATTTTTTACAACGCAGGATCCATTACAACGCATACCATTACCACGCATGTATTTACAACGCAGGTACTTTTACAACGCATACCATTACAACGTAAGTATAGGTAAGTATATTATTTTATTAAAAATATTATTTGGGTTTTTTGGTAAAGGGGTATTTTTAGGGTTCAGGGTCAGTTTTGGGTTTTTGGGTAAAGGGGTATTTTTAGGGTTCAGGGTCAGTTTTCAGTTTTTGGGTAAAGGGGTATTTTTAGGGTTTAGGGTCAGTTTTCAGTTTTTGGGTAAAGGGGTATTTTTAGGGTTTAGGGTCAGTTTTCAGTTTTTGGGTAAAGGGGTATTTTTAGGGTTTAGGGTCAGTTTTCAGTTTTTGGGTAAAGGGGTATTTTTAGGGTTTAGGGTCAGTTTTCAGTTTTTGGGTAAAGGGGTATTTTTAGGGTTTAGGGTCAGTTTTCAGTTTTTGGGTAAAGGGGTATTTTTAGGGTTTAGGGTCAGTTTTCAGTTTTTGGGTAAAGGGGTATTTTTAGGGTATAGCGTCAGTTTTCAGTTTTTGGGTAAAGGGGTATTTTTAGGGTTTAGGGTCAGTTTTCAGTTTTTGGGTAAAGGGGTATTTTTAGGGTTCAGGGTCAGTTTTCAGTTTTTGGGTAAAGGGGTATTTTTAGGGTTCAGGGTCAGTTTTCAGTTTTTGGGTAAAGGGGTATTTTTAGGGTTCAGGGTCAGTTTTTAGTTTTTGGGTAAAGGGGTATTTTTAGGGTTCAGGGTCAGTTTTGGGTTTTTGGGTAAAGGGGTATTTTTAGGGTTCAGGGTCAGTTTTGGGTTTTTGGGTAAAAGGGGTATTTTTTGGGTTCAGGGTCAGTTTTGGGTTTTTGGGTAAAAGGGTACAGGGTAAAAATTAAATATAATTAAATTTAAATTACATTAAATTAAATTGATTAAATTAAATTAAATTAATTAAATTAAATTAAATTACATTAAATTAAATTAAATTAAATTAAATTAAATTACATTATATTAATTTTAATTAAATTAAATATTTAAAAATATTATATACTTACCAATACTTACGTTGTAATTGTATGCGTTGTAAAGGTATATGCTTTGTAAATACATGCGTGGTAATGGTATGCGTTGTAATGGATCCTGCGTTGTAAAAAATGCGTGGTAATGGTATGCGTGGTAAAAGTATGCGTTGTAACGTCATACATCCCGTACTAAATGCCTCGTAGGGATGCGCCACGTTTACGCCGTCTTGCGTGACGCAACAGCGGCGTAAACGTGGCGCAAGGGCCTCATAAATCTGCCCCTAAGAGCCTATTCTTATAGACGCTTTTTGTTTAAAATGTGGAAGCAAACATTGTCAAAGCCTTTAAAAAAGCAAGCAAGTCAACATTGCATAAATGTGCCCTCAGTAGGGTTTCTGACTACAGAAGGTAAAACGTGAACAAAAATAGAATGATTTTATATTCAAGCTGCTGATATGAACATATGTTCTTTGTTGTACACACTAGATAATATGTGCAATTCCCAAATATGACTCTCAGCATTGTATAGATATTTTTGGGCTGGCTAACTGAATAGACACTGCAAGGATTACTGAGTAGCACATTTGAGCACACATTTTGAAAACCGAATTAATAGAACGAATGCAAAATGTTTTGAAAATATGAGTAAGTTCATCATAAACATCTGTGTACTGTAAGAAAGTATCAGTACCCTCATTCAGACTTTGAGGCTTTTTCCATTAGCACATAGTAATGAAAATTATTCCCAGTAGATCAGTCTGTAACTATCACATGGAAAAATATTGAACTTGCACTTGCAGTAATTTGCCTCTGAGATTTGTGCCCATGCTAATTGAATGCGGTTTAGCTCGAATTTAGCTCCAATGCTAATTTGTCATACTAACTCGACTTAATTGCAAGTATCATGGACAACAACAAAGCATTAACAATCAGCCCTGGTGAAAAACAATTACCTGTAACGTCACACAACACTGTATTAACACGTAGACATTTGATAATAAGTATCAGAAAAAAAATACATGCTAAAAATTCGAGTTGCATCTTTAAGCCATTAAACTGACACAATGAAAAACAGAAATATTGAAATTCGTAATGCACACTTCATACATATAGGTGCAATCCCTTATACCCCAAATATTAACATGCATGCAGCCACCACGGCCATTTCCAGCCTGCAAGCCAGATTCGTGTACTCGTGGAGTATCCTCTGCTGCGGGAGTAAGAGAACAATTCAGAACCAGTGGAGGAGACTGTCCAAGATTACTGTGATAGGGCGCAATCATACTAACTTGGCTGAGTACCGGCTACTGATAATTTATAACATCAGTATGGAGACAATACATGATATCATATCAGACACTAGTGAGGCAAATGAGCTTAGCACTAGGATACACATGACAATAGTGTCTTTTAAAATTGATTATAGAACTGCTCTTCTGTGCCACAGGCTTGCTCCAATGTATTGCAATAATAGGTATTGGTTTATCAGAGCCTCAACTCACTTCCTGTGGCACTGCTGCATATTGTTGACCGAAACATTCGTGGTAGGTGCAGTTAATTTCACCCATGTCCCACAGGTCCTTCTAAAAAACAGCTGAAGTGAAGCATAGCCTCAAAGTCCAGATGGCATGTGAGGATGACCTATGCCTCACTAATTTCTGTTCAAGAAGTTCTGGTCAAGGCACGATGCTGTGATCTTGAAAAATGGTTCCACATGTTCACTATGTAGATAAACCCATTCCTGTAGAGCTTGTCTCCTGATCCATTTTAACTACTGCTGCTAAGTATGTTAATATAAGTCTTTTGTATCATGTCATTTAATGTTCAGTCTTAAAAAAAATATATGTATATCTATTACCTATGGCGGTCGCCAGTAGGTAGTTATAGTTAGGATGTAGTTTCCATAGGAAGAGCGTTTTTTCATTTGCCAATAACTTTGACGTCGTATGATGAATCCTCGCAAAAGTTTCAAAACTAGTTTGACGCTCACTTCAGCTGTTGTCTTGGAAGTTTTCGGGTGATCCATCAAGGGGGGGCTGAGAAAAAGGGAGGGGTCCAAAAGCGTGTTTTCCCCATTTTCATTCCCATAGGAACTTTAGACAAAGCTACAGCCCGAACTGCTGAACGGAATTACACAAAATTTGGCAGAAATGTAACTGTTGGTACAGGCTACCTTTTTGGGAGTTGGTATAAATCTGATCAGTAGTTGCAGAGAGTTAGCGACCCCTCTTGATCTCGTGCTGAGATTTGATTGGCTGCCAACAGTTCAAAGTGTTCGCAGCCGTCTTGTGACACTGCTTGAACTGAGTCACAGAAATTTTTTAAAAAAAAGAAAAGGGATATAAACACCAGACCCACTAGGCGTCGTGGGTGGGGGGTGGAAGTCCACAAGGACCCCGCAAGGCCCCAAAAAATATTTTAAAAAAAGATTTCGGTGGGATCCGTGGATCTTGCATAAAATTAAAAAAACACGAACCATAGACTCCCACACTTCGCTAATTATTGGCCCCAGGGTGGGCCAGGTCCTGGGGGCATTGTTTTAATAAGGGAGATTGGGCAGATGGCCACTCCCTCCTGGGGCTTAATATTGATCTGGGGACCACCACCTTCTCGGAGATTTTTTTAACAATAAATGTGGGACCGGTACAACCTCGCCTGCTGCCCAGGGTACTACCACCTCTCCAGGCTTATATATTATTGCACATGGAGGTCGGTTTGGACCCCACCAGCCCAGGGGATTGCCACCTTGTCAGGGCTGAATCTGAATATATTGCGGGGCTGCGCAGACCACCCCGCAGCCCCAGGGTCTGCCACCTTCCCGGGACTGAAACTTTAATGAATGATGGAGCGCCTTAACCCCCAGCCCCTGGGTCTGCCACTCCCTTCTGACGAATTGAATTCAGGGGACGTGCGGCCCCCCAAAGCCCCGAGGACCACCACCTCTCTGGGGCACTAACCATGTCATGGGTGATGTAATATGTGAGGTCAAAAGCAGTGCATTTGGGGAATTAGTTATAGTTAGCTCAGGTAACTATAACTGCCAAATTTTACTGGTTTTGTACAAGTGAAATCTGAGCCTAACATTCATGTCCCTGTAACCTTTTTTTTACAGTGAATTTCCATGTTCTTTTTAATTCTATTTCCTAACTATGACGTATATATAAATAAATATATTCACTGAAAAAACATAGGTTTCAGGGACGTTATAGTTAGCTGGACATTTCACTCGTACAAAACCAGAGAAATTCGAACGCTATAGTAAGTAGAGCTAACTATAACTCGCGCCCCTGCAATGCACTGCTGATGATGTCACATATTACATCACTCATGACATGGTCAGTGACATCGCTGATGACATCACTGATGACATCTCAAATGACATCGTTGATGACATCACTAATGACATCATCCAGTGAATGTGTGTTTCTGTAAAGTTTAAATATATTTTATATATGTTAATGCCAAAGTGTATTGAAGAATGAGTTGGTGTATAAGTGTGTGTGTGTGTGTGGAGGATTTAATAGGTCTGTGACTGACTGTATAAGTTAGTGATTAAATATGTCTTACTGAATGCATTGGTTAGCGACTAAAATTTGTGAATGTCTGTATCAGTCTCTCAGTTGTTGTGTAAGCTACTGCATCGGTTGATGATTAGGTACATGACTGTCTATATGGGTTACTTATTGGTTGCATCAGTATCTGTATGGGTGCCTCAGTGTTTGTGTGTGGGTGGTTGGGCGGTGTGTGCTTTTCTGTCTACATGTGTGAGTGGATAATCTACTGGGTGCATGGGTTCAATAGTGCATGTAGAAATAGCTGTATATGTGAGTGAGTGTGTGTATCAGTATGTTTGTGAGTGAATGTATGTCTCACTGGTATATGTGTGAGTAACTACATATCTGAAAGGCAGTATATGTGAGTGTTGGAGTATATAAATGACTACTTGAGAGTGAGTAATTGTGAGAGTGGCAGTATAAATGAGTGTGTGCTTGTGTCAGTGATTGTATAAAAGAGTAAGTATATATTAGTATCTGTATGAATAGGTTAGATAGTGAATGTATAACTGTATAGGTGAGTAAATGGCAGTGTTATTGATTCTTTACATGTCTAGCTAGGTGTGTCAATAACTCTATGGATGACTGACGGTGTATGAGTGTTTGTATAGGTGTATGAGTGCATATATTAGTGCTGTATTGATGAGTGACTTCATGTATGAGTAACAGGAATTAGTCAGTGGGTATATATCATCAGTTATGTCATTTGAGATGTCATCAGTGATGTTATCAGTGATGTCACTGACCATGTCATGAGTGATGTAATATGTGAGGTCATCAGCAGTGCATTGCGGGGTTGCGAGTTATAGTTAGATCTTCTAACTATAACGTTCGAATTTCTCTGGTTTTGTACGAGTGAAATGTCCAACTAACTATAACATGCCTGAAACCTACGTTTTTTTTTGTGAATTTCTAAGGTTTTTTAAATGCTAATTTCTAATTATAACGTCCCTGAAACCTATGTTTTTTTCAGTGAATTTCAAAGGTTTCTTAAATGCTAATTTCTAATTATAACGTTCATTAAACCTATAGCTTTTTCAGTGATTTTAAATTATCATTCCATTCTCAAACTGGTGAAAACAGCAGATATCGCCAGTTTTCCAGCAATAGCTTCCGCAAAAAAAATATCGCCACAAATGAGAGCAACAACTAACGCTAATAATATGCAGAGTAGGCTTTCCTGAGCAAAAATAACACGAAAACACCACTTGCCGATAGCAGCCAAATCTGCGGTGCGATCCAAAAACAGGCAATAAGCTACGTTAGCAATAGGAATGTAACATCTGCCTTTTACTAGTGTAAAGTAGGACGACTACCGACAGTGTGAAACGGAGCCTAGCCCAGAATCACATCTGAAGACCAACACATGTCATACAGCTACTGATCATGCACCTCCGACCCCCAAGAAGGCAACAAAACCCACTGCCACCACCTTCAGGACCTCACCCCCCCGGACCACCCTCCCTACTACCATGAGGCAGAGCACAACAGGACAGCAGACTTTCCAAAAACGGCATCGCCCCTGAGCCACAAAATAGCTGAATGTTGCGAGATGTGGCAACCAAGCGTGTGAAGGACACAAGTCACCCACCAATAATAATGCACACAATACCAAGTGTAGTGGTGATGTGCTCGACAGACCTCACTATGCAGAGCACAACATTTACTGCTGGTGCTTGTAGCGTTGTGGACAGTGGACGCAACCATGTTACCTCAGGCAGTGGGAAAGATCACGATCATGTAGCTGGGTCGTCGTCCCCTGCAAGCGGAAGCGCAGTGGGCTGGTGCAACGTACACCACTCCAGCATAGAAGTGTGAATAAATAGGCCAGGGCTCTGGGTGTAGTTCCCTTGTGTGAAGGTCAACCCATCTGCCAGAGCAGCAGCCCTACCCTGCCATGTGGCTGCCGCCATGACCGTGGGCCTCCTCAACATAGGCCCCCTGTGAACACAACCGCACAGCATGGCAGACTTTTGTCCGTACAGACTACTGCCTTCAATCTACACTGCGGAGAGTAGGGCTCACAATTGACATGAAGCGACGATTGCAGATGACCCAGTCCAGTAGGCAAGACACATTGCTCCTAGTGCGGCCCGCCCGGATCACACCTCATCACAGGCTGTGCACACGCTGAGCGCCAGAGTTACCACTACCTCAGTGCACCACAAGTAAACGCCACGTGGCCTTATTAAGGCAGAATTCATTAGACAAAAGACTACCAGCGCAGCCCACCCAGAGGAGGCATCATCACAGGGTGCGCACACGCTGAGTGCTTCAGGTGCCACTAACTTAGTGCACCATAAGTCATCGCCACGTATCCTTATTAAGGCAGAATTCCTTAGACAAAAGACATTGGTACCAGTGCGGCCCACCCGGACCGCGCATCATCGTAGGCTCCACACACACTGAATGCTTCTGATGCCACTAACTGTGCAGTTCAACTCAACGCCACATGGCTGTGGGCCCTTACTGACCACTGTCTCCGGCCTACACTGCGATCAGCAGAGCTCACAATTAAAATGGAGTCTTGATTCATTAATTAGAGTCCAGTAGCCAACTAACTACAACGTCCCTTAAACCTACATAATATCCTTTTATTATCCTTGCTTCAAGAACTTTTTTGATATCAATTATAGCTTTAGTACAATGACCAAATTCATCCTGCAAGTCCAAAGGACCACTGAATGGCAGTCTACACTGCGGACAGCAGAGCTCACAATTTGAATTCAGTTTTGATTTAATAAAAAAAATCAAAAAGCATTCCTTGATGTGTGTGCTGACAACTGCCTTAGATCTACACTGCGGACAGCAGAGCTCACAATTCAGATGGAGTCTCGATTGCTGATGATGCAGTCCAGTAGGCAAGAGACATTGCTCCCAGTGCGGCCTGTCCACACCACACATCATCACTGGCTGGCAACACGCTGAGCGCCACACCTACCACTAACTCTATATAGCCCAAGTCAATGCCATGTGGCTGTGAGCCCTTCCTGACCACTGCCTCTGGTCTACACTGTGGTCAACAGGGCTCACAATTCAAGATGAGTCCCAATGAAAATTGTGTAAGACTATAATCGGTTAAGAAAACCAAATGCTCCCAATCTGTCCAGCTAAAGTCAACGGCACGTGGCTGTGGGCCTTTACTGACCGCTGCCTCCGGCCTACACTGTGGTCAACAGGATCTCACAATTCAAATTAAGTCTTGAGTCATTAATTGCAGAGTCTAGTAGGCAACTAACTATTACGTCCCCAAAACCTACACATTTCTGCAATGTATTCCATACATATTTCATCTTTTGTTACCTACACTGCGGTTAGCAGAGCTCACAATTTGAATTCAGTCTATATGTATTACTTGCAGACAGAATTGTACTCTATGTCCTCGGATTTTGTCAAGAGGAATTGACAAAAAAGCATTCCTTGATGTCTGTGCTGACTACTGCCTTCCATCTACATTGCGGACTGCAGGGCTCACTATTCAGATCGAGTTGCGATTGAAGATGACGCAGTCCAGTAGGCTACAGACATTGCTACCAGTGCGGCCCTTCGGGACCACGCATCATCGCTAGATGTGCACACGCAGAATACTTATGATGCTCCTATCTCAGTGCACCACAACTCATGGACCCTTTATGATAGAATCTTTTGTGTATGATTTCACATCTTCTGCTCCTACCTCAGTCCACCACAAGTCATGGATCCTTTACAATAGAATCTTTTGTGCATTATTTCACATCTGGTGCCCCTAACTTAGTGCAGCACGTGTCACGGACCCATTATGATTGAATCTCTGTGTGTAATCCTATGATTACTGTTGTACTTGTTGCTAGCATCAGCCATTCCCTGAGGGCTGGCTTACACTCACCCCACACGTATCCAGCACAGACATCATCGGACATGTGACCCTGGTAATAAAAAGGGGCCGTGCGCATGTGCTCGTATCCAGTTCCACTATCTATCTATGTAAGTGTGTTCATTATGTATGCATGATGCTGCCCCTGGGCCCTACTTCATTACATTCTGCTGTGCACAGCACTTGTAACCATGTTACCTCTGGCAGTGGGGAAAACTTCGGTAATGTAACTTTGTCTCGGTCCTTGCATAAGTACATAGGTAGAGACTGGATCAAGGAGAGTGTGATAGTGAATTTATAAGTGCTTCGGAATTGGCAAGGTGATTTGTGGAAAAGTAAATTTTGCCATGTTCTGTGTCCCTACGCCTCATCCATCATATGTTATGTGTGCATGACCAATATGCATATGTTATTCCCCATGTCCGATTAATGACGCAATTATAGTTGTGTCCACCTCTAGTATGCCAGTTTCCAGTCCTCGTGAATACTACGGATATCAGGCCTATGTAAAGCTACGTTGCCACGTTCCCCAGTGTGCACGTTATTTCATTATAAAGTCCCCGTTTCCAGGCCTCAACAGGGCCCGGACACTAGATTCAGCTCCTGTCTCCTGAAGCCTCGTTGAGGAGCGATACAGCCCCCACCTGTATCCTCGACCTTTCACTTGCTTCCTGCCTCACAGTGCCCGGTGCAGCCTGGCTCTGCCTCTGAGTCTGCCAAGAGTATGTTATGATTCCAGCTATCAGTTTAGTCCTCCTTCTCTGCATTCCTAAGCTACTGAACTGCATCAATAGTTTCCGTCATTGTCTAGCCTTCACGTCTCCATGTTAGAGAAATACTGTATTTACTGGTCATTTAATATTCTTCATCACGCACTACATGTAGAATAATGCATGGTCCAGTCTTAGAGTCAAGTTAGCTTTTCCCCTCATGACTTCTAGTTTATATCAACATGTTCCCTAAACATCAGATACTAGATAGGGTTTAGGTACATGTCGCTCCGACCCTCCAGACTTTAGTCTCTGCTCCTAGCACAGAGTTCATAGCCCCCAGCTTCTCCTAGTGATACGTCATTGCCAGTTTACGCGCACCACCAGGTTAGAGGTCCCGGCTCCTTAGGTAGCCCCCTCCAATGTTTCCGCCCCATTCATGACATATTCTGTTACGTCTGCACCACATGTCTATGTATACGCCCAGTTACACCTACTTTTACTGTTATCTTTCGCGACTGCTACGCGTCACACCTTCTGCTCCACCCACTGCTACGCCTACTGCAATGTAATGCTATGTGTTCGCGCTATGTATATATGCCCGTGTATTGTTATTAAAAGTTAGCGCGCTCATCCCAGACCCAGCCCCGGCAGCTGCCGGGCCACTCTAGCCCTGCCATTCTGTTCCTATGCAGGTTGTCCTGATCCTGTCCTTATGCTGTAATAAACCTGCAGAAACTCCTACTACCTCGAATCTTGACTCTTATTTATTGAGCTATCTGTTATGATATATGCCTAGTCAAAAATAGGGTATTATTTATTTATTTACCACATAATGGCGCCCGAACAGGGACTTGCCCTTTCCCCACGCGTCGGTGAAGCCACGCCGACCCCCTGACCCTCTGCAGTCGTGACGGAACCATACTGGCCAAGTGCAGATATTTCTGCTTCAAGTATCCCTCAGGCCCACGGAGGAGACGGAGGAGGCGGTCCAGCATCCAAACGAGACGGTGGAGGAACGCGGCGAGTCCCGACCAGAGCCCAAGCCGAGAGTCCAAGGTCCGAGGTATCCGGAGGCCCACCCGTAACTGAAGTCCGAAGTCCGAAGTTCGTCGTCATCAGTACAGTCCAGTCCGAGGCCTTCCGTTCCGTGCTGCCCGGTGAGTACCATTGCTGGGGTAGTATCTAGACAGGACCAATCTAAATTGACTCCTGGTCCGTGGGTTGGTGGTACCCAGACTCACAAACGAAGTGTTCACCTAGGTGGATACGGGTCTTGATGCGTCCCTTTATGGGACCGGTATGTTCCGTACTGTTACAGCAGTGCATCCAGTAACTCTAGTCTGTTCCGTTCTCGAGAAAATTCTTGTATTTCTGTTCTCAGTATTCCAGGTAATATTCTGTTCGAACTGTTATGTTATGATATTGTTTAATGTATTTTCAATGTCGTGGTATGCCTGAATTGTTTTCCCAATTGTTATTGTTCTTTGTGTATTGTATTGTGTTCCGATTCAAGTTTACAATGCCGCTCTTTTCCAAGTTACGTCAGTTAAAAACTAGAAAGGGTTTATTAGAAGAAGCAGTTCCTGTTCCGCCGAGGGACAGTCCAGGTCATTTTATGTATCAGAAACATGGCATAAGTGCCATATTGTATCTAGATTTATGGGTAGAGTATACCAAACAGTTAGAAGAAAAGTATAGATGGCCTGTATCGGGTACATGGGATGCCGAATGTATCATGCGAGTAGAAGAAGCATTATGGAAAAAGAAAGCCAGACAGTCACAGAAAGATGCCATCGAGTTATGGCGTAAAGAAGCGCATAGAAGAACCGAAAAGGAAGTCAGAAAGTCAGAGTTAAGTAGAGAATCCCAAGAACGAGCCCAAGAAAGAGAATTAATCGAGATAGGTGAACAAGTCAAAGCCGAACAGTCAGACAGACAGAGGCATGCCCTTATTAAGGGTATGTATCCTCTTCTTGCCGAGGGCTTGCCAAAAGCGACCCCAGAGGCATCCAGTAATTTCCCGCCACCATTAGTTCCGACCAAGCTACGTCACAAACAGACCGCAGCTGATATTTTTATTTCGTCCTATTTGGACGACACAGTCCCAGAATATGCAAATCCTGTTCGCGCTCCGCCAGTCCCTGTAAATCAGGCACTTCCCGCTCTTCCAGACACCGGAGTACCTGCTACGGTACCCCCGGTCCAGCCAGCATTTCAACTTCCCGCTCCGCCACGAAGAATGTCCGTCGATGATTCTAGTTTAGGGGCCGCAGGAGGAGGTCCTCCTCAAACCCCGCCGCCACACAAGCGTTTAACGTTAGCCGAATTACATGCACAAGCGTCACAGCGTACGCCTAGACATCAGACGGTAGCAGAAATAAGAAAATCCCTTGCCGAATGTGTCTATGATCCAGTCCCAGGCGAGGATAATATGGTTTTATATTCGTTCCGCGTAAGAAAGGTGGCCGAGTATCTAGTCACCTTACCGAATATGAAAGAAGATCTAGACAGAATATATCGTTTCATCCGTACAGGGGATGATCCAGAAAGTATTCACGAAGCCATGTCTCAAAGGAAAGCCGAGATCCAGCTCATGATATTAAAGTTTCTAATTAATTGTCTAATAAGAGAACAAGATTACCCGTCTAAAGATTCTGCCGAAATGAGAATCCTGACAAGGTGGAGTGATAATATAGCCGAGGGTAAGCACAAGACCGTCGGTGCCATGGAAAGTATGTACAAGAAAATCCGTAAAGAAATAATAAAGATACACGAACAGCGTAAAGCAGCACAAGTAAGCGAGAAAGAAAGTACCTCTGATCCTGAAGAGGAAGACGACGAGAATACCGCCAGAATAGCGTACGTAGGAAAATCTAGATTTCCAGATCGCCATTTACGTCTAGAACCCAAGTCTATTTTCCATCATTCAGTACCAGAACAAGGTTCCCTAGAACAAGTATTTCAAGCTACCGATCATATTCTGAGATCACGAATCGGTTACAGTGAATTAAGTACTATGCATGAACAAGAACTAGTTCGATCAGCAGTCCGATGGATTACTGATTCTACCACTTTTCCAGACGAAATAGTGGCACAAATGTTCCTGAAACTGCCCCCAGCCGAACAACGACTGGTGGGTATGTATATGATCCAGCACCTCATTACTCTGTATGAGGGTCAGCACTCTGATCCAGGTCCGTTACACGATATCCTGAACGAGTTACTCCAGTATAAATGGAGAGGTCTAGGTACCGATTTAATTAGTGTCATTCTAGAACAGCGTCACAAATATAGAACGTTCTTGAACCCGCATTTTGTTCATGTCTCACCCCCAGAAAGTAAACCATTCTACATAGACAGACAGAATCCGTTACGAGAAGTCCACCCAGTTAGAGGAACGGGTGGCGAAATGCAGCGAGTGTTTGTATACACTCCAATCACAAAGATGGAACTCCTTGAAATGAAGAAATTAATTCCCTGTCATGACAAAGATCCAGCAGGGTTCCATCGAGAATTAAAAGACATGCTCCGTATGGGAGAATACACATACCCAGATATCATTAAAATGTTAAAAGTTCTGCTACCCGCAGGGGTGTATGAAAAGCTAAAGGAAAAAGAATGGGAGGTGGGAGAGAAAAAGATCGATTGGACAGCTCTAGAAGCTGAAGACAAGGCACGGGTACCAGGTACCGGTCTTGGAGATAAATGTAAAGAATTACCAGAATTATTAATTCAAGTTTTACCCAGATTATTAACAACGAGAAAAGAAGACTGGGATGCAATCTCAGCCTGTAAACAGAAACAAGATGAAGATATTAGTGATTTTTATTCTAGGTTTGAAAAATGTTTCAGTATTAACAGTGGCCTCAAGACAAGTAGTGAGTCATACCCTCACCTTTTCGTTACTAAATTAGTCGAGAATTCAAGTCCACAAATTAAAAATCGAGTTTTGAAAGTCGAAAGCACCTGGCAAGCAAATACTCCGTCCCAGATGCTCCAGATGCTTCAGTATCACCAGAATAGAATCAGGGAAGAGCAAGAACACGAGAGAAAACGTATGAAAGATACGAAAATGAAAGTGCTAGTTGCACAATCTGTTCCTCAAGACAGTCAGAAGAGGGGTCCGAATCAAGCCAGTCATCCTGCAGCTCCCGTTAAAGGGAACTGCAATTATTGTAAACAGCCAGGTCATTTTATAAATGAGTGTGCAGTTCTGAAACACAACATAGCTACTGGTAAGACTAAAGAAAGACCACGTCCGCCTAGACAAGAACAAGTTTCACAGATTCCTCAGCCACAGAATGCACAACAGACAGTTACAGTACCGCAGCCTATTGCTGCAACACAGCATGTTACATCACAGATGTACCAGTATGCACAGTCTGAGTATCCAGAGTACCAGCCATATTCATGAAACAGCCTAGAGAGGGAGGTAGGCTTGCCTCTCATCGAGATACCTGTAGATCAAGAAGGTCCCTATGTTCACAGTCAAGTATTAGGGAAAGACAGAAAGTTTCTGATTGATACAGGGGCAAGTAGGACCACAATTAGTCATGCCGAAGTTCCAGGGGCTCCGCTCTCAGGCTCAAGAAATGTTTCCCTTGGATTTTCAGGAAAACCTATCGTTAACGAGATATCAAAGCCAGTTACCCTAGAAGTAGGTCCATTGTCCCGCACTACTGATCTGTTACTTACTAAGTCATGTCCAGAAAATCTATTAGGCATTAAAACACTGAAAGAGTTGGGTGCAGTCATATGCTGTTCCCCAGAGGGAATACGACTGTTCCTACGTGACTTTAAGGGTCACTATGTATTACGAGATTTTGATTCAAGACTGTCTAAAGTTCCGCAGCATCTATGGGCGCAAGGTCCAACTGATGTAGGTTACATGCAAATCACACCCCATCGTGTGACTCTCAAACCAGGTGTAGTGTTACCACGAATCAGGCAGTATAGATTGCCACCCGAGGCTGTAGCAGCCTTATCCAAAATTATAGACGAGCTCATCGCTCAAGGAGTAGTTGTAGAAACTGACTCCAATGTATGTAATTCTCCGATCATTCCAGTCATGAAACGCACTGATCCAAATGCACCCCCAGTATATCGATTAGTGATTGATTTACGAGAGCTTAATAAATGTATTATTCCTCAGTACCCAGTTGTCCCAGATATTTCCTCCCTGTTAACTGCTATTGATCCCGAAGCCATGTTCTTCACTGTCATAGACCTCAAGAATGCATTTTTTAGTGTTCCCATTCATCCAGACAGCCAGTTTCTTTTCGGATTTTGTTTAAATGGAAGGAGCTATATGTTCACACGCGCTCCTCAAGGTTTCACAGAAAGCCCTAGTATTTACAGTCAAGCACTGAAGAGACAACTAGACAATATTCACATGCCAACTGACACTGCCCTGCTCCAGTATGTCGATGATCTACTGATCACAGCCCGTTCTGAACGTGATTGCGAGCGGGCATCACTGACAGTTCTGTATTTCCTAGCCGAGATGGGGCACAAGGTGTCCCCTTCGAAGCTTCAATTCTGTGTCCAGCAAGTGGTATACTTAGGACACTTACTGTCCAAGAGGGGTAGGCAGTTGACACCCGACCGTATCCAGTTGATAGCGAGTCTTCCCCAGCCCAGAACCCAGAAGGAGGTACGTGCTTTTATCGGCCTTACTTCTTATTGCAGACAATGGATTCCCCAGTATGCATTTCTAGCCAAGCCACTGATACAGTTAACGACACAGGAGGCAGCCGTATCGACTGTCCTCCCTTGGACATCTGAACATACACTTAGTTTCAATGAGTTAAAGACAGCTTTATGCCAAGCTCCAGTTCTAGCTACACCGAACTACAGTAAGCCTTTTACACTTTTCGTCACAGAACGTGAAGGTACAGCATTATCTGTTCTCACACAAGATCAAGCAGGTCAATACAAGCCCTGTGCTTATTTTTCGAGCACATTAGATCCAGTCGCCCAGGCGTTGCCTGCGTGCCTCAAGTCAGTTGCAGCCACAGCACTAGCTATCAGACAAAGTGATTCCATAGTTTTAGGACACTCCCTGACAGTACAAGTTCCACACTCCGTAGAAGTTCTTTTAAACCGAACACAAACACAGCACTTGACAATTGCACGTTTAACAGGTTATGAATTGACACTGTTTCAGCCACACATAGAAATTAGACGCTGCAATATCCTGAATCCTGCTACACTGTTACCATCAGTTAATTCAAATCCTGACACACATGACTGCGTGGAAGTAGTTAACATTACGACAAAGCCAAGACAAGACCTGACAGATATTCCGTTACTAGATCCTGACCTGACACTTTATGTGGATGGTTCATGTATGAGAACTAGTACAGGAGAACTAGTCGCCGCATATGCAGTGACTACTGACACTGAAGTTATTGAAACACACCGTATTGATACCCTGTCCGCTCAAGCAGCAGAGCTAGTTGCTCTGACACAAGCCTGTATACACGCCAAGAACCTGAAAGTTAATGTTTACACAGATTCACGTTACGCATTTGGAGTTGTACACGACTTCGGAGTGCTCTGGCAGGAGAGAGGTTTCATGACTTCTCATGGAACCAAGATTCAGCATGGTCTCCTTATTCAAGCTCTGTTAGATGCCATACATTTACCGACATCCATTGCTATCATGAAATGCAAAGCACATACGAAAGTTACTGACATTATTTCTCAAGGCAATGATCTAGCAGATCGCACAGCCAAGCTTACAGCACAGACTCCAGACATTCCAGTTAACCTGACACACACTCCAGATCCGACTACATGTATGACAATTAAGGACCCTACTCAAGATGTCATAGATATCCAGTTACATGCTACTCCCGATGAAATCAAGAAATGGTCCGAACAAGGAGGGGTCCAGACAGATCAAGGATGGTTAACGAAGGGTAGAGCCACATGGTTTCTCCCCGACTCTATGGTTCAAGTCATCATTAATACCGCACATAGTCCAGCACATTTAGGAGAAAAAGCTATGCTAGACAGTATCCAGAACATTTGGTTCAACAAGCATTTACGAGCTGCAGCCAAGCAGAAAGTCCGTACCTGTATGATATGTTGTCAGTTTAATCCAGGTAAAAGTGTCCCGGTGGAACAAGGTGGTTTCCAGCCTCCTGACCACCCTTTTGAGGTCCTCCAGATGGATTATATTCAGATGGAGCGATGTCGAGGTTTCAAGTATGTCCTTGTAGTTGTATGCGCTTTGTCCAGATGGACAGAAGCATATCCAGTCCCAGATTACACAGCCGCGACCACTGCCAAGCAGTTGGTTCGTGAATTCTTCCCTCGATATGGACTCCCTAGAGTCGTATATTCTGATAACGGTCAGCCATTCTCATCTGAACTCATGAAGCACGTTTCCCTTTTGTTAGGGTACCAGTGGAAGTTCCATTGTGTACGCCATCCTGAAGCTCCGGTCTAGTAAAATAAGTCAGTCAGTTTGATTGTATAAGTCCTCCCCTAGGTGAAACGGTTAGGCTGTTTCTGACATGTATAAAATAGACCCCCATAGTGAGAGAGTCAGTCAAAGTTCAATTCAATGTATCATTTTTCTAAGCTTCATATTATTCATCAGCATTATGATTTCTTGCATCAGCTATGCATTTTTCCTGTATTTTTCAGTTTCTCATGTAAATAAGTCTGCTAATGTTACAGGAGAGCACACGTTTAGTGATCTGCCTCCTCACGAATATGCTTACCGCCTCGCTATGCGTAACAATTCATTTATCCGTATGTTACATTACTCACACCAGACCAGCAATGGCACTAATTGTTGGGTGTGTGGTCGACTCCCCCCTTTCCAGACCCCGAAGGGAGTTCTGCCACTCTTTCCTTATCCATTCTCACATAATGGTTCGTGTGGAGCATGGTCCACGTTAACGTCCTCCTCAACAGATATGTCTTTTCTTAACAGTACATGTTTCCCAGACAAGCAAGGTTTCCCCCACAGAACAGGTTTAGATCTAGAAAATGAAGTGTATAATTTAGGTAATTATTCGTCGAATTTCATGGTCCTGAATGTCCAGTCTGATACTACTCCAGACACACCTGCTATTTCAGTACTACCAGTCAAAGGCGAATTATGTGTCCGTAGTCATGGTTCTGTACACATAGGACATAGTGATTGTACTACTATTATCCAGTATAGTGACAGTGGGAAATCTATTTTCAAAGCTTCACGTCATTCTTATTTTGTTTGTGGTCAAACTGCATATGTTCGTCTGCCCCTCGATTGGGAGGGAACCTGTTACATTGCCTTCCTACTGCCACCAGTTTTTCTAGCCCCACCTGACTATCATAGAAATACACATCTAGTACATACTAGACACAAGAGAAACCTCCCGATTGTCGATTATACTGAAACCGCTGCAGAACAATTCATTGATATTGATAAAGGTGTGTTCCCTTATTTAGGTACAGTTGTAAACAGTAAGCTAATCCGTAGGTTAACAAGAACCCTTGAAGCAGTAGTAGATGAGACTGCCTCCGCTCTAGGTAACTTAACCGAAGAGCAATCCTTTATGAGAATTGTCGTTTTACAGAATCGTCTCGTCCTTGACGTCATACTGGCCGATAGGGGCGGGGCCTGTAGAGTTCTCGGATCTAGTTGCTGCATTTTCATTCCTAATAACGCGCCGTCTGTTTATTCAGCTATAACCAGACTTCATAAAATTGCCCATCTGTTACACCAAAATCCAGGCACCCGGACATGGTCCGGTTGGTTCTGGAATATAATTTCCGCCTGGGGATGGAAAGTCCTGTCCTTTCTAGGTATTGCAGTAGCGATCATATTCAGCTGCTGCCTCTGTATACAATGTGGCCCTGCGATTTGCGGCATTTGTGCTACCTCTTGTATTCCTAGTCCCAAGCCCCGTTCTAAATCCCGTTCCAAGATAATTCGAGACGAGCAAATGATACTGTATGAAATGATAGATGGTATCATGAATATTGATGTTTCCTGATGGAGGCGTAGTGACAAGGAGGGAATGTGGAAAAGTAAATTTTGCCATGTTCTGTGTCCCTACGCCTCATCCATCATATGTTATGTGTGCATGACCAATATGCATATGTTATTCCCCATGTCCGATTAATGACGCAATTATAGTTGTGTCCACCTCTAGTATGCCAGTTTCCAGTCCTCGTGAATACTACGGATATCAGGCCTATGTAAAGCTACGTTGCCACGTTCCCCAGTGTGCACGTTATTTCATTATAAAGTCCCCGTTTCCAGGCCTCAACAGGGCCCGGACACTAGATTCAGCTCCTGTCTCCTGAAGCCTCGTTGAGGAGCGATACAGCCCCCACCTGTATCCTCGACCTTTCACTTGCTTCCTGCCTCACAGTGCCCGGTGCAGCCTGGCTCTGCCTCTGAGTCTGCCAAGAGTATGTTATGATTCCAGCTATCAGTTTAGTCCTCCTTCTCTGCATTCCTAAGCTACTGAACTGCATCAATAGTTTCCGTCATTGTCTAGCCTTCACGTCTCCATGTTAGAGAAATACTGTATTTACTGGTCATTTAATATTCTTCATCACGCACTACATGTAGAATAATGCATGGTCCAGTCTTAGAGTCAAGTTAGCTTTTCCCCTCATGACTTCTAGTTTATATCAACATGTTCCCTAAACATCAGATACTAGATAGGGTTTAGGTACATGTCGCTCCGACCCTCCAGACTTTAGTCTCTGCTCCTAGCACAGAGTTCATAGCCCCCAGCTTCTCCTAGTGATACGTCATTGCCAGTTTACGCGCACCACCAGGTTAGAGGTCCCGGCTCCTTAGGTAGCCCCCTCCAATGTTTCCGCCCCATTCATGACATATTCTGTTACGTCTGCACCACATGTCTATGTATACGCCCAGTTACACCTACTTTTACTGTTATCTTTCGCGACTGCTACGCGTCACACCTTCTGCTCCACCCACTGCTACGCCTACTGCAATGTAATGCTATGTGTTCGCGCTATGTATATATGCCCGTGTATTGTTATTAAAAGTTAGCGCGCTCATCCCAGACCCAGCCCCGGCAGCTGCCGGGCCACTCTAGCCCTGCCATTCTGTTCCTATGCAGGTTGTCCTGATCCTGTCCTTATGCTGTAATAAACCTGCAGAAACTCCTACTACCTCGAATCTTGACTCTTATTTATTGAGCTATCTGTTATGATATATGCCTAGTCAAAAATAGGGTATTATTTATTTATTTACCACAGATTGGATAAGTACATATGTTGGCGGAGCCTAACTCCCGAGCACGAGCTTGGCTCGAATTGGCTGCCCTCCATGTGCCAAAAATGGAAATTTGGGCTTTGCATGGCCCTGTATTGCTACAGCTGCAACACTCAACTGAATGTGCAATAAACATTCATATCCACACAGATGTGTCATGTCCATGATCTTTGATGTGTGGCAGTATGGATGTAGGGTCAGTGGTTTCCTCTTCCTTCCATGTTGCCCATGTTTTGGGTCGCAGGGTGACAAATTGGCGCTTGCTGCCCGGGTGGCGGAGGCACTACAACAGTGACACCCACATCAGTGGATTCCTCATACAGCCCAGGACGGAACCAAGCCCAGAGCTCCGGAGTCATTGTTCACAGCCTCACGCAGGACTGGCATACGCCAGGCCAGCCCACTCCGCTTACGCATACAGGGAGGGACAACAACGCTACATGACCCAAATTTTCATTGTAGTGATCTGCTGCTCACAGGTCTAGTTGTCAGTATGCCACAGCCACCCTCTGACAGCTGGGTTACACCCACACCACACCCATCAAGCACAGGCGTCACAGGACAAGTGACCCTGGCAATAAAAAAGATCAGGCGCACGTGTTACACGCCATTTCCATTTCAGACTTGGTGGCACGGGATGCACTGCGGCCGGCACAGGGACACCGCCATGGGATGGTGACTTTCGGTGCAATGAGTTAGGGACACTGTAAGTACTAAGCGGGTGTGCAGCCTGCAATGATGCCCCGTCCCGGCCGTCCGGACAGGTCAGGTTTTGTGTACCCTGCTGGCTTGCAGTGTAGGCCTGAGCCATCGAACAGCGGGGGCCTATCGCGTGGCGTGGCCTCACTGGTCACTGAGTTAGTGGCACTGCAAGGGCTGAGTGGGTGTGCAACCTGCAATAATAGCGGGTGCACTGGTATGTCCTCTGCCATGGTAAAATCAAGAGGCAGCACCAAATGTGAGACCTGATAGCTTGCGGAGCGGGGCTGTATGATATGCAGGGTGCCCTTTCTGCGGGCCCCAGGCTTGGGGCTTGCAGCGGCACATGGTAGACCCTCTTTTCTACACTCAGGTTGCGAAAGGTGAGCAGAGAGCCTTATTTGCGCAGCAACGGGCAATCAGCTCCGAGCAGTTGGAGTGGATGGGGCGCACCTGCCTGGGTGCGCTACGGTGGACAGTCATCTCCGGGTAGTGGGAGTGGATGGGGTGCAGCAGCCTGAGTGCGCAGCAGCAGGCAGACACCTCTAGGTGGTGGGAGTCGATGGGTGGAGCAGCCTGGGTACGCAGGATCGAAACAGAGAATTAGGCATGTGCAGTTGTATGTACTCTGCTGATTCTATACTGTTTCAGATGACTAAACTTGAGGGCTGCACTGCCCTGGTACGTGGTTGAAGACACACCGCTGGCAGAAAGGTGAGTGTCAACACTCACTCTCCCTCTCCATCTCTTCCTTTCTGTCACTCACACTCACACTCTTTCTCTCTCTCTCACTCTCTATCTCTTCCTTTCTCTCTCACACACTTTTTCTCTCTTTCTCTGTCTCTTCATCTATCTCTCATTCTTTCTATTTCTCCCTCTCTTCCTCTGTCTCACTCTCGCTCTCTTCCTCTCGCTCACAGTTTCTCTCTTTCTCTCTCTCTTCCTTGTACATCACTTTCTCTTTCTCTCTCTCCTCTCTCTCTCACTCTTTCTTTCTCTCTCTTCCTCTCTCTCACCCTTTCTCTTTCTCACTCTCTCTCTCCTTTGATGGACGCATGATGCACAATTTTATTTTGCTTTTTGTCTTGCAGGCTGTTATTCACAAATAGTCCAGCGACGACATGACATGGCTGTACATAGTTTTATTTCTTTTTTTTTTTTTTTGATAAAATGTTTTATATGTAAATCCATACATGTCTGTGATTCTTATTTGTCCAACCTCACATGCATCTTCTTAATTATAATTGTGCAACATCAGCCAATTTGTTATATTCCAGATTTCCTAAGGTTGCTGTCACATTTGTTTGTGGGGGGTGGGTGGGTGGATAGCAGACAAGGGGCTGGTGGCGGGGGATGTCGGAGCAGTGTTGGGTGTCTGAGCTGCATGATTGTTGGCTCCATTGCATCTGCTGTCGTTCATGTGTGGCTCTGGACTGGGCACCCTTTCATGTTGCAGGTTGTAGTACGACTTTACACCAGCTCAGAGCAGGTGTAAACTTCCTGCTTCTAACACACCATGTCACCTGTTTTGTACTCCAGCATGACGCGGCGAGTAACATACGTGAAGGTTACCTGAAAATGGACACAGACCCATGAGGGTCATCGCCAATTAATAGACTGAGTGACAGGGCTCAACAACCTTCAAACCATATGCTATTATGTCGCATTATTAAGTCCCCATGTGGGATCACTTGTACCCCAAAAACCATTGACAATGAAAGATGTGATGTATGTAATAATATAAAATGCCAATAAACATGTTTTACAAAAAAACGAAAAAATAACCTGTTTTGTACTCACTTCGATGATCTTGCTGGTGGTTGAGAAACCTGCAAACTAATGTGTTCGCTGCTTTTTGCACGGGAATGCCTACTCTACAACTCATTAGCAATATTTGCCGGGGCCATCCATGACAATACTTTTTGAGGCTGCTATTGATGGTAAACTGGTGATATGGGGTGTTTGCTCCAGCTTGTGAATGGTGCGTTAAATTTATCACCATTTCGGTTGCGATAAAGTGCTGTTAACTCGGCGATGTGTCCTTGAGAATATACCTCCCGGTGTTTGAAAGACTGAAGAAATACTCGAGTGCCGCGCTGAGAGACACGCACCCATCGCTTTCACACGATGGGCCACGCTTTTTTTAAAAAAACATCCACTTTAACTAATTTACATTTGTTTCGGGACCCCATTCCCCGAAGCATGCATGCATCTCAAACAAATGAGAAGAGGGCCGCGTCGGCCCCCTCCCATGGCCATTTCCGGCCCGAGGACCCCCATCCCCTGGGGCCTGGTCTCACTGTTGGGGACCATAGGGGGAGCCCCAATGCTCTCACGGTCCCACCGGCTCCCCGCGTCCTGCGGAAGCCAGCATTGCTTTTCCACACGGGGAGCTACTGACATGCACCTCCCCATATGGAAGAGCAATCAGCTTTGGATTTTGGAAGCAAGAGCAGGTTTCTCAGCTCTCACTTCCAAAATCCAATTCAAGTTTGCTAAGACAGGGCGCGAGCCGCGCGGCTCACGCTCTGTCATAGCAAACAGCAGTGTCCTGGTGGTGGGCACCTGGGACACTACAGGAGCCGGCCCTGGGGGGTGGCGGTCCCCAGGGCAATCATTGGCTCCAAGAGGGGGGCAACGCTGCCCCACTCCCATCATGAGTGAAGCCCCGAGGAGGTGGTGGTCCCCTGAGCTGCGGGGGCCCCAGTGGACCCACGCTATTATTGTTTAAGAAATTGCCCTGGAACCCAGCCCTCCTGGGGGCCTCATTAAAATAAAACACTGGAACACGTGCTTCATTGTTTTTAAACAATTTCGTCGAAATTCGCGACACCAGCACATTTTGCATCAACATATTTAAAAATATATACATTTTTTTGGGCCCTGGGGGTCCTTCTGGGACACCCTGAGCAGGCCTAGAGGGTCAGGGTGTTTCTACCCTGCCCCCTTCTCTTGTTTTACATCTCTGTTTTCAGGTGACTGGCTCCTACCAAGTCACAAGATGGCTGCCAACACTTCCTGGTTTGGAGTGTTGACTGCCAATTAGAGCCAAGCTCATGCTCAGGGGGTTAGGCCCCGCCCAGGTATCAAAACTTTTGTTTTTGAATTTCTCAGCAACTACTGAACAAATTTACACCATTTAAAAAAAGGTCGCTTTCTGATCCAAGCACTACCTTTTTCCCAAATTTGGGGTAATTCCATTCAGTAGTTTCGGCTGTAGCCTTGCCCAAAGTTTCCTATGGGAAATGGATTTTTTTACTCTTATTTTTCTAATTTCTCAGCAAGTACTGAATGGATTCACACCATTTAAAAAAAGGTCACTTTCTGAACCAGGCTCTACCTTTTTGCCAAATTTGAGGTAATTCCGTTCAGCAGTTTGGGCTGCAGCCCATCGCAAAATTTCATATGGAAATTAACATGGGGAAAATGCATTTTAGGACACCCCTTTTATCTCAGCCCCTCCTTGACGACTCACCCTCAAACTTTCAGGATAGCAGCTGACCTGCATAGACTTTTTTTTTAGAATTTCGCGAACATTTGTCAAACTACGCCAAAGTTATAGGTAAATCAAAAAATGCTTTTCCTGTGGAAACTAGGACTATAACTACCTACTGGTGACCGCAATAAGAACAAATAATTATACCATGACAGGAATGTTACATGATTTTAAGGTATTTAAACCCGAACAGATGAATTATTGTAAACATTTGAAATGAACTTTGAATAGTATGTTGGTAATGTCTATGCCAATCTTTGCACCTTAGGCACCTTTCACTTTAAGGAAGGACAGAGAAAAAAAGTCAAAAAAAGTTTTTAAAAAATGGGTGTATAAAAACAGATTCTGACCGTTACTGCGCATCATGTGATCAAGGCACTTTGAGTGCTGAAACGTGTTATGCTGCTAGTGCTGATGTGAAACCCAATCAATTGAAAATCTGCACTTACTTGAGGTCCGTGCTCCGTTGTCTTTTCTAAGAGGAGTGAATAGTTGGAGTTATTTGGATATTTACAGCTGGCTTTGGACTCCAGCTAATACAAGGACCCCCTTCAACAATGTGGCCGACTGCTGTCAAAGGAGCCACTGTTCAAAATAGAGTTAAAGGAGTTACATCCGGGAGGAATATTTCCAGCGGGGCCCCCCAGCACCCAACACAAACTGCACAGATTTCCCGGAGGGCAGCGTGAAGGTAGGCAAACAGGGATCGAAGGACACGCAGCGCATCTGACTGGCGGTTGTCTGAATGGGGAAGAAAAGCCTTACGGATCAAGTTACTGGGTTTGGAAGGTGTACAGTTTAACGCCGTGCGGGTGATTTAAACAGGACAAAGGAATCCTCTCGCAGTGCATTGTAGTTACAACACAGAGGCATATTCACACCAGCACGATGTCAGCGGATGCGCTGAAAGAAAGGGAGGCAGTAGCAGCAGAAATGTTTAATGACAATAAGGCATATAGTTGGACTCAACTCCCCAGCATGCATCACAGGGGGTGCGCCAGTATTAAGGACAAAAATAAACTATTAGAAAAATTGAGCAAATCAGACAAAATAAATGGTGGGAGGCAAAGTCACTCCAACGTTATTTGGATGTTGGAAGAATACCTAGTGGATTAAGGATCTTAACTGCCCCAAGCTATGAAAATTCTGACAGAGCAATGATGAAGGAGTGGGCGGAGACAAACTTAGTATTATCTAGAAGACTTGTAGTAATCCTTGTAAAGCATGCAGAGAAAGTTTGGCTAAAACATCAAGAACAGATTGAAATACTCAATCAGGAATTAGCCCCATTGGGAAGTAATGAGGAAATTACAAAACTCAAAGAGGAAATGAATACGAGGTTGAAAAAAGAGGAAGATAAGATACGTCAAAGAAAAGCCTATAAGTTCCATCATGATCGTACAGATTACGAGACAGGGCGTATATTTACATTCGCCAAAAAGTATGATGGTCTGAAGGTTTCAAAATATGTGGACACAGGAATGGCCAACTCAGGATTCAATAAAGCAGGGCCAAGTACATCATCCAACTCAGAGTTAAGTTCAGCAATAGAAAGTAAAACAGAAATAAGTGACCTGAGAATGCAGAACAAACAAGTACCGGCAAAAATCTCCCTGGTGGAGGAGGTGGATTTTTCGGTATACGAAATGGCGCCTAAGGACCCAAAAAAGCAGGCAACAAAAAGCAGATCCACCAAGCGCCGCGAAAGGCAAAATCAAGAAGAATCAAGGAAACCACAGACATGCCCACCCATACGCAATTGGAGACGACAATAGAAATAACAAACAACAGTAGTCAAACAGTTATCAATCTTACTGACACTGATTTAAATAAAGAGGAGGAACAACTGTTAACATTGGGACTTTCCTACTGCCCAGTAAGTTCGTTTGACTACCCGAGTACACGATTTGACGTCTTCAAAAGCATTCAAAAATTAAAATCAAGGAAATATCATCTTCGAAATAAAAACAAAAACATTGGATTTGTTTCAATCGAATGTTCTAACATCTAGTCCTTCTCTCATTAATTTCACAGACACGGATCAGCTGCTGTTAGATGATTTATGTGAGTTAGCAAAAGAAAACAACACTCAAGATGATAGCACGAGAGTTGATATTACAATGAAACAAGATACAACAACATGTAAAACCACCACTCCCTTCAAACCTGTCTCCAAATTCAATCCCATTACAGTAAGGGAATCAAATAACATTTTCCAAGAACAACTGGTAAAGGGCATTAAATAACTAATTCATAAAACACAGAGAACAAAGAAATATAAAACCAACCGGCTAGAGCTCCAATATCATCAACTGATGAAGAAATTAAAATCAAACAATGACATCGTTATCCGCAATGCTGACTAGGGAGGAAATTTGGTCTTGTGGAGTAAGAATGATTACATAGAAGAAGCCATGAATCAACTGGCAGACACAGCATGCTACCGTAGAAGTGACCAACTTGAACTCAAAGCGACATATGAGGCATACAATAAGAAATTGGCTACATGGAGAAATGGAGGATTGATAACCACAGAGAAATACAAGTTTCTGAAGAACGAAAAAAATATATAAAAACAGTGACGCCAATCCTATACTTCATTCCAAAAATTCATAAAAATGCACAAAAAAACACCAGGTAGGCTGATGATATTGGAGTGGAACAGCCTCCTGGAGAAGACTTCTCAATATGTAAACTATTATCTACAGAATTATGTGCAGCAATTGCCAACATATATTAGGGATAAAAGTGATTTTCTTCTAAAAATACAAGGCATACAATGGCAGCAAGATTATCTGCTAATAGCGATGGATGTGAAATCATTATATACATCCATTAGCCACCAGGATGGTCTTCTAGCTCTTCAGTATTACCTAGGAAAATGGACTCCCAAACTTATACAGCATAACACAATGCTTATAAATATGGTTGAGTTCTGTTTGCAGAATAATATTTTTCTATTTCCGAATACGATGTACAAACAACAATGTGGGGTAGCCATGGGTGCCAGCTTCTTCCCCAGCTATGCCTGTTTGCATATGGGATGGTGGGAGGAGCTGGTACTCATGAAGGAATACACCACACAGTTATGACCAATATCAAATGCTGGTTGCGTTTTATTGATGACTTGTTTTTAATTTGGCAAGGTAATGTGGAAACAGCAGAGCAGTTTATTGCAGAGCTAAACTAGAATAATCTCAATCTACAATTTACGCCAGTTATTAGTCCAACATCTATTCATTTTCTTGATGTTGAAGTCTATATTAAAGAAGGCAAACTTGAAACCAAGTTACACAGAAAGCCCACTGCAGACAATGCCATATTGCACGCAAGCAGCTTCCACCCGCGCCATTTGATACAAAGCATCCCCTACGGGGAGATGCTGCGCCTGAAAAAATATGCAGCCTAGAGAGGGATCTAAATATGGCACAACAAGCTTGTGCAAGTAGATTCCTGGCAAGGGCTATTCTAACAAATGTATAGAACTGGACATACAGAAAAGTAGAGAGGTGACAAGGGAAAATCTGTTTGAGAAGAATAGTAAAGAGGAGAAACAGACCCAAGGATCCTCTACATTAAGATTTATCCTAAAATACAGCAAACAGGATAAACAGATCAGACAAATCATCAGAAAAAACTGGCCATTGATTCTAGACAATCCGATTATTGGCCATACTAAAAGAGCCTCTATAACATATACCAGGGCTACATCCATGAAGGATGTCCTGGTCAAAAATGACCCATTTTTGCAAACTAAAAACACTAGGCTCTCACAGAGAAAGAGCTTTTTTTGCTGCAAAATGTGCAAAGCGTGCCAATTTGGAGTAAACAAAACGTCTTATGATACTCTTTTCAGTGATATAGAAAGACCAATGGGGAAGGCTCTAACATGCAAATCTGCTTTTGTAATATATGTAATGGAGTGTCCCTGAACCCTTAGATATGTAGGGAGTACAATACTACAGTGAACATTGGCGAGTCGCTGGACTCAATCAGTTTGTCGGAATCTTTAAATTTAGCCCAGCTAACACAGTGGGTTATGCTGCCTACACATTCGGGGGGCCATCTTTTAGATGTAGTCTGCTCCAACTTTGACTTAACGCTATTAGATCCAGAAGTCCTTACCTGGTCAGATCTCCTGGACGTGAGAGAAGCCATGTTGTGATAGTCCACCTAACACCTGCCATTCGAAGATTTATCTCCCTGCTTTGACCAATGCCCTCCACCAGGGGCGTCCAGTGTTAGGCTCTGACCTTCCCGCTGCTGTGCAGCGTTTTAACACCTGGATCAGCACAGGGGTGGGGGCCTCTGCGAAACAGGGTGTTAGCGCCAACAAACGCTCTGCGCTCTCTAAGCCCTGGTACTCGCATGCTTTGAAAGAACTGAAGCCTGGCTGTAAAAAACTTGGGAGATGCTGGAGACATGCCTATTGTTCTACTGCGAAGGGGGCTTTGCGTGCGGCTCAAAAGGAATAATATGTTGCCATCAGGATGGCTAAGGGCGACTACTATGCTGGCAGGATCTCTAGGGCCAACAATAATAGTAAAGAAATCTTCACTATTATTAGGAGCTTTCTTTCCCCCTGTGCCAAACAACCAACGGTCCCCTCTTCTGCACAATGGTGTGAGGACCTGTCCTATTTTTTCACAGATAAAACAGCTGAGATTCAGGCTAGCCTGCGCTCCACTTGTCTTGGGCGGAGCACCCAGGTTATGGCCCACCCTCAATATCCTCCCTCCCCCACTCAGGTTTTCAGAGACTTCTCTCCCTCAACTAAGGCAGACACCTTAGCTGTTCTGAAATCTATGAAGTCTGGGTCACCCGCTGACCCCTGTCCCGCCCGTCTTCTAGGTGGGGTGGCGGAGGTGGTCTGCGCCGAGGTTACTGAGATTATGAGTCTCTCCTTTCGGACTGCTATAGTTCCTGAATGTTGGAAGCAGGATAAACTCCTACCCCTCCTTAAAAAATCAGGTTTGGATTCTGCAGTCCCAGCCAATTATCGGCCCATCTCCCTGTTGCCAGTGCTAGCCAAAGTATGTGAGAAGATCGCATTTTGTCAGCTTGATGCTTTTGTTGAAGCGTCCCACGCTCTCCATCCCACTCAATCTGGGTTTCGGGATGCGTATAGCACTGAGTCAGCCCTGGTTGAAATATCTGAGGCCATCAGGGAATGCCTGGACGCTGGCGGCAGAGCGGCTCTGATAATGTTAGACCTCTCTGCCGCTTTCGTCCGCGGTACACAATCAGCTTCTGCTCACTCGGCTGACAGCCGTTGGCATCACTGGTTCTGCTTTAGAATGGCTTTCTTCGTTTCTGAACAACCTAACGCAGCAGGTGTAGCTACCCCCCTATGCTTCCTCGGCTAAGCTCCTTTCAACCGGGGTGCCACAGGGGTCCACTTTAAGTCCTCTGCTATTTAATATATACCTGACTCCCTTGATCTTCCTGGCTGAGGGACTGGGTGCTAAAATAATAGCTTACGCAGATGACACACAGCTGCTGTTCACTTGGCCCGGCACGGATCTGGACACTTCATTGGTCCAGACTTGTCTTTCCTCAGTCTTCAACTGACTTGCCCTTGCCCAGCTAAAATGCAACAAAGACAAATTGGAAATCCTACTTTACGAGCAGTTCCCCCTTATCTTTAGAGAATCCCTGTTGCTGTCGGATATACCACCTCCTAGTTCCGATGGCAAAGCTGCAAAAATTCGATGAGCACATTAAAAAACTCACTTGCGGCTGCTTCGGTACTCTCAAAGCTCTCCAGCGATTTTTTCCTCTGCTTCCAAGGACGGCCCAAAAAACAGGTGCAAGGGCACTCATTCTTTCCCGCCTCGATTACACGAATGCTTTGTTTATTGGCATTCCGGCTTACCTAACCAAACGCCTTCAGATCAAACAGAACGCAGCGGCCAGACTTCTTTTTAACATTTCACTGAAGTCCAGCGTCCAACAACACCTGTGCTGCCTGCATTGGCACCCTGTTGCTCACGGGATTTTGTTCAAATCCCTTACTTTCGTCCATAGAGCCATCCATGATCAGGGAGCTTTTTATATGAGGAAACGTTTTTCCTGGTACTTACCTAACCGTCCACTAAGGTCAGCTTCCCAACACCTGTTGGTTGTTCCCCTCTTCAAACACACACGCCTTGGCGGGCACTCCATCGCTTTAAAGGCGGCTGTCGCCTGGAACACCCTCCCTCCGGCGCTACGCGCCACTCAGAATTTCAACCTTTTCAAAAAAGCACTCAAAACCCACCTCTTTAAAATGACGGTCTAGTTGCTTTTACTTTTCTGTTGCCTACCTGCCTCTTACGCGCCAGGATACTCCTGAGTATTTGAGCGCGCTACAAAACCACCAATAACATAACCTAACACAAAGGCATACTACAACAAATCAGAGCTATTAAAAATAAAGACACAACCTACCCCGTAGGGAGACACTTTGGGGAAAAGCACACTGCGGACCCTAAAGAACTCAAATCTTTTTTAATTGATGCTATTCCACCTTAAAAACGGGGTAGGGACAGGGAAAGGGCACTCCGAAGGTTAGAAACCAGGTATATTTTAGATCTGGACAGTAAACACCCAGGAGGCCTGAACATTACTGAGGAGCTATATACCTGCTTATAAATCAAGGGTTCCAAAAGAAAACCTAGCAGGTTACCCAATCTCAAAAAAGAGTACAGTCAAAAGTATGAAGGAGAATGAACGGGGAAATCTAGCTGAGAGTAATGACATAGAAATTATTGTACAACTATAAGGTTGCTATTTAACATGGTATGCTGCTAAAAAAGGTCATCTGTATACTATATATAAAAAACACCATTTTTTATATTGTTCTCACAGGTTTTGGATAAGAAAGTTTGGTAGAGCAAAGCCATATTTTAACATATTCATGTTGGTTTGCATTAGTACTGTAGATTGCACTAGCACTTTATGTAATCTATTGCAAAATGGTTAAAACAAGTATGACAGGGTATTTAAACCTGGATGCAATAAGGACCAATAATTATACCATAACAGCAATGTTACATGATTTTAAGATATTTAAACCTGAACAGATAAATTATTGTAAACATTTGAAATGAATTTTAAATCGTATGTTGTTTATGTCTATGCCAATCTTTGCACCTTAGGCACCTGTCACTTTAAGGATGGACAGAGAAAAAAGTCAAAAAAAGTTCTTAAAAAATGGGTGTATAAAAACAGATTCTGATCGTTACTGCGCATATGATCAAGGCACTTTGAGTGCTAAAAGGCGTTATGCTGCTAGTGCTGATGAGAAACCCAATAAATTGAAAATCTGCACTTACTTGAGGTCCGTGCTCCATTGTATTTTCTAAGAGGAGTGAAGAGTTGGAGTTATTTTGATTTATATATATATATATATATATATATATATATATATACATATATATATATACACATGTTTGAACAAATGCTCTCAAGCTTTCGAGAGGGCACACTACGCTCTCCCCATCTCCGATGCTTTAAGCCCTGCTGTCTTTTCGCCTTCCTGCAGCTGCAATCTTTTTCACCATCGTCCGACGCGTTTCAAGGCTAGGTACGCCCCTTATTCATGGACAGGCGCAGGGGAAATGAAAAACACTTCTCACTTCATACACGTATTTTATTAGTGATGAAGAAACACCCTCAGTGGGCGTGGCATGTGTTCAACTACCAGCAGCATGCTGGTGATTGTAGTCCCAGAGAAATGTGTAAGTATATCCTTAAGTAGGTTCCGTCCCCGTGCTTCATATGCCTTTTAGTAGTCCTTAAGTAGGTAGAGCTGGAGGATGACGATTTTGATCTCCCTCGGGAGAGCGTGCAAAATCGTCATCCTCCAGCTCTTGGGACTCACTTGGAGGGGGGAAGCGAGGAGGCCCCCACTGCAGCCGCCACCGCCAGGAGCCAATCTTTGTTGCCCACAGCGCCGCCGCCCCGGGACTACATCTCCCGGCAGCCTCAGCGGCAGCGCAGCATCGGGACATCACGAGAGCGCGAGGAGGCGCCATAAAGCAGCGCTCTGCTCGGCGGAGCGTGCGGGACATTTACTCACTTGGAGGGGGGAAGCGAGGAGGCCCCCACTGCAGCCAGGAGCCAATCTTTGTTGCCCACAGCGCCGCCGCCCCGGGACTACATCTCCCGGCAGCCTCAGCGGCGGCGCTGCATCGGAACATGACGAGAGCGCCAGGAGGCGCCATAAAGCAGCGCTCTGCTTGGCGGAGCGCGCAGGACATTTACTCACTTGGAGGGGGGAAGCGAGGAGGCCCCCACTGCAGCCGCCACCGCCAGGAGCCAATCTTTGTTGCCCACAGCGCCGCCGCCCCGGGACTACATCTCCCGGCAGCCTCAGCGGAGGCGCTGCATCGGGACATCACGAAAGCGCCAGGAGGCGCCATAAAGCAGCGCTCTGCTCGGCGGAGCGTGCGGGACATTTACTCACTTGGAGGGGGGAAGCGAGGAGGCCCCCACTGCAGCCGCCACCGCCAGGAGGCAATCTTTGTTGCCCACAGCGCCGCCGCCCTGGGACTACATCTCCCAGCAGCCTCAGCGGCGGCGCTGCATCGGGACATCACGAGAGCGCCAGGAGGTGCCATAAAGCAGCGCTCTGCTCCGCTTCGCGGGACGCCGGGTGAAGCCCAGGCAAAGGGCGGGCCCTCTACGGCCCTCAGAGGCCCAAGGAGGACGGATCGGGCCACACCCCTGAAATTTCCTTCAAAGAGGTACTGAGACTCCCCTTAACATTTCTATTGACCTACTTTGGCGAATTGCATCATAACATGTCTATCTTGGAGGAGCTGAACGCCCTGTGTGGAACTAACTATGCCCCGGACATATCACCCACTATAAGCATGGCCACCAATCCAGACGATGTAAACGCCACCCTGCAGAATTCACCCCTTTACTCCAATAAACACCAATCCCTAGCCAATGCACCTCCGGGGGGGGGGCAATATTAAAAGGAAGCACGACGATGACATTGTAAACGAGAAGCAAGCCAAAATTCAAAAATTATGCACCAGTCCCTCTCATCCCCACTCCAACTCAACCACAGTGTCGGGGGATATGGCGCATGGAAAAATAGAAAACCGCCCATCACCCCTCCAACCAACTTTATTGGCCCAGCTTGAGCATTTATTAACATCTCTCATATCACCACTGGTGGCCAAAATTAACGATCTGGGGGACAGGTTATCCAGTATCGAACTGATAATCAAAACGCATACTCCATCAAGTACCAAACCGGTATTATCAGACGCTTCTATTCCCCTCACTATCCCGGAAAAACCCAAGCTGAATTCCCGCAAGAACGCCCATTCGCAAACATTACCTTTTGCAACAGGCTTTAAACTGCCCATAAAGCACTCGTCAATAAACCATACTGAGGCTAAACCTGAACCTGTTAGAATGCCACGAATTAACTTACCCCCTGAAGCTGCCCCTTATGTGACTGTTATTTCTGGGGTCCCACCACCAAATCATGGAAAACATGAAACACGTCAAGACCTGTTAAATAAGGTTATGTTCTGGTTACAGACTAATAGACCTTTGCCACCTGACTTAGATGGGGGGATTCTAAGTGTTAGGAGGGTCGGGTGGTTGGGCGCATTGCCAAAAGCCATCGCTGGGGACTTGGTCCTAATCAAATTCAAGCACAGGAATATAGTCCCTTATTTACGATCCTGCAAGCATAAAGAGGGGGATGGCCCAATTCACATTTGGGATTTACACGACTTCTATCCGAGCATTCCACCTATTCAGCCATCAAGAACAGCAGTAAAGAATTATAACGTTTGGGGCGGGGGACTCTGTGCATCTAATGCCCCTAGCTTCCTAGCTCCTAACAGATTCGAACCTCTGTTGAAATACTGCACTTCCTGAGCACTAGTCACAAGAGCCCACCCATAAACATCCAAACCAATCAGAAAAACTGCTGACAGAGCCCTGCTTGATGATTTTCCCTAGATCCCCATTCTATTAAAATAGCACTGAATGTACAATCCTTTCTTATTTTTCTTTTTATAGGTGCTCCACTTGACAGGGAATCGTTTTATATTGATTAGCGGATTCGTTTTATCAATTTAATCATGTTTTTAACAATTGATATGTAATTAAATATTGATGTAATTGTTTATGTTTTGCTGCTGCTTTTATGATTTTAAATCAAAAATCGAATAAAGCTAATCTGAATCTGAATCTGAATCACTAATAAAATACGTGTATGAAGTGAGAAGTGTTTTTCATTTCCCCTGCGCCTGTCCATGAATAAGGGGCGTACCTAGCCTTGAAACGCATCGGACGATGGTGAAAAATATTGCAGCTGCAGGAAGGCGAAAAGACAGCAGGGCTTAAAGCATCGGAGATGGGGAGAGCGTAGTGTGCCCTCTCGAAAGCTCGAGAGCATTTGTTCAAACATTTTGTACACGGCCGCCTCGGTCGTGGAGAGGAGCACCAATCTCGACTCTAACTGAAAGCAGCATCGTATGTTAGAGGGCGAGAATGCTATGGAGAAGGAACTGGTCTTTTTCTATGTAGCACGCTCTCCCAAGGGAGATCAAAATCGTCATCCTCCAGCTCTACCTACTTAAGGACTACTAAAAGGCATATGAAGCATGGGGACGGAACCTACTCAAGGATATACTTACTCATTTCTCTGGGACTACAATCACCAGCATGCTGATGGTAGTCGAACACATGCCACGCCCACTGAGGGTGTTTCTTCATCACTAATAAAATACGTGTATGAAGTGAGAAGTGTTTTTCATTTCCCCTGCGCCTGTCCATGAATAAGGGGCGTACCTAGCCTTGAAACGCGTCGGACGATGGTGAAAAAGATTGCAGCTGCAGGAAGGCAAAAAGACAGCAGGGCTTAAAGCATCGGAGATGGGGAGAGCGTAGTGTGCCCTCTCGAAAGCTCGAGAGCATTTGTTCAAACATTTTGTACACGGCCGCCTCGGTCGTGGAGAGGAGCACCAATCTCGACTCTAACTGAAAGCAGCATCGTATGTTAGAGGACGAGAATGCTATGGAGAAGGAACTGGTCTTTTTCTACGTAGCACGCTCTCCCGAGGGAGATCAAAATCGTCATCCTCCAGCTCTACCTACTTAAGGACTACTAAAAGGCATATGAAGCACGGGGACGGAACCTACTCAAGGATATACTTACTCATTTCTCTGGGACTACAATCACCAGCATGCTGCTGGTAGTCGAACACATGCCACGCCCACTGAGGGCGTTTCTTCATCACTAATAAAATACGTGTATGAAGTGAGAAGTGTTTTTCATTTCCCCTGCGCCTGTCCATGAATAAGGGGCGTACCTAGCCGTGAAACGCGTCGGACGATGGTGAAAAAGATTGCAGCTGCAGGAAGGCGAAAAGACAGCAGGGCTTAAAGCATCGGAGATGGGGAGAGCGTAGTGTGCCCTCTCGAAAGCTCGAGAGCATTTGTTCAAACATTTTGTACACGGCCGCCTCGGTCGTGGAGAGGAGCACCAATCTCGACTCTAACTGAAAGCAGCATTGTATGTTAGAGGGCGAGAATGCTATGGAGAAGGAACTGGTCTTTTTCTATGTAGCACGCTCTCCCGAGGGAGATCAAAATCGTCATCCTCCAGCTCTACCTACTTAAGGACTACTAAAAGGCATATGAAGCACGGGGACGGAACCTACTCAAGGATATACTTACTCATTTCTCTGGGACTACAATCACCAGCATGCTGCTGGTAGTTGAACACATGCCACGCCCACTGAGGGCGTTTCTTCATCACTAATAAAATACGTGTATGAAGTGAGAAGTGTTTTTCATTTCCCCTGCGCCTGTCCATGAATAAGGGGCGTACCTAGCCGTGAAACGCGTCGGACGATGGTGAAAAAGATTGCAGCTGCAGGAAGGCGAAAAGACAGCAGGGCTTAAAGCATCGGAGATGGGGAGAGCGTAGTGTGCCCTCTCGAAAGCTCGAGAGCATTTGTTCAAACATTTTGTACACGGCGCCTCGGTCGTGGAGAGGAGCACCAATCTCGACTCTAACTGAAAGCAGCATCGTATGTTAGAGGGCGAGAATGCTATGGAGAAGGAACTGGTCTTTTTCTATGTAGCACGCTCTCCCGAGGGAGATCAAAATTGTCATCTTCCAGCTCTACCTACTTAAGGACTACTAAAACGCATATGAAGCATGGGGACGGAACCTACTTAAGGATATACTTACTCATTTCTCTGGGACTACAATCACCAGCATGCTGCTGGTAGTCGAACACATGCTACGCCCACTGAGGGCGTTTCTTCATCACTAATAAAATACGTGTATGAAGTGAGAAGTGTTTTTCATTTCCCCTGCGCCTGTCCATGAATAAGGGGCGTACCTATCCTTGAAACGCGTCGGACGATGGTGAAAAAGATTGCAGCTGCAGGAAGGCGAAAAGACAGCAGGGCTTAAAGCATCGGAGATGGGTAGAGCGTAGTGTGCCCTCTCGAAAGCTCGAGAGCATTTGTTCAAACATTTTGTACACAGGTGCCTCGGTCGTGGAGAGGAGCACCAATCTCGACTCTAACTGAAAGCAGCATCGTATGTTAGAGGGCGAGAATGCTATGGAGAAGGAACTGGTCTTTTTCTATGTAGCACGCTCTCCCGAGGGAGATCAAAATCGTCATCCTCCAGCTCTACCTACTTAAGGACTACTAAAAGGCATATGAAGCACGGGGACGGAACCTACTCAAGGATATACTTACTCATTTCTCTGGAACTACAATCACCAGCATGCTGCTGGTAGTCGAACACATGCCACGACCACTGAGGGCGTTTCTTCATCACTAATAAAATACGTGTATGAAGTGAGAAGTGTTTTTCATTTCCCCTGCGCCTGTCCATGAATAAGGGGCGTACCTAGCCTTGAAACGCGTCGGACGATGGTGAAAAAGACTGCAGCTGCAGGAAGGCGAAAAGACAGCAGGGCTTAAAGCATCGGAGATGGGGAGAGCGTAGTGTGCCCTCTTGAAAGCTCGAGAGCATTTGTTCAAACATATATATATACATATATACATCTATAGATATACATATATACATCTATAGATAGATAGATGGATAGATAGATAGATCGATAGATAGATATATTACCTACTGGCGGTCGCCAGTAGGTAGTTATATTCAGGACCTATTTTCCATGGGAAATCCGCAACGTTCTTCTTGGAATAAGTTTGACGCCGGTTGACGAATATTCGCGACATTTTCAAAACTGGTGAGGCGCTCCGGTCCGCTCCTATCCGGAAAGTCTCGGGGTGATTTGTCAAGCTGGGGCCGAGAAAAAAGGGGGGTCCCAAAACATGTTTTCCCCATGCAATTTTCTATAGGAACATTTCATCGCAGCTACAGCCCGAACTGCTGAAAGGAATTACACCAAATTTGGCAAAAAGGTAGACCGTAGTTCAGAGTTGTGCCTTTTTGTTAAATTGTGTAAATGTGTTCAGTAGTTTTTTAGATGTTAAAGGAAAAAAATACATATATATCTGGGCGGAGCGTAACCACACATCTCATCGTGAGATCTGATTGGCTGTCAGCACTTCATCCAAGAAGTGTTGGCAGCCATCTTGGGACCAATATCCATGTTAGCGCTTCATTAAAAAGCATTGCAGTTAATAGAATTTTTAAGACTTTAGTTACATTATAGATCATTTGTTGATGGTACCATACTCATTTTAGGAATTGTGGTGTGTTGCAAGGTGATTTTACCATGTGAAAAAGCCTTATGCTGGGGTATCATGATTCATGTTTGAGAGAAAACTATTTTCTCATGCTTTTCCCAAAGAGGTATGGAAGGTGATCTATAAGCTAAACTGAGAGCATATTTTCTGTAAATTCACATTATCTTTCTCAGTCATGTGAGAATGAAGTCTGACATTCTCAGTAAAACATGTACATCCAACAAGGGCAGAGACTGTCAGTTGATTCCTTTGTGTTCTACTGCAGCTTCCCAGAGTGTTCTAAGGAACAACTAGAGCGCTAACAGTCCTACTTATGACAAACGTATGAAACACCTGAAGCCATCTTGATTGGAATAAAGTGGTAACTCTTAAAACTTTTAATTTTCAAATGTGTGACACATCTGAATGCCTTTTTGATGGAGTCAAAGTGAAAAAACTGAAAGTATTTCCTACTCAGGAGACTGTAGTAAATAAGGAAATTAGGAAACTTCATAACAAATAAGTCTCCCAAGATGGCCACCAGAGACAAAAGAGCCCAAATGTAGCACAAATATTACCCAGATGTAGCCCAAGTATAGCCCAATGACAGAATGTCCCAGAGTGTTCTAAAGAACAACTAGAGCGCTAACAGTCTTACTTATGGCAAAAGTATGGCACACCTGAAGACATCTTGATTGTAATAAAGTGGTAACACTTAAAACATTTAATTTGCAAAGGAACAAAATTAGGGGGTACATTTTGCCATGGAATTTATGATTAGTGCTGCTGAAAGAAAAATTAGAGCACATTTTGACTTCTCAAATCCTCTTCTATTTCATAAAAAAATTCTGACATGCAGATTGAAAGATGCACTTTGAATACCAGCAGCAGACTTCCCTGGTGAGCAGTAGCTTTACTACAGTGATCTAAAGATCAACTAGAGTGCTAACATTCAGAATTTATGGCAAATGTGTGACAAATCTGAATGTCTTCTTGATGGAACCAAAGTAAACAAGCATTGAAAATGCAATAGGTCTCGCCCTCATTTAAGTTAAAGCAATTCTGTTTGTAATTAGGTGGCTTTTTAGCTTTGCTTTTATTAGTGTTTTTCAAACTTTCATGTACATAACATGCATATGTATGCATATATGTATATGCATGCATGCATTTATATTTGTATTCATATAGGTATGCAGATTATATATATGTTTATGTATGTATGTTTATATATGTATGTATATATATATATAAACACACGATGTAAAAATGGTGACAAATGGTCTAATGTTTTCCATATGAAGCTCATAATGTAACTCAGTACTGTGTTATGTATCTTTTGAATTTTATTTATTTTTCATGACTCACAATTTCTTATTTATTTTTTTTGCACAAAACAAAGGGTTCCGTTTTTGGTTACCATTTGATGCTTTCCTATGATAGAACATATATACCATGGGGGATATATTATCAACAACATCGCATGAGAAAGATATGTGTTCATGTAAAATGTTTTTGAACCAAACATAATTAATTACATACATATGGTTCACATGAATAGCTGTTTTATCAAATGTTGATTATAATGTAAAAGAAAGACTACATGTCATGCAATGAATTTCACGTAGAATGCAACATACCTCTTCCATGGTAATCAAAGGGAGGAGGGGTACCATAGCAACCGATGCACGTCATCACCAAGCTCCAAAACCTTGTATATATTCCCGTAGCACCCACTGTGAAGTTGTTGTGAACAAGGCAGGTTCCCCGCCGAAACGCGTAGAGCCACTTTTTTGTTGAGAGAATAAAAACTCCTCTTTGTTGAAAATCCCACGGTGTCAGTGCCTTTTTTCGTACCAGGAAACGAAGGATTGGATGACATATACAGGGGCGTGCCCGAACCCCTCACGCTGACCTTCCTCGTTCTGGTGCTCTCCGCTGCCTGGCAAGATTAATGGACATTCTTCGAGACTGAGGAAAACCGAGAGCCCCCCAAGCCGAGAATCACGGACGATATTTGACACGGACTGACTGCCTCAGCGCGAGCTGCTTAGATTCTTGAGTGTGCCGGAGGGTATCCGAGTTGTGAGGTAAGCCCGCGTGTGCCGTCAGAAGTGTAATATTTAGGTCCAGAGAGGTGGCTTATGGGAGAGGTAGTCCGTCGAGCTCTGAGCTGAGAGCGGCAGTGGGATTCAAAGAGGATTTGATTATTCTAATTCACAACGATGGCTGAGGAGTGGGTACGTGAGCGCATGGAAGCGGCTTTGGACATTTTCAGTGATACAAATAGCAATGAAAGTCCCACAACATCGGGACAAGTGGGAAACCAACCAACAGAAGGGACAACTGTCAAGTCACTGTTGAGGGAGTTCGAAAGATTCAGGAAACTAGAAATTTCCAAGTGGTGGGAATGCACATCATTGCGCAGGTATTTGGAAGTGGGTCGGGTACCACGTGGATTGAGAGTGTTGGTGGTACCGACCTACGAGGACCCGGATCCAGCTATGCTGCAGGAGTGGGCGGACAACAACGCCCAGTCATCTAGAAATATGTTGCAAATACTTGTAAAATATGCCGCCACTGACCGGGAACAAATCTTAGCGCGATGGGAAATAGTAAGCAAAGAACTTGAAAGCCATGAAAATCAAGATGAAATTAATAAAGCCATGCTGGATATAAAAACAAGAGTGTTGAAATATGAACAAACTATAAAGGAACGGAAAGTGCTCAAATTCCAAAGAGATCGCAATGATTATTTGAAGGGAAGAATCTATACCTTCGCTCGTAAATTTGACAGCATTAGACGACAAAAACTGCCCATGTCCATGAGTAATGCACAAGAGGGTTCCGTGCCCAGTGAATCAGAAGTGAGCCTTGGAGCAGAATCAGATCCAGGCACCAACAACACCTGTGGGTCAGTACAAAGTGTTCCAACCCCAGTAGACGAATTTAGTTTTTTACGGGAGGACCGCCTGAGAAGTCTCAGGTCATGGCAACCCGTCAGAAATAGAACAAGAAAAACAAAAACCAAGGTACAGAAGGCGCAAGAACAGAAGATGGGGCAAACAAAAAACAGCAAACAATGACAAAAAAAAAAAAACTTACAGAGCAAACAGGAGACAATGAATGATAACGTCGAACACAACAACACAGTAATTAACCTTTCAAACATGGCGCTTACTAGTAAAGAAGAACAAACACTCTCACTGGGTCTATCGTTTTGCAAAAGAACAAACTTTGACTATATACAAACTCGTATAGACCTGCACCAGTTCATCAGGAAGCTAAAATTGAGCAAGCATTTCATTAAATCCCAAGAGAAAAACAGGAATCAGGATAAAGATCAAACCCCCGACAGTGCTCATGGCAGTTGGACAGTGGCTGATATGGAGTTTATCCAAGAGATGGCGGAATTGGATAAGGATAGAGAAAATGAGGGACTCAATTGGAATACAGACATGGCAGCACAACACGCCGGTATCAACATCCATGAGTCCGCAGAGACCCCATTCAGACCAAAATCTACTTTTTGTCCGTTAATGCCAAAAGACAATCTAGACATTTTTTCGGACAAAGTGATAAAAGATCTAAAACTGTTGTCCCTGGAGAGTAGTAATAACTTTTTGAAACCAAGAAATAACGAGAGAGTCGAATATGACAAAGTAATGGAAAAAATCAAGAAGAGAAAGGACATCATGGTACGAATGTCCGATAAGGGAGGGAATGTAGTACTGTGGCCCCAGGAGATGTATAACAAAGAAGCTTTAATGCAGCTAGCTGACAGGGATTCTTATGTCAGAATTAGTGCAACCAACGTAACAAATATACAAGAAAGATACCATCAGAGTTCATACACTTTGAAATCAGCGGGGTTGATCACTAAATATGAATTTAATTATTTGAAGAACAATTACCCAGTGACACCACATCTCTATCTCATCCCCAAAATTCATAAAAATGAACTTAGTCCCCCAGGAAGGCCCATAATATCGGCAATTGGGGGATTTTTTAAAATACCAGCAAGTTCATTGATTACTTTTTGCAACCCTACGTACAGAAATTGCCCTCTTACATCAAGGACAGTGGGGATTTTTGAGCAAAAATGTATGATGTCAATTGGCAATCAGATTTTGTCTTTGTAACTTTGGATGTGCAGAGTTTGTACACCAGTATTCGACATCAGGAAGGTCTACATGCCATCAAACACCACCTAGGGACCAGGAACATTGAACTTTATCAGCACACTACCATGTTACTACAAATGATAGAGTGGTGCCTTGAAAATAATACATTCATGTTCAACAAACTTCTCTACAGGCAAACACAGGGGACTGCCATGGGTACTTGCTTCGCCCCCAGTTATGCTAATTTGCATGTGGGCTGGTGGGAGGAGCAAGTACTCATGGCAGATTTTAGCACACAAATGTCAACAAATGTGATGCAATATATTCGTTATATAGACAACATCTTTTTAATATGGAAAGGCAGTGAGGAGAGTGCAAGGGAATTTGCTGAAGAACTGAATGAGAATTCTTTGAACTTAAAGTTTACATGTACCACCAGCAAAACCTCGATTGTTTTCTTAGATTTGGAACTATTTGTTTCCGATAATAAGATTCAAACGAGGACCCACCGGAAACCTACTTCCGGCAATACCATCTTGCATGCCGGGAGTTTTCACCCTCCAAGCCTAATCACCAGCATCCTCTATGCCGAGTGCCTCAGAATGAAGCGCAATTGTAGTACACAAGACAGCTTTGAGACATCTAAAGAACAGTTGTTTACAAGATTGCGTTCTCGAGGTTACTCTGAGAAGACTCTTAAAACTGCAGAGACCAAGAGCATGACCAAGAGTAGGGACAGTCTCTTATTCAAAGACACTACGCCAGAACCACCTAGCAAGAAAACTGAGACACCACGTATTATCACTGGGTACAATGCCTATCATACACAAGTACGCAAAATTCTGTATAGGCACTGGCCAGTAGTACGCAGTGATCCCACACTAGGAACATCATGTGCCAAATTGCCGCAGATAACATACAGAAGGGCCAAGTCGATGAAGCAGGAACTGGTATCCAACATCCCGAGCCAAGTCAGTAATATCGACTGACTTCATAGCAAAAAGGGATTCTTCAAGTGCACTAAGTGCAAAGCATGTCAACATGGCATAAATACCAGCAAAGTGCAGCTCCCACTTAGGAAGACCCCATTAGACATAAGAGGGAACTTTAATTGTAAAACAGATCAAGCCATCTAGGTTTTACAATGTACATGTAAAAAGCGTTATGTTGGTAGTACATTGCATCCAGTGCATGTAAGGATCTTACAGCACTTACGAGCGGTTGCCAATAATGATCAAAGCTACCCTGTGGCACGCCACATTAACGCTTTGCATGGAGGGAGAATAGAAGACCTGCAATATTATGTCAGCGACAGTGTTAGCGAAAATATAAGAGGAGGCAATAGACTCCTAGCACTCAGAAGGTTGGAGTCGAGGTATATCATCATGCTTGACACCAAGACTCCTAACGGCTTGAATTCAGACAAAGCCTTGAGTGTGCACTTATAACCTAACACCCAAAGAAAGGTCCTGTATCTGTAATATTAACAATATTTAGCTCCATTTGATGCTGTCAATCCCACTCCTCTGAAACCTTCGTGGGAAGGGTGCTTAAATAAGTATAATAGCACCAACAAATGATCTAATTTTTCACATTATGGTATATCACTGTTTGGAGCTTACTTAGCAATTCACGTTTTCACCAATTCACACACACAAAATATATTAGCTACAGTACTGAGAGATCCAACACTAGGGAGAGGTTGGATGGGTAATTCACTATTGATTAGGAATGGAAGGATATTAGTAGTCCATAGTCGGCTCTAAGCCCACTGGGGCAGAACACACAATGTAAAAATGGTGACAAATGGTCTAATGAAATTAGTATATGTTTTCCATATGAAGCTCATAATGTAACTCAGTACTGTGTTATGTATCTTTTGAATTTTATTTATTTTTCATGACTCACAATTTCTTATTTTTTTTTTGCACAAAACAAAGGGTTGCGTTTTTGGTTACCATTTGATGCTTTCCTATGATAGAACATATATGCCATGGGGGATATATTATCAACAACATCGTATGAGAAAGATATGTGTTCATGTAAAATGTTTTTGAACCAAATATAATTGATTACATACATATGGTTCACATGTATAGCTGTTTTATCAAATGTTGATTATAATGTAAAAGAAAGACTAAATGTCATGCAATGAATTTCACGTACAATGCAACATACCTCTTCCATGGTAATCAAAGGGAGGAGGGGTACCATCGCAACCGATGCACGTCATCACCAAGCTCCAAAACCTTGTATATATTCCCGTAGCACTCACTGTGAAGTTGTTGTGAACAAGGCGGGTTCCCCGCCAAAACGCGTAGAGCCACTTTTTCGTTGAGAGAATAAAAACTCCTCTTTGTTGACAATCCCACGGTGTCAGCGCCTTTTTTCATACCAGGAAACGAAGGATTGGATTGGTGTGGTCTGGCTACAGCGCCAAACTGCGCTGTGGCGTACAGTGCAAGTCAGGCAATTGCGGGAAAGTAAGAGACATAACTAACAGCAGGATTTGTCATCGTAACCCACTGAGGAACTTAATTTGCACTAATGGACAGCGAGTGCACGGCAACTCACTGAAGGAAGATGTGAGGCACTACAGCAACCATCAGGCCTCGCGAGTGGCCACGCCCAAATGGGCGGGGACTGTAATACTTAATTGGTGTCTTACAAAACAGCCCTAACACTCAGCTATTATTTTGCTTGCAGCCCATGATGAAGTACGGACAGTACGAAACGCGTTGGCAGCAATTGATTTCGCGAGGCTGTTCTGCTGTATGAACATTGTTTTTCCTGCAATAAATAAGAAGCCCAAAGACGCGTACCGGGCGCTCCCCTCGCGAAAATCGAATTTTAGTTTTTTTTGTTTTAAGCGGCGGGGCCCTTTTATGACCCCCACATCAAACCTAGGGGGTCAGGGGGGGTCTACCCTGCCCCCTTTTGGTTATTTCCCCCTTTGTTTTGGCACCTCTTGTGTCTCGATCCTACCGAGACACAAGATGGCGGTCGCTCCGGTCTGTTTGGAATGTTGACAGACACCCGTGAACCAATCAGCTTTCCGCTCGCGTACTCGCGTTACGCATACGGTATGCGCCCCGGTGCGCGTACCGGTGCGCGCTTATAGATATATATATTTTGTTGAACCTAAATTACTCAAAATTCACTGGAGCACATATCTTGAGACATAGCAAAGGCACATCGGGCTACCAGTCCCTACAATTTTGCCAAGTTTTGTGGAAATCCATTCAGCCGTTCGGGCTAAAAGTGAGTCCAACCACCCTATGGAAATTAACATGGGGAAAACACGTTTGGGGACCCCCCTTTTATCTCAGCCCCCACTTAACGAATCCCCCCGAAACTTTCAGGGAAGGAGCGGACCACCGCGAGGCAAATTTGAGGAAAATTACAGGCTGATGCCTCAATCTGCGCCAAAGTTATTCCCAATAGAATGTTGCGGATTCCCTATGAAAAACAATCCTAACTATAACTACCTACTGGCAACCGCCAGTAGGTTTTATATATATATATATATATATATATATATATATATATATATATATTCACTGAAAAAACCATAGGTTATAGACCATATATAGTTAGGAATTAGCATTTAAAAAAACTTATTTTACTCACACAAAACCATTGAAATTCCATATATAGTTAGTTGCACTAACTATATATCGCGCACCCGCAATCCACTGCTGATGATGTCACATATTACATCATTCATGACATGGTCAGTGACATCACTGATGACATCACTGATGACATCTCAAAGGACATCACGGATGACATCACTGATGACATCTCATTTGACATCAATGACCACATCACTGATGATATCATTCATGTGACAATACAATGCATCTCCTCACATTTTAATATAACCTCTGTTACACTCAGTGTTAAATACAGAGTATAATTTTTTAAACCATTGACACACCAATACTAGTTACTACATACGCACTCACTGATTCCTACGTCTACACACACATTCACTCATTCACCCATACAATCATTCATACATACAATCAATCATCTTTACAACACTATCATATGCACTCATACACCTATACAGACACTCACACTCTGCCACTCATCCATGGAGTTACTCACACACCTAGTCAGTCCTGTAAAGAATCAATCACACTTCCATTTTCTAATCTATACAGTTAAACATAGAGCACCTTACGTTTTCAACCATATACTAACACATACTTAGTCTCTTATACAATCATTGATACAAGTACACATTGATCTGCACAGAGTCACACACCTCCCAGCCAGCCACACACACACTCAGTCTCCCATGCAAATACTTGGGCAATCAATCAATAACCCATATAGTTACTCATATAGCTACTGATCAACACATGCTGCAGTTTACAGAACAACAGACATGATGATGCACAAATTAAGACAGTTTAGTCACTAACCCATGCACTCAGTGAGACACATTTAATCACTCACTCATACATTCAGTCATGCACCTACTAAATCCTTCGTCCAGACACTTATACTTCCACTCATTCTTCAATATGTAAGACATATTTTAACTTTACAGAAACACACAGTCACTGGATGTTGTCATCAGTGATGTCATCCGTGATGTCATTTGAGATGTCATCAGTGATGTCATCAGTGATGTCACTGACCATGTCATGAATGATGTAATATGTGACATCATCAGCAGTGGATTGCGGGTGCGCGATATATAGTTAGTGCAACTAACTATATATGGAATTTCAATGGTTTTGTGTGAGTAAAATAAGGTTTTTTAAATGCTAATTCCTAACTATATATGGTCTATAACCTATGGTTTTTTCAGTGAATTTTCAAGGTTTTGTAAATGCTAATTCCTAACTATATATGGTCTATAACCTATGGTTTTTTCAGTGAATTTCATTGGTATTTTAAAAGCTAATATCTGTAGCTGTAAAATGTATTCTTCTTTAAATCCCAAAATATATTTTATATGTTTATTAATAAAAAAAAAATTAATATTTTTTTTGTTTCGCTCCCGGTTCGCGAACCGGGAAGCTTTCCGTTAGCTCAATTTGATGCCGCGACCCGGTCCGCGAACCGGTAAACGTTCCGTTAGCGCAACTGCCGCGTTAGAAATCAACATCGTGACGCGTCGCAGAAGCGCGACGTATCACGTTGTCGCGTAATGCGTCTTATGACGCGCTGCGTTAGCGCACCCGGAAGTGCTCCGGTACGTGAACCGAGGCGCGAAGCGCAGCGACCCGGAAGCGATCCGGGGCGCGTTCCGCAGCGCGTAACATAAGCGTGAGAGGTCATGTGACTTGTTAATAAAACTTTTCATTGGTTCATTTAACTTTTGGTTTCATAATCATGTAAGGCTAGGTCAGGTGACCTAAAAATAACACTTTTCATTGGTTTAGAACTATTGTTTTTCCCAAATGATGAAAACCCCTCCTTCTTTCCTCACTCTGACTTTCATCATTGTGAGAGGAAGACCTTTATTCATAGTAGAGCAATGGCTTCAGTACTTGCTTCAGCTGGTGCACCCCCACCACCACCTCCACCTCCTCATGGGAAGAGAGGACCACCTCCCCAGGTCATCACCAACACAGAGGAGGAAGAGGAAGAAATAGAGGAAGAGGAGAGAGAAGGACCACAGTTCTTGGAAGAGGTGCCCCGGGTTTCCCATAGGAAAGCCAGTTTCATTTGGCAGTTTTTTTCAATCCCTCCAGGGCAGAAGAAAGTGAATGCGAGGTATGTCACCTGCCTCATTTGCAAAGAGAAATTATCAAGAGGGACTGATAAAAAGTATAGCTATGGGAACTATACCATGCATAGGCACATGAACAGGTGGCATCCACTCAATTACAGCCGGGCGGAAATTCGTGACATGGAACAAAACCCAACAGCAACTCCTGTGGCCAGGTCAACATCGTTAATATCATTGACAGCAGCAGAGGCACGGGAAACCGTGCCAAACATCCAGGATAATTTTGGGCATATGAAATTTACTTGTCTGCACTGTGGTGCATTGATATAATGTGGTAACATGAGTATTAATTCCATCAACCTGGCTTATAACAATCATAATTGCCCTAACCGCCCCAGACAGTAATTTTTTTTTTTTGCTCCTGTTGAGCCCTTTTCAATGCCTGTTTTTTGTTGTTTCCCCCCCAAAAAAACCCAAAAAAATATAAAATTGTTCAAAAAATACAAAAAAAACAACAAAAAAAAAAAATAAAAAAAAAAAATATAAAACAACAAAAACATTTTAAAAAAAGTTCTTTTCAGAACTACCTCCCCTTTCAAAAAAATTGCTAGAATGTTTAGCACTCTGGCAAGCTCTATTTCTTTTAGTTCGCTTCCCAGTTCGCTTCCCGGTTCGCGAACCGGGAGCGAACCAAAAAAAAAAAAAAAAAAAAAAGAAGAGTAAGTATAAGGAAAGTAAACAGAGAGTGATGTTAAAAGAAAGACAGCTATAGGGAGTAAACCAGAGATACTGTTTAATAGATCTATTTACCGAAGAAAAGACGGAAGAGGGTATAATTGTGGAAAACAAAATAGATAAGGAAGTGAAAGAAAAAAAGAGAGTAGAACAATAACAAAGAAGAGTTTCTTGGAGAATGTGAGTGAATGTTCAAAATAAGATTAAAACATGGGGAATAACAGAGAGAAAAAATAGAAAACAGAAAACAAAAAATAACAGAAAAAGATTAATTGAAACAGCAAAGAAATGTAAATAACATAGAGCCATATCATCAACATAGGCAATAAAAGTTTTGCAGCTTTTATCGGCAGAAATATGTCACCAAAGCCGCTTTTGCGGCAGAAAACTGCCGCTAAAACCACTTTTGCACCAGTTTTCTGCCAATAAAAACAGCAATAATTTTATTGGCTGTGTTCATAATATGCCCCTTAGTGTGCTTCAACTACACAGAGAAAGCATTATGAACAAGTAGTGAAAAAGTGATCAGTCAAAGACACTAAGAGTAATAGAGACGGAGTGAGTGAACAAGAGTGAGGAACTATGAGAAGAGAGGGACTGAGAAAAAGAGTGGAAGGAGTTGAGTAAGTAGGTAATAGAGAAAGGAATGAGGAAAGTAGCAAAGGCAGGAAACTGAGGGTTAAAGAAATGAAGCTGTGGAACTAATAGTAGGTGAATGTGATAGAAATGTAACGAAAAGAATACAAAACATTTACCTTATAATTGTCGTTAAATTACTCACTTTTTGTTTTTATACTTTCAATCTGTGAAAGAGAGAACAAACATTTGAAAAATATTAAAACATGTATTTAAAAATTACAAAAGACAAGGGAAAAGATTGAAGGACAAACAGTTTTTCAACAACTTTGACACTGACAAGAGCTTCTGCTTCTCCAGGCCCCCTACACAGTCCTAAAGATATACATTTTAAACTAACAGTATCTTGATGCAGATGAAGTGAGGCCTATCTTAAAACATGGTGCATCTTTTGCACTGCTGTTGTCTCAGAAAAGTGTCGCAAGACACTAACATTTTAAATGATTGCTTCAGGATGCCAATAAGATGTGTCCTATCCAGAGGTTTGTTTGAGGTGAGACCTACTCAGGGTTCCAAATGAAATTTCGAGTTGTTTGAAGAGAACAGAGGACATAATACATGTGAAGGCCTACCAATGAAGTAAGTCATGTCCACTTCACTCTTGAACAAAGGCCAGACCTCTTCTGTGTCCATGGACAGACCTAAACTTCATCTGCACAATGTCATTCATAAACTTAGGAAACACAAGTGATGTAATTGAAAAATGTGGAGTTTCTTTTCCTCATTTCACAATCACATCACCTGTGTTGCCTTTGCTTAGGTATCTCATAGTGCAGATGTAGTCCAGCATATTAAACAGTACCTAGAAGTGCAGCACTGCATGCAACAACTTTGACACTTATAAAAGCTTTTGCTTCTGCATGCCCCCTACACAATGCTAATTATATACATTTTAAACTGATGGTATCTTGCTGGAGATTAACTGAAACCTATCTTGCAACATGGTGCATCTTTTACACAAAAGTGACCCACAATGGAGCAAAAGAGGCGCACGGCCACCATAAATCTGACCCTAACATTTTAAATGATTGTTTCAAGATGCCAATAAGGTGTAACCTATCCACAGATTTGTTTCAGGTAAGTCCTACTCAGGGTTGCAGATGGAATTTAGGTTTGTTGAAGAATACAGAGAAGATAATACATGTGGAGGCCTACCAACGAAGTGAGTAATGTCCACTGCACTCTTGAACAAATGTCAGACCTCCTCTGTCTCCAGGAACAGGCCTAAACCTCATCTACACAATGTGGTGTGTAATGTTAGGAAACACAGGTAATATAATTGAAAAACATGCAAATTTTTTTGCTTTGCTCATTCCACAATCATATGACCTGTGTTTCCTTTGATTAGGTATCTCATTGTGGAAATGTAGTCTATCATATGAAAGACTACGTAGAATATGAGCACTGTATGCAAGAACTTTGACACTTACAGAAGCCTCTCCTTCTCCATGCCTCCTACACAGTTCTAAATGTACATCATAAATGGAAACAGTACAGAATTAATTATACATGTTAAATGGTTTATTTTTGCTGTTCTCAGAATGTATCAAATTTCACTAAAAACAGTGACTTGAAGGTATTCATCATATAACAGCGGGGAAAAAAAAACACAATCAAAATGATTGTGTTTAAAAAACCCATACAACATAACAAATCAGAATTCAGAACTCCTTAAAGTTAACTTACTTTCCATGACGTCAAAAGATGTCCTATGAACAGCTTACACTCTGTTGTGCTGTTATTACTTTCAGCCCGCCACTTTCTGAAAGAAAACCTCCATCGTTTTGAAAAACATGTTACATACAATAAATGACTTCTTGCTCTCTACCACAAGTTTCCACAAGGCCAAATCTTGTCAGAGCCATTTATAACTCTTGGATTTCTTGTAAGCCAATCCCGTCATTTGGCATTTCCGCAACTTTCAGAATTAAAATGTTGAAGATCATTTTCACAATCCTGGACTAGTAATATCTTCCCCTTCTTCCTCAGTCATGTTCTACATTTCCTATGACACTGATACTGCTTACTATGAAGCAGACTTACACTACCTCTATGACTACTACAATTATTTAATTCTCTACATCACTTTTAATCACAAAGCAATGTAAAACAGTAGACAGCATTGCAGACTTACATTCCCTCTACTCTATGTTTTGATTGGCTGCTTCAATTAGCTTATAAAAAGAAATAGTTTTTCTGAACTCATTCAAAGTGCACTTATTTCTCCATGACGTCCAGTCTTATCGTTAGAAGTTATGTCTCTGAACTACACTTATCCTCAAGGCCAAATCGTGTAGGAGCCATTAGAACTTCTTGAAATTCCTCAGAGCACATCCCGAGATTCTTTCCCTAAAATTTTGGTTTTAAAAACACCAGGTAAGAGTTTTTAAGGTCATACGGGAATTTTTTGGGGAAAATTAAAACAGAATCATTGCAGAATGACCAGCCATTTCTAGACTTTAAATAAGCTGTGTAATGTCCTGATGTTGTTGAAGGACCGTCATGATATATAATTGCTGCAGTTACAAAAGTCCTTCCTGATATTGACAACTGCGAAGCCACAAAATTTTTAATTAAAGTTGTCAATTTTGTTCCATCAGGCCTACATCGTTGGAACATTAAAATGACATACTGGCCATATGTTCGTATAAATAATGTGGACATCATTTCAGATTTACATTGGCTACACTCCATGTTGTGATCAGCTGCTTTTACTAGCTTATTAAAGGAGACTGATTTACTGTCTGGCAAAGTTAAATATATAAATCTTTCTGAGTCTACACTAGTAGTACTTGATACCCTAGAGTTCTCGCAGTCATGCTGCCATTGATAAGAAAGCCCAAACAGCTGATCTACATCTACACCTTCAGCATGCAATACATCAAGCATATACATTAAAAACTCCTGACAATCTTGCTGAATATTTTGAGAGAATTGTGTTTGGCCTGAACATCTGTCTAACAGATTTCGAATTTCAGACACACTTTCTATGTTTGTTCTATCAGTGCTACATTTTTCTAAGACAGAATTTAACAAACTGCAAAATCTTTGATCAGAATTGACCACAATCTCTTCTTTTACATTTTCTAGAGAAAACAAAACATTAACCACTACATTATCATAGCAGTTGACACCAGAACTGTTTTCAAATTGAAAACCAACAACATCTTCAACAGAATCCTTTTTGTTTCTGCTTATAATTTCAGTTCATCGACTTTTCGTCTTTTTGCTACAACCTCACCAGTATTGGTCACATTTCTTCGTTTCCGGCCTACCACACGTTTCTCAAACAAAGGATATTGAGGCAAATGTGGCGCATACTCTCTTCTTAACCTATTGTATTCCTTAACACAATCTAGATCCTCACAAATGCTTGTGACATCACACTCAATCAAGTACAATCCCGATAAAGTTCTAACTCGTGACAATGCCACATATGCCATACCCTCCTTGAACACAGAACTGCCAATATTCACCAATGCACTGTCTACACTTAAACCTTGCGATTTATGGATTGTCACCGCATATGCCAAGCAAACAGGAAACTGCTTACGGTGAACATATAAGTCTTTTACAAGCAAAAATCTAGCAGAACAACGACCAATTAGCTGTACTTCCTCAATGCCATCAAATTTAATTTTTAAAAATTCAATTCCATCTCTATTTCTGTATTTTACAAAATCAACAACATTACCCATTGATCCATTTACCAGACCTCTTTCAACATGTAAATTCCTTCTTAAAATTATACGGCAGTTCAAGCACACATTCAGAGTCTTTTCAAAACCTGCAGTTTTAGATATAGTCTTCTCTAATGAATCCAATTTTGTTTTCAGATTCTCAGACAAAATTATTGTTGATCCCATATGCTCTACTCTGTCAATAGCTTCCAGTTTCACAATCTCTTGCTTTTCTAAATGCAACATTTTGTTGTTGAATTTGGCACATTCTGCAAGAGTTGGCATCAAACATATTCCAGATTTCTTCTCAGTAATTTTCTGAAAAATATTCTCAGGCACAACATCCTGTTCTGGATATAAATTTGACAGTAATCGTGCATGTAAAGCTTCTTTCCCATGCTCGGTCACTTTTCCAATTCTAACATCTTGTAGAATAGTCTTGTAAACTTCATCCTTCGCCTGACGCATATTTTCATGCAGTTCAGCATAATTGAAGTTTAACCATATATTGACGTTGCCAATGCTGCCTAGGCACTTCCTGGTATCTTCATGCGTGAGCATTTTGAACACAGGTTGCCCTTTCACTGGTGTCAGCTGCAGAAGATCTCCGAAAACAATGATGTGTTTGCCACCAAATAACACATCATACTCTGTTTTGAGAACTTCTTGCATTCTCAAATGCACAAAGGCAAGCATGACATTGGAAACCATGCTTACTTCGTCAATGATAAGAAGTTTCATTTTCCTCAAGATTCTTGAAACTTCAAAACAAGCATCTCCAGATAGCTTGTGATATTGTAATTTGTTGTCATGCTCCACTGGCAGCATCAGTAAACGATGTAAAGTAATCCCTTTAATGTTATCTGCTGCCAGTCCAGTTGGAGCGGTGACAACACAAGACAGCGATGACTCTGTCCTTTCCTGCAAATAACATGAAATTGCTTTAATAAGAAAACTTTTTCCAGTTCCCGCTTCTCCACTCACGTACAGTCGGACAGGCTTCAACGACGTACATGAGCACTCTTTCTTGTCATGACTTAATCCATGATCAATTTGCATGGTAACTTCGTCATATATTTTCCTCTGCTCAACGTTGAGTTGTCTTTCCAACTCTTCTAAGTTAACCGCATCCTCCTGAGCATGTGCCATGGCTCTTTCCACTTCATTCATAGCAGTGGCAGCTTCATTTTCGATAACAGGTCCTCCTAGTGGATCCTGACTCAATGAAGCAGAACTCTGACTGTCCTGAGAACTGTCTCTGGCAATCTCGGCTGCAATCATTGCTTCCTGCTCAATTTCCGCATTCAACATTTCTACATATTTGGGAAAAGCAGGACATTCTATGGTCTCCTTGGCGGCATTGAAAGAGTCTTCGTAACAGAGAAAATCTCCAAGCAGTTCCTCTTCTGCACGCCAAGGCTTGAAAAGTTGCAAAAGTGCTAAATAGAAAAACTCTCCTTTTTTTCAGGAGATTCGCCACTCAATTTTCGATGGTTTACCAAGTGGCATTTTCTTTGCTTGACCAGACATCCCTCACTTCCTATTACAGCATACACTCCTTTCTCAGTATCTTCTTTGATGTTCCTCTTGAATATGTAATTTTGAAGAACCTCATACAGACAAACATTCTCGAGGTGAATGTTTCGATTTGGATAATATGTATCCAACATGTTGGTCTTCAAAATGTCGGTACTGTTTGGCTCCTTTTCCGCCAAATACTCAATTTCCCGCACAGGTTTGAGAACTCGATTACGCGTTGCAGCAAGACCAAGACTCGCCCAAACGATACTCCTGGACTTGGCATAGAGACTTGCTGAAGACAACCGGTCAGAACATTCGTACGCTCCAATTTCTCGATGCGACAACATCTTCAGACTGAAACTGTACAACTTCTTGCTGAGGCTCTTTTCATGGGAAATGTCCTCCCACATATCCTTCAATTCTGTCTTCTCTTTTTTGGTGATGTAAGACGTCACATACCGAGCCACAGCCATACAGTTATCAGCCACAAACTGTATATCCATGTTAGCATTCCACATGGACAAAATCACCGGGTTGTAGTCGTTGATGTACTTGGACTCTTCGTTCCTCTTCAAATTGTATGTGTTTTTAGGTGATTTCTTCATCACATTATGTCGCAGCGAAGACATCAAACTGTTTACTCTTCCTTTAGAAATCAACGGTCGTGGAAAGCCGAAACGACATTTGGTGTAGAACTTGTCCTTGTTTCGGAATTTACGACGACAGTACTTTCCACATCGATGGCTTTGGAAACGCAGAACTTTTTCTCTTAGGCTTTTCTTCTCCTTTGCGTTTGGAACAGCACACGTAGAATACTGTTGTATAAAACTCATCACTGAGTCTTCTGGATCCGTTCCAAATTTAGGTGCATCCTTGATCCACAGCAACATATGTATATGAGGAGCACCTCTTGCTTGGTACTCCTTTCTCCAGAAGAAATCCAACACCTCTCCAAGAGGTGGATTCTTCTTATTCATGATGAAAGACATCATAGCTTCAAATCTATGACTGAAGTACCTACATACCTACTGGATCCAAAGAGCACAGTTCTCCGGGTGTCTTGAATTCGATGTTTTCTACGTTAGCATTTGCCTCTCGTAGAAATTCAAGTAAGTCTTCCCAGCCATATTCGGCACAGCTCAGAGTGAGGAACCATGTGGGGGTTCCTAAGTTCCTCAGCATACATTTTAAATCACCAGGACGACGGTACCAGTACTCATTAGTACCACGCTGACACGCCATGAGATTAATCAGGTGAGAATCCAAAATACTGTCTTGGACATTGACTTTATCCATAAAGTCACTTGCCGAGATGTTTTGCATGTGTATACCACTTTTCAAGATGTGGTTCACTGCATATGACAGTCCAGACAGATCGCTTTCAAACAGGAGATGAAACAAATAAGGAATGCATTGTCGAAACCTAGCATCTCCTGCATACAATCGCAAAGTCCGGTATTCAGAAGCAGGAATTTGATGAGGTCGCTCATCATATCTTCCTCCCTGACCTGTTGGAAAAAGTTGAGGGAAACACCGAGCTTCCAAACTTTCCTCCCAAACACTAATGGGACTCCCTTTGGCTTGTTTCATTTGAAACAACTCAATAGCATTCCCCATGACTTCCTTGGAATGCAAAGGATGAACACTATAATGTTCATATATTTCTTCACTAGTAGAGGGTTCTACTTTCTCAATTTGACCAGCACACAAATCGCTATCCTCTTCCTCACTTACTTCCTCTTCTGCAACATATACATTCTTATAGTATTTATTATTTTTTTTCAAATACAATGTTGCCTTTTTAACTTTCCTAACATCCACTAAATCTTGCCATATTTTCCTATTCTTTGTCGGAACCCCATTAACTAAGATAACCAGAGGTTCCTCTTCCACTTTTTCTACTCCAATTGTGTTAATGTTTTTCTTCAAATCTAGAGGCAAATAAACAACTCTTCCCTTGAATCCTCTCTGTAAATCTGATGGAGGCAATTTCCCTGTCTTTGGCTCCATTCTTACAATAGCCTGAAAGGGATGGATACTTTGAATCAAAATAGATTCATAAGTATTTAAATCCTTCAATTCAGAAGGAATCTCAACCAATTCCAGATTATTATGAACTGCTCTAGCAGGCATCTGGTTTTGATTTAATTTGCAACAACAATAAGTACACACACGTTGATCCAATCCCAAATCAAAACAATTTTCTGCCATCAAGTATGTTGCGAAATCCTTCCATTCACTATTATTTTCCCTTTCACTTTTTGCATATAAATCCACTAACTTAGTCTGATTCTTATAATAAGTGCGTCGACAACACACACAAGTGAAATTTGGCCTCCCACTTGATTTGACCTGAAACGTCGCAATTTCCCTCTGGATATTATCTGTACTGGAAACCTGTACACTATCTTCCACATTACCCGCTTCTTCTTGGTCAATTTCAACATTCTCCTCTTTACTTCCAAAGTAACAAAACTCAATTTCTTCACATATATTCTTCACATCTATTTCAGAACCATGCAAAAGAGCAGCGCATAATTGTTTAAGCATAATTGCTGGACTCTTAGCATAATACAACATTCTAACTAATTTCCTCACTTTATTATGATGCACTGCTAGCATCCTGAAATGATGAAAAACACTCTGGCATACTCTCCTGGAAAGACAAGCCAGTGAATGACCATGCAAACCTGTCACTTCTCTCACTCTGCAAGGATCTAATTCTTGCAACAACCTCATTTTTTGCTTCAAACTTTTCTTATTAAATGACCGTACAAAATCACAAAGCAAATTGATGGAATCCTGTCGCACACTGCAAATACTACTACACTTCCAGGTGTACACAGGACCCTTAGCACGTCTTCCTAAAACCTCTTTACCTAACACCTCTTCTGCCTCTGTTGTCACAAGTTTTTCTTTTTCAACTGGACAACCATCTTTCACTTCATAAGCTCGACCACTGGTGTCAACTGCATGCACCAAATCATTATCCTGGAAATAACTCTCCTCATTAAAAAATGCCTCACAGCTTGAACTATGCATCCATTCTCCAGAAAAAACTTCACAAAAATTACTACGATTAACTATTCTCTTCCATCTACTATTTCTTTTGAAATCATAAATTGCCTTGTTTAGCTTCCTAATTCTATTGATTATCAAAATAAATAACTTACGTTTAATTTCAAATGCCTGATCAATAACTTTCTCAACTTTTTTTTTTCTCTTATAAAAAACCACTTTCTGTTGACCTTTCTTAATATTTTTTAACAAATTGCCAATTATCCTGTTGCGGAACATTCGTTTACGAATGTCCCTAAACTGTTGTTTCCTTCTACTATCATGCACAGAGTTATCTCTTGCTCTAGCAGTAACATTTTTCATTGGCCTTTCCTTTCCGTTTGAATTGCTTCTCTTTTTCTGGACTGAAACATTTTCTGTAGTAATATATTTTTTTACTACAAATATTTCTTATGAATGTTTTTGTACTCTTACCCGGTGCTTTCTTGGTGACTTAACAAATCTTTTTGTTAGAGGACTGCTGCTTTTTTTCATTAACCTGCTGTCTTTGACGTTTTGCAGCCTTTCTCACTCTTTCTTTGGTTGGCATGCTGAAATCTTGAAATGATCTGCAGTTGAATCTGTGGTAAAATATAATAAAAAATGTTATTAACCACTATTACCCAACAGTAAATCAATAACAGTAATCAAAAACTTAAAACACTACTTGACATTTTTACATAGAAGATTTTTTAGTGCTTGGCAAATTTAGAATACAGAAATAGCAGAAAAGAAATGGAATTTATATTCATGTTACCTGTGCTATTTTATATGTGAATCTGATCTAATTTTATGAGCATATTTTAATATTTTATTGAAGACACTACACATAACCTGTTTTTGAATGTGTCTTTATTTTTAAATTAAACGGTTTACATTTTTACTTTTTATTTCTTATAAATTTTTAAAATAAATGTTTATAGTTCCATAGGCTCAAGCACGTCAGCTTCCCATCCTATGTCATATCATTCGGACAAATCTGCATCCTCATCACGTTCTTCTTCATCCTCAGGATTTAAATCATCCAAGGGATCAACATCCACTGATGTTTCAATTACGAGTTCAATGATGAGGTCAAAATCAACTGATTGCTGATTGTCGCTCATGTTGATGTTGTCTTTATCTTTAAAGAAAGATAACAACAATGAGATGTTGCAGAGTAAGAGACAAATCTCAGAGATTATAATAGTAAAATTGTTTAACAAGAGTAACATTTTGCAGCTATTATATAGCCATGTCCAACGATGCTGAGCAGGTGAAGCCTATGTCTAATTTTTCAGTGAACAGGACTCATCTCTTCTTAACCTTGGATAAGCCTCACCGACTCTGTGTCCCCTGCACATACTTAAATGTAAAGGGGCAGATTTATGTTAAATGGCACATCCCCAGGCATGCACCAGTTAACGTGCACCGCTGCTCTGCCACTCATGGTGTGCCGCATTTACAATCAGATAGGAGAAAGCTACGTCAAAACCCTGCGCCTGCTTGAAGCAGGCATAGGTCTTGACGCAACATTGTGGAGATGGGGCACCCCTGAGCCTTGCTGGAGCTGAATCACACTTGCGATACAACTCCAGCAATGCGCCACCTTTACGGCACAGATGCGTCACGCATCTGTGCCATTTTTGCCCCATGCTGCGCCGCATTGTAAATGCAGCACACCATGGGTGGCGGAACAGCAGCGCAGGATGACTGGCACATCCCTGGTGATGCGCCAGTCATCATAAATCTATCCCTAAGCTTCTTATCTTGTTAGAGATGAACCGCCATATGTATCATCAAACTATTTTGCATTTCCTAAATAGCGAATTTTAAGGGATAAATAGCAATTCTTTACCATTCCTAATTTGCGATGAGCAAATTGCTAATTGCAAATTACCCATTCATTTCCATGGGCCAGGAGGCCCATAGGAATGAAGGTGCAATTTGCGATTAGCAATTAGCTCATCGCAAATTAGGAATTTTTCCAAAGGTGCAGGGGTGTCTCAAGAACACCCTGCTGCACCCCTGAAAAATAAATTTGGGGGCATATGGCGCACATACATGCCCTAAGGGCATGTATGGGCGTCATATGGCACCTTTTGTTTTTTGGAAAAAAAGCTTTGTGAAAAGAATTCGCAAATTACCACCAACTAGAAGTTGGTGGTAATTTGCAAATCCTTAATGGCATTTTTTGCATATTTTTTGTTTGATACATTGCATTTAAGGAATCGCAAAATTTGCAAATCCTTCAGTACAATCGCAAAATAAGGAATAGCAATTTTTGCTATTCCTTATTTTGCATCAAACTTGTTTGATACATACCATTTGTCTAATTAGCATTCGCAAAGGCCGAAATTCGCAGAATTTTGACCTTTGCGAATGCTAATTAGCTTGATACATATGGCCCCAAGTGAGGCCTGTCTTGCAACATGGTGCATCTTTTGCATCACTGCTGCATCGGTTTCATGTGGCACGTTTTTTTTACACCATGACACATCTGCCTAAATGCATCAATTTGTAATTTTGTCGCCTCATAGCAAATCTTTTGCACCGCCGCTGCATCAGAAAAGTGACGCACAGTGGCGCAAAAGAGGCATACACCTATCATAAATCTGTCCCTAGCATTTTAAATGATTAATTCAGGATGACGATAAGGTGTGGCCTATCCAGAGGTTTGTTTAAGGTGAGGCCTACTCAGGATTGCAGATTAAAGTTACGCTTGATGAAGAATACAGAGGAGATAATACATGTAAAGGCCTACCAATGAAGTAAGTAATGTCCACTTTATTGCGCCAGTCATCATAAATGTATCCCTAAGCTTCTTATCTTGTTACAGATGAACCGCCATATGTATCATCAAACTATTTTGCATTTCCTAAATAGCGAATTTTAAGGAATAAATAGCGATTCTTTACCATTCCTAATTTGCAATGAGCAAATTGCTAATTGCAAATTACCCATTCATTTCCATGGGCCAGGAGGCCCATAGGAATGAAGGTGCAATTTGCGATTAGCAATTAGCTCATCGCAAATTAGGAATTTTTCCAAGGGTGCAGGGGTGTCTCAAGAACACCCTGCTGCAGCCCCTGAAAAAGAAATTTGGGGGCATATGGTGCACATACATGCCCTAAGGGCATGTATGGGCGTCATATGGCACCTTTTGTTTTTTGGAAAAAAGCTTTTTGAAAAGAATTCGCAAATTACCACCAACTAGAAGTTGGTGGTAATTTGCAAATCCTTAATGGCATTTTTTGCATATTTTTTGTTTGATACATTGCATTTAAGGAATCGCAAAATTTGCAAATCCTTCAGTACAATCGCAAAATAAGGAATAGCAATTTTTGCTATTCCTTATTTTGCATCAAACTTGTTTGATACATACCATTTGTCTAATTAGCATTCGCAAAGGCCGAAATTCGCAGAATTTTGACCTTTGCGAATGCTAATTAGCTTGATACATATGGCCCCAAGTGAGGCCTGTCTTGCAACATGGTGCATCTTTTGCATCACTGCTGCATCGGTTTCATGTGGCACGTTTTTTTTACACCATGACACATCTGCCTAAATGCATCAATTTGTAATTTTGTCGCCTCATAGCAAATCTTTTGCACCGCCGCTGCATCAGAAAAGTGACGCACAGTGGCGCAAAAGAGGCATACACCTATCATAAATCTGTCCCTAGCATTTTAAATGATTAATTCAGGATGACGATAAGGTGTGGCCTATCCAGAGGTTTGTTTAAGGTGAGGCCTACTCAGGATTGCAGATTAAAGTTACGCTTGATGAAGAATACAGATGAGATAATACATGTAAAGGCCTACCAATGAAGTAAGTAATGTCCACTTTATTGCGCCAGTCATCATAAATGTATCCCTAAGCTTCTTATCTTGTTACAGATGAACCGCCATATGTATCATCAAACTATTTTGCATTTCCTAAATAGCGAATTTTAAGGAATAAATAGCGATTCTTTACCATTCCTAATTTGCAATGAGCAAATTGCTAATTGCAAATTACCCATTCATTTCCATGGGCCAGGAGGCCCATAGGAATGAAGGTGCAATTTGCGATTAGCAATTAGCTCATGGCAAATTAGGAATTTTTCCAAGGGTGCAGGGGTGTCTCAAGAACACCCTGCTGCAGCCCCTGAAAAAGAAATTTGGGGGCATATGGTGCACATACATGCCCTAAGGGCATGTATCGGCGTCATATGGCACCTTTTGTTTTTTGGAAAAAAAGCTTTTTGAAAAGAATTCGCAAATTACCACCAACTAGAAGTTGGTGGTAATTTGCAAATCCTTAATGGCATTTTTTGCATATTTTTTGTTTGATACATTGCATTTAAGAAATCACAAAATTTGCAAATCCTTCAGTGCAATCGCAAAATAAAGAATAGCAAATTTTGCTATTCCTTATTTTGCATCAAACTTGTTTGATACATACCGTTTGTCTAATTAGCATTCGCAAACGCCGAAATTCACAGAACTTCGGCCTTTGCAAATGCTAATTAGCTTCATACATATGGCCCCAAGTGAGGCCTGTCTTGCAACATGGTGCATCTTTTGCATCACTGCTGCATCAGTTTCATGTGGCACGGTGTTTTTTACACCATGACACATCTGCCTAAATGCATCAATTTGTAATTTTGTCGCCTCATAGCAAATCTTTTGCACCGCCGCTGCATCACAAAAGTGACGCACAGTGGCGCAAAAGAGGCATACACCTATCATAAATCTGTCCCTAGCATTTTAAATGATTAATTCAGGTTGACGATAAGGTGTGCCCTATCCAGAGGTTTGTTTAAGGTGAGGCCTACTCAGGATTGCAGATGAAAGTTACGCTTGATGAAGAATACAGAGGAGATAATACATGTAAAGCTCTACCAATGAAGTAAGTGATGTCCACTTCATTGCGCCAGTCATCATAAATGTATCCCTAAGCTTCTTATCTTGTTACAGATGAACCGCCATATGTATCATCAAACTATTTTGCATTTCCTAAATAGCGAATTTTAAGGAATAAATAGCGATTCTTTACCATTCCTAATTTGCGATGAGCAAATTGCTAATTGCAAATTACCCATTCATTTCCATGGGCCAGGAGGCCCATAGGAATGAAGGTGCAATTTGCGATTAGCAATTAGCTCATCGCAAATTAGGAATTTTTCCAAAGGTGCAGGGGTGTCTCAAGAACACCCTGCTGCACCCCTGAAAAAGAAATTTGGGGGCATATGGCGCACATAAATTTTAACAACATTCCTTTACCTCAAAAACGATTTTCAAGTCATAATTTGAAAACACTGCCCACGGGGAAATGACTTAAAATGTCCTTAAGACACATGAAAGTGTTTTTTTAAAGCCTTTGCAAGTTTTTGGGTCACTTTTAACATGGCTATGTAACTCAAACAGTCAAAATCTAAATTTACCATGCACAGGTGGGACCATATTTACAAGGAATGTGCCCCACGGGGAAAGGTCTTTTAATGTAATATGGGAAAAATGACATCAGAGACACTGAAATGCCTTATAAAGAAGCATACACCATTATATCCTTGTCATAAATTTACAAACCATTCCTTTTCCCCAAAAACGATTTTCAAATCATAATTTGAAAACACTGCACATGGGGAAATGACTTAAAATGTCCTTAAGACACATGAAAGCGTTTTTTGATTGCCTTTCCAGCATGGTTGGGTCACTTTTAACATGGCTATGTAACACAAACATTCCAAATCTAAATTTGCCATGCACAGGTGGGAGCATATTTACAAGGAATGTGCCCCACGGAGAAAGGTCTTTTAATGTAATATGGGAAAAATGACATCAGAAACACTGAAATGCTTTATAAAGAAGCATACACCATTATGTCCTTGTCATAAATTTTAAAACCATTCCTTTTCCCCAAAAACGATTTTCAAATCATAATTTCAAAACACTGCACATGGAGAAATGACTTAAAATGTCCTTAAGACACATAAAAGCGTTTTTTGATTGCCTTTGCAGCATGTTTGTGTCACTTTTAACATGGCTATGTAACGCAAACATTCAAAATCTAAATTTGCCATGCACAGATGGGAGCATATTTACAAGCAATTTGCTCCACAGAGAAAGGTCTTACATTAAAATGGGAAAAATAACATCAGAGACACTTAATTGCCTTATAATGAAGCATACACCATTATGTCCTTGTCATAAATATTATAACCATTCATTTTCCTCAAAAACGATTTTCAAGTCATAATTTGAAAAGACTCCACAGCTCCTATGCACAATAACACCCTGTCAGTACTAATACTTCACATTTTCTCCAATTACATTTTCTCAAAGAAACAAAATCTATTTGTAAAACACTTGAGACAAAGCAACATTTGAAGAACACAACTTTCTTCATAATTTTCTCCTTAAAGCACACTATTCTCTATCTAAATTAAAGAAATCTTTTCTCACCTTAGCAAATACTTTGAGTTTCAAAACAGTCTCAGAAACACACCAATTTGTCTTCAGCAGAGCAAAAGGTATGCACTCCAGAGTCTGCAGCTATCAAAAGCACAGAAATGCTGTAATTCTTCACACATATCTCTCATGTCACCCAATCAAAACTCTTCCCTCACTTTTTTTCAAATGAAAACCCTTCCCCCCCTCTGCCATTTCATGCCTTTTCTGCATGGCAACCACGTCTTGGAAGACCTCTGGTGTTTGCAAGTTCACACAACAATGTTGCAATTGAACTCTGAACTCTCAGTGCACCTCATATCCAGTGCATTCTTTCATTTAATGATTTTTTCTTGACCACTCAAAATACATCTTTCAAACAACTCATCCATGCACCCTAACTTTCTGTTTTCAGCAATCAAAATCCACCAATCACTGTTACTGCTTCATTAACACAGAAACTCCACAGTTTTTTTCATTTTAAACTCTTATTTTTTCAACTGCCATTTCATTGCCACACTTCATCTGACTGCAGGAGAACCTTCTCTCACCATGTTTTCTGTCTGGATTGTTGGACATAGTAACATCTATTGGGCTCAGAGGTATGCTGAGAACAGGAATTTACCTAACCTCAATTTACAAGATGTGGAAATTAAGTGGTTTGGCCACAGAGGATTAAAATGTCACCAATTGATACCACTGGTGAAAACCTTTATGCATTTGCCAAAACCTGACCTGTTAATTGTGCACTGTGGAGGTAATGATTTGGGCACTTTGACTGGGGTAGGTCTGGAAATGCTTTTAAAGGACACCTTTGAGCAATTGATGGCACTTTTTCCTCAGACTGCCTTGGTATATTCAAATATATGCCAAAGACAGAAATGGAGGTGGTCAAACCAATTTTGTCCACAAATTGAGAAGTCGAGGAAGCATGTAAACAAATCTGTTTCAGCTTACATGAGAGACCATGGAATGGGCTCCCTGTACAACAATAACTTGCGTTACTACATGCAAGATATCTACAGAGGAGATGGAGTTCACTTCTCAGATGAGGGCAACAGAATTTTCATTCTGAATTTAAGACTGTGCATTGGTACCTACTTATAAGTACCTAAATGTACCATAAACCCAAAAGCTCTTCTCAGAGCTACCCTACATCTGATCACTCACAATTATTATTTTACTCTAACATTTTTCACTAATTGTCAACAAAGTACGCTCCCTGGGGCGCTACCCGGTACGCGAACCGGGAGCTAACCTCGCTAAATTTTTAAAAAAATGTTTTTTTTTCTCACATATGGGCCTCCTCAGCCACCCTCAGAAAACCTAGGGGGTCAAGATAAGTCTACCGTGCCCCCTTCTACCCATTCTGAACATTATTTGCCCTCCATCTTGTATCTTAATTCGACCGAAACACAAAATGGTGGACTCCCGTAACGCTTAAGGTTCGCGAACCGGGGCGCTCGCCAGTTGGCGTACCGGGTCGCTCCCTGGGAAGCGCACCATCAAAAAAGGTGGGAAAGTAGTTTACAGAAAAGCGACTGGAGACAATTTCACCAAATATAGATTACCTCATACTACATACCAATGCCTACCATTTTCACAAATTTGATTGAAATTCCATTTAACCATTTAGCCTGTAGACCTCTCTAAATACCCTGAGGTAAATTACTTCACAAAACACATCTGAAGTGTTGGAATTGACAACCAATTAAAATGTTACTTTCATTTTCTACTTTTTTTACCTGACATTTGATTGGCTATGTACCTGAATATATATAAAGGAAGAGAGAGAAACACAGCCATTTTGACTACTACTTCCTGAACTACATTGCAAGATCATTTTCACTCACAACTTAAACTTCTTTTTAGAAGGTGAGATATTAATTTATAAATTTGAAAACATTTTCAGATAGTTATATACTATCCCTCTGTAAGAGTTAGACATTGAGAAAGGCTTCTTTATTATAATTATGGATTGATTTAGGTTTCTGTGGTATAATTATGAATTTACTTAGGCTTCTTCACAGGCACTTTTTAATAGTACTACTTCACGCCTGAAACCATACAGTGCCCATAGATTACTTCTCTGTTATAAACTCACAAGTACCTGTCTGAACTTAAACCCAAAAGTGCCCTATCTCTACTGATATATTTATTTTTTATGCAAATTACAGCAATAAAATGAAAGGTGAGCAGAATGTTTCCTTCGAAATTGTTCTGGAGAACAACACAGAAAAAGATATTGAGGACAATGATGACTCAGATTTCATGGATGAATCACGGGACCATGAATTAGTTCAATGTGTAGAATCTGTGGACCATTTACTTCATTATGATGACGGTCAAATGTGGGAACTTATGTTCACTCAACAAGAGGACATATCGGACAGTCAAATGCTAGACGTTCTATTAAATTTTGAAAAACAATCCGAAAAATAAAATTGTATGTAATATTAAAAAATTGTTTGAGTCTTAATCATTTTTATATGTAATTCATAAACTAGTTAAATGTTAGAAATGTTATTAAATTTTCAAACACAATCACAATAATAAATAATTGCTTAAAATAATCAACAAAACCAACAATCAATTGACATACAGTATTTGAAAAGTCTATCATTCTTTTTTCCTTATAGTACGCTGGCCAGAACGCTTCCCGGTTCGCGAACCGGGCGCTACCCACGCAAAAAAAACAATTTTTTTTTTTTTTTGCCCCGCGGGGCCCTTTTAAAGCCTCCACATTAAACCTAGGGGGTCAGGGAGGATCTACTATGCCCCCTTATGGTCATTTCCCCCTTTGTTTTGGCCTCCTCTTGTCTCTCAATCCTACCGAGAGACAAGATGGCGGCCGCTCCGGACTGTTTAGAATGTTGACAGACACCGGAGAGCCAATCAGCTTCGCTACGCGAAGTTCCGTTACGCGTAAAGTCCGCGAACCGGAGCGCTGCCCGGTCCGCTGTTACAGATATATATCTTTTTTTGAACGTTAATTTCTCAAAATCCACTGAAGCACATATATTGAGACCTAGAAAAGGCACATCGGGCTACCAGTCCCTACAATTTTGCCAAGTTTTGTGGAAATCCATTCAGCCGTTCGGGCTAAAAGTGAGGCCAACCGCCCTATGGAAAACTCAATGTTAAAAACACGTTTTGGGACCCCCCTTTTTTCTCGGCCCCCCCTTGACGAACCCCCCCCAAATTTCCAGGGCCTGCTCAGAAACAAAATGTTCCATTTTCCAGAAAATTTCAGCCAATTCCGTCCACAAACGCCAAAGTTATTAGACATAGAATTTTCAAAAATCCCATAGGGAAAAAATCCTAACTATATATACCTACTGGCGACCGCCAGTAGGTAATATATATATATATATATGAGAACAACATCCAGCTCACACAGAAACATCCATGAAAACAGGCTGGGACTTCAGGCTGTCAGGATACGGCATTAGTTTAATGTCATAGGTCACCCTCAACCCATGAGACAAGAGACTCGTTTCGGCTTACTGGAAGCCTTTATCAATCTGTTTGGCGCCAAAACTAACAGCATTATATATAGCCCTTCCCCCTAGAAAGGTATACATAGACAGAGAAAACATACTGTCAAGTACGTAACAAAAGTATGCAACCCATATGGCATCTGAAAGCTCTCAGCAACTACGTGTCAGCAAAGTTGCAGGTAAAGATAATTGTTAATAAATTGCATAATGCAACTATAAATTGACAAAATGTACCATTGCCATAACGAGCATAACTAAAATTCAATTGCATACATGACTTGTATAACTTCAACACTCAAGGGAAAATATATACATTTAAATGCGATGCCAAACATTTTATCTCTTGTCACCTGAATATATTAAAACAAAATATATAAATGTGTTAAAACTGCATGCTGCTGAAAGTCACTAAATTGTCAAAATGAAAAACAGCCTCTGACCCAGGATGTCTGCCGAGGTTCCTGGCAAATCCTCCCAGTTTACGACCTCTGACCTCTGCACGGAAGCAGTGTAAACTTCAATCTTGTTGGGAATGCCACAATCCCTCAGCAAATATCGAAAAGCATTAGTACAATAATGGTAGTTATCCCGCTGGATCAAATTAAATACCATTTTTAAACTAAATGACTTTAATGTCAAACTCCAAGCACATGCTTGAAAACCAAAGGGACTACCAATCCCATAATGCCTTATGATGATAGGAATGTTATGTGGAAGTTCACCAGCGAATATTCCGAATCACAAAGTCAGTGCGTTGAATGAATTTAACCAGGACCAGAGATTGACGTTCCAATGTCTGAATTAACCAGCAGCATGAAAATCCAGTTTAAAACAGGTACAAACTCCAGGTTGAAGGGGACTGATGCACAACAAATGAATAAGCCGACCAAACCTCACCGCATCGGCATGGGCCTCTGCAGTGCCCAGTCACCAAATGACGCCAGACTCCTGGGCAAGGCATTTCTTGCCGGGGACACATAGACCTACGTGCTGGCAGTCGCGAAAACCGCCCCGCTGCATGATCCAAGTCTCCCCCTGCTGCCATCCTTGTTCCTTCTCCTGGCTGTCAATTTGGGGGCTCACCCGCTAGCACTTCTGTACTGCTCCAAACAACTTTTCGGTCAGAAGGGAGAGCCACAAACGACTGGTGTTCCGTGAAAAGCGTGACGACCGCCCACGCTGCATTTGAATGAGAACAGCATCCAGCTCACACAGAAACATCCATGAAAACAGGCACGGACTTCAGGCTGTCAGGATACGGCATTAGTTTAATGTCATAGGTCACCCTCAACCCATGAGACAAGAGACGCGTTTCGGCTTACTGGAAGCCTTTATCAATCTGTTTGGCGCCAAAACTAACAGCATTATATATAGCCCTTCCCCCTAGAAAGGTATACATAGACAGAGAAAACATACTGTCAAGTACGTAACAAAAGTATGCAACCCATATGGCATCTGAAAGCTCTCAGCAACTACGTGTCAGCAAAGTTGCAGGTAAAGATAATTGTTAATAAATTGCATAATGCAACTATAAATTGACAAAATGTACCATTGCCATAACGAGCATAACTAAAATTCAATTGCATACATGACTTGTATAACTTCAACACTCAAGGGAAAATATATACATTTAAATGCGATGCCAAACATTTTATCTCGTGTCACCTGAATATATTAAAACAAAATATATAAATGTGTTAAAACTGCATGCTGCTGAAAGTCACTAAATTGTCAAAATGAAAAACAGCCTCTGACCCAGGATGTCTGCCGAGGTTCCTGGCAAATCCTCCCAGTTTACGACCTCTGACCTCTGCACGGAAGCAGTGTAAACTTCAATCTTGTTGGGAATGCCAAAATCCCTCAGCAAATATCGAAAAGCATTGGTACAATAATGGTAGTTATCCCACTGGATCAGATTAAATACCATTTTTAAACTAAATGACTTTAATGTCAAACTCCAAGCGCATGCTTGAAAACTAAAAGGACTACCAATCCCATAATGCCTTATGATGATAGGAATGTTATGTGGAAGTTCACCAGCGAATATTCCGAATCACAAAGTCAGTGCCATGAATGAATTTAACCAGGACCAGAGATTGACGTTCCAATGTCTGAATTAACCAGCAGCATGAAAATCCAGTTTAAAACAGGTACAAACTCCAGGTTGAAGGGGACTGATGCACAACAAATGAATAAGCCGACCAAACCTCACCGCATCGGCATGGGCCTCTGCAGTGCCCAGTCACCAAATGACGCCAGACTCCTGGGCAAGGCATTTCTTGCCGGGGACACATAGACCTACGTGCTGGCAGTCGCGAAAACCGCCCCGCTGCATGATCCAAGTCTCCCCCTGCTGCCATCCTTGTTCCTTCTCCTGGCTGCCAATGTGGGGGCTCACCCGCTAGCACTTCTGTACTGCTCCAAACAACTTTTCGGTCAGAAGGGAGAGCCACAAACGACTGGTGTTCCGTGAAAAGCGTGACGACCGCCCACGCTGCATTTGAATGACAACAACATCCAGCTCACACAGAAACATCCATGAAAACAGGCACGGACTTCAGGCTGTCAGGATACGGCATTAGTTTAATGTCATAGGTCACCCTCAACCCATGAGACAAGAGACGCGTTTCGGCTTACTGGAAGCCTTTATCAATCTGTTTGGCGCCAAAACTAACAGCATTATATATAGCCCTTCCCCCTAGAAAGGTATACATAGACAGAGAAAACATACTGTCAAGTACGTAACAAAAGTATGCAACCCATATGGCATCTGAAAGCTCTCAGCAACTACGTGTCAGCAAAGTTGCAGGTAAAGATAATTGTTAATAAATTGCATAATGCAACTATAAATTGACAAAATGTACCATTGCCATAACGAGCATAACTAAAATTCAATTGCATACATGACTTGTATAACTTCAACACTCAAGGGAAAATATATACATTTAAATGCGATGCCAAACATTTTATCTCGTGTCACCTGAATATATTAAAACAAAATATATAAATGTGTTAAAACTGCATGCTGCTGAAAGTCACTAAATTGTCAAAATGAAAAACAGCCTCTGACCCAGGATGTCTGCCGAGGTTCCTGGCAAATCCTCCCAGTTTACGACCTCTGACCTCTGCACGGAAGCAGTGTAAACTTCAATGTTGTTGGGAATGTCACAATCCCTCAGCAAATATCGAAAAGCATTGGTACAATAATGGTAGTTATCCCACTGGATCAGATTAAATACCATTTTTAAACTAAATGACTTTAATGTCAAACTCCAAGCGCATGCTTGAAAACCAAAGGGACTACCAATCCCATAATGCCTTATGATGATAGGAATGTTATGTGGAAGTTCACCAGCGAATATTCCGAATCACAAAGTCAGTGCGTTGAATGAATTTAACCAGGACCAGAGATTGACGTTCCAATGTCTGAATTAACCAGCAGCATGAAAATCCAGTTTAAAACAGGTACAAACTCCAGGTTGAAGGGGACTGATGCACAACAAATGAATAAGCCGACCAAACCTCACCGCATCGGCATGCGCCTCTGCAGTGCCCAGTCACCAAATGACGCCAGACTCCTGGGCAAGGCATTTCTTGCCGGGGACACAAAGACCTACGTGCTGGCAGTCGCGAAAACCGCCCCGCTGCATGATCCAAGTCTCCCCCTGCTGCCATCCTTGTTCCTTCTCCTGGCTGCCAATTTGGGGGCTCAGCCACTAGCACTTCTGTACTGCTCCAAACAACTTTTCGGTCAGAAGGGAGAGCCACAAACGACTGGTGTTCCGTGAAAAGCGTGACGACCGCCCACGCTGCATTTGAATGAGAACAACATCCAGCTCACACAGAAACATCCATGAAAACAGGCACGGACTTCAGGCTGTCAGGATACGGCATTAGTTTAATGTCATAGGTCACCCTCAACCCATGAGACAAGAGACGCGTTTCGGCTTACTGGAAGCCTTTATCAATCTGTTTGGCGCCAAAACGAACAGCATTATATATAGCCCTTCCCCCTAGAAAGGTATACATAGACAGAGAAAAAATACTGTCAAGTACGTAACAAAAGTATGCAACCCATATGGCATCTGAAAGCTCTCAGCAACTACGTGTCAGCAAAGTTGCAGGTAAAGATAATTGTTAATAAATTGCATAATGCAACTATAAATTGACAAAATGTACCATTGCCATAACGAGCATAACTAATATTCAATTGCATACATGACTTGTATAACTTCAACACTCAAGGGAAAATATATACATTTAAATGCGATGCCAAACATTTTATCTCGTGTCACCTGAATATATTAAAACAAAATATATAAATGTGTTAAAACTGCATGCTGCTGAAAGTCACATATATATATATATATATATCCCCAAATGCAATGCAGTGTGTGCAACGAAATTCGTTTGATTTATTTAAATGTTTACTTACCTGCAAACCTCCATTATCCATACATTACTAACCCCCACCCTGCCCCTCCCCCTCACCCTCCCTCCCTCACCGCCCCGGCAGGTACTCCCCTACCGACTGCGGCTGGTAGAGAGTGAGTGGTAGAGAGTAGTAGAGTGAGTAGTAGAGAGTAGTAGTGAGTAGTAGTGAGTAGTAGTAGAAAGTAGTAGAGAGTGGTTAGTAAAGAGTGAGTAGTAGAGAGAAGTAGTGAGTGAGTAGTAGAGAGTGAGTAGCAGAGAGAGTAGTAGAGAGTAGTAGAGAGTGAGTAGTAGAGAGTGAATAGTAGAGAGTAGTAGAGAGTGAGTAGTAGAGAGTGAGTAGTAGAGTAGTAGAAAGAGAGTAGTAGAGAGTAGCAGAGAGTGAGTAGTAGAGAGTAGTAGAGAGTGAGTAGTAGAGAGTGAGTCGTAGAGAGTAGGAGAGAACTAGAGAGTGAGTAGTAGAGAGTAAGAGAGAATAGTGTAGGAGTAGTAGAGAGTGAGTAGTAGAGCAGTAGAGAGTAGTCAGTCAGTGTCAGTCAGTCAGTGTCAGTCAGTGTCAGTGTCATTCAGTCAGTGTCAGTCAGTCAGTCAGTGTCAGTCAGCCAGCCAGTGTCAGACAGACAGTCAGTCAGTGTCAGTCAATCAGCGTCAGTCAGTGTCAATCAGTCAGTGTCAGCTAGAGCAGCTCTGCTGACCTGGTTCTCTGGCTCTAAAGCAGCTCTGCTGACCTGGTTCGCTGGCTCTAAAGCAGCTCTGCTGACCCAGTTCTATGTCTCTAAAGTAGTTCTACTGACATGCTTCTCTGGCTCTAGAGCAGCTCTGCTGACCTGCTTCTCTGGCTCTAAAGCAGCTCTGCTGACCTGGTTCTCTCCCTCTAAATCAGCTCTGCTGACCTGGTTCTCTGCCTGTAGAGAGGCTTTGCTGACCTGGTTCTCTGGCTCTAGAGCAGGTCTGCTGACCTGGTTCTCTGGATCTAAAGCAGCTCTGCTGACCTGGTTCTCTCTCTAAAGCAGCTCTGCTTACCTGGTTTCTCTGGCTCTAGAGCAGCTTTGCTGACCTGGTTCTCTCCCTCTAAAGCAGCTTTGCTGACCTGGTTCTCTGCCTCTAGAGCTGCTCTGCTGACGTAGTTCTCCGGCTCTAAAGCAGCTCTGCTGACCTGGTTCTATGGCCCTAAAGCAGCTCTGCTGACCTAGTTCTCTGGCACTAGAGCAGCTCTGCTGACCTGGTTCTCTGGCACTAGAGCAGCTCTGCTGACCTGGTTCTCTCCTTCTAAAGAGCTCTGCTAACCTGGTTCTCTGGCTCCAAAGCAGTTCTGCTGACCTGGTTCTCTGCCTCTAGAGCATCTCTGCTGACCTGGTTCTATGGCTCTAAAGCAGCTCTGCTGACCTGGTTCTCTGGCTCTAAAGCAGTTCTGCTGACCCGGTTCTCTCCCTCTAAAGCAGCTCTGCTGACCTGTTTCTCAGCCTCTAGAGCAGCTCTGCTGACATGGGTCCCTGGCTCTAGAGCAGCTCTGCTGACCTGGGTCTCTGGTTCTAGAGCAGCTCTGCTGACCTACTTCTTAGGCTCTAGAGCAGCTCTGCTGACCTGGTTCTCTGGCTCTACAACGGCTCTGCTGACCTGGTTTCTCTGGCTCAACAGCAGCTCTGCTGACCTGGTTTCTCTGGCTCAACAGCAGCTCTGCTGACCTGGTTATCTGCGTTCATGATGCACGCACCCAACTTCGCAAAAATATAATTAAAAATAATATACGTTTATTATAAGTACAAATATATTATTTTTATGAATATCTTAGATAATCTCTTGCCCTAATATGTATATTAAAGACACATACATATCAATTTGGAACATACATTTTTTTTGCAGGAGTCGCGCACCCAGCACACTCCAGCACATATATGACGTCACGCGGGACCCGCCAACGCGCAAGTGGGTAGCAGGAGTCGGGGACTGGTCGCATACCAATCACGCACATCATGTAATATTAAATGTATATGAAGTAACTGAAAAACACACACTCGTCGTACACCGTACGTGGATCCTTCACGACTTTTTCTAAAATGGCTGCTAGAATCCGCGCACCCACTCTGTTGTGTACGCTTTGAGTGCGCGACTCTGAAAAAAAATTGAGAATTCTTTTTTTTACAAAAAATATAAATATATTAATACAAAAAATGAACAAAAAAATTATCAATATTTGAGTTTGAATTTAACAAAAAATGTTTTGTTTCAATTCTCAGAAAAAGATATAATGTTATTTAATAAATACAATATGTATTAATAAACAGTTAAAAAACTGTAGAAAATCAGTACAAAAAAAATAGGTATAACTACTATCATACTTAAAAATTTGCATTTGAGACATTAAAGTTAGAAATTAGCGTTTAAAAAACCTAAGAAATTTACAGAAAAACCATAGGTTTCAGGGGTGTTATCGTTAGCTGGCCATTTCACTCGTACAAAACCATAGAAATTCCTCTGTTATAGTTAGTTCTGCTAACTATAACTCGCGCGCCCGCAATGCACTTCTGATGATGTCCCATATTGCATCATTCATGACATGGTCAGTGACATCACTGATGACATCACTGATTACATCTCAAATGACATCACTGATAACATTATACAGTGAACGTGGTTTAGTTTGAAATTTAAATATGTATTATATATATACCAATCTATATTACAGATTGAGTGGATATATAACTGTCTGGATGGAGGATTTAGTAGCTGTCTGACTCGGTTTAAGTGAGTAATTAAAAGGGTCTCACTTAATACATGGATTAGTAACTAAACTATGTGAATGTGTGCATCACTGTCTCTGTTCTTGTATAACATGCTCCACCAGTTGGTCACTAACTACATGAGTGTGTATATTAGTTATTGATTAGTTGGGTGAGTATTTGTATGGGACACTGAGTTTGTGTAGAGGAAAATGTGCACATCAAACAAGTATATTGAGTACCTTAGATATGCCCATTAAAGTCAAAACTTGTATATCTACCATCATTTTTGCGCCTGTTTACAGTGTAATCATCAGAACAACTAACACAAACAAACTACTATTAAACTGAGAGGGTTGTTCTCGCATACCGTGGTATGCACACATGGGATTGCCTACGTCTTGGGTAGGTCCACTTTTGTCATTGATTTTGACAATTCTATCTCATGTGTGTGGGAGGGAGTGTCTATATTTGGGTGGGTTCAGACTAGGCATGCCAGCGGTTCCAGTACTGGGGCGAATAACAGTGGGGACAGCGTGCAGCCCCGTCTGTACTGGTGCCCCGTTCCACAGAAAATCTGCTGACATCACTCTGTTGACCTGTACCCTAGCCCGCGGTGAAGTGTACAGTAAATCTACCTATGCCAGGAAGACTGATATAAATCTGAACCTCATTAAGGCCTGTCTCATAAATGGCCAACAGTAGCAAATCCCTTCTCAGCATTAAGGGAAAGAAACATATGTGAGTCAGTTCTGTCTTTTATCGTGTCTAGCCAGTTAGATAGCTGCAGAAGGTTGAATCGCGTCCACCTTTTCAGCATGAACCCTGGCTGGTTATAATGGATGAGAGACGTGATGACCGGTAGCAGCAGTGTAGCCAGAATAGTGGCCAATATTTTGGTTTCCACGTTCAGTAATGAAATCGGCTAGTAGGACCCACACTTCGTAGCGGGCTTCCCAGATTTGTGGATGACTATCACAGTAGCATTACAGAGCTCTAGTGGGGGTGTTCCCTCTGCTTGTGCCTATAGATACATCTTCAATAGGTATGGTCTCAGTAGTCCGGCATTTACCTTAAAGAAATATGGCGGCAGTCCATTGGGGTCTGGGGTTTTCCCTGCTCTTTGTTGACCAGTTACTAGTGTGACTTCTTCCAGGGTGCGTTATTTTTCTAGGGCTTCCTGGTCCTTTGAAGACAGGGTGGGAGAATTAATAGTGCGTAGATAATTGTGAATTTGGGAATCATCTACTATTTTCCTAGTCTTGTAGAGGTCTGCATAGTAACTCACAAAGGTATCTGCTGTACTCTGCACAGTCATATATGTGACACCCTCTTTTTGGCGGCAGTCCATTGGGGTCTGGGGTTTTCCCTGCTCTTTGTTGACCAGTTACTAGTGTGACTTCTTCCAGGGTGCGTTATTTTTCTAGGGCTTCCTGGTCCTTTGAAGACAGGGTGGGAGAATTAATAGTGCGTAGATAATTGTGAATTTGGGAATCATCTACTATTTTCCTAGTCTTGTAGAGGTCTGCATAGTAACTCGCAAAGGTATCTGCTGTACTCTGCACAGTCATATATGTGACACCCTCTTTTTGGATGGTAGTCACCCATCTCGCTTACCTCTTTTTCCTACACAACTAGGCTAAAAGCCTCCCAGCTCTATCTCCTGACTCATATAGGTGGTGTTGAGTAGCTAGGAGAAATTATCTTTGCTCCTGGTAGGCCAGAGCTTGATATTTGTTGTGGGTGACTGCGATCTGGTGTAGGATGATCTGATCAGCGCCCAGGCCCATGTCTCTCTCCAACTCTAGGAGCCTAAATGCCAGAGCTTTGATCGTCCGAACTCCTTTTTTCCTTTTATGCGCTATTATGTTTTGCACCCTATCTCATAGTACAGTTTTGTAAGCCTCCCAGAGGAACACCGCTAAGGACATCGAGCCCTCGTATTCATAGACGTATAATTCAGATCCACTCTGATTTCGTGGGCAACTTCTGCGTCTCGTAAATCCCATGCATTGAGCCACTATCCAGTCTGTGGTCTACAGGGTCATCTTCCTATTGTAAGCCACAGAGGGGAGTGGTCTGATAGGCCCCTTGCCAAGTATTCAACTTTGTCTACCATCCCTATTTCTCCTGCCTGGGCGAGAAGATAGTTGAACCTGGAAAACACCTAGTGGGCACCTGAGAACTAGGAGTACATGTGGTGTTGGCACCAGAGGTCAGTCAAACCTAATGTATGTATGAACCCAGCCAGTGGTGTGGTCCCTCGTTGTCTGAGTACTGGACTCATGCGTTCTATGCAGGGGTCTACAACATCATTAAAGTCCCCTCCCACTATATGTGTCAAGGAGTCGGATTCCAGCAATATCTCTGCCACCTTGTCAAGCGTTTGCTGTTGTAGTGATCAGGGCACATAAACACTAACTAAGGTGAGTTCCCTTCGACCCCAGGTCCCCTGCACTGCAAAAAATGTGCCATTGGGGTCTATCCAGGTTTTGTGAGTATGCAAGGGGGGCGTCTTCTCTAATAAGATTGGCGACCCCTGTGGATCCCATGAAGAATCCTGTAAGTGCAAGGATTGTGTATGTACCTCTCCCTAGGAAGGCGCCATGAGTACCACTGAGGTGTGTTTCCTGAAGAGGACTATATTGGGTTTCAATCTCTAAAATATTTAGCCACCAACCCCATCTTGATCTTGTGTCCAAGACGGATGACATTCCACATCATTATAGAGTATCCTCCCTCACCCTGTGCATGTGCTAGAGCTCCTGTAGTGTCTCATGTTTACCTAGTGCCATAAATATGGATTTACTTCTCTACCCTTGTTTTCAATGTCTCTTTTTTCCATTGAAAACAATGTAACCCCCCCTCGTGTCATCTTGTGGCTCAGCACCCCTTCCACCCATCCAACCCCACTCTCTCCCACTTCCCATGTACTTTCCCTCAACTGTCAACATGACAACTGTGTCGCCTACCAGGTGTGACTTAGGAGTCTCAAAAGGCACCTACTGCCATCTTACTGCCTTTTTGGCCTCCGATAGGACAGTGAATCTCATCCTTCCTTTTTAAGTCTCGCACATGGTGATGCAGTCGCCAGCGAGACCTATTGTTACGTCTTGCCTGCCAAGTGATACAGACCGGGGCACGCGCCGATTGGGGTCTCTGTACGCACCCGTGAACACGCGCATGTGCACATCTCCCTTCCGTCATCGCAAGCTCCACTTTCGTTTTTGCAATGCGCACGCGCGCTCCAAGCACAGCACGCTCTGTCTTGTTCTTTTTATTGCTCTCTCCCCCTCCGCTGCACTACATATTTATCTCTTGCTGTATTTTTGTTTCCTTGGTTTGCTTCCTTACTGCCGGTCAACTAGATAATGTAATGTCCTTCTGCGGTTTACTGTGTGTATGTAAAGCGCTGTGATACCTACGGGTTGAGCTAGCGCTATATAAAACTATTAAATATATAATATTAATACATTAGTCACTGGTCAGAATTTGCGTCTATGCCAAGTGGCCCTTCTACCGTCTAGTATTGCCATACAGAACCCGTTTAACAGCCATCACTGATGCCGCATAAGAAGACTCCCACCGCCAAAACATAGCCACCATCAACAGATCACTTTCCTCTACCACCTGCCCCATCATGCAAATTGCACGTCACCACAAACTGCACTCTCCCATATACATCAGACGATACGCCACCTCCAGCAACAGCTCCACCAACAAACAGCGTATCCCCTTAACTGCCCTCCAATTTCCGCCTCGTGCCTACTGTCACCTTCCCCAAAAAGCTCCCCCTTACTCTTTCGTTCACACATGTTTTCCAGACCTTACACCCTGGCTCTTTCTCCCTTCTCATTCCCTAGCTCAAAGTCATCTACATTAAGCTGCCTTACCTCTCCTACTCCTTTCTCTCTGCTCCTTTTCGTCACCTTCGCTTTATGAGGCTCTTCCTTCCCAGAAACAACAAGGAAGCTGGCGCTGCTGCTACTGCATCAGTTCTCTACGCATGCTCACATTTAGTATACTTCGCTGACTGCGGGAAACGTTTCCTGTAGATCTCCCGGAAGTACCGGCGCGTGCCCCGGAAATGTGCGTGAGCATATTCTGGAACAGGAGGGAGCCTAGGGTCCTGCGCTCCAGAGGATGAATGAGGAGGCAGCACGAGGGAGTATGAGAGGTGAGAAGGGGCAGAGGGTGCTCAAAGAGCGCAGGCTTGCAGGCAGAACGGTGGGGTGCATGCGAGAAGGCTCGAGAATAGTAAGTGCGGATGAAGGTGACGAGTGTATTGGGGAGGAGGAGCAGCATGAGACCACGATAACCGTGGATTAGAGGCGACTTCCAAAATCTATGTTATGTATCAATGAAGCGCTTGTTCTAGACAAATATACTTTGTTGAAAAAGTAGCTTATTACGTCAATGTGGCAGAATAGTTGCTAGACGAAATTGGTTGGAGCTGAATGGGAAAATACATCGACTACATTCCATACATTTTTACCTTGCACAGAATTGCAATTTTAATTATAGGGAACAGTGGTATAGCAAGGGTGATTAAGGCCTAATGCAAGCACGGAAAATTGGAAACCTATTTTCTGGTTTAATATTAAACAAGTATTTGCAATGCAACAGGTCTCGCAGTTACACAAGTTTAAGCTATTGGAATTGTAAATGACAATGCCAGTAGCTTACACTCGCGTAAATGCGAGACCTATTGCATTGCAAATGCTTGTTTCATTAGTGTGTTTTCTGTTGAGGGATTTCTCAGGCTGCGATGTTCGAGCTTAGTTCCTCCCAGCAGGTAATCTTTTGCAGGAGTAGGTGATCGCTTTCTGTTACTGCTGAGCTTTCCCGTTCTGATAGATCTGAGGTGGCACATCTTCTACCTCTGCCCTTGGAGTGCTTACACCCGGTCATTGCCTGCATCAGTCCTTCATCCATATCTGAGGTTTGGGGCGTTTCCTCCAGACCCTGATCTGTTCGTGAAGGAATGTCCAGACATGGTTTATACGCCTGGCCCAGTCGATGTTTTAATTTCTGCCTCTGTGATCTTGGCCCAGCGAGTGTCAGCGGGTCTGGGCGTGGGGTCCCCGCCAGTTAATTTCTGTGTTTCAGAGGAGGGCGTCTGCTCTTTTAACGGACTGATTTTTTTGTTACTTTTTGCTAGTAACGGTGCTGACTCTGCAAATTTGGTGCCAGCTTTCTAACCCTTGAGGCAGGGGAATAATTTCACAGACTGGTACATTTGTTTACTACTGGTGACTTTGTAGTGCAGTGTCTGGCCTCTTCCCAATGCTGCATTACTACCAGAAAGCCTCATACCATAAAAAAGAATCCTACATCTGTGTTTGTGCAGTATGGGCAGTCTGGAATAGCTAGGTGTTATACAGGGGAATAGCTAGAAAAATAAAATATCCCCACTTTGTACCCACGCTCTGATGGCACCAAGCAAGCGAGGCATGCGAGTCCGAACCTCCCTAGAAGAGCTACCTTGTCTCGTCTAGCCAAACATTTATCTATTCCACCCTTCCATTCACCTACTCGTATCTACTATTTCAGCTTTACATTGTCTCATCCATTCATTATTTACTCCATCATTCAATCTTTTACCATTCAATCCATCCATTCCATCCTTTCATCCATACAGACATACATCATCTATGCTTGCATCCATCTATACATCTATCCACCTACACACCCATCATTTGACTCATCCGTCCATCAATAAAACCTTTCATACATCAATTGATCCTTTTACCCCTTCATTTATCTGTCTATCCTTTCCAATTTCCATGTACATTACCACCCAGCCTCTCAGGTTTACATTTACTATGTCACCCATCCATCCTCTCAAAGTACCAATTACTCTGCCACCCTTTCACTCACTGATCCTCTCAGATTTTCATTTTCTCTGCCATCCATTCTCTCCATCCTATTAGATTTCCATTTACTCTGCCATCTATCCATCTGTCCATCCGACCATCCATTTATCCTTCCATTCTCAGATTCCCATTTGCTCTGCTATCCTTTAAATCCACGCACCCATCCATCCATCTGCAGATAGTTACTCTGTCATCCTTTCACCCATTCATCCATCATCTCAGACTTCAATTTACTCTGCCATTCTTCTATCCGTCAATCCATCCATCTCAGATTTCCATGTACTCTGCCATCTTTTCATTCACCCATCTACCCATCATCTCACCCATTCATCCACACATACTTTTTCCCACTCATCTACCCATCCATTCATACTTTCACCAACCCATCCGTCCTTTCACTCGCCCATCCTTTCACTCACTCATCCATCCTTTTAACCACTCACCCACACATTCATCCTTTTACCCACCCATTCTTTCATCCATCCATCCATTCATCCACTCAACCATCTATCTTTTCATCCACCCATCCTTTTACCTACTCATCTATCTATCCTTTCACTGGCACATCCTTTTTTTTCTTTTATTATTTTCCCTATTGATGAATTAGCTTTGCAGCAGCAGGTTACATAAAAACAATTACATGGCAAATCTCATTAATCATCCATAAATACACATAATCCAAAGACCTAAAAATATCAGAATCGAGTGGATAAACGACATACAGAAAATTCCCCTTGCTCCCAAAGCTAAAAAAGCTGAGCAGCGTATTTAAAGTGAGATACCCAAGACGAAAACAGCCCCAAAATCCTTTTCCCTTTGGCCCTTCCCCTCTTGCCTTTCTGTTCATACAGTGCTGCCTCAAGATTGTGGATATGCAAAAAGGGCCCCTTCCATTGTTAAGAGGAGGGAGGCAGGGGGTCAAGCCAAGCCATTCTCGTCAAGTGGGAGGCTCATATACACAGTGTCTAAGGGATGTTCTACTGCTTCCCTAGTGGCAAAAATAACCTTAGTATCTTGGCAAGCTTGTCCACATGGTGGTCAGCTTCTGGAGTATTTGTGTTTTTACAGGCTTGCCTGTTGTCATTGACTGCAGTCTTATGGCACTATGGGGCTCATTAGGATGGCGGACGGACTTTCGTCCGTCCGCCACCCCAGAGGAGGAGGGACCGTCCGCAGGTGCAGCGGCGGTCCCTCCGTGGCAATTAGGATGTGACCGCCACCCTGGCGGTCACACCCTGTATATTTAACATTGCGGCGGGTGCTGCTTGAAGCAGCACACGCCGCAATGTTAAAAAACCATGTTTTCCTTTGCGTGCACGAAGCTGCAGGCACCGCGTGGTGCCTGCCGCTTCATGCACGCAAAGACAGGGGGGTACCATAGGTACCCCCCATGTGCACCCCCCACCCCCCCCTTAACCCCTGGGGGCCCGCAACGGGCCCCCAAAGACAAGTCTGTATGCCTTTGCACGGCGGAAATACCCATCATCCCCTTTTGTATTGCTTTGTTCGCCCTAAGTGTGGCAGGGTATGCTCAGACGTGAGTCCCTTGCTCACTTGGCCACTGGATTCAAGATAGCCTGGCTGATGGGGATTATGAATCCGAAACCGGTCCCAGGATGCTTGTTTCCGGTCCATGGAAGACATGGCTTGGCAGTTCGGGCTGGACTGTTCTCATGAGGCACAGGGTCAGACTGATTTGCATATAGCCATGTCTGAAATGGGGTGGGCTAAAGAATGGTGATGGATTAAACCCAGATGAGTTGACTGGGGGTGAGTGTTTGATTTGCTCAAACGCTCCGTCCATCATCCCCTTTTGTATTGCCGTGTAAAGGCATAGCACCGCTGACATTCTAATATGGCTGGCGGTGTCTGATAGACACCGCCAGCCATGTTAGTGCTTTTCCGCCGTGGCGGAAAAGCGGCGGACGGAAAAAGATCCCCCAGCCATCCTAATCTGGCGGGGGGTCTTTTTTCAGTCCGCAGTGGTTAATCTGCATCCTCCGGGCCGGCGGTGGCTTCCGCCGGCCCGGAGGATGCGGATTAACCGCCATCCTAATGAGCCCCTTTGTGTGGGGCATGGTGATTTCTTTAGTGGAGCGTAGTTTTCCCATTTTCATTATCATTTGTCTTTTTCAAAGTGCCTTGACTCCTTCTCGAGTGTTTTTTGTTGTAGTGTGTGCACAGTTCTTCCAGGTCACATCATGGTGCTGTCAGAGTTGACACTAGACCAGGGTTCTGAGATACCCAGATATCTGTGTGCAGTCACCTATAGTCGGTCTCTGCTTTTTTGTATCTGAGTGTCCCACTTCTTGTTATTTAGCCCTGTTTCCTCTTGTTTGGCGGGGATGTTTTAAAAATGATCCCGCCAATTTGGAGCAAACACAACTTTCCCTGCCCACGCTGGTGTGGGCAGGGAAACTGCTGTGTCTCGGGCGGACTCCCCAGAACATAGCATGTGCGCTTGCCCCAGGGGATGGGCTCCCCTGGGCCTATAGAGGCTTCAAGTGGGGGCCTCCCTCCACTTAAATACAGTGGGACCTGGGGTCTCCAGGGCCAAACGCAGCCTGCCGGAGGAGCCGCACCTCCCTCGCTTTAAAAATACTGCAGGCTGTGGGAGATGAGGTCCGGGGGATGAAAACAGTCTGGCGAGGGGGGATGCGTGCCCCTCCACATAAAAAACTTTGAGGATTAGGGATGAGACAACAGCCCCCAAGCCACTTAAAACAATTGTTACGTAATTCCCACAGGCCTGGGCCCATCCCGGGGGGGTTTAGAAAAGAAGTGCTTGAGGAAATCATAACTAACTTTTGAATCTTCATCGTCAAACTCGGTGCGGATGATGGATGTTTTATTTTTTAACGCAGAGAACATGGTATTTTAGTAGCCGTTTTAAAAAATAATTTGAAATTGCAGTTAGGATAACTAATAAGTATTGCCCAAGATGTGAGCCAAATAAACATGTGCATGCCTCTACCCTACTTAGACCTTTAGCCCATTGTGAAGCTGAAGTAAAAGCTCAAAGTGAGCTTCATAGGGGAAAAGTTAGCACTGGTCCCGTTTTTTATATTTCAACGGTCCCTTTGCTAATAAAGAAGAGGGGATCATTACAGGTCTAAAAGATTAGGATTTGCTAACAAAGTACACATTAAATTCCTGGATAAGGGCATCGCAAGAAGATCATGGGCTAATGAGAACCAATAGACCAGGGAGGAAGTGGCAGCAGTGGGTCAAAGGAGGAAGGATAGAACATAGAGAGTTCACCCTCATATGAGAAAAGAGGTAGAAGTAAAGTCTATAGTGGAGCAATCAATGATAAAAGTATCAAATTAAAGAGTACACAGAAACAAAAGAAGCAGGAAATCTTCTGAAAGGCTAGTAAAAAAGAACCCAGGACTTGGCCTTTCCCCATAACATGAAGAAGGAAGGAAGGCAGAAGGATTATCCCACTCCATCGGGGATGGTAAGATATTGAGTGCTTTGACAAAGGATCGCTACAGGATTTTATGTTTTGATGAGTTAAGAAAAGGGTAATCACTTTTTAAATTACGAACCCCATACAGATCTACACATTTAGCTGTTTTACATAGCTGTCCCTTTTTGGGTTCTTTATCTTCAGATGATTTAAAACAAATAGAGGTCATAAATAAAAAGGAAGGCAATGAGGTAACTAAAGTGAACTTTTATTCATCTTTGGTGTACAAAGTAATTGTGAATGCTGAAAAAGAGAGCTGGGCCTTAGGCTAGTGCAGCCAGGGCAATTAGAGACACGAGTAACAAATTAATTTATCAATAATCACCCTGGATTGAGTCATGTACAAGTCAATCTCACCCCAGCTGAATGGACCATGAGGACTGGGAATCATGCAATGGGATTCAACTGTGGCAAACCTAAGAATTTCCATTCCACAAAACAGGGCTGCTACACAAAACAACAATTAAGGTTTTAGTCTTCTTATTAAGTTGCAGGATGAAGGTTGGTCTAATCTTAGTGATATAGAGTAGGATGAGTATACTCGAGACAACCATGAAGTCTTCTCTTGGAATGTACATGGCTTAAGAAGATTATCACATTTTACAGTACAGTTAAGGGTGGCTGGATGACTCTGGTCTTAAATGAAATTCCAAATGGTATGAAACAGTTAAGAACAGAGTGTGATTGGATTAAGCATGTGTTATAAAAACTCCCAATACTTCTGAAATTATTGAAAGAATTGTGGCGTTGAATATTATGTGGAACCGTAAGGAAAGTTATTTGATATAGATTAAGTACAACAGTTTAATACAGACCTAGGAAATCTATGGGCATTGTATGGACATTTAATAATGAGTGACTTCAAAATGCACTTGTTTTTAATACTAGGAGATATGCTAACTAACTGAGATACCCCATTAGCTGTTTTTTGTTGTTGAATGAATTAACACAAAATAGCAGCAGAATTGCAAAAAACCTGAGTTGAAAGGCAATTTCTTTGTCTTAATGGTTGAATGGTCTTGGATAGGCCCACAAAACAAACCTTCCAACATGGTAATTTGAAAGCGCCAATTGATTGCATTTTTACTTCATTCTGGAATCTTGAGAAATGTAAAAACTTGCAGGTGTTAGACTGGTAGTGGTCATTGGCTCTGATTTGTGGTGTCACGTGTGAGCATGGTGGCAAGAAACCAAACCCTACCTCTGGAAATTAGTTTCAGGGAGGAGGACTACATGTATTGATGAAAACAGCTGACCCTGCTCGCCCAATTCCAAATCTTTACAGACCTGAACTGAAGAAGGAGGGTGGAAAGAACCATGTATATCTTGTTAATATTTCTTAAGAATGACCACACCAGCAATACTTTAGGTGGAGGAAATAGGGTTAATTCAGCAGGGTGATACAACTCCCAGTTTCAGGCCTTGAAAAGGCAATTGAGGAAGTTACGGCTAAGTAAAAACGAAGCAAAGAATTTAGAGTTCATCTCTAATTTTCACACAACTAAGGCAGAATGTTCTGCCTTTATCAGAAAGAGTACTAGTCTCCAGTACAAGGTGAACGAGGAAGAAATGTTATCAGTACTGGTTTCAAAAGACTTGAAAAAGTTTTGGCTACTTGTGCCGAAGGGGTCACACAACAATGACAGAGTTGAATCGTTGCTGGTCCCTTAAAATGGATTAGCTAATTTCTGTAGTATAAGGAATTGACTTGGGGAACCCAGATAGGAAAGTAGCTCCGCCTGACAAAGAATCGCTGTCTTGTTTACCTGTAAAGTCCATAAAGAATATAGAGTCAGATGTACAAAAAGTAGGACTTGTGATTTCTTATTTGCAATTCTTACCGAATCGCAATTAGGATATTGCAATTCCTAATGTAAGAAAACTATTAAACAGTTGTTCCTAGTGAGATGTAAATCGACCTGCCTCATGAGTATTAACAAAGCAGGCCGCAATTTGGGAATCATTAGGAATGATGGCCATCACAAGGATGGTAGCCTGCTGGGGTCAGCAGACCACCTGTCTGTGATTGATTTTCAATAAAGCAATTCTATATTTTTTATGCAGCCCATTTTCCTTCAAGGAAAATGGGATCCGTTTAAAAAGAAAATGAATCTCAGTAAAATATACATTTTTCACGGCCAGGTCCTGTGTCCAACACCCGCAGGTAGCCAACGACCAGCCAGGGTGCAGAACCCCCACCCCAAGCCTTTAGAGCCTATGAACCCTACCCCCGGGCCAGTACATTTAATTTAGGGGAAGGGGCGTGCTATCTCCTTTCCTGAGCTTTTACAGGCCTTTTTATTAAGAAAGGCCCCTTCCCCAAGCCACTACTGTCCCCAGGGACAACATTCCCAGGCCCCCTCCACGAGGCGCTCTAGGCCTTGGGAACCCCATCCCTGGCGCCTAATTATTTCTAAAGGGGAGGGGCGTGGGGTAACCCTCACCAAGCCACTATTGGCCACAGGAACCCTTTCCTCCGGGCCATTAAAAAAAAAGTTTATCTTAGGGGAGGGCAGAGTACAGCCCCCTTGCACAGCCCAAATGAGCCCCAGAGACCCCATTCTGGGACCTAGATTTATTACAGGGGAAGCGAGGCATGTGGCCCCCTCTGCAAGCCATTAGAGTTCTTTGGGTCTCCGTTCCTGGGGCCAAAAACATTTATGTTAGGGAAGGAGAGTACCCAGCCCCCCTCCTTGAGCCCAAATAGCCCTCGGGACCCTATCCTTGGGGCTAAACACTAATTATAGGAGAAGAGGAGTGTGGCCCACCTCCAGCTCCTTAAGTGGTCCCAGTAACCCCATCCCCCAAGGCCTAATCCATTATGAGTGGGTGCCCGGGTGGCCATCCGGGGCACCCACAAAACATAATGTTGGGAGCTATTGAGGGGGAACCCCGAGGCTTCCAGGGCCCCCCATGGCCCTAACCAGCTCCCTCAAGGGAGCCAGCATTGCTACCGCCTAGCAGGAGCAGCTATTTGTGTTTGCTTCCTTGCTGGAAACTATCATAGTTTCCCTGCCCGCATAAGTGAGGGCAGGTAAGTAGCAGTGAGCTCCCACCCGGCGGGAGCATTTTAAAAGCTCCCACCAAGTGGGTGAACGTTTCTTTCTGTGCCCATGCTCCTCTGGACTGGGAAAACCACTGTGACATTATAAATTACTAACTTCATTAAAAAGTACATTAAACATTTTATATTACAAACTATAGTACAAAAATGTATAACAAATATTCTAACAATACTAATTATCATATATTAAATGAAACACAAACCTTATTTTTTACAACTATTTTTAAGCAAACTAGGTGGCCACTAGGTGGCGCACAAGCATGAAGGCCGCGCTGCTGTAAGGCTCATGCAGCTTGGGACATTTAACTGACCTTTTATCCTGCCCAGTGGTATACTTTTGAGAAATCTGCGGTGGCGCCGGAGTCAATACGAGCCTTCCTGTCCCCTGGTGTTGGTCGTTCCGGGGGAGTATGCAGGCTGCCGCCAGGAACGTGATCACTAATAAAGGCCCCAGCTGGTGAGCTATGCTGCTGGACCTGGCTGCGGCTGAGAGCGCTACACAACTACCGCAGCACCCACACTGTGTCGAGGCCGCACTCAGGTCTGCCACAACAGCAGCGGCGGATACCGAGGCTCCCTAGTGTTGGAGAGCTGGGCACATATCGCCAGATCCAGGTACCGCTTACAACCATTCAAGAAAAGTTGTGGCTCAATATGGCCGAGACTCTCAGGCTGGTTTTGCCTCATTGCCGCTACAGGAGGTCACGGCGCAGCCGGATGAACGGCGTGCTGAGGAGATCCCACAGTCTGGCCCGTCATCGCCGGTAAAGCCCAGTTGAATACATCTGGTGGGCCGGGGAGGTGTGGGGGCTCCTTTGCGAAGCAGTAGTATATGATGTTGGGGAAACTGGAGCGGTGCTCCCAACGCCACGGCGGCACTTGAGTATTGCCTCAACCCCAGAGGGGCCCGGCTACAGTGGGTGGAGGAGACGAGAGTAGCCCCACGTCTACAAGGCTCTGCACACGCAAATGCGGGGACCGTGGCCTCTGATGCAATGCCTATTGGAGGCACATACTACCCTTGACTGGTGCAGCATTTCTTCAAAACGCCAGCCTGGCCATTAAAAAGCCACGATAGAAAAGGGGTAATAGACTGCGTACAGTTGGGGTAGGGCAAACCGCCAAAGAAAAGCAGCTAGACAGTGATATACCTACGGCCTGCGATACACAGAGGGTTCAGGCGCTGAGCACTTTGGACGGGGAGTGTCCCCTTCGCAGCCATATGAAGTGTTTGAGGTGTAAACATCCTTTGTCCTCTACAAACTGCAAGGATCTCTCATCGTGCCAGAAATAGATGTTTCATCGAGCAAGCAAGTTCCCATTGTCTCCAACATGGGGAAGACTGATACAAAGCAGAAATGACTGCCTTTTGAGACTAAGAAAACCACTCGCTCCCAGCCAGTCGAGCCTGAACATGCGGGAGGGGAGACGCAGGAACCAACACAAGGGCAAGTGGATGATGCAAAAGAACTGCTACTGCCTATGCAGCAGAGCCTCGCCTCTATTGAAAATAAAATAGACTCTATGAATACACAAATGGATGCCATCGCCTATAAACTAGACAAGCAACACGAGCAAATAAAAGAAGTAGAGCGCCGGATTTCTGACACTGAAGACAATACGTCCAACATGCAAAAACAGATGGCGCAGATGGATAAACTGCTTGAGGTCATCGCTGCCCGAAACGAGGACCTAGAGGTGTGCAGTAGGTGCAATAATATACGCGTATTTGGTGTGCCAGAGAGCATCAACACAGGATGGATGGAGGAGTTTGTTGAACGTCTTCTCTGTGGAGCGATTGGAGCTGATTCCTTCTCTGCCCAACTGATAGTAGAGAGGGAGCATCGCTCACTGGGTCCCACATTACCCCCGGGGAGCCCACCTTGTCCGATCATTGTGAGACTGCTCAATTACCGCAATCTGGATGCAGCCCTTCAAGTTGCCTGGGAGAAGAGACACCTCACGTTTGAGAGAAACAAATTCACAATCTAACCTGACTTCACAGCAGCCGTCCTGGAAGAGCAACGCAAATTTATTTTGGCTAAGCAAAAACTGCGCCAAACGCAGGTAGATTATGCATTGATGTACCCAGCACACCTGCGAGTCATGCATCAAGGCAAACAGTATTTCTTCACCAATACACAGCAAGTAGACAACTTCTTAAAGCGAATCAAACGTTCCAGCACGTCCCGTGCCACACAGGAGCATTCATCGATAGTGTCGTCCCAAGCACTGGAATAGTTAAGAACGCAGGCTGGACAGACATGAATCCCCGCAGAGTAGCACCTCTTCCCTTCTTCCTCCCCATCGGGGGCTGGGTTATGTTCCTTCTTGAACTGAACCGTGACATGAAAGAGTTGAGGAGAGGGCGCTATGAAGGGACTTTGCAGCGGCGCTACGCACAGTTAAGTGTTGAACTGGGACTGCTTAACAGATTGTACTAAGCACCCCTTCTCCCCCCCACCCAGGCTTCCCCCCTTTTTACACAAGCCATAACCTGAAAGGAAGGGAGGAGTGAGGCCTAGTCCACCCCCAAGGGCAATCCCCCTTATTGCGGGTTATAATGCACTGTACTTTTGGTATTAAGGGCATGTTGGGTGGGGGTGGCACTGACAATTCTGGCATGATTAGAGTGCTGCTCTGGGAGGGGGTGGGGCAGGAAATGTTACTAAGCACTGTACAGGACTAGTAGATGTAGATCTTGGGAACTCTTTAACGCTTTGTTAAGACTGCTTCCATGGCTCAAACTAAAAGTAAACAGAAATTGCAAATATTAACATGGAATGTTAGAGGGTTAAGAGACCTGCTCAAATGTAGACAGGTTTTGGCATACCTGGATCATCACCAAATCCAAATTGCGATGCTTCAGGAAACTAATCTTGTCGCAGGGATTCCGTTCTCATACAGAACTGTGCATAGAGACTTGGAACCTCAGTGAATTAGGGTGTGCCAAAACTCACCTTAGTACCCAAAATCCCCTACCAGACTAGCTGCAGTGTCTCATTGGTTATTACAAACTCCCAATGTTTAGACAAACCAGAACATGGACTTAGTACACCTCAGGTAACGTGGAACACATGAACACTCTTTCGTTATACAATCATTTCAATCCAGAACAAGGAGTAAATGAGGACGCGTACACATTTGACATGTTTTTTTTCTAATGCAGTGTTCTCAAACGCAGTATCTTAGCTAATACAAGCAAACATATTATAAGAAACAAAGTAATCAGCATAGTTACTACTCCATAGAATACAAAAGGTGAAAGCATGTTAAAATGCTAAAGTGAAGAAGGGTAAACAACACCTAATTCTCACCCTCCCTAGCTAGTATATTATATTATATCTAAGAAGGTCTCTTTGGATTTTAGCAGGGCGGGCCCATACCTCAGATCCTAGTGGTAAGGGAACATCAAGTGTGTGTGTATGCTCTGTGCAAAGCAATATAAAACGCGCCTAAAGCCAGAATTTGGCCGCAGCTGCATGTATGTTATGTCTAGGAACGTGCGAAGATCAGACGTCACAGCAACCACTGTGTTGAGATATCCTTGAAGGCTTCAGCACTCACTGTACAGACACAGCTCACCAAGCAAGGCTGATATCAGAGTAACAACATATTATTCTCGTGTGAATCAAAACACTCTACCAGGCTCAAAGCTAAAGTAACAGTTATGTGTCGTGTGCAGAAGCAGGAGAAAGGTAAAATGGCGTTTAAACTCCTAACAAGCTCATGCTAACTTAACACAGCATATAGGTAAAGCATATCTATATGACAATCTGGACCCCGGCTGTACTCCCTCATTTGCTCGTAAATGGGCAGAGAATAGAGCATTCTCCTCATATCCCTCCTGTTCCAGAGGGACAGAGATATTGATAAAGAAAAGTACTCCATATACCCCATGTGGCATGACACAAGATCAATCAGGGTGTTAATGCTATATGTGGGGCAGACTGGGCTCTACTTCTACCACGTTGGTGTGCTGTTACGGACCAGATGTGGATGACCCCGCATTTCTGGGCAAAATCCTGGAGATAGGATCTACTCATATAGTATGGGTTGGAGACTAGCACCATTACACAAAATCATATAAGCTATTACAAAGTATAGCACCAGCTAATGGACTGTCAAACACGTGGTGACATGCACACCCGGAGAGGAAAGGAGGCACATATTACATGGCATTGCATGCGACATGGGCTAGGTTGGATTATTACTTAGTAACAAGAGGTATAGGCCCCTGGATAGACACGGTGGAACACCTAGCAAGAACATATTCCGACGACTCGCCGGTCCGACTGTCATTAGCCCCTCCGGTGTCGGCGCATCCCACAGGAGCTGGAGACTTATGCCTCTCACCTTGGTGGACACAGATTTTCGCATTGAACTGGGGCAAACGATCACAGATTTCTTCCATTGAAATTTAGGGTCAGTGGAGTGTGTTGCGACAGTGTGGGAGACCTTGAAGGTCACAATTTGTGTTTCTTGCATAGCCAAGAGTTCAGGGGTACTCCGGAACATTCGACCCACCCTGCAGAAATTGGAAGGTGACCTAAAGAGATTATAAAGTGAGATGGGTCGTGTTAAAGATAACACACCATCCTATCCATCAGAATCCTCAATCTTGCCCACACTTCACAGGATAGTACAATCCAAGACACTTGACCACGTTGTCTCTGCCCTATATCACGCGGTAAATACTCAACAGGCTACAGGCCAATACTCCGCCAGAACACACTGGGCCAAAGAACTGGGCGGCGAAATAACTGATAGCCAATGGACATATTGTTGCTCACAAACAGGACATGTGTTGGCCAGCAACCCCCTTTGTATTATCAATTTCAAATTTTTGCACCGTATTTATTATACACCCACCAAGATGTATAAATATAAGCTAAGGGCTAACGATCGTTGTGGTAGGTGTGGGGAGGAAGACACAGACTTCTTCCATTTAGCTTGGAGCTGGCGGCAGGACTTTGATGCAATGGAACAGATGACATCACTGAAATTGTAGGCGTCTCCGTTGCTGGCCCTATTGGGGTACACTGAACACATAGCTAAAAGCTGTCGCAGGTATGTCTCACTTGGGCTTTTGATGTCCAAGCACAGAATTGCGTGCAGATGGGGACAGTGCAGAGCCCCTAACTTCAAGGAATGGATCAGAGATTTAATATTTTGCCAAGAACAAATGCTTGCATATGAGGATTTGTTCCCGATATCCTTGCGTGCCAAAGATATATGGGAGCCTCTTAAAAATATTTATTGTCCCACCCAGTGGAACTGGTTTTTAAAAACCAGGACGTGATAATGAGAAAAATGATGGATGGAACCTCAAGCCAGACTTAAAGGACACGTATGTTAGGGGCTGGATGGCCCTCCATTCCGTAGCTGGATGCAAACACTGGAGGTAGGACTGATCCAAAGACAAAAAGTGCTCTTGTTTTCCCGATAATATTACGAAAGAACATTGGTTGATATTTGTTTGTAACAATGCCAAAGAGTAAATTTGTAAGTCATATGCAATTTCCAATATAATGCAATTTTGTGTACATCAGAAACAATAAGAGGGTACAGGACTGTTGACAGTCCCCAGGATTAGGAAGGCTAGAATGGGTGGACGTTCCTTCGCGCTCCAAGCAGCTCAAAATTGGAACAAACTCCCTCCTGTGTTGAGGCTGGAGAGCAATGAATTGCGGTTTAGGGCTCTGCTCAAAACACATCTATATACTGCATAGAGTCTGGGTTTTCTATGCTGCTTCATTGGTAGCTTAGCGCGGGGACACGCCGTGATGGCGTTACTGAGCGCTCTATAAGCTCTTTATTATTATTATTAAGATCTATAAATGTTGAATGCAGTCCATGGGGGTTGCATACATGCAACTGTTGTTTATACGTCTATGCCTATGTACCATCTGTCTCTAATATAAAGTAAAAGTAAAGTCCACATTTGTAAAGGGCACAATCACCCGTAAGGGTCTCTAGGCGCTGGGGGCCGTCGGGAAGATTAAGCGAGCTATTGCCCAGAGTCACATGGTGCTGGGCTAACCTGCCGCCGGAGCCGGGGATCGAACCGTGGTCCCCAGATTCCAGCGTCAGTCGCCCTGGCCACGGCGCCACACCTCTCCCCATCCTGATTATTGTTTATTGAAAATCAATTAAAAAAATAAAACATATTTTAAAAAACTATATTTAAGCAAACAAATAAAGCAATATTATTTAAAACAATATCATATACAAAAAATGCAATATTCTTGACAACAGTATCATGTGACACAATATTTCTGTATTGACAATATGTTTAACACAATGTTTATGTATCACAATATAAAAAACTCCATATTTTGTCCAAACACCCCTGCCGGTATAGTAGCATCTCACTTGATTGTTATGTTTTTGCAAATTAAGTTCCAGTCTAGAACTATTGATGCCTACATTTGTATATGCATCAGTTATTGTTAGTATGCGTGTGAATACCTGACTCCTAGCCCTAGCTGTCCTACTATGTAATTGGCAAAGCCCATTCCATGATTACATTTTTTAGTAACTATCGATGGGTGCAGTGAGATATTTGATCTCTGCATCTCATGTAGGTGACGCAACATTTTCTATAAACTCCAGCCAATGCTTACGAACATAAATTCAATAGAGGGCATATCTTCCCTTCTAATACTAGAAATGCTCATTTGGCCTGCTCTAGGCCTGTTTCTAGTATAGTATCTGCTTCGGACTAGGGAGTGCCTTCAATCTATGCCGAAGAGGTGTATTGTAGTTTTCTTCTCTGTTGTTTCTTGGGGCAAAAACCTCCAACCTCAGAATTTCTGTAAAGTCTCTTAAATCTCTACTGTACAGTACAATTAATTACACAGACTTTACTTCGCCTCTTCCTAAGAAATACAAAGTTCTAAGGAAAGGAGAACTACATTTAAAAATCTTCTGTTAACTATCTAAAAACTGTTGGAATCTAATCAGGTGGTAATATTGTGCCATACATTATTAGAATAGCCGATGACTGTAGCGGACCAATAACTTGATCAAGTGATCTGAATGGCTCATAGGTGTGAATATTCAACAGGTCACTACGCAACCAACGGCCACAGTAGCTTTTCTCAGCACTCTTCAGCTGGCAATCATGGCTGGCTAAGCTGCTGTTTGGTGAATTCTGCTAATACAGCATCTCGTTGCTGTGGGAACCAGACACAACCATAAATTGTGTATCACTGATATAGAAGGTCACATGATATTTACTGTAAGGAATACAGCATCATGTCATGCTATATTAGCTTTCAGTCATGGAGAGTGACTTACCAGCGAATACAAGGAAGTACTCTTCAGTGCAAGAAAAATGGAAAAAAATAACCATTTCTTAAAAATGCAAAGAAAAATATCCCACCCAAATGAAGAAACTAACTTTTGAACATTTTACAATGGATTCAATAGTAGAAACTGTGTTTCACGTTTGAAACAGGAATGGGGCAAATGTAATCAACACCAGTAAGCACACAAGAAATGAGAATGAAAAAATGCATTACAAACATTTCTTATTTTGTAAGCAGTAAGAATTGTGCAAAATCTATATAGTCCATGCGCGCCCAGTGAATACATTTTGTTTATTCACTGAGTACAAATGGAAATGGCTTACATTTGACTACTTAAAATCCGTGGATAGAAAGGGTGTGAAATAATATCCAGCTTCAACAGTCAAAAAACCCAAAGTAAGGAAATTAGGGCTAGATGTGACTCGTAAAGTTGGTTTACCAACCCCTACCAAATCACAACAAGGAAGGTGCGTGAAAGGGGCATTTGCAATGAATATGATCTGGTATGCTATTTATCATGGTTTGACAGCGATTGCAGTCACAGACCATTGGCCAGTTATCTAGACGTAAAAGAAGGTGGTCTCTGTTTTCAAACATGTCCTCTTGGGGCTCTTTCTTGTTTGTGAATCATGTCATCAACCCCAAGACTACTGCGTGCCCCCCACAATGTGTTCCTAAATGGCAAGCAGCACCTGTTCCATTAAAGAACACATGTAGCTTTAAAAAAAACTGAACAACGTTACCAGTTTACCAATGTAAACACTGTGATGGTGGTCTGCTGTCCCTTGCAGGCCATTGACCCTGTATTTGTAGCCATTCAAAGGGGGCCGCAAATAGCAGCTTGCCTAATGATATTCATTAGGCCGGTCCTTCTACGATGATGTGCGACCAGATATTTTACGATGCCACCTATTAGTACACAGGTTGCTTCTTAAAATTAAAGACCGGTCGCAAAATGTTGGTTCGCAATTTGCAATCACTCTTTGTAAGTATTCCTTTTTTATTACTTCTGCTCCTGGTTATATATTATGGTTCTATTAGAATGTCAACCCCTTCAATGTCCAAGCATGGGTGTAGTCCCCCTGACAAGCCCTTATTTTATGAAAAAATAAATGCTGGTGCTTATACTTGTTCTACAGAGGCCACCGCCAACTTCCAGCACTGAATGCAATTGGCATTGACGCTATAGGTAGAAACCATAAAAACACCAAAAATGTATATTTATATATAATGTTGTGGTGTAACAACGTATGTCACCAAAATAAGATTCAAAACCTGCTAAAAATACCCTCTAACAAAAATCTAGGGAGCGCATATGCTGCAACAAATGGAAGTTCACACGACTTCTCTAAGGCAGAAACATGCCAGATCACACATGCCCTGGCTCTGATAGTACTCTGCTGACTGTTCTTCAAACAACAGGTTGTATTCCAGGTCTCCTAGTATGTACATAAGATCCAGCATAATCAGAGATTCTGCTACATATCCACGTTGAAAGATGGTCACATCATCAAGTCAGTCACATTAAGATTGACTTTCCTTTCATCCAGGAAGACTAAAATGTTCATGTCTATAGCTTAACCCCATCCCTACCTCTTCACTATGAAGCAATTCAATTCACCAGTTGTGACAAGTCTTCAGCCTGCACGCCTGGTGATCTGGCTCATAAGCTTGACAAGCACCCTTTTGACCTACTCAACGTGTGGAAAATTGCCCACTCCTGCTCGTCTGACACTCCTCACTGTAAGTATTCCGAAGTTACATGCTTTGAAGGGGAAATAGCAATTCCTACGGGGTCTGGAACATGCATGCCACTACAGCAAAATGTTACCACGCATGCATTTAACGCACACTTTTTTTACCACAAACTGTCTTTACAACCCATGCCGTTACCTCACAAAATGTAAGTATAAAGGTAAATGTATTGTATGTATATGCATGTCTACATATATAGAAGAAGAGGTCAAATATCTCAAAACGCGTCGGTTCTGATATTTGAATACCGGAATGTTCTTGCTGGTCGCCATGATTCAATAAACATTGGTTTTTAGCAGCATTAAGTGCGTCCAGGTATGCTTGGATATTTGTGGAAACATTGATTGCACGGCAGCCCTGCCCTGCTGGAATGCACCAACTGAAAATGAAGAGGCTGCGGTGGAAACTATTCATCACTGATGCCACAATGCTGTTAAGGCACAACAGGCCAGCGTACTGCCCGGAGCCCTACCTAGGGTATTCAGATAATGCAGCCAAGGAAGTTGATGGCACCCACTGAGAGTATGTATTTCAATTCAAGTACCAGCATGCACCGTACACTGAGCAACACCCACTAAGGGCAGGGACATAACTTAAATAGTGTGCTGTTCCCTCCTAAAGACTTTGAAGCAGCAGCCCATGAAGAAGAGGTCAAATACCTCGAGATGAGTCGGCACTGAGATTTAAATACCGGAATGTTCGTGCTGGTATGATTCAATAAACCTTGGTTTTCAGCAGCATTGAGTGCATCCAGGTATGCTTGGGCATTTGTGAAAACATTAATTATGCGGCAGCCCTGCCACGCTGGAATGAAAATGAAGAGGCTGCGGTGGAAACTATTCATCACCGATGCGGCAAGGCTGTTAACGCGCAACAGACCAGCGTACTGCCTGGAGCCCTACATAGGGTATTCAGATAATGCTGCCAAAGAAGTTGATGGAACTAACTGAGGATATGTACTTCAAGTACCAGCATGCACCGTGCACTGAGCAACACCCACTAAGGGCGGGGGCATTACTTAAATAGGGTGCTGGTCTCTCCTAAAGACTTTGAAGCAGCCACCCATGAAGAACACTTCAAATACCTCATGGCCAGTGTTTATTTTTTTATATCTTTGGAGGGGGGCTGCATGGACCCCCTCCTCAGGCTGGCCTTTGCGTCTTTTTTATTTTAAATTACATTATTTTAATTAAGGGGGAGGAGGGCCGCATTGCCCCCCTCCTGGGCCACTTCTGGCCCCGGGGATCCCACCCCCGGGGCCTGGCCACTTCATTGGGTACCATGGGGGGAGCCCCAATACCCCCACGGTCCCAGCCGGCTCCCCATCTCTTGTGGGAGCCAGCATTGCTTTTCCACACGGGAAACTGCTGACATGCAGCTGCCCATGTGGAAAAGCAATGCGGTGTGAATTTTGGGAGAGAGCAGGTTTACTGCTCTCGGAGAGGGCAACCACGGACACTGCAGGGGGTAGCGGTCCCCAGGGCCATGAAGGGCTCCAGGAAGGGGGCCCCCTCTCAATGTTTGCAAAGCTCCGTTACGGACCCCCACATTTAAATATTAGTGCCCTAGGGAGGTGGCGGTCCCCGGAGCATGTGGGGGGCTCGAGCCATATATATATATATATATATATGTATATATATATATATTCACTGAAAAAACCATAGGTTATAGACCATATATAGTTAGGAATTAGCATTTACAAAACCTTGAAAATTCACTGAAAAAACCATAGGTTATAGACCATATATAGTTAGGAATTAGCATTTAAAAAACCTTATTTTACTCACACAAAACCATTGAAATTCCATATATAGTTAGTTGCACTAACTATATATCGTGCACCCGCAATCCACTTCTGATCATGTCACATATTACATCATTCATGACATGGTCAGTGACATCACTGATGACATCACTGATGACGTCATCCAGTGACTGTGTGTTTCTGTAAAGTTTAAATATGTTTTACATATTGAAGAATGAGTAGATGTATAAGTGTCTGGACGAAGGATTTAGTAGGTGCATGACTGAATGTATGAGTGAGTGATTAAATGTGTCTCACTGAGTGCATGGGTTAGTGACTAAACTGTCTTAATTTGTGCATCATTATGTCTGTTGTTCTGTAAACTGCTGCATGTGTTGATCAGTAGCTATATGATTAACTATATGGGTTATTGATTGATTGTCCAAGTATTTGTATGGGAGACTGAGTGTGTGTGTGGCTGGCTGGGAGGTGTGTGACTCTGTGCAGATCAATGTGTACTTGTATCAATGATTGTATAAGAAAGTAAGTATGTGTTAGTATATGTTTGAAAATGTAAGGTGCTCTATGTTTAACTGTATAGACAAGAAAATGGAAGTGTGATTGATTCTTTACAGGACTGACTAGGTGTGTGAGTAACTCCATGGATGAGTGGCAGAGTGTGAGTGTCTGTATAGGTGTATGAGTGCACATGATAGTGTTGTAAAGATGAGTGATTGTATGTATGAATGATTGTATGAGTGAATGTGTGTGTAGACGTAGGAATCAGTGAGTACGTATGTAGTAACTAGTATTGGTGTGTCAATGGTTTCAAAAATTATACTCTGTATTTAACACTGGGTGAAACAGAGGTTATATTAAAATGTGAGGAGATGCATTGTATTGTCACATGAATGATATCATCAGTGATGTGGTCATTGATGTCAAATGAGATGTCATCAGTGATGTCATCAGTGATGTCATTTGAGATGTCATCAGTGATGTCATCAGTGATGTCACTGACCATGTCATGAATGATGTAATATGTGACATGATCAGCAGTGGATTGCGGGTGCACGATATATAGTTAGTGCAACTAACTATATATGGAATTTCAATGGTTTTGTGTGAGTAAAATAAGGTTTTTTAAATGCTAATTCCTAACTATATATGGTCTATAACCTATGGTTTTTTCAGTGAATTTTCAAGGTTTTGTAAATGCTAATTCCTAACTATGGGGCCGATTAGGATGGCGGTTTTTCCGCATCCTCCGGGCCGGCGGAAGTGTCCGCCGGCCTGGAGGATGCGGAAAAACCGCTGCGGAGCCTCCAAAGACCCACCGCCAAATTAGGATGGCTGGTGGGTCTGGAATTCCGTCCGCCGCTTTTCCGCCGCGGTCGGCTTCCGACCGTGGCGGAAAAGCTATAACATGGCAGGCGGTGTCTATGAGACACCGTCCGCCATATTAGGATGTTCGTAAATACATGCTTTTCCACGGCGGCTTTTCCGCCATGGAAAAGCATACGGACATTCACTTTGGGGGCCCGTTGCGGGCCCCCTGGGTGAATGGGGGGTGGGGGGTGCACATGGGGGGTACCTATGGTACCCCCCTGCATTTGCGTGCACAAAGCAGCAGGCACCGTGCGGTGCCGGCCGCTTTGTGCATGTAAATGTAAAACATGCTTTTTTAACATTGCGGCGGGTGCAGCTTGAAGCTGCACCCGCCGCAATGTTAAATATAGAGGATGTGACCGCCACCCTGGCGGTCACATCCTAATCAGCACGGAGGGAACGCCGCAGCCCCTGCGGACGTTCCCTCCTCCTCAAGGGTGGCGGACGGACGCAAGTCCGTCCGCCATCCTAATCGGCCCCTTAATATGGTCTATAACCTATGGTTTTTTCAGTGAATTTCAATGGTTTTTTAATAGCAAATATCATAAGCTGTCGAATGTCAAGTACGTGGTAAGTGAAAACATTTTCGTGTTTATGCACACTGATCTGCTTTGAATGGTGCCCCCCCCCCCCCTCATTTCTATTAGGAGTACTCTCTCTTTGCAGATAGTGAAAGGTAGTTAACGCAGGCCTTTGCCCCCGTTGTAATCCGTCGTGCCTGCTTCTCTCTCCATTTGATTGATTGTTATCCAAGTATTTACTGTTTTAGAATTAGTTCTCTTTGGTTCATTCTCTATTTACAAACAAACACAGAGTCGCAATACTCTGTTTAGTCTTTGCAGATAACGAAAAATCGTGTAAAAAAAAAGAAAAGGAATCGAGCAAAATCAGTAGGCCACTAATGGGATCTCTTTTTGACCTCGCTAAAATAGAAACATTAGGAACAACCCCTCATGACAAATACAAAACTAGTGAGATGAACTGAACTCCACACAATGATGGCTGCAAAACAGCTCGGCTCCGCCACCCACCCCGCCCAAAATAACGATAAAGAGCGGCTGCCATGATTGGTTGCGGAATGGCCACAACGGAGCTACGAAATGGTGCTGCTCTCATGCTAACCCCAGCTTCGGTCTGAAACATCCAGAAACACTGTAGACTACCAATTCGATCAGTTCCGGTAGCGCCCCAATGTAACCCGGTAGAGAAGAACTAGCCCTCCCCTCTTTGACTGATGGTTCTTGTTGCCTGTCCCTTCTGTTGTCATTTAACAGAACTATTTAGCCTGCTGAAAGGGGTTGTGTTTCGACCGCTGGTTGGTGGAGACATTTTGACTATATTCTGGACCTGCGTTGTCGCGTAATGCGTCATATGACGCGCCGCGTTAGCGCATCCGGAAGTCATCCGGGGCGCGCAGCGCGTAACGTAAGCATAACAAGTCATGTGACTTGTTAATAAAACTTTTCATTGGTTCATTTTACTTTTCTTATTCTAATGATGAAAGCCTTGGTCATATCACCTAAAAATTACGCTTTTAATTACTTCCGAACATTATTTTCTCTTAAATATATGTTATAATGTTCCAGGCTAATGTACTTTCCCGGAAATTTTACAACTGTCCTGCAAGTAAAATATATTCTTTTTTCGAGAAAAAGAGCTTTTCTTCGTCCCATGACGGAGCCGTTGAGCAAAAGAGGGTCGACCTGCTGTCTTAGTCGCCGATACGCCTGAATATGAGATTCTTATCGATCACTTTATGTTGCAGGAATAGAAAACACAACAGCCCTTGACCATTTATCTTTACTGCGTTCCTTCGTATTATACCTTTTACCCTTCATGTAATTGGTCTGCTTTATTTCACTTGCCTTTTAATGATTCTAAAACAGTGACTATTATTAAAAACTTTACCAATGTATACACTACTACCATGTTTTCTTTTAAAAACCTTTATTGTGAAAATTTCATTATACAAATACGAGCCTATAACCACGTGGGCCTGCCATGGAGCAACCTGTAATCGTATATGATGAATAGACATTTACACTGTAGAGGAACGTAACGGGCGGGCCATTAGGTTGCAAAAACTAAGGTGTCTAACAGTTACGGAATCGGTGGACGTACATTTTATAATTAAAATACGACAGGGCCAGTTACAATAAAATTATCTAGATATACATTTGCGGGCAAGTACCATGGGTGACGTTAATTCGAATTTTCAACAGTACAGTAATCAATAACACATCAGAACTTAATATCAATAGGGATGTCGAAATATTCAATCAATTCTCGTCCCCGCCCGCCATGTGCTTCAAAACTGCATACGTATCTCGTGATTTCAAGGTTCTGCAACCAGTACACAACAAGGAGTTACGAGTCCCATTTATTCCGGCGCCATTTTGGGCGAGGACGGGCAGGTCCAGGATATAGTCAAAATGTTTTTACCAACCATCGACTATGATGATGTTCATATGCTGTATTTATTAGAGTAACACTCATCTGCCCACATGAAATTAATTTACCACAATCTAAACATGTCATTTTAATCTTTCCAAAGTTCTTCTAAATATTTGGGACCGTTTCCCTTGCCTCTGAAGCTCTCAGTGCCACTTCTTTGATGAATGTACTAGCAGGTCAGGGGTTCTCCTCCAAATCTCTCTTTTATGCAGCACTATAATTAATTGGTGCCACCTCTCCATATGACGATGCATGGTATAGTTACCACAACTATATTTTTTTTCGGTTCCTCTGGAGAGTTCATCGTGGCAGATGAAGCGTGTAACATACCGGGCATTTACCTTTTTTTGCATGTACAGGAAAGGAAAAAAAAATCGAGCGTCCGAGTTCTAAGGTGTCCCAGGGCCATTTTAGTGGACCAGGCCCAAATCCAAAGAACAGCCATCTCACAGGCTAATGGGGCGACCCACGCCGACTTTCAGCATTGTAGAATGACCACACCAGTACAGCAACTTGCTAGACATCACCTCGGTGCCATCCGGATCTCGGCGCCCCACTGCAGATGAAGTGCCTCTCAACTATGAAACCACCACGGTGACATCCGGATCTTGGCGCGTTGTGCTGCCTTCGGCCTATTCGCACATCGGTCCGCTACTGACGCCATCTCACAGGCTAATGGGGCGACCCACGCCGAGTTTCAGCATTGTAGGATGACCACACCAGTACAGCAACTTGCTAGACATCACCTCGGTGCCATCCGAATCTTGGCATCTCAACGCCTAGTGGTATCTTCCATACAAAAAATATTGTTACGCTGCCTTTGGCCCCATTCGCACATCAGTCTGCAACTTAGACATCACCTCGGTGCCATCCGGATCTTGGCATCTCAGCGCCTTGTGGTGTCTTCTACTCCGAAAATATAGTAGAAAATATTGTTGCGCTGCCTTTGGCCCCATTCACACATCAGTCCGCTACTGACACCATCTCACAGGCCAACAGGGCGCCCCACGCCGACTTTTACCATTGTACGATGGCCACACCAGTGCCACAACTTGCTAGACACCACCTCGGTGCCATCCGGATCTTGGCATCTCAGCGCCTTGTGGTGTCTTCAAATCAGAAAATATTGTTGCGCTGCCTTTGGCCCCATTCGCACATCGGTCCGCTACTGACGCCATCTCACAGGCCAACGGGGCGCCCCACGCCGACTTTCAGCATTGTAGGATGGCCACACCAGTGCGGCAACTTACTAGACACCACCTCGGTGCCATCCGGATCTTGGCGCGTTGTGCTGCCTTCGGCCTATTCGCACATCGGTCCGCTACTGACGCAAACTCACAGGCCAACGGGGCGCCCCACGCCGACTTTCAGCATTGTAGGATGGCCACACCAGTGCGGCAACTTACTAGACACCACCTCGGTGCCATCCGGATCTTGGCGCGTTGTGCTGCCTTCGGCCTATTCGCACATCGGTCCGCTACTGACGCAAACTCACAGGCCAACGGGGCGCCCCACGCCGACTTTCAGCATTGTTGGATGGCCACACCAGTGCGGCAACTTACTAGACACCACCTCGGTGCCATCCGGATCTTGGCGCGTTGTGCTGCCTTCGGCCTATTCGCACATCGGTCTGCTACTGACGCAAACTCACAGGCCAACGGGGCGCCCCACGCCGACTTTCAGCATTGTTGGATAGCCACACCAGTGCGGCAACTTACTAGACACCACCTCGGTGCCATCCGGATCTTGGCGCGTTGTGCTGCCTTCGGCCTATTCGCACATCGGTCCGCTACTGACGCAAACTCACAGGCCAACGGGGCGCCCCACGCCGACTTTCAGCATTGTAGGATGGCCACACCAGTGCTGCAACTTGCTGGACACCACCTCGGTGCCATCCGGATCTTGGGGCGTTGTGTTGCCTTCGGCCTATTCGCACATCGGTCCGCTACTGACGCCGCCTCACGTGCCAACGTATTTTCTCCGCATTTTACACCCTATGCCGCATAACAGGTCATGTGACTTGTTTATAAAACTTTTCATTGGTTCATTTTACTTTTGGTTTCCTAATGATGGAAGGCTTGATCATGTGACCTAAAAACAACACTTTTCATAGGATGAAAACTTTTTTTTTTCCCAAACGATGAAAGCCCCACCTTGTTTCTGGATGTTTCAGACTGAAGCTGGCGTCAGCATGAGAGCACCACCATCTCGTGGCTCCGTCGTGGTCATTCCGCGAGCAATCATGGCAGCCGCTCCCCACCAGAAGCCTGCAGGAGTCGGAGCCCCCAAAACTTTTGATGAATTCTCAAGGCGGAGGGGACGCTTTCGAGAATGGGGTCCAAGACCTAGCAGACAAGCGTCCGATTTCCAAGGTGTCCCAGGGCCATTTCAATGGACCAGGCCCAAAAAGGAAACAGCCTGCCGCCATTTTGAGAGTCCTGTGACAGCCGCCTATCGCTGCACCGCAAGAGTGGGCGCAACTCAGCTGAATTGCGGCTTTTGACACAGTGGACCAAAAACGGACGGAATGGCAACTGAAACGGTAAAGGGGCGCCCCACTACAACAGATGACACTCCACCTGGAGAGGCCCGTTCACGCCGCCTCCCCCGGGGCGCTCCACGCCGTTATTCGGAGCAGCATTGTAGGATACCAAAACCAGTGCGGCAACTTACTGGACATCACCTTGGTGCCATCGTTCTGCTGCCTTGGAACTATTCGCGCAACAGTTTGCTACTGATGACCCACCCCCCGCGACGCCCCATGCCGTTATTTGCTGGGTGGCAACTTACTAGACATCACTTTCGTGTCATTTAGATTTCGGCGCGTTCTGCTGCCTTGGAACTATTCGCACAACAGTTTGCTACTGATGACCCACCCCCCGTGACGCCCCACGCCGGAAATCTGGACGTTGTGCTGCGTTGGGACTATTCGCACAGCCGACCGCTACTTCGTTGTTTTTCCCTAAAAATGTTTATATGTTATTACTATTTTTGTTTTCTTGTATATATTTATAAATTATTAAAGTTTTATAATCTTACTACTTTGTCGGAGTGCTATATATTTTTAATGTGACACATAATTGTAAAAACTTTGATGTACAAACAGTCATCCCTGGAATCTTCCGCTTCAGGCTCGGTCCCCTCCCCAATCACAATACATGATGGTTTTCAGATAATAGCAACGCTTCTGCTGTGACGGATCTCATCGAGTGTGGGCCTTGATCTACTATAACTCCTTTGAAGAGGGGTGATTCTTTACAGCTGTGGCCATAAACTACATCTGCAGGGCTAGCTGATACCCTAGGACCAGCCTGGACAATCGGACACAGAGGAAAAGGAGTGTCAGAGGGTGCGGTAGTGAATAGGGCGAAAGGGAGGTGTCGGGCGGGCACAGGGTGTGATTCTCAGGGAACAGCAGCGCAGATGGGGGAGGTTTATTACCCATGCATAAGACAGAGAGCGGGGGTGACCACTGCCTGGGGGAGATGCTTGCGAGGGTGGGGAGCCATGCTAAGGATCGACAGCGTGCACAGAGTGGGTCTGGTCAAGGCATCTAAAATGGCTGCCGTGCACGACAAAAGTGTGGCATTTGAAAAAAGACAAGATGGCGCAGACAATGTTTTTCAACACTTCCTGATTTCCTTCGAATCGAACGTTAACAGACGTTGGGGCATATTACCAAAGTTAAGCGATATTTATCCCTAACGATGCTTAGCAACGATTTTTTTACCGTCAGAAATTATCGCAGATAAACCTTGCTATTATCAAGGTTTATCGGAAATACGATAAAAAACGACCGCAATGCATTAATATCGCTGAAAACTCAGCGATATTCATGCATTACCGAGCTAATGCTCTTAGCCATGTTATCCACCTCCCATTGGATAACATGGCTAAGAACTGCTCAGGGCAGGTGGTAGCTTTTGGAGATATTCGCCCTTATCTCGAATATTTCCAAAAGTTGATAATAGGAGATAGAGATGTTAGCGACTGTTTCCAGTCGCTAACATCTTGGCATGCCCACTTTGCATGTCATTAGTGATAAATATCACTCACATGCAAAGTGGGGCCCAAGATGGTCGCTATCTTCTACTAGCCGTCGCTAACTGGTGTTAGCAACAGCTAGGTAATACACATATAATTTTATCTCCGCGAAGCGGAGCGCTGTTACAGATATATATCTTGTTTCTGAACGTTAATTTCTCAAAATGCACTGAAGCACATATATTGAGACCTAGCAAAGGCACATCGGGCTACCAGTCCCTACAATTTTGCCAAGTTTCGTGCAAATCCATTCAGCTGTTCGATCCTACCGAGAGACAAGATGGCGGCCGCTACGGACTGTTTGGAATGTTTACAGACACCGGAGAGCCAATCAGCTTCGCTTCGCAAAGCTCCGTAACGCGAAAAGTACGCGAAGCGGTGCGCTGTTACAGATATATACCTTTTTTTGAACGTTAATTTCTCAAAATCCACTGGAGCACATATATTGAGATCTAGCAAAGGCACATCGGGCTACCAGTCCCTACAATTTTGCCAAGTTTCGTGCAAAATCCATTCAGCTGTTCGATTATTATTATTTTTAATTTTTTTTGCCCCGCGGGGCCCTTTTAAAACCTCCACATCAAACCTAGGGGGTGAGCGACAATGTACTATGCCCCCTTATGGTCATTTGCCCCTTCGCTTTGGCCTCCTCTTGTCTCTCGATCCTACCGAGAGACAAGATGGCGGCCGCTACGGACTGTTTGGAATGTTGACAGACGCCGGAGAACCAATCAGCTTCGCTTCACAAAGCTCCGTTGCGCGAAAAGTACGCGTAGCGGAGCGCTGCCCAGTCCGCTGTTACAGATATATATCTTTTTTTGAACATTAATTTCTCAAAATCCACTGAAGCACATATATTGAGACCTACAAAAGGCACATCGGGCTACCAGTCCCTACAATTTTGCCAAGTTTCGTGCAAATCCATTCAGCCGTTCGGGCTAAAAGTGAGGCCAACCGCCCTATGGAAATTAACATGGGAAAAACGCGTTTTGGGACCCCCCTTTTTTCTCGGCCCCCCCTTGACGAACCCCCCCAAAATTTTCAGGGGCTGCTCAGAAACAAAATGTGCCATTTTCCTGAAAATTTCAGCCAATTCCGTCCACAAACGCCAAAGTTATTAGACATAGAATTTTCAAAAAACCCATAGAGAAAAAATCCTAACTATATATACCTACTGGCGACCGCCAGTAGGTAATATATATATATGTATATATATATTGTGCTTTTCTTTTTCCCTCTGATTAAATCCTGGTTTGACTTTGATCCGCGAGTGCTGCCTCTTTCTTTTGGACTTTGAGAGAGTCGAGCGTAATATATATATATATATATATATATATATTTATTTTAAAAGAAACTCTGGGGTGGCGGTCCCCGGGGCTTCGGGGGGGCAGTGTTCCCCCCGTCAATAATTAATGAAAGCCCCAGAGGGTGGCAGTCCCCGGGGCTGGAGGCCCCCCATACATTAAAAAAAGAAGCCCTGGGGGTGTCGGTCCCTGGGGCTGCGGGGGTCCCCCTGGCCCCCCGCAATTCAATTTGAGCATGCCCCCGGGACTTGGCCCACTCGGGGCTAAATAATAACCAAGCGTGGGAGCCAGAAATTCTTTTTTTAAAATTTTCGGCCGGATTTGCGCACCCAGCCCGAATTCGGACGATTTTTAAAAAAAATGCTTTTTTGAGCCCTGGGGGTCCTGTGGGACACCCTGAGCAGGCCTAGGGGGTCAGGGTGTTTCTACCCTGCCCCCTTTTGTTGTTTTGCACGTTTGTTTTACTGTTTTCCTGTGCCTCGGTTCTACAGCCAATTAGTATGCAGCTCGTGATCAGCAGGGTGCACGGATCCACCGCGCCTCTATTTATCGAAACTTTTATGCTTTCTTAACCAATCACTACCTTTTTGCCAAATTTGGTGTAATTCCGTTCAGCAGTTCAAGCTGTAGCTGTGTCTAAAGTTTTCTATGGGAAATTGATTTTTTTCACCTCTTTTTCTTGAATTTCTCAGGAACTACTCAACGGATTTACACCATTTAACAAAAAGAGTTCTTTCTGAACCAAGGGCTACCTTTTTGCGAAGTTTGGTGTAATTCCGTTCAACAGTCCGGGCTGTAGCTATGTCTAAAGTTTCCTATGGGAAATAACATAGAGAAAACACGTTTTGGGATCCCCCTTTTTTCTCAGCCCCGCTTGGCGAATCATCCCAAAACTTTCAGTATAGGAGCTAACCGGAGTGCCCCACGAGATTCGTCATCCGGCACCAAAGATATTGGGAAAACAAAAAATGCTTTTTGAATAGAAACAAGGTCCTAACTATAACTACCTACTGGCGACCGCCAGTAGGTAATATATATATAAAATGTAAAGGCTTTATACTTACTGTTAAATACTTACTTTTTCGTTGGAAAGGTATGCATGGTAAAGGGGCACATGCATGGTAAAGGCATGTGCTGTAAAAGTATGCACAGTAAAGACACGGACATTGTAATGGCTACGTTGTTAAGGAATGCATTGTAATGCCATGTGTGGTACCATCATACAACCAATTTGAAGCACCCGGCAATGTAATGTAACCAGAGATATTTTTTAACCTTCGAAAAGCAGTTTTCAAAAAGACCTTAATGAATCAATAGTGGTATCTCAGAAAGTCTTGTTTTCCCAAAAACGTAATTTGAAAAAATATTGCAGAATGATTAGTTAGTTTAAATACACTACCCACGCCACTCTTACACTAGGCTTCCTGGCAACTTAATTTTATTGTAAAATTCTAATTTATAAGACGATTTAATATTGACATTACCCGTAGCATTATGTAAATGTAAATGTAGGTGTACTTATATAGCGCAAACCTGTCACCCAAAGGGCATCCTGGCGCTTGCTTAGGGAACCTGTCCTGGTATTCCCCTGTGAGAAACCCCGGCAGGGTGTCCACAAGGTGAAAGCCAGGCATCCCGCCGCAAGGGGCCGTAGTGGAGATTAAGCAAGCTATTGCCCAGAGTTGCAGAGTGTGACCCCGTGATTCGAGTAGGCCGCGGAGCGAGAATTGTCAAGTCCGTGGAATTTTTTGAGCCCGAGACCCACCGAGGCAGGGAATCGAACCCTGGTCCACGGTCAATCTCAGCTTCCGGGTCTGCCGCCTCTAACCACTGAGCCACGCTTCTCCATTATGCAGAATGGTTATGAGAAAAAATTGGCTTCCGTTTCTGTATTTAAATTTGAAAATCGTATTATCTCTGAAGAAGATGAATGTTACTTCCCACAATAGGTTTGGTTTGTCAAGTTAGTGCTTTGGCAACTAAAAGTAAACTAATTGTGAATTATGTCTGCTTACAAATTGGCTGTGCATAAAATGTGAATGACGAGTAATGAAAACCAATATTAGTGCAGCACAGAAGGGACGATCCCTAATCCAGACGGTGACCGTCATCCTTTAAATATAGAGAGAAATTTGAGAACAGCCACTAGAAAGGAACGAAGGGATTTCCTTACCACTGCATTTTCATGTCACTTTTAGTAACACATTGAGACATGACTTGAATCTGTGCCTTGCTTAGCGATCCTTGAATACGCGAAGGAAGTGTTGTGGCAATAAAGACAAAAACAAAGCTATTCAATGCTACAAGAACTGAGAGAAATCTAATTGCATTCAGCAGTAAGTGAACATTTACACTGGTGACGTTTTGTTTTTTTAATCAGTAGTACATTTTATTAAAAGTCTTTTTAAGATATCACTTAAAATAAGCTTTAATAGATCATGCTCATACATAGGCCCTTGCTCCAAGACAAAAAGATGAATATTAACATTGTTACTATAGCACCAGGTAAGACATTCATTTTCCCAGACGAAGAATTTCTCACTGTATTAGTTTCTGGTGCTCGAATAAAACATTCTCTGATTACCTGAAGCGGCCTCACTCTGCACACCAACAGTGGGTCAGAGAACTAGAAAGGTCATTTTCAGGAACATGAAGCTTATATACAGAGCCCTGAATTTAGTGCCTGATGCTGTTGTTGATGATAATACCACTTATAGAGCTCGATTAACCCCTATGTCTCTGAAAAGAACACGTATGGGCTAAATTACATTTCTTTGGGCCGTTTTCTGATTGCCTTAGTAATCCCAATTCGGGTGCAACCGAGAGCTTGTGTTGGAATCAGGAATAATGTCATCTGTGATTTCAGGTGTGAGGTCATACACATTTTTTTAGGATAGCTATTGTCCTGTAAGTAAACTAACAGGCATTTTGAAACTGCTGAATATTTTTATCGTAATGGAAACGACACATCATTTGACGTTTTTCACTGGATTGTTAATGTTCCTGGTAGTCAAGAATCGCATAAAAACATTTTCATTGATTGCATATACATATTTATATATATCTATATAGAGATCCTTACATTTACAGAGGTAGCAACACAACGAATTGTTTGTGCTGCTCATAAAACCACTTATGACAATACACATGAAATTACGTAAATTCTACTTGATGGCATCACATATGGCCTCACAAGTGACATCATTAATACCATCACTGATGGTCCTACTAAGCACACCACTGACAATAAACATACCGCGAGAATGACGCAACGTGAGTATAATAATAATAAAAATAATAATAGTAATATTACTAATAATGGAGCATGTATAGCCCGACAGCTACCTCAAGCAGAGGTGTCCCGGCGCTGTAGCAGCAGGCATTCTCCATGAAGAGGCTACGATACTAAAAACCCATCCTAATCAGCCTTAAAGAGCCAAGTCTCCAAGGCCTTTCTGAAACAGGTCTCTGATTTAGCCTGGCGGAGGTTCCCCGGCAGGGCATTCCACATAGTGGCTGTTCTAACCGCAAGCGCTCTACCACCCAGACGTGCTTTTGCAAAGCGGGGAGTACAAAGCAAATTTTGAGAGTTCGATTTTACTTATAGCAGTAGAGTCTTTGTTTAAGATAGCCAGGGCATTTTCCATTGAGAGCCGGGTAGGCCAAAGTCATGGCTATGAATTCCATTATTTTGGCTACTGGGACCCAATGGAGCTCATGTAAATGTGGAGAGACATGGTGCCGAAACGGTATGAGTCTGACCAGTCTCGCAGCAGCATTCTGTATCATCTGGAGGCGGCAGATAGAGTATTTAGGAAGGCCAATGTATAAGCCAGTTGCGTAGTCTAGCCTAGATGTTACTGTGGCATGGACTACGGATTGCTGCAAACTTCCGGTAGGAAATGTAAAAATTTCCGGAGATTTTTTAGTTTACTGAAGCAGGTAGCGGTGACCTACTGAATTTGGGCCGGGAAGAAGAGGTCAGCCTCCCATCTCATACCTAGATTTCTGATATTAGTGGCGGGGGAAGGTGGTGGACCCATTTCTGATGGCCACCACAGATCCGAAGCTGGCACTAGGCCCATTCTGAAAAACAGAACCTCTGTCTTTCGCGCATTGAGTTTTAATTTGTTTGTATTCATCCATAATGCCATGTCTCGCAGACACCCCTTAAAGTTTTTGAAGGCAACTACCGTCTGCTCTTGAAACGGTTTGTCTTTACATTGTTCTACCACAATAAGGACTACTATGTAACCACAGAAAACTGCAGTACCTTTTGAAACCTTAAATCCTGTTTATCTATATGTATATGGCATTAGTCGGCGGTTGAGACGTTAGTCATTAAGAGCCAGTCTTGAAGGTATACAACAGGTCAAGTGGGATATTTTGTACCCCTTATCCCAAACCTATAATTAATCTTTAGGGGGTACTTTTTTCCTATTTTTATGTAGTGGAAAGTGGGGTTATTTACTTCTGGCACGTTTTTTGTCTTCTATGGTCATATACTTGCAGACCAAGAGGTCATTCTTAATGAAGAGAAGACTGGTCATCCCCTTAGCCCTGATGAAGTTGCGCAAACTGGAAGCAACGAAGCATGTTTGCGCTTTTGGACATAATAATGGTCTGAATTGAACCATTTTTTAACTGAGGACGCTCACAGCACCGAATAAAGCTAAATTTAGCCAGTGAGTAGGGCCTCATTTTTAACCCCTTCGCTGCGGCCGCGATTTTTCCGCTGTGCAGTAAACAAACAAACAGGGCGGGGCCGTGACGAACCCCAGCCGTCATCAGCACACGCCCACCGCGGGGCGTGACGGCTGGGGTTTGTCACCAGCATGGGAGGGGTTAATGTGGAAAATTGCATTTCATTTCCTTTTCCACAGGGACCAGTTGGACACATGCGTGACATTAGCACTAACAGTGCATTTTCCATTATCTTACACTGTTTCTTTCCTTCACTTCTGTGAAAATTCACGTTGAAACACTTTTCCTTTTCATGGTGAGAAAGCAACCGATGATGAGTGGGTGTGCTAGCGAGTACCAACTAGCAAGCACCCCTTGGTGTTACTACCGTGAGGTGCTTTCTCTCCATTCTCACATTGTTTCTGATTACTTCTAATCAAATCTTGTTGAGTATTTTCACAACTACAGTATATTGACTTTATGTTTAAAATTTGGACATATAAACACTTGAAGTAGCGGCATTAATAGTGCACCGGTGGGGGAGCTATTAGGAAACTTTATAGACCCCTCTAGTCTCTGAGATTGTAGGGTATCTGTCCTTTAAGTCAGGTCTTGATTGTTGATCATGTATTGAGTGAGGGGCGGCCTGACTTTTATTCCCCCTTTGCTCCTTTTTGTGTTGATGAACGATATACTGAGTATACCTATATGGATCAGATATATCGACGATCTGTTCCTTATCTGGGACGGCCCGAGCACTTGGCTCAGGAATTCATTCATGAATTAGGGGTTAACAATTAAAACTGAAATTTACCCACAAAATGAGTGCCAGTTACTGTGAATTTCTAGACATAGCAGTAGCCATTGAAGAGAATAGCATCATAACCCGTCTTTTCCGCAAAGAAACAGCCGGCAATATGGTTTTGCACGCTGCCAGCCATCATCCCACCTCCCTAGTGCAGAGCATCCCCTATTGGGAAATGTTGCGTGCTCGCCGAAATTGCAACATAAATGAAGGTTTTATCATGGAGCAGCAGGCTATGATAAAACGCTTTAAGAATAGGGGCTACAAAAATAAGGTCCTAGCTTCAGCTAAAGAGAAAATACAAAGCAAAACACAAAGAGATCTGTTAACACATCTGCCAGACAAACACGTAATCAAACTCATAAATCCAATGAAGTCCCAAGAATGATAACAACTTTCAGCAGATGAGCCAGAGCACTAAGGAAAGCCATGAAGGCCCATTGGAATCTTTTAGTAGCTGATCCCATAATAGGCAAATGCATAGGTGGAACCCCACAAATGACCTACAAATGACCAAAGTCGTTGAAGGACCTCCTTGTACACAGCTATTCCCAAGGTACCCCAACCACCAATAGTTTAGAAACAGTAAAAAGTTTCACTACATGTGGAGGCTGCAAAGTCTGTAGAAATAGAAAAAAAACTGCAAGAAATATCTGTCAGGAGCAGGGATTGAGAAAAACATAACAGAATTAATTAATTACAACAGTGACTTTACTATATACGTACTGGAGTGCCGTGTGGCCTCCAGTATGTATGTTGTACCAAACTCTCACTAAAAATAAGAATTCTACAACATCTCCGCGCAATAACTAACGGAGACTATACCTACCCGGTTGCTCGGCATTCTGCCGACAAACATAAGAGTAGAAACAGTTGTCTCCAATTTTTGGGCATCAATAGAATTCCATTTATTATACATCCAAGGGGGAAATAGAGAGAAACAATTGAGAATCCTAGTCAAGATATATCATTGCCATAAATTGCAAAACTCCCAAAGGTCTGATCAGTGGAGAGGAGCTTGTAACTCATATTGGACACTAGATGTAGAGAAAATAACAGTCACTGCTTTTCCAATTAATTTGTATTTTAGTTTATTATATTTTCATTTTTGTCAATCTCTCACAATCTTAAAGGAGGTTTGGAAAGTCTATTGTCTATATTGAGCCATTCTGTGGCATCAAAGTGTGGTAAACAAGCACACATTTGTGGCTTACCACATGGCTTCCTGGGATGATTAGGTAAATTTGAGACATAATGACGCTCCGGTCAGATTTCAGTCACTTTTCATCTGTGTTAGGGGACATTTACTCACTCTAGTCCCATTCACTTTGCACCACGTAATGTTCTATTCCTGGCTAAAAATGCTAAATTATTATGTTTTCAGAAGGATATTGTAAATCTTATGATTTTAAGAGGATATTGCTTATAGTAAAAAGAGTAACTTTGCAGTTTGGATTGCTTTGAAGTAAGGCACATATGGACTGAAAGATACCCACAGGCAGTACTGAACTATTAGGGTACTTAATTACAGTAGCAGTGGCTGAGACATTAAATAGGTGGTTCTATTTGTAAAATATGGATTCACAAAATGACAGTTGTCACAAAATCATTGAGGGGTGCTAGATGTGGTCAACAATCGGATTTGTACTGACTATAGAAACCATGCCAAGCATTGCACGTACTTAAACAATTGTACTGAGGAGCAACAGAAGCTCATATATCAATTAGGTGATATTAATTCACTATATGGAACTTGTCATAAAAGTATATAGAGTCATAGGATATGGTCAACAATTGTATGTGTACATTGAATGAAAATCAGTGCCAAGCACCGCACGGACTCGAATAACTGTTGGAATGCTAGATTGATCCATTGTGCCGAGATGACACAGTTTCAATCCAAAATCATTTTGCAGCATTTGCATTACGATGATATTTATCATAATGGCGGAACGTATGGTGGCATTGCAAGATATTTTGTGGTCAACAATTATGCATTCTGGTACAAGAAGTCTCAATAGCACAGAGGACCCTCTATGAAAACTTTATTGTACCCAACTGCTAGAAAAAACACTGCCGATGATGTGTACGTATTTAGCGGTAAATATTAGCATATATCGTGATGTTTACAACAATGAATTGTACGCTATTGATATTACTTTATGATGTATTTAACTTTGTCCAAATGTTTTTATGCACTAACAATCGTGAGACATATGAAACACGCGAAGTATGTTGTCTATGTTCATGAACTCTGAAACCTACTTCTATAGGAATTAGTTGTACAGGAAGTTCCTTGTCAAAACGTGAAACGCGTCATCCTTAACTTTGGTGCACAATATAATATTTGTGCTGTCTACTGTTGTGCCGCGTCCTGTTTAGTTCTTTCACCGAGGCGGAGTGAAGGACTCCATTCAAATATATATATATATATATAAATATATTCCGCTCCAAACTCCACTGGGTAATCATATCCAAAAGGAAGACAGCATTCACGGGGCAAGTTGCGCAATTTTATTCCCAACGGACTCTGGGCACACAGACGCGTTTCGGCAACCAGCTTTCTCAATGTTAACTGAGAACGCTGGGGCTGCTCTTGATTTATACAAGTATATGTCACATTCAAAGTGCATTTCCGAAAGCTAGACATAGTAAAAGGACAACATATTGAAATCACTCATATTGTCATTACACCAATTCCGCCATTTCTAAATAAAAACAGCCAATAGGTATCTCAATTTTTGCTCTAGCATAGCCCGTCCGGACACCAGTGTTTTCTAAATCAAATGACATATTATCTGAATCATACATAACTATAATAATGCCTTATATGGGCGCGATGCAATGTGGAAGATTCTCCACATCGGCGTCTTCACTTCCATTGCGCACCGTATGTTGTCATCCCCCCCTGAATGGGGTTTTAAGACACTTCAATATATCTGATTAATAAAGCCCTGAATGGGCAATTAATGCATTCTCTCTTCCTGCCATCCAGACTTAATCATGCACAAATTTAAAATCAAAGCCTACTGAAGGCAGCATGTTACTATCATATATTGTATGCATGTGGTTCCACACGAGACTCGGCCTACTTACATATTCTAAAGACAAACATGTTCATTGTTCTATCCTAAATGAGGATACAAAATACTCAGTGAGGATTGAATGTGCTCATTCTCGATCAAAAGTGCCTCAATTGATACAAGCAACAAAATTATAAAGCAAAATACATGTTTCAGATAAATGTTTCACATAAAGAAATCGATCTACCAAATTCGTCAAAACAGAATAGCTATTGGTCTCCTAGATGGACCGCTAGCTCCTTGCTAATATTAAGACCCCACGGGTGTTTAGTTTGTAAATCGATGATATATCGGGATTCCAGGAGTCTCAACCTTCGAATCCTATCACCTCCCCTGAGTTCCCTGGTACATGATCAACACAGTGATAGGTCAATTGTTCCCTGTTGCGATTGGGCTCCTTGTTAAAATGTCTCTCAATGGGGGAAGTCTCATCACCATTGGCTATGGCTCTCTGATGTTCCAATATTACAATTTTCTCTGGGTGAAAAGTACTCCCAATATAGCGGTGCCCCCAAGGACATGTAAGGCAATATACAATGTAGAGTGTGGAACAGGTCAAAAATGTCCTTATCTTTTGTGGTGTCCTAGGCCCGGAATGTGGCAGGCCAAAATGCGTTTGCTCTGTTTACAGGCTTTGCATTTCCAGCACGGATAAAACCCATTAAGTGTTAGTTAAGTTTATTTACGTGGCATAGTTATTCAAAACCATTGCAGTATTTGATAAAAAAAATTAAATAAAATTGTTACACAATAATAAATAAACGTCACACAGAAGCTAACATTATTGTGCAATCAAAAAAAAGCGGTAACTGTACAGATGAATGTTTTTTTAACAAAAGTCCTAGTGCTGTGTCATTATGCCATGAATAGAAACCATAATGAGTAGATAACATTATTATACATTTAAAACAAAGAACCGTTGCTATATAAACAATTATTATTTAATGTAAGAGCAAGTGCTCTGTCCTTTGGAGAAAGCCACTCCTGAATTTAAGTTATTTGCGCCATAGAGGGTTCCCACTTGTCTATCTGTTGTTCCGCTATGACAATTTTAGGTGTTTTTTGTTCGGCCAGCTTTAAGTATTTTACTAATCTGCAACTCAGCTGCGTGTGTGCTGGGTTAAAGCAAGCCAACTCCGCTTGTCTTCTAGTGCGGGTTCCTAATTGCTTGAGGGAAGCTTTTAATTACAGTAGCCTTTCTTGTAGGTACAAATTAGGTGTGAAATGTCTCCTTGCCTGTTGTTACCCAGCCTGCACGCGCTAGGAGTTGTAGCCCTTAGCCTTGGTGGAAGACGCTGAGTTCAAGGGAGGATGCCAAGTCTGTATATTAATAATTTCATTTTTAACTCTTTGGAATAGTCCTGATTCAAGTACTTCTCCGGTGCAAGTGATTTGTACGAGTTCAAGGTCATCCAGGCATGGGACCAGTCTGCAAAGGTTGCTTTGTTGTTGTTGTTGTTGTAATACTTTATTCGATAACTGAGTATCATAAAAGTAAATACAAATTCATCACAAAAGGTAAAATTAGATAAAAACAAGTTACAGGATATAAAAGCGAAAAAGCAAGTTTAAAAGCCATTTAAAATACAAGTCAATGGTAAAAACAAGTCAAATCTGGTTTGTGTAAAAGAGATGCTAATTAATAAAGTGCTAGTTAATATAATGACACAGTTATACCACTTAATGTCCTAGCCCATTCTCAGTTGAGCAAGCTTTGTACGTATTTGCCATGCTTTCCCCAGAAATTTTGCAACTCCGCAAATTACCATCATGGATGTGGTATCTGTTGTTAAAATACGGAGGGCCACTGAATAATACCTTGTTCCCAGCTCTCTACAGACTGGTCTTAACCATCTTCTTCTGGGGCCCCTGTACGCCCTGCAGGCAAACAAGAAGTGAGCAAGGGTCTCAGTGGGATTTGCACACCCCGGGCAGGTAGCTTGGTGGTGAGAGGATCCTCTCCAGCTTCTAGTAAAGGCATTCAGGGTTAGGATTCCATATCTCAATTTCAAAAACAATGTTCTATCTCTCGGATTACTAATGAAATCAAGAAAGGGTTCTAGCTTCCTCTCAGGCTTATGGTCCAAGAACTGGTCGGTTAAGAGGCCCCCCTTTGGATTTTTCAAGTCTCTGGCTTGAATCCACTCCCAATAGAGTTTCTTGATGGTTTCCTTCGGGGGTGGTGACTGAGAGGTCCACTCTTCCCTTAATCCCAAATTGATCGCCAGGTCCCTCAGTTTTTTCAGCCAGCCAATCTTCATTGGGGAATTGACAGTGATAAGATCATCAAGGACAGCAGCATAGTTGGCAAGCTCCGGTGTTCTTCTAAGGCGTACCCAATAAAGTAAAGGCCGAAGGCCAACAATGTCTTTAAAGGAGCGGCGACCCATGTCGTAGAGTAATAGTTTTAAGGGAGTGGAAATGGGGAGACACACTAGCTCTCTCAGAAACTTATTCTCAGCTTTAACCAGATCTGGCACTCTGTTGAAGCCCCAGTGTTCCGACCCGTAAGTTGCAGCAGCCAAGGCCTTACCATCATAGACTGCTAAAGCAGGGCTAATAGGTCTACTAGAGGTCGCACGATGATCTCTAGAGATAGCTCCCGCCACTCTCTTGCAGCTTAGAAGTATTTTAGCTACGTGGGTGTCCCACTTCATTTTACGATTTATCCTGACTCCCAGATAGTCAAAGGCTTCAACTTCCTCTAATAGAATGCCATTAAGGGAAACATTAATCCTCCTGGCTTTGTTAATGCCAGACAGCACCATCAATTTAGGTTTAGAGGTGTTAATTGTGAGCCCACGTTCTTCACAAAAGGTACTAAACCTATTTAATAGTTTCTGGAGACCAGAGCGGGTTTTAGACATAAGGAGGGTGTCGTCTGCAAAGAGGAGGGTCGGTATCTTTTCACCCGCCAGGGTGGGGGCATCCACTGGGTCCTCCCTCAAATGGTCTTCCACCCCATTTATAAAGAGGGAGAACAGAGTGGGAGCCATCACACATCCCTGACGGACCCCCCTCTGTACTGGTATTCTCTCTGTCAGTTCTCCTTCATTCCCCCATCTGATTCTCGCATAGGTACCATCGTGCAGCCTCTTGATTAATTCTAGGAGGTATCGCGGTAGGCCCATGTCATGCAGCACCTGCCACAATTTGGCACGCGGTACAAGATCAAAAGCAGTTTTAAGGTCAATAAAGGCCAAATACAACGACCCCTTGCCAATTGACACAGTTTTCCAGTATGTTGCTGTAAATCTGAAAACCTGGTCCATTGTACCTATTTTCTGCCTAAATCCTGCTTGTAGGTGCGTTAATATGTCTCCCTCCTCTAACCAAGCCACCATTCTGGAGATCAGGACCCTGCCAACCACCTTTTGAATTACATCAATTAAACTTATTGGTCTGTAGTTGGCAGGATCCTCTCTCGTCCCCTTCTTATGTATTGCGACCACTTCTGCTCCTTTCCAGGAATCTGGGACTGTATGGCCCTGTGGCAGGAGATTCATCAGGTGTAAAATAAGGTTAGCCCAACCAATGGGGTCATGTAAAATAAATCGCCCGGTACACCATCCGGCCCAGCAGCCTTTCCAGGGGCTTTGCTCTTAATGGCTGCCTGAACCTCCGAGAGTGTAACAGGGTCAACAAATTCAAGAGCCGTGCTCTCTGGCTCGGGGTCTGGTTGGACAGCCGGAATTTGCTCCGCACCATCCTCATAACTGTAAAGATTTAAAAAGTGGGAAAACCATTGATTTTCAGTTATATTGTTTGGAACGGAGTCAGTTCCCCTTCTGGTTAGTTTGTTTATTAAATCCCAGAAGAGAGTAGAGTCTTTTAAAAAGGCCGCCTTCCTGAGTTTCTGCCAGTGATCCTCCTCCCATGCCCGTTTTGCAGATACCCTGATGTTTCTATATTCCCATCTCGCTAACCCTACGGCCAGAGGATCTTTTTTCCGTAGGGCTATAGAGATGGCTTTTCTCCTTTCTCTGCATTCTGCGGCGAACCAGGGATTACCACTTTTATATGTAGGATTTTTCCTACCTCTGGTCCCCTCAGTTTTAAAATGGGAGCCTATGATATCTATAAAGGCCTTGTAAGATTCACTGAGATCAAACCCCGGCATAGAGTTAGGCATGGGGTTAAGGAGGGAAAGTTCCACTATCTTGGATGACACCTGGAGAGATATACTAGACAGTGTTTCCTCCTGACATGCCACCTTGTGCCATTTTAACCTGCGATTGAAATTAGATGGAACTACTGCTTTTGAGGGAAGAAGAGAATTTAAGGACTTCCCTTTAACTTCCCATCTAATGCCAGCGCAAAGTGGATTGTGGTCACTATCGGGCATCTGTTTAACCTCCATATCTACCACGTTCCCCCATAATCTTAAATCTAAGATAATATAGTCAATGCGAGAGGGGCCATTCAGCCTGTTAAATGTCATAGCCCCATTGGGGTCCGAAGTTGTTCTCCCGTTAAGTGCCCGGAGGTTGTATTCTAGTGTCAGGGCATTAATCTGTAGGGCCCTGACAGTCCATCTCTTAAGAGGACTCAGGTTTAATAGAGGGATAAAGTATTTCATATCTTCCTCACTAGTCCCCAGCAGATCTTCCTTACTTAGGGGTTCATACGTACAATTTAAATCACCTCCTACGATGATATTGGAACGTGGAGGTATACCTGCTAAAGCCGTTTCCAGAGATAGAACTGTGCTCGAGTTTTGATTGCTTGGGCTTCCTCTGGCATATACATTGAAAAGATCAACTCTATTGCCATTCAGGGGTCCTTTAAAGGATAAGTGTAGGATGTCCTCTGAATTTGCATTATGGACAGAGATATCCAAGTTAATTGAAATCTTGACCCATATATGTAGGCCCCCTGATGGACGGCCCAAGCCTTGCGTTACGGCAGGGATAAAGAACGTAGTATAACCAGACTTATACAAGGGTACCAAGCTCAACGTCTCCTGGAACATGTAAATCTCATGTTTATCAATAAATTCATGCCAATCTGGAATATCCAGTTTCTTTTTGAGGCCTGCAATGTTCCAGGAGAGAATACGAATTATACCTGGTTTGCCCTCCCCAGCCCCATTTGATTCAATATCAAATGTAGGTTGCTTTGTCCTCTACAAATGCAACTTGTTTTCCATTTTTCCATGCCAATTTTTTAAAAGTTGAAAGTGCAAGTTGAGTGTTCCAGAGATCCACGAGCTTGGTGCTTTCCAGAGATGTCTGAAGATATCTCCTTGCTTGGCAAGAGTCCCTGTGCTGGATTTCATTCCACAGCAGTTGGTTTAGGGTGTTGGGAGTGGCATTTCTGATCTTGTGCCAGCAGATAACATAGGAGCCGTGTCTGGCCAGGTTTTGTTGAAGGAGGCCAAACTCCAACCTTATTTGCCCTGGTGATGTGTAATTTGGGAGGCAAAACATAATCCTGTAAGCTTTGACCAATGTGCTGTCTAGTACTTTGGCATCTCTCCCCTGCAGTGCTTCACTGCCGTAGGTGATCGTAGGAATTGTTTGGCCTGGGCTACCTTCAGCAGCGGGCTCAATGTTGGCCCCGCCCGTTTGCTAGCAAGTTTTTTCATTGAAAGAGCTATTACCAGCCATCTCCTTCTTATTTCCTCTTTTTGGCGTTTAAATGTTCCATCCTTGTCTATTATGACTCCTAGTTATTTATAATCCTGTGATGTTTCTAATAGATTGGTACAAAAGGGGGTGGTGATGGACGGAGCATCTGAACCAATCAAACACTCACACCCAGTGAACAGATCTGGGTTTAATCCATCACCATTCTTTAGCCCACTCTGCCACCCCAGTTCAGACATGGCCATATGCAAATCAGTCTGACCCTGTGCCTCATGGGAACAGTCCAGCCCGAACTGCCAAGCCATGCCTTCCCTGGACCGGAAACAAGCTTCCTAGGACCGGTTTCTGGCATTCCAGCTGTCTTCAGCCAGGCTTCCTTGAATCCAGTGGCAAAGTGAGCAAGGGACTCACGTCTGAGCATACCCTGCCAACTTATGGCGAAGAAAGCGGTTCAAAAGGTGGTGGTGATGGGCGGAGCATCTGAACCAATCAAACACTCACACCCAGTCAACAGATCTGGGCTTAATCCATCACCGTTCTTTAGCCCACTCTGCCACCCCAGTTCAGACATGGCCATATGCCAATCAGTCTGACCCTGTGCCTCATGGGAACAGTCCAGCCCGAACTGCCAAGCCATGCCTTCCCTTTACCGGAAACAAGCTTCCTAGGACCGTTTTCTGGCATTCCAGCCGTCTTCAGCCAGGCTTGCTTGAATCCAGTGGCAAAGTGAGCAAGGGACTCACGTCTGAGCATACCCTGCCAACATATGGCGAACAAAGCGGTTCAAAATGGGGTGGTGATGGACGGAGCATCTGAACCAATCAAACACTCACACCCAGTCAACAGATCTGGGTTTAATCCATCACCGTTCTTTAGCCCACTCTGCCACCCCAGTTCAGACATGGCCATATGCAAATCAGTCTGACCCTGTGCCTCATGGGAACAGCCCAGCCCGAACTGCCAAGCCATGCCTTCCCTGGACCGGAAACAAGCTTCCTAGGACCGGTTTCTGGCATTCCAGCCGTCTTCAGCCAGGCTTGCTTGAATCCAGTGGCAAAGTGAGCAAGGGACTCACGTCTGAGCATACCCTGCTGTTGTAAATAGCTTTAGTCTGTTTTCCCTGTTTCTTATGTGGCACTTTAGTGTGTTCCTGATGTCATGATTCTACTTAGAATTGTTATACTGGCAGTTGGTGCTTGGCCAGATGGTGATCTGCTTGTTTATTCTGTGCTGCGAATAAACTTGATATTTACAAGTTTCTATCTGCATGATTCCTCATTACAATATACTACATTTTGGCGACAAGGACTTCAACTTGTATCTGGCCATTATTCTGATGATCAGCAGCGCAGCGGCAAAAGATATTTGGTGTTTACAGAATAAATAGAGCTATTACTACAAAAAGAACTCTGTGTGCAGCAGAAAGACATTTTCTACTTTATTTACTTGAAGGACTGACATCGCGCATCTCTTTTTGCAAAGGTGAGCGCTTTTGAAACATTGGCACTAAACGAGTTTGATTTTGAAAGTATTACCCGCGTTGCTTGGCTACCATTCAGTTACCGCTTGTCTGCGGGGCCAGCTTCGTGAACCGTTACCATAGCAATCTACGAAGCCCCTCGTGCAACCAATTTCCTAGCGCGTCTACAGGAACGTCAATTACGACATTACGAGATTCACATTTCACCTTTCCGACGCTGCTCGTCAGACGTCTGCGGCCATCTTTAACCTTCAATTTCAACAGAGATGCAACGAGTCCTTCAGCAAGTCGGCACTATATAATAGTATTGCAGCCTACGTGCATTGGCGTTTTCCTGGATATCCAAACGAAACATAGGATACTTTGGCATATTGTATTTTAACTGCTGTTCGTGTGGAGAATTCCTTCTGCAGGTCAATATTTTCTCAGGAAATATAAGTAAGACTATAAGCTTTCATTCAGAATATTTATTTATTTTATTTTTGACATTAACATATTCTGTATTTTTATGATCCTTTAGTCTTTATAATTCTTGCAAAGGTAATTATGTCACATCAAATCAATGTGGCACTCCCACCTCAGTTTCTTAGCGAACCTGGAATTCCCTCTACTGCCTGGGAAGATTGGATTGTAATGTTCTACAATTACATTGAGGCATTAGATGGGGAGGATTTTTCTCCAAAGAGGAAAAAGGCACTTTTGATGACAACTTTGGGTAAGGAAGGTCAGCGAATTTTTAAATACTTACCTCAAGTTTTACCTTCTGGTTCACAATCTCCTCTTGATGAATTTAAAGAGGCCATCGCTAGACTAGAAACTAGATTTGCCAAAGAGGAAAATCTTGTTCTGCAAAGATTTAAGTTTTACAAAAACAAACAGCGTGAAGATGAATCCATTGATGACTTTGTCACACGTTTGCGAGAACTCTCAGTGAAATTGGCTTTGGTCAGATGACTGATTAACACATTCGGGACCAACTGATAGTTCAGTGTAACAATCGAAAAATACAGGAACGTTTATGGGCTGCAAAGAACCCCACTTTAAAAGTTGCTATTGAACTTGCAAAAATAGTGGGGGAAAGTGAAAAATGTATGAAAGAATTACATAAGAGTGGTCTTGATCTTAAGGTTGCTGAAATTTCTAATAAGGTTGATGTCTCTAGTGATAACAGTGATACTGAAAGTTGTGCTGTTGCTCTTGTTAGGAAAAAGGGTTATGCTTTACAAAAAAAATATATGAGTCAACGGTACACCAAACCACAACTTAAAGTGTGTTCGAGGTGTGGTAGCAATACTCATACTTCAGATGCGAAATTTTGTTTCGCTAATAATAAGGAGTGCTTAAAATGTGGCAAACAGGGTCACTTTGCTAAAATGTATAGAAATAGAAACAATGCTAGAGTGACTGTTGTGAATGAGTATTGTGAGTTCAATCGCGATGTCAACAAATTACTTGTACTGCAGGATTCTGTTTGTGCTTGTCAGGACAAAAGGGAAAGAATTCCCAAGGCTGATTTTATTATTGATAACAAGACCATCAGTCTTATGGTTGACGCTGGTTCCAAATGGACCATTATCCCCTTATCTTTAGTAAAGCTTCTGTGGGGTCAAAAAACTCTGTTGGATTGTGATATTTTTCCCTCTGGTTATCAGGGAGAAAAAATAGACCTCTTTGGATATTTCGAGAGTGAGATTCTTTTTAAAAACAGATCTACACATGGTAAGATTTATATTTCTGTTAATGGGCCAGCTATTTTAGGTCGCATTCATCAGTATGATCTCCACATTGTCGTAAATCCCAGAGCAGAGGAACCCGTGATGGTTGTGGATGATATTACTGTGAATGACATTCTGTTAAATTTTAACCGTGTCTTTAGAGAATAACTAGGGGAATTACAAGGTTATTCTCACAAAATTATGTTGAAGGAAGGCAGTATCCCTGTTCAGCATAGGGCAAGAAGGGTGCCATTTGCAGTGAGGAATGAGGTTAAGGCAGTTCTGGAAGAAATGCTTCAGGGCGGGATCATTGAGCCCGTGGAGGCATCCCCGTGGATTTCTCCTGTAGTTATTTCTCAGAAGCCTGACAACAAAATCAGATTTTGTGTGGACCGTAGGTCACTAAATAAGTGTGTTGTTGCAGATGTTTTTCCATTACCAAATATTGGGGAGCTGGTCTCTACCTTGAAAGGGGCTAAATTCTTTATCAAACTTGATCTCAAACATGCTTACCACCAGATTCGACTTGAGGAGGGGTCTAAACATTTGACTGCTTTTATTACTGGTGAAGGGACCTATCAATTTACTAGATTGCCCTTCGGGCTGATTTCAGCCGCGAGTGTCTTTCAGAGAATGGTTTCGGAAGTGTTTAAAGGGATAGAAAAAGTCATCTATTTTCAAGATGATATATTAATTTTTGGCGACTCCATGGAAGAACATAATAATGTCCTTCAAAGTGTGTTGCGCAGAATTGATGAGGCTGGCCTTACTTTGCGAAAGGAGAAGTGTGCGTTTTTAGTCACTGAGATTGAGTATTTGGGGTTTTCTCTCTCCGCTGATGGTGTTAAACCTAAAAGGAACTTATTGGAAGCAATCGAACTAGCTCCTTCTCCAGCTGATAAGGATCAATTGCGGTCCTTTATGGGCTTAATTGAATTCTACTCCAAATTTGTGAGGGATTTTTCTAGTAAGACTGCTCCTTTGAGGAGCTTGCTGAAAAAAGGAGTGAAATTTGCATGGAACAATGAACAACAAACGTGTTTTAATTTTATTAAAACTGAACTTGCTTCTGCTAATGTTCTCACACCATTTGATATCAAACGCTCTTCAATTCTAATGGTAGACGCTAGTGGCATCGGTTTGGGTGCTGTTCTTTTTCAGCGGCATGGGAACGAAGAAAAAACCATTGCGTTTGCTTCTAGACCTTTAACTGTGTCAGAATGTAATTATTCTGTAATTGAACGTGAAGCTCTTGCTGCTGTGTGGGGTACCTATTATTTCAGGACCTACTTATGGGGTACTAAGTTTGTGTTGCGCTCTGATCACAAACCCTTAGTAAATATCTTGGGTCCTGGAGGTACTGGGAAGGGCTCACCCAGATTGGCCAGATTGGCGTCGCGTCTACAAGATTTTCAGTTTGATGTGCAGTTTGTTCAGGGATGGAAAAATATTCAGGCTGACTGTCTGTCCCGTCTTCCCATTCAGTCCATGGTTTGTGGGAATTCATTAGTGGAGTCTCAAGATGATTGTGCGATTGCTTTTACTCAGGATGTTTTGTTTCTTTGTGCTGAGTTGTTTTCATTTGATGAATGGTCCAAAGAAATGGAGAGTGACGTCGTTTTGAAACAAGTGGTTGATCTTATCATTAAGGGATCTAGGAGAGAGAGTACTGTGGAGCCCTCTGTGAGACCTTTTATTAGGGTTTTAGACGAATTGTCTCTTTCTGATAACAACGTGTTAATGAGGGGTGACAGGTTTATTCCTCCTTATTCTCTGAGAAAGAAAATACTTGATTTAGCTCATGAAGAACATTTAGGCCAGATTCTCACTCAACGAAGAGTGAAGGAAAACTTCTGGTGGCCATCTACTGATGCTGACGCTGTGGAGTGTGTGGTGCGTTGCAGTTTTTGTAAGGAGGGTGAGAAACGTTTGAAAGTGGTTGGATCTCAGAATGAGGGTAACATTTTTTTTGAGAATCTTCCTTGGCACACCATTTGTCTGGATTTTATTGGGCCCATAAATGAGTTGCCTTTCAACCAGCGTTTTGCGATTGTAGTGATTGATTGTTTTTCTAAGTGGCTCACTGTTCGTTTTGTCAGGGAAATCACTACTGATTCTACAATCACTTTTCTGAGAAGTGTTTTTCTGGATGAGGGTTTTCCTACTGTCTTAATAACAGATAATGGTACACAATTAACGTCTGGAAAAATGGTTTTGTTTTTAAAAGAGTGTGGTATTCACCATCATCGGACCAGTCTATATAACCCACAGAGCAATGGTATGTGTGAGAGGGTTAATAGGTTGGTTAAGGGCATTATTCAGATGTCTGTTGAGTTTGGTTGTTTTTCTAATGATACAGTTCAAGAACTTGTTTGGGCCTATCGTTCTACTCCTCACAAGCATGAATGTAAATCTCCTTTTGAGTTGATGCGTGGCCGTTCTCCTGTAACTAAGTTAACACCTTCTTGGTTAAGAAATCAGGATAAAGTTTCTCCTGTAAAGTCTCCTTTAGATAAGGTTTCTTTACCAATTTCTGTGGGGGATTTGGTCAAAGTAAAGCCCGGAAGGTTCTCTAAGGGTCTTTTGAAATTTAGAGGTCCTTTTCGTGTAAAGTGAGTCTTTCCTCATTTTGTTCTTCTTGATAATGGGGAGAGCTGGAATTTTAGACGGGTGGCTTTGTATAGGAGTCATTCTGATGTGTCTGTGAAGGGTACTCTCCCTTTCTCTGACTCCTCCAACAATGGTTATATGTGATCTGCCCAGTGTAATTCAGATTCTTGTTCTCAATCCAATGTAGGGGAGGAGGTGGGTAGTGGTGATGCTTCCACATCTTCCTACTCAGGTGATGCTGTTTCAACTTCTGCACCTTCTCACTCAGGTGATGCTGTCTCTACTCCTACACCTTTATATTCAGGTGAGACAGTCTCTACATGTAATAATGTCTTGAGAAGTGTTCGATCTCGCCGTCCACCTGTCTACCTAAGTGATTACATTCATTAGTTGTTCTTTTGTTTTTTAATTCATTTTATGGTTTTAAGGGAGGGAGATATGTTGTAAATAGCTTTAGTCTGTTTTCCCTGTTTCTTATGTGGAACTTTAGTGTGTTCCTGATGTCATGATTCTACTTGAATTGTTATGCTGGCAGTTGGTGCTTGGCCAGATGGTGATCTGCTTGTTTATTCTGTGCTGCGAATAAATTTGATATTTACAAGTTTCTACCTGCATGATTCCTCATTACAATATACTACACCTGCCAACTTATGGCGAACAAAGCGGTACAAAAGGGGGTGGTGATGGACAGAGAATCTGAACCAATCAAACACTCGCACCCAGTCAACAGATCAGGGTTTATTCCATCACCGTTCTTTAGCCCACTCTGCCACCCCAGTTCAGACATGGCTATATGCAAATCAGTCTGACCCTGTGCCTCATGGGAACAGTCCAGCCCGAACTGCCAAGCCATGCCTTCCCTGGACCGGAAACAAGCTTCCTAGTACCGGTTTCTGGCATTCCAGCCGTCTTCAGCCAGGCTTGCTTGAATCCAGTGGCAAAGTGAGCAAGGGACTCACGTCTGAGCATACCCTGCCAATTTATGGCGAACAAAGCGGTACAAAAGGGGGTGGTGATGGACGGAGCATCTGAACCAATCAAACACTCACACCCAGTCAACAGATCTGGGTTTAATCCATCACCATTCTTTAGCCCACTCTGCCACCCCAGTTCAGACATGGCCATATGCAAATCAGTCTGACCCTGTGTCTCATGGGAACAGTCCAGCCCAAACTGCCAAGCCATGCCTTCCCTGGACCGGAAACACGCTTCCTATGACCGGTTTCTGGCATTCCAGCCGTCTCCAGCCAGGCTTGCTTGAGTCCAGTGGCAAAGTTTATGTTTATGTTTATGGTTTTGAGATTTTTATTGCGCGCAAATACCCGAAGGTGTCTCGGCGCAAATCAGACTTCCTGAGATGAAGCTACCCTATGAATCATTGATCAAATAACCAAGCTTTCAGGAGTTTGCAGAAGATAGTGAGGGTTTTACTGGTTTTAATGAACAAAGGAAGAGAGTTCCACAACCTGGGGGTGGCTACCAAAAAGCGTCTATCTCCCCAGCTGATGGTTCTGGTACGCGGGACAGAAAGAAGATAGGTGCCAGCAGAACGAAGAGATCTTTGTGGAGCATAAATACGAAAAGCATCTTTAAGGAACCTTGGTCCAGAGTCATGGATGGCTTTATAGGCGATACAAAGTGCCTTGAATTTTATGCGACTCTTAACTCTTAACCAATGCAGCTGGCGTATGGCCATGGAGGTGGGGCGGCGGCTGGGGATATCAAGCAGAATTCTGGCCACTGCATTTTGCACAGATTGTAGTTTGGATAGTATCTGTTCTTGTGTGCCAAGGAAAAGGGTGTGACCATAATCTCATTTTGAGAAAACAAGAGTGGTAATCAAGGTTTTTCCTGCTCCTGAAGGGAGATATGGCAACAGTTTTTTGATCTTCCTTAGCATGAAGAAAGATGAAGAGACCACCGTGTTCACTTGATGTTTGAACAACAGCTTCTCGTCGAACATAACGCCGAGGTTTCTGACCTTGGCAACCGGGGTCGGTGGTGGTCCCATTTCACTGGGCCACCAGATGGAAGACCATTCCGGTGCAAGGTTGCCGAAGGTCATAACCTCGGTTTTGTCCAAATTTAACTTCAAGCAATTGCTTGACATCCATGAACTGATGGTCCTCATTCCTTCCTGAAATCTTGCGGCCACAGCTGGTCCATCTTTGTGTATCGCCAACACCAATTGGGTGTCATCCGCTTAGGTGGTTAAACGGAGACCCTGTGCTTTAATGACTCTCGCCAAGTCAGCCACATATATATTGAATAATGTGGGGCTTAGCTAAAAGCCCTGTGGCACCCCACACGGGAGGGTAAATATTGGCGAGTAAAAGGTGCCTAGTTTTACTGCCTGGGTGCGATTTGCCAGAAAGGAGGCAATGAGGTCCCTGGCACGATGGGTCACCCCCAGGGATGTGACACGGTCGATCATGATGGAGTGATCGACCGTGTCAAAGGCGGCGGACAGATCTAAGAGTACTAGGACCGCTGCCCCACCCTGGTCCAGTATAGTCCTAATATCATCCGAGGCCTTTATCAATGCCGTCTCTGTCCCATGGCCCTTCCTGAAACCGAACTGGGTGTCATCTAGGAGCTGATGGCAGTCGATGAAGCTCGCCAGCTGTTTGTTCATTATGGCTTCGAATATTTTAGCCGGGAAAGGGAGGCAGGCAATTGGTCTGTAATTGACTGAATCTGCGGGGTCCAGGGAAGACTTTTTAGCAAGGGCTTGATGACCGCTGTTTTCCAGATTTCGGGGTATATACCTGTTTGGAAGATGGAGTTACACAGGTCTGTGAGCGGGGAACTGATAACCTCAGTTAAGGCACTCAGAATAGGAGGGGGACATGGATCTAAAGGAGAGCCAGATTTTATAGAGTTGATTAGCATGCTAATCTGATCTGTCGTTGCCAAATGGAAGTTAGGAAAGGCGGGAGTGAGAGGGGAGGGCTGAGGAAGAGGTTCAGCATAATCCGCACCCACTGAAGGGGAAAAAGATGAATAAATGTTCACGACCTGAGGAAAAAGTTTGTCAATGCGTTACAAAGGTCTTGAGATGGTTCGTTTAAAGGCCCTGTCGGAGGATTGGAGAGAGACTCGACGACTTGAAAAAGCCTTCTTGACGAATTCTGGGCAGACTCAATCTGATCACAAAAGAAAGCACTTTTGTGCTTAATGATGGCCTTCTTATATAACGCAAGCGCATCTTTAAAGTGAGCAAGGGACTCGCGTCTGAGCATACCCTGCCAACTTATGGCGAACAAAGCGGTACAAAGGGGGTGGTGATGGACGGAGCATCTGAACCAATCAAACACTCACACCCAATCAACAGATCTGGGTTTAATCCATCACCGTTCTTTAGCCCACTCTGCCACCCCAGTTCAGGCATGACCATATGCAAATCAGTCTGACCCTGTGCCTCATGGGAACAGGCCAGCCCGAACTGCCAAGCCATGCCTTCCCTGGACCGGAAACAAGCTTCCTAGGACCGGTTTCTGGCATTGCAGCCGTCTTCAGCCAGGCTTGCTTGAATCCAGTGGCAAAGTGAGCAAGGGACTCGTGTCTGAGCATACACTGCCAACTTATGGCGAACAAAGCGTTACAAAAGGGGGTGGTGATTGCCATTCAGAAGCCAATTCCTCTGTCGATTTCTTTTGATGTTTATCGACATTGATTGTGTTTTGCTGAGATTGATTTTTAGAATATTTTCTGAGGCATAGTTCTGCATTTCCGTCAGTGGGTGTTGAATAGCCACATATGTTTGGCTCAGCAGAACTACGTCGTCTCCATACATAAGGTTGGTCAATAATTTTCCACCTAGGTTTGGGGAGTGTGAATTGCAAGCATTAAGTGCCTTCAGGAGATCAGCCATGAATAGATTGAACGGGGTGGAAGCGAGCACACATCCCTGTTTCAGGCCTGTGGTTGTGGGGATTTTAGAAGAGAGGCAGAAGCTGCAATTGAATTATTCAAATCTCTTGCGACAGGCTCAATGGATCAAACGGCTCAATGGGGACAATTCACAGCTACACTCTTTGACCGTTACGCCGCCACCTCATAAAAAAAAAGCCAGCCTCAGGCCATGCGTCAGAAACACAGAATTCCGTTAGGGCAAAGAGATTGTATCAAAACCCTCAAAAAAGAATTAAATCGCACAATGCGTAGATTGAGAAGATCTCCGGGGGACGTCAGCATATGCTCACTCCTAAAGGACCAAAGGTTATCACTCGAACAACTGAAATGGAATATCACTAAAGAGAAAGAAAATACAACTTTGGCAAAACTATTACACGATCTAAATCACAAATGACAGTGCTCGCTTCTGGAACACTGTGAATGGGATAATCCATCCCCATCATTAAGTGGTTTCAACAAAGATTTGGAGTACTTGATGGGTATATACTAGATCATTACATAATGATCTTGCTTCCCTGAATGTCACTAGAGGGGTAGACGGCAAGTCTGGCCCTATCACATTATCTGAAAGAAGAGTATGCCAATTTCTTCTAATAATGCACTGTAATTGACCAGCATTCTCAGAATAGGTTGTGATCATATGAAACTTGCCATTCGAATCAGTGGACCTAAGATTCTTTTTAGGTTTGTCCTCAGCACTCTCTATTAATAAGTCTGCTCTTGTTATGGAACAGAGCCTCTGCATGGCATGTTGGAGTACTTCCTCAGCATACCCTCTCTGTCTAAAGCGTTCCATGCTCGCTTCCGCTGTCAGTTTGAATTCACACTCACTCTTGTTATTCCTTTTCAGTCTCAACAGTTCCCCGTAAGGGATACTGTTGATCAGTTTTTTTGGGTCGCTATTTGTTGGCATATTAGATTGAATTGCCCGCCATCGATTTTCTATGGAGCCTAGTATGTAATTTCCTTTCAATTACATATACATTCAGATCAAGATAATTGACCAATTCAGTGCTTATCTCCCCCGAGAATTTCAGATTTACATCATTGAGGTTTAACTCCTCAACTAAAGCTTTTGCCATTATGGGTGAACCTCTAAGGACAATAAAAAGGTCATCAATGTAGCGGTACCAACAGACAATCCTGTCTCTCCATATTTCATTGGGCTCCGCCCAGGCCACCTGCTCCTCCCACCAGCCAATGAACAGGTTTGCATAGCTGGGTGCGAAGCAGGTATGCATCACCGTTCCTGATACCTGTTTGAAAAACTGATTCTGGAAAACAAACATGTTATTGTTTAATCAGAAGTCAATAAACATTATCAGCATGCTAGTATATTGGGTAAATAGCAGAGGCCGATTGTCCAGGAAATACTCTGCCACTTTCAAGTCTACTTTATGGGCTCTGCAGGTGTAAAGGCTCATAATGTCCAAGACCATGAAACAGAAACCTTCTTCGCATTCAATTTCAACGTGCCCCAAAAATTCCTTAGTGTCACCTATGTACGACATCAATTGTACCACATGTTGGGCAAGGAAGAAGTCAATGTACATGGACATGTGTTCAGTTAGACTACCTTGTGATGCCACAATCGGTCTACCAGGGGGGTTCACTAGGTTCTTATGGACCTTTGGCAGGTAGTAGAATGTGGGAATGATGGGATTCAGGCATCTGAGAAACATATGTTCCTCTTTTTCCAGCATGTTTTTCTTGTACCAGTGAGGTAGTAACAGATGGTAACTGGTAATGCTTTGATTGTAAATTCTATCATTAATCTTTTCATAGCATTGGACATTGGTTAGTTGTCATGTGGCTTCCATATTGTATTGTTCCCGTATCATAAGGGCAATGTTTCCGCCCTTGTCTGGCGGTTTACACACTAGCGTGCTGTCTTGGCATAGTCCGTCCATGGCCAGATGCTGTTCTTTACTAAAGTTGGTGATCTTTCTCGAATATATATATGTTGTCTCTCCAAAAACGTAAGAGATCTTTGTTTACTGATTTGGAAAAGGTGTCAATGGCATCAGTAGGCATCAGTGGGAGGAACACAGAAGTGGGTTTGAATGGACTGATGCTTCCGCTTTGTTCTATTCCTATTTGCTACATTTGTTGTGTCAAACTCATGGGAGCTTCAGTTGATTCTTGTTCTTCTGTTCTTAGACTCTCCAACGTTTGCAGAGTTCGAAGCTCTTTCCCCATCAAGGTGTCTGTCTCTGTTATGTGTGAAGATAATGAAGACTGTTTAGTTCTAGTTATTTGCTGGTGTTAACTTGAAGAACTTATGCAACTTCAATTTCCGGGTAAATTTAAAAAGATCTATACACGTTTGTGTATATTCCATGCTTCTCTGGGGGCAAAAGGATAGTCCGAGTTTTAAAACCGATTCCTCAGTGGCCAGTTAATGATGGTCAGATTTTCTTACTCTCTCATTTGTTTTTGTTTAAATTTTTCTTGTTTTCGTTGTTTAATTCTTTGTTGATATGTTTTTAATCTTTTTTTCATTGCCTCCCTTCTTTCATCCAGTTTCATTTGATCTTCCTCTTTGAGTAATTAATCTTCCAGTTCCTTAATACTTAGTAAGGCTTTGTCTCGATCGCTCCATGTGAACTTTATCAGGATACCCAACATCCCCTTGCAAGATTGGGCCGTGTATTCCGCCCACTCATCCAGAAGTAGTGGGCCTGGGTTCTTGTGTGCCAGGACCGTATAGATCCATAGACCCCCTCGGGACCCTATCAACCTCAATATAACTTTGTAAGGAGGTCGCCTCCCACCATTTTCTAATCTCACGCTCATAGAGATGTTCTAGAGTGGAGAATTTGGTGGCCACGCTCGTTGTGATATGATTCATCCCTCCTTTGTTGACTTTCTGCATTTCATCACGTCTTTTAAATATGCTCTGGACCGCCTCCTGGCGTTGCGATTCGCACAACATGATAGGTTTTCAGTGAATGGCTGTATCCCAGCTCCAATGTCAATACTTTGCCCTTCTCCCCCTCGTACTAATGTTTGGGAAAATGTAACAAGATCAGTGTGCCACCGGCACCTTAACGGGATATCTTTCATGCTGCTCGGTTCCTCTCTCCTGGGGCCTCGCAGCACATTCCCGTGTTGCTGGATACTTGATATGTAACCTCGATGTTTGTTCTTCATCACTTCCTGTTAAAATCTGCAGCCTCGGTGCATCGGGAAATATGACTCAGAGCTCCCAAGTCACTAGCCCAATGCACATGCGTACGGGTGCCTGTCAATGCGGGTGTGCTCCCACACAAATATTCAGCTTCAAACTCTACCGGGTAATCCTACCCAAAAGGAAGACGTGAGTGCTGTCTTCCTTTTGGGGTACGATTACCCGGTGTAATTTGGAGCTGAATAATTGTGCGGGAGCACCCCCTCATTGACAGGTACTCGTACACGCGGGCATTCGGCTGGTGACTTAGAAGCTGGGAATATATATATATTCACTGAAAAAACCATAGGTTATAGACCATATATAGTTAGGAATTAGCATTTACAAAACCTTGAAAATTCACTGAAAAAACCATAGGTTATAGACCATATATAGTTAGGAATTAGCATTTACTAAACCTTATTTTACTCACACAAAACCATTGAAATTCCATATATAGTTAGTTGCACTAACTATATATCGCGCACCCGCAATCCACTGCTGATGATGTCACATATTACATCATTCATGACATGGTCAGTGACATCACTGATGACATCACTGATGACATCTCAAATGACATCACTGATGACATCACTGATAACAACATCCAGTGATTTTTTGTTTCTATAAAGTTTAAATATGTCTTACATATTGAAGAATGAGTGGATGTGTAAGTGTCTGGACGAAGGATTTAGTAGGTGCATGACTGACTGTATGAGTGAGTGATTAAATGTGTCTCACTGACTGCATGGGTTAGTGACTAAACTGTCTTAATTTGTGCATCATTATGTCTGTTGTTCTGTAAACTGCTGCATGTGTTGATCAGTAGCTATATGAGTAACTATATGGGTTATTGATTGATTGCCCAAGTATTTGTATGGGAGACTGAGTGTGTGTGTGGCTAGCTGGGAGGTGTGTGACTCTGTGCAGATCAATCTGTACTTGTATCAATGATTGTATAAGAAGGTAAGTATGTGTTAGTATATGTTTGAAAATGTAAGGTGCTCTATGTTTAACTGTATAGACAAGAAAATGGAAGTGTCATTGATTCTTTACAGGACTGACTAGGTGTGTGAGTAACTCCATGGATGCGTGGCAGACTGTGAGTGTCTGTATAGGTGTATGAGTGCATATGATAGTGTTGTAAAGATGAGTGATTGTATGTATGAATGATTGTATGGGTGAATGAGTGAAGGTGTGTGTAGACGTAGCAATCAGTGAGTGCGTATGTAGTAACTAGTATTGGTGTGTCAATGGTTTCAAAAATTATACTCTCTTTTTAACACTGGGTGAAACAGAGGTTATATTAAAATGTGAGGAGATGCATTGTATTGTCACATGAATGATATCATCAGTGATGTGGTCATTGATGTCAAATGAGATGTCATCAGTGATGTCATCAGTGATGTCATTTGAGATGTCATCAGTGATGTCATCAGTGATGTCACTGACCATGTCATGAATGATGTAATATGTGACATCATCAGCAGTGGATTGCGGGTGCGCGATATATAGTTAGTGCAACTAACTATATATGGAATTTCAATGGTTTTGTGTGAGTAAAATAAGGTTTAGTAAATGCTAATTCCTAACTATATATGGTCTATAACCTATGGTTTTTTCAGTGAATTTTCAAGGTTTTGTAAATGCTAATTCCTAACTATATATGGTCTATAACCTATGGTTTTTTCAGTGAATTTCATTGGTTTTTTAACAGCTAATATCTGTAGCTGTAAAATTTATTCTTCTTTAAATCCAAAAATATATTTTATATGTTTATGAATAATTATTTTTTTAAATATTTTTTTTTCTTCGTTCCCGCTTCGCGAATCGGGAACCTTACAGTAAAAAAATGTTCAGAAAAATAAAAAAAAAAGTTCTTTTCAGAACTACCTCCCCGTTATTAAAAAATTGGTACAATATTTGGAACTGTGCCAACCTCTATTTCTCTTAGTTCGCTTCCTAGTTCGCTCGCTGGTACGCGAACTGGAAGCGAACCAAAAACAGTAAGTATAAGGGAAGGAAACACACACTTATGTTAAAAGAAAGACAGCTATAGGGGAGTAAACTAGAGATACTATTACCCATAATCCACTACTGATGATGTCACATATTACATCATTCATGACATGCTCAGTGACATCATCAGCAGAGGATTGCGGGTTTTTTGGCAACATGCCTTATCGACGGTTTAATAACGCTGCCTTTTGCTTTATATAAGTTTTCAAATTGTATGAAATATATACCAATAGGTCTTTATGAACCTTTAGGTAGTGCTTTTGTTCATGAGGTCTGGTCGCTTCCATACACATACAGATGTTTCAAAGATGATCAAGAAGTTTATCTGAATGGAGAGGAATGCACTGAGACGCCAGATCATTCACTAATGTGTAGGCACATACAGTTACACGATTCATGCAACAAACACCGACCAAATATGGCTTGCGTGATGCAAGGCACGCCAGTTCCTGCTATCATCCCCACGTTCAAGTTGTTGGAAAATGGTAGTTATTTGATGCTCAATAATGAAGATTGTTCTGAGTTAATTAAAAGTATTCCTTTTATCGTAACAGTAAGTGAACGGGTTATTTGCTGCAGAAATGTTCTATTTCCTCCCACACATGAACATAGGGAGTTTTCAATCTGGCCACAAATACCAACCTTGGGACACGTTTCAACGGCATGACAAGAATAAGAGCTCTTTTGTCTCAGAGAGAGGTGGCCTTGAGTTCGGCCCGTGAAACTTTCGTACTTCACATAGCGAACACCCGTACACAGGTTTGCCTTTCAATTTCAGCAACATGTTTCCGACTATCTTTAACGCATCCTCCACAAAATCCCTGGCACACTTTTTTAAAGTTGTTACCAGTGGTCTCGTGACTTCATTTGAGAAAATCTTTGGAGTCATCCCTGCTCCCTTTCATTCCATTTTCTCCACTCTGGTTCGTGGATTGCATTTTTACTTGCATTACCAGCGGACGCTCTTGTGCTTTTTTACATTTTTAAATATGGATGTCCCTCCTATGCAACCTCCGACCCTGCAGCTGCTGACACTGTTCCGCAATCGCATGCTAGAATATTATGGCACAATGCCGTTGGCGATATTAAGCACGGCATATGGATTATCTTTTCGGTTCTCCTACTTCACCTGTGTCCAGCCTGTATTTCACTGCCTGACCTGTGATTTCGATTGGGCCATTGATTTGTGTCTCTGCAGACCGGTTTCTCCTGACGTCGACTTTAATCAGCTGATGACTCCTATCATTACTCACGAGTTGATTTGTCCTGGCGAAAGGATTATGGCTGTGGCATTGATGCATGGACTACTTGGTCCCTGGAATTTACTGGCGGCAGCACAGTCTTTCTTGGAACACAGCTTTCTTGAAAACCCACCGAGCTGTCCTCTGATGGTGATAGAGGATCCGGTGCTGGGAGAGCACGTATGTTCTTTTCCGCTTTTAAATTGGATGGCTGAACTGTTTTCGGATGAAGACGGTGACTTCCTGTTGGAGGCTGTTGCAGCTTATTTTGCATACACAGTTATGTCATAGACCTTTTTCATGTTTCATATGCTGAGTACTAGCATTTCATTGACAATTCATTGACTTAATTGTCAAGTTTTTATTATTTACCTTGCCTATTGGCTTAAGACTCGATAAAGTACTTGGCTGTTTTATTTTTCTTTAGCATTGAATTTTCCTAGTTTTTAATGCTTTACCTTGCGGACCGTCCACATATAAACTTGCAATCTGCTCTCATGAGATGGCACTTCTATTATCTTATTCAGTTCGTTTCCGGATCATGAGGAGGTGTCATCTAGGTCCTGGATATCTTTACACCGTGTTAAGTTAGCATGGGCTCATTACCGGTTTAAACGCCATTTTTCCTTTTTTGCAACTTCTGCACACGACATTTAGTTGTTGCTTTAGCTTTCCACCTAGTAGTTCATCGTGGTTTACATGAGAATAATATGTTATTGGTCTACTATCTGCTTTACTTGTTAAACTATATCTGTACAGCGAGTGCTAAAGTTTCAAGAACAACACGGTACAGAATTGTTATGAGGTCTGATCTCCACGACTTCATACTCATAACATAAGTGCAACTTCTGCCAATTCTGGGCATGAGGCGGGTTTTATATTGCTTTGCCGAACACACATACACAACAGTTGATGCGGTTCACATGAAGAGAGAGCTGGTGTATGCTGATGTGATTCCTTCAAATCTAAGACACTAAAGTATGGGCACGCCCTAAACCAACACAAAGAGACCTTCTTAGCAAATAATATAATATGTGTATTAGGGAGGGTGAGATATAAGCAGCCGCGGGCCGTGGAGGGAGTTACGGTGAGGCAGGGAGGCGGGGAGGGGGAGAAGCAGGGTGGAGCCCTCTCTACCTTGCCCCTCCCCCTCCCCGCCTCCCTGCCCCACCGTAACTCCCTCCACGGCCCGCGGCTGCTTATAAGTGTTGCTAACTCTTATTCATTTACAGCATGTTAACATACTGTCACCATTCGCTTTTTATGTACTAGTAACTATGCTGGTAATTTTGCTACTGATAATATGTGTACTTGTATTCTCCACCCTGCTTCTCCCCCTCCCCGCCTCCCTGCCTCACCGTAACTCCCTCCACGGCCCGCGGCTGCTTATAAGTGTTGCTAACTCTTATTCATTTACAGCATGTTAACATACTATCACCATTCACTTTTTATGTACTAGTAACTATGCTGGTAATTTTGCTACTGATAATATGTGTACTTTTATTATCTAAGGTACTACGCCTGAGAAGACGGCATTAGTAAATAAACATTTCAAATACACATGTGTTCTTCTTAACTCCATGTTCTGGTTTCTAAGAAATATATAACGACCGACTGTTCATGAGTTCCACGTATCCTGAGGTACTATAAGTTCATATTCTGGATTGTCTAAACATTGAGAGTTTGTTATATCCAATGTGACACTGTACCTAGCTTGCTAAATAGTTTTTGATTACTAACGTGAGTTTTGGGACACCCTAATTCGCCGAGGTTCCAATCCTCTGTCCACAGTTCTGTGTGAGAACAGAAACCCTGCGACAGGGGCACCCCCGACCCTTGCTGGACCTTCATCACACTTGCGATACAACTCCAGCAATGCGCCACCTTTACGGCACAGATACATCACGCATCTGTGCTGTTTTTGCCCCGTGATGCGCCGCATTGTAAATGCAGCACACCATAGGTGACGGAACAGCGGCACAGAATGACTAACACATCCCTGGTGATGCGCCAGTCATCATAAATCTATCCCTATGCTTCTTATCTTGTTAGAGATGAACCGCCATATGTATCATCAAAGTTATTTGCATTTCCTAAATAGCGAACTTTAAGGAATAAATAGCGATTCTTTACCATTCCTAGTTTGCGATGAGCTATTTGCTAATTAGCCGAATGTAGCCCAATGAAGCCCAATGTAGCCCAATGTAGCCCAAAGATGGCCGCCAGACACACAAAAAAACAAATGTAGCCCAAATATCAGCCAGATGTAGCCCAACTATAGCCCAGTGACAGAATGACCAATCAGCTTCGCAAACCTCCGTTACGCGAAGCGGAGCGCTGTTACAGATATATATCTTTTTTTGAACGTTAATTTCTCAAAATCCACTGGAGCACATATATTGAGACCTAGCAAAGGCACATCGGGCTACCAGTCCCTAATATTTTGCCAAGTTTCGTGCAAATCCATTCAGCCGTTCAATTATTATTTTTATTATTTTTTTTTTCCCCGCGGGGCCCTTTTAAAACCTCCACATCAAACCTAGGGGGTCAGCGAGGATCTACTATGCCCCCTTATAGTTATTTCCCCCTTTGTTTTGACCTCCTCTTGTCTCTCGATCCTACCGAGAGACAAGATGGCGGCCGCTACGGACTGTTTGGAATGTTGACAGACGCCGGAGAACCAATCAGCTTCGCTTCACAAAGCTCCGTTGCGCGAAAAGTCCGCGAACCAGAGCGCTAACCGGTCCGCTGTTACAGATATATATCTTTTTTTAAACGTTAATTTCTCAAAATCCACTGGAGCACATATATTGAGACCTACAAAAGGCACATCGGGCTACCAGTCCCTACAATTTTGCCAAGTTTCGTGCAAATCCATTCAGCCGTTCGGGCTAAAAGTGAGGCCAACCGCCCTATGGAAAACTCAATGTTAAAAACACGTTTTGGGACCCCCCTTTTTTCTCGGCCCCCACTGGACGAACCCCCCCCAAATTTTCAAGGGCTGCTCAGAAACAAAATGTGCCATTTTCCTGAAAATTTCAGCCAATTCCGTCCACAAACGCCAAAGTTATTAGACATAGAATTTTCAAAAAACCCATAGAGAAAAAATCCTAACTATATATACCTACTGGCGACCGCCAGTAGGTAATATATATATATATATATATTCACTGAAAAAACCATAGGTTATAGACCATATATAGTTAGGAATTAGCATTTAGAAAACCTTATTTTACTCACACAAAACCATTGAAATTCCATATATAGTTAGTTGCACTAACTATATATCGCGCACCCGCAATCCACTGCTGATGATGTCACATATTACATCATTCATGACATGGTCAGTGACATCACTGATGACATCACTGATGACATCATCTAGTGTCTGTGTGTTTTTGTAAAGTTTAAATACGTTTTACATATTGAAGAATGACTGGATGGATGGAAGACTGAGTGTGTTTGTGGCTGGCTGGGAGGTGTGTGACGCTGTGCATATCAATGTGTACTTGTATCAGTGATTGTATAAGAGAGTAAGTATGTGTTAGTATATGTGTGAAAAGTATGGTGTTCTGTGTTTAACTATAGATGAGGAAATCGAAGTGTGATTGATTCTTCACAGGACTGACTAGGTGTATGAGTGCATATGATAGTGTTCTAATAATAACTGACTGTATGTATGAGTAATTGTATGGGTGAATGAGTGAATGTGTGTGTAGACGTACGAATCAGTGAGTGCGTATGTAGTAACTGGTATTGGTGTGTCATGATGTCATCAGTGATGTCATTTGAGATGTCATCAGTGATGTCATTTCAGATGTCATTAGTGATGTCATCAGTGATGTCACTGAAGTATGGTGTTCTGTGTTTAACTGTATAGATGAAGAAATGGAAGTGTGATTGATTCTTTACAGGACTGACTTGGTGTGTGAGTAACTCCATGGATAAGTGGCAGTGTGTGACTGTCTGCATAGGTGTATGAGTGCATATGATAGTGTTGTAATAATGAGTGACTGTATGTATGAGTGATTGTATGGGTGAATAAGTGAATGTGTGTGTAGACGTAGGAATCAGTGAGTGCGTATGTAGTAACTGGTATTGGTGTGTCATGATGTCATCAGTGATGTCATTTGAGATGTCATCAGTGATGTCATCAGTGATGTCATTTGAGATGTCATCAGTGATGTCATCAGTGATGTCACTGACCATGTCATGAATGATGTAATATGTGACATCATCAGCAGTGGATTGCGGGTGCGCGATATATAGTTAGTGCAACTAACTATATATGGAATTTCAATGGTTTTGTGTGAGTAAAATAAGGTTTTCTAAATGCTAATTCCTAACTATATATGGTCTATAACCTATGGTTTTTTCAGTGAATTTTCAAGGTTTTGTAAATGCTAATTCCTAACTATATATGGTCTATAACCTATGGTTTTTTCAGTGAATTTCATTGGTTTTTTAACAGCTAATATCTGTAGCTGTAAAATGTATTCTTCTTTAAATCCAAAAATATATTTTATATGTTTATTAATAATTTTTTTTTTTTATATTTTTTTTTCTTCGTTCCCGCTTCGCGAATCGGGAAGCTTCCCGTTAGCTGACCTTGATGCCGCGAAATAGACCGCGAGCCGGTAAACGTTTCTTTACCGCAACTGCCGCGTTAGAAAACAACATCGTGACGCCTCCCTTCCGCATGACGTTTCGCGTTATCGCGTGATACGTCATATGACGTGCTACGTTAGCGAACTGGTACGCTTACCGAGTCGCAAAGCACAGGTTTCTGGAAGCAAACCGGGAGGCCCTGCAAAGCGCTTAACGTAAACACAGCAGGTCATGTGACTTGGTAATAACACTTTTCATTGGTTCATTTCACTTTTGGTTTCCTAATGATGTAAGACTAGGTCATATAATCTAAAATGAACACTTTTCATTGGTTGAGAACTATTGTTTTTCCCAAATGATGAAAATCCCTCCTTCTTTCCTCACTCTGACTTTCATCATTGTGAGAGAAAGACCCTTTGTTACCAGTGAGCAATGGCTTCTTTAGTAGCTTCAGCTGGTGCTTCCCCACCACCTCCACCACATCCAAGGAAGAGTGGACCACCTGCTCAAGTTATAATTCAGCAAGAAGAGGAAGAAGAGGAACAGGACGACGAGCACGAAGAGAGGCACTTTTTGCCTGAGGAGCCCAGGACGTCTCACCGGAAAGAAAACTTCATTTGGCAATTTTTTAAAATTCCCAAAGGTCAGAAAAAAGTAAATGCAAGATACTTAACTTGCCTTATATGTCAAGATAGACTGTCCAGAGGGACCGACAAAAAATACAGTTTCGGAAACTACACAATGCATCGCCATATGACTAGGTGGCATCCTAACAACTACAGTGCTGCACAGTTTCGTAACGACCTAGATAATCTCCCTATGATGGCCAGAAGATCTGTTGTACCGGAAGTAACGGGACCAGAGGGCAGGGAGATGGTGCCAAATATTCAAACGAGATTTCATGAAGTAAAACACGTCTGCGTACATTGCAATGGATTCATTTGCTACGGAGAAAGAAGCATCACTCTGATCAACAGAGCTATTGACTATCATATGCAAGTTTGTACGAAACGCCCCAAATAATAAATACTTTTTTTTTGTTTTGTTGCTCCTGTTGAGCCCTTTACAATGAATCGTTTTCATTGCCCCCTGCAAGAAAAACCCCAAAAAATATAAAACTGTTCAGAAAAATTCAAAAAAAGTAAAAAAATGTTCAGAAAAATAATAAAAAAAATATAAAACAACAAAAACAATAAAAAAAAAAGTTCTTTTCAGAACTACCTCCCCGTTATTAAAAAATTGGTACAATATTTGGAACTGTGCCAACCTCTATTTGTCGTAGTTCGCTTCCCAGTTCGCTCGCCGGTACGCGAACCGGAAGTGAACCAAAATTTTTTTTTAAAAAAAAGAACAGTAAGTATAAGGGAAGGAAACAGACACTTATGTTAAAAGAAAGACAGCTATAGGGGAGTAAACTAGAGATACTATTACCCGTAATCCACTGCTGATGATGTCACATATTACATCATTCATGACATGCTCAGTGACATCATCAGCAGAGGATTGCGGGTTTTTTGGCAATGTGCCTTATCCACGGTTTAATAACGCTGCCTTTTGCTTTATATAAGTTTTCAAATTGTATGAAATATATACCAATAGGTCGTTATGAACCTTTAGGTAGTGCTTTTCTTCATGAGGTCTGGTCGCTTCCATACACATACAGATGTTTCAAAGATGATCAAGAAGTTTATCTGAATGGAGAGGAATGCACTGAGACGCCAGATCATTCACTAATGTGTAGGCACATACAGTTACACGGTTCATGCAACAAACACCGACCAAATATGGCTTGCGTGTTGCAAGGCACGCCAGTTCCTGCTATCATCCCCACGTTCAAGTTGTTGGAAAATGGTAGTTATTTGATGCTCAATAATGAAGATTGTTCTGGGTTAATTAAAAGTATTCCTTTTATCGTAACAGTAAGTGAACGGGTTATTTGCTGCAGAAATGTTCTATTTCCTCCCACACATGAACATAGGGAGTTTTCAATCTGGCCACAAATACCAACCTTGGGAGCAGATTTCAACGGCATGGCAAGAATAAGAGCTCTTTTGTCTCAGAGAGAGGTGGCCTTGAGTTCGGCCCGTGAAACTTTCGTGCTTCACATAGCGAACACCCGTACAGAGGTGCAGACCCTTTTCAATACAGATTCGCCTTTCCATTTCAGCAAGATGGTTCGGACTATCTTTAACGCGTCCTCCACAAAGGGCCTGGCGCACTTTTTTAAAGTTGTTACCAGTGGTCTCGTGACTTCATTTGAGAAAATCTTTGGAGTCATCCCTGCTTTCTTTCATTCTATTTTTTTCCACTGTGCTTCGTGGATTCCCATTTTTACTTGCATTACCAGCGGACGCTCTTGTGCTTTTTTACATTTTTAAATATGGATGTCCCTCCTGTGCAAGCTCCCGCCCTGCAGCTGCTGACACTGTTCCGCAATCGCATGCTAGAATATTATGGCACAATGCCGTTGGCGATATTAAGCACGGCATATGGATTATCTTTTCGATTCTCCTACTTCACCTGTGTCCAGCCTGTATTTCACTGCCTGACCTGTGATTTCGATTGAGCCATTGATTTGTGTCTCTGCGGACCGGTTTCTCCTGACGTCGACTTTAATCAGCTGATGACTCCTATCATTACTCACGAGTTGGTTTGTCCTGGCGAAAGGATTATGGCTGTGGCATTGATGCATGGACTAATTGGTCCCTGGAATTTACTGGCGGCAACACAGTCTTTCTTGGAACAGAGCTTTCTTGAAAACCCACCGAGCTGTCCTCTGATGGTGATAGAGGATCCGGTGCTGGGAGAGCACGTATGTTCTTTTCCGCTTTTAAATTGGATGGCTGAACTCTTTTCGGATGAAGACGGTAACTTCCTATTGGAGGCTGTTGCAGCTTATTTTGCATACACAGTTATGTCATAGACCTTTTTCATGTTTGATATGCTGAGTACTAGCATTTCATTGACAATTCATTGACTTATTTGTCAAGTTTTTATTATTTAGCTTGCCTATTGGCTTAAGACTCGATAAAGTACTTGGCTGTTTTATTTTTCTTTAGCATTAAATTTTCCTAGTTTTTAATGTTTTACCTTGCGGACCGTCCACATATAAAGTTGCAATCTGCTCTCATGAGATGGCACTTCTATTATCTTATTCAGTTCGTTTCCGGATCATGGGGAGGTGTCATCTAGGTCCTGGATATCTTTACACCGTGTTAAGTTAGCATGGGCTCATTACCGGTTTAAACGCCATTTTTCCTTTTTTGCAACTTCTGCACACGACACTTAGTTGTTGCTTTAGCTTTCAACCTAGTAGTTCATCGTGGTTTACATGAGAATAATATGTTATTGCTCTACTATCTGCTTTGCTTGTTAAACTATATCTGTACAGCGAGTGCTGAAGTTTCAAGAACAACACGATACAGAATTGTTATGAGGTCTGATCTCCACGACTTCATACTCATAACATAAGTGCAGCTTCTGCCAATTCTGGGCATGAGGCGGGATTTATATTGCTTTGCCGAACACACATACACAACAGTTGATGCGGTTCACATGAAGAGAGAGCTGGTGTATGCTGATGTGATTCCTTCAAATCTAAGACACTAAAGTATGGGCACGCCCTAAACCAACACAAACAGACCTTCTTAGCAAATAATATAATATGTGTATTAGGGAGGGTGAGATATAAGCAGCCGCGGGCCGTGGAGGGAGTTACGGTGGGGCAGGGAGGCGGGGAGGGGGAGGGGCAGGGTGGCGCCCTCTCCACCCTGCCCCTCCCCCTCCCCGCCTCCCTGCCCCACCGTAACTCCCTCCACGGCCCGTGGCTGCTTATAAGTGTTGCTAACTCTTATTCATTTACAGCATGTTAACATACTGTCACCATTCGCTTTTTATGTACTAGTAACTATGCTGGTAATTTTGCTACTGATAATATGTGTACTTGTATTATCTAAGATACTACGCCTGAGAGGACGGCATTAGTAAATAAACATTTCAAATACACATGTGTTCTTCTTAACTCCATGTTCTGGTTTCTAAGAAATATATAACGACCGACTGTTCATGAGTTCCACGTATCCTGAGGTACTATAAGTTCATATTCTGGATTGTCTAAACATTGAGAGTTTGTTATATCCAATGTGACACTGTACCTAGCTTGCTAAGGGGTTTTTGATTACTAAGGTGAGTTTTGGGGCACCCTAATTCGCCGAGGTTCCAATCCTCTGTCCACAGTTCTGTGTGAGAACAGAAACCCTGCGACAGGGGCACCCCCGACCCTTGCTGGAGCTTCATCACACTTGCGATACAACTCCAGCAATGCGCCACCTTTACGGCACAGATACATCACGCATCTGTGCTGTTTTTGCCCCATGATGCGCCGCATTGTAAATGCAGCACACCATAGGTGACGGAACAGCGGCACAGAATAACTAACACATCCCTGGTGATGCGCCAGTCATCATAAATCTATCCCTATGCTTCTTATCTTGTTAGAGATGAACCGCCATATGTATCATCAAAGTTTTTTGCATTTCCTAAATAGCGAACTTTAAGGAATAAATAGCGATTCTTTACCATTCCTAGTTTGCGATGAGCTATTTGCTAATTACAAATTACCCATTCATTTCCTTCATTTCCATAGGGCGGTTGGACTCACTTTTAGCTCGAACGGCTGAATGGATTTCCACGAAACTTGGCAAAATTGTAGGGACTGGTAGCCCGATGTGCCTTTGCTATGTCTCAAGATATATGCTCCAGTGGTTTTTACGAAAATTAACTTTGAAAAATATATATTGGGCTACATTGGCCTATATATATGTTGGAGCCCAAATGTAGCCCAATGTAGCCCAATGAAGCCCAATGAAGCCCAATGAAGCCCAATGTAGCCCAATGTAGCCCAAAGATGGCCGCCAGAGACAAAAAAAACAAATGTAGCCCAAATATCAGCCAGATGTAGCCCAACTATAGCCCAGTGACAGAATGACCAATCAGCTTCGCAAACCTCCGTTACGCGAAGCGGAGCGCTGTTACAGATATATATCTTTTTTTGAACGTTAATTTCTCAAAATCCACTGGAGCACATATATTGAGACCTAGCAAAGGCACATCGGGCTACCAGTCCCTAATATTTTACCAAGTTTCATGCAAATCCATTCAGCCGTTCGATTATTATTATTATTATTTTTTTTGCCCCGCGGGGCCCTTTTAAAACCTCCACATCAAACCTAGGGGGTCAGCGAGGATCTACTATGCCCCCTTATGGTCATTTGCCCCTTCGCTTTGGCCTCCTCTTGTCTCTCGATCCTACCGAGAGACAAGATGGCGGCCGCTACGGACTGTTTGGAATGTTTACAGACGCCGGAGAACCAATCAGCTTCGCTTCACAAAGCTCCGTTGCGCGAAAAGTACGCGTACTGGAGCGCTGCCCGGTCCGCTGTTACAGATATATATCTTTTTTTAAACGTTAATTTCTCAAAATCCACTGTAGCACATATATTGAGACCTACAAAAGGCACATCGGGCTACCAGTCCCTACAATTTTGCCAAGTTTCGTGCAAATCCATTCAGCCGTTCGGGCTAAAAGTGAGGCCAACCGCCCTATGGAAAACTCAATGTTAAAAACACGTTTTGGGACCCCCCTTTTTTCTCAACCCCCCCTGGACGAACCCCCCCCCAATTTTCAGGGGCTGCTCAGAAACAAAATGTGCCATTTTCCTGAAAATTTCAGCCAATTCCGTCCACAAACGCCAAAGTTATTTGACATAGAATTTTCAAAAATCCCATAGAGAAAAAATCCTAACTATATATACCTACTGGCGACCATAGGTTATAGACCATATATAGTTAGGAATTAGCATTTACAAAACCTTGAAAATTCACTGAAAAAACCATAGGTTATAGACCATATATAGTTAGGAATTAGCATTTACAAAACCTTATTTTACTCACACAAAACCATTGAAATTCGCATATATAGTTAGTTGCACTAACTATATATCGCGCACCCGCAATCCACTGCTGATCATGTCACATATTACATCATTCATGACATGGTCAGTGACATCACTGATGACATCTCAAATGACATCACTGATGACATCACTGATGACATCTCAAATGACATCACTGATGACATCACTGATGACATCTCAAATGGCATCACTGATGACATCACTGATGACATCACTGATGACATCTCAAATGACATCACTGATGACATCACTGATGACATCTCAAATGACATCACTGATGACATCTCATTTGACATTACTGATCACATCACTGATGACATCATTCATGTGATAATACGATGAACCTCTTCAGACTCTAATATAACCTTAGATACACTCAGTGTAAACAGACACTCACAGACTGTCACTCATCCATGGAGTTACTCACACACCTAGTCAGTCATGCAAAGAATCAATCACACCTCCATTTCCTCAACTATACAGTTATACACACCTTACTTATTCAAACATATACTAACACATATTTACTCTCTTATAGAATCCCTGATACAAGTTCACAATGATCCATACAGCCACTCACACATTCACTGGCTCTTATGCACAGTTATTTATATATGTCAACTCTCACATGTACTGTGTTTTACATATGTACTTACTTTGACATGTAGCACTGAGATATCCATTCACTCACCAATACACTCATGCACACAGTCAACCGCCCATACAGCTGTTTCCACATGCACTTTTGAACCCATACATCTAGTGAATCAACTGCTCACACATCTATGCACAGAGTCATACACCTCCCAGCCACCCACACACACTCTCAGTCTCCCATACAAATACTTGGGCAACCAATCAATAACCCATATAGTTACTCATAGAGCTACTGATCAACACATGCAGCAGTTTACAGAACAACAGACATAATGATGCACAAATTAAGACAGTTTAGTCACTAACCCATGCACTCAGTGAGACACATTTAATCACTCACTCATACAGTCAGTCATGCACCTACTAAATCCTTCATCCAGACACTTATACATCCACTCATTCTTCAATATGTAAGACATATTTTAACTTTACAGAAACATACAGTCACTGGATGTTATCAGTGATGTCATCAGTGATGTCATTTGAGATGTCATCAGTGATGTCATCAGTGATGTCACTGACCATGTCATGAATGATGTAATATGTGACATGATCAGCAGTGGATTGCGGGTGCGCGATATATAGTTAGTGCAACTAACTATATATGCGAATTTCAATGGTTTTGTGTGAGTAAAATAAGGTTTTGTAAATGCTAATTCCTAACTATATATGGTCTATTACCTATGGTTTTTTCAGTGAATTTCAAGGTTTTGTAAATGCTAATTCCTAACTATATATGGTCTATAACCTATGGTTTTTTCAGTGAATTTCAATGGTTTTTTAATAGCAAATATCAAAAGCTGTAAAATGTATTCTTCTTTTAAAGGAAAAATATATTTTATATGTATTTAATATAATTTTTTTATGTATATAAATTTTTTGAGGGAACGAATTTATCAACTATCATGCTGAAGAAGAGTGTGGGGGAAAAAAACAAAGAGGAGGACTAAGAGGAAAGAACAATCAGTTCAAAAATACAATTGCTTTAAAGCATGAAGTGCTTTTCCACACATTTACATTTAAATAACCCATATTAGAACATACAAAATATCTACAGAGGAGACGGTGTACATTGAATTTTAGACTCTTCATTGGTACCTACATGTTGGTACTTACATCACCCACACAACACAACAGCTCTATTCAGAGCTACCCTACCTCAAAGCACTCTAAAATATTATTTTAATATTTCCCTTGGTTTTCCCCTTGTTACGCTTTCCAGAACGCTACCCGGTGCGCGGACCGGGCGCTAACCGTGCGAAAATTTGAAAAAAAAAGGGTTTTTTTACATATATGGGCCTCCTCAGCCACCCTCAGAAAACCTAGGGGGTCAGGATATGTCTCGCGTGCCCCCTTATACCCGTTCCCAACATTGTTTATCCTTCATCTTGTGACTAAATTCGTCCGAAACACAAGATGGCGGACTCCCGTTACGCTACCGGTGAGCTACCCGGTTCGCGTACCGGGTAGCGCTTCCACCGCGAAAAATCGAAAAAAAATATATATTTTTTTTTGCCCCGCGGGGCCCTTTAATAGCCCCCACATCAATCCTAGGGGGTCAGGAGGGGTCTACCTTGCCCCCTTTCATTCATTTCCCCCTCCGTTTATTTCCACCTCTTGTCTCTCGATCCTACCGAGAGACAAGATGGCGGCCGCTCCGGACTGTTTAGAATGTTGACAGTCACCGGAGAGCCAATCCGCTTCTCCTCGCGAAGTTCCGTTACGCGTCTGGTACGCGAACCGGGGCGCTAACCGGGACGCTGTCACAGATATATATATTTTTTTGAACGTTAATTTCTCAAAATCCACTGGAGCACATATCTTGAGACCTAGCAAAGGCACATCGGGCAAACAGTCTCTACAATTTTGCCAAGTTTCATAGAAATCCATTCAGCCGTTCGAGCTAAAAGTGAGTCCAACCGCCCTATGGAAAACTTAATGTTAAAAACACGTTTTGGGACCCCCCTTTTTTCTCGGCCCCCGCTTGACTTAACCCCCCTAAACTTTCAGGGGACGCTCAGAAACAAAATGTGCCATTTTCCTGAAAATTTCAGCCAATTCCGTCCATCAACGCCAAAGTTATTCAACATAGAATTTTCAGATATCCCTATTCAAAAAAATCCTAACTATATATACCTACTGGCGACCGCCAGTAGGTATATATATATATATATATATATATATATATATATATATATATAACATTTCTATGGCAAAATGAAACCCCTCATTTTGTTCCTTTTCAAATTAAATATATTAAGTGTTACCACTTTATTCCAATCAAGATGACTTCAGGTGTGCCATACTTTTGTCATAAGTAAGACTGTTAGCGTTCTAGTTGTTCTTTAGAACACTCTGGGACATTCTGTCATTGGGCTATAGTTGGGCTACATCTGGCTGATATTTGGGCTACATTTGGGCTCTTTTGTCTCTGGTGGCCATCTTGGGAGACTGCATATCAGATTTTTTTTAATGAAATATAAGAGGATTTGAGAAGTCACTCAAAATGTGCCCTAATTTTTCTTTCTTCAGCACTAATCATAATTTCTATGGCAAAATGAACCCCCTCATTTTGTTCCTTTGCAAATTAAATGTTTTAAGTGTTAACACTTTATTCCAATCAAGATGACTTCAGGTGTGCCATACTTTTGTCATAAGTAAGACTGTTAGCGCTCTAGTTGTTCTTTAGAACACTCTGGGACATTCTGTCACTGGGCTATAGTTGGGCTACGTCTGGCTGATATTTGGGCTACATTTGTTTTTTTTGTCTCTGGTGGCCATCTTTGGGCTACATTGGGCTACATTTGGGCTCTAACATATATATAGCCTATTGTAGCCCAATATATATTTTTCAAAGTTCATTTTCGTAAAAACCACTGGAGCACATATCTTGAGACATAGCAAAGGCACATCGGGCAAACAGTCTCTACAATTTTGCCAAGTTTCATAGAAATCCATTCAGCCGTTCGAGCTAAAAGTGAGTCCAACCGCCCTATGGAAAACTTAATGTTAAAAACACGTTTTGGGACCCCCCTTTTTTCTCGGCCCCCGCTTGACTTAACCCCCCTAAACTTTCAGGGGACGCTCAGAAACAAAATGTGCAATTTTCCTGAAAATTTCAGCCAATTCCGTCCATCAACGCCAAAGTTATTCAACATAGAATTTTCAGAAATCCAAAAATCCTAACTATATATACCTACTGGCGACCGCCAGTAGGTAATATATATATATATATATATATGTATATATATATATATATATATATATATATATGTATATATATATATACATACATATATATATATATATATATATATATATATATATAAATATCCAAAGTTCGCCCTGAGGCAAGGACACTCCGACAGCAGGCTGGTTTCAACACCATTCTTTATTCGGAAAACCAGCTTGTCTCAGTTCAAAAGAAATTTGCATCCTAACGCGTTTCAGAGCTTTTGGCAGCTCCTTCATCAGAGGAGAAACATCGCTGAATGCTGGAAAAACTACTTTCAAGCACCATTACCTGCATGCACGTGACTGTCAATTGATCCCAGGTGGGCTCTCAGGTAAGTAATATCTGTGGCATGCTGTTACTTGTAGTAAAATCGTTTTATCTCACCCAAGTGGGTCCAGCAAAATCGGCAATGAAAATAAATGCTCAGTGTTGCTCCAGTGAGCTTCGAACTGGAAAAGCCGGTCTTTTGTTCTCCTTCACTGCTGCGCCATCAACGAAACCCAGCGCTTGCCGAGTCTCTGGCCCCATGTCTCTCATAGTGGTGTGTCCTCTGCGGCCAGGCGTGCCGCATTTATAAAAATCCAAAGTTCGCCCTGAGGCAAGGACACTCCGACAGCAGGCTGGTTTCAACACCATTCTTTATTCGGAAAACCAGCTTGTCTCAGTTCAAAAGAAATTTGCATCCTAACGCGTTTCAGAGCTTTTGGCAGCTCCTTCATCAGAGGAAAAACATCGCTGAATGCTGGAAAAACTACTTTCAAGCACCATTACCTGCATGCACGTGACTGTCAATTGGGTGAGATAAAACGATTTTACTACAAGTACCAGCATGCCACAGATATTACTTACCTGAGAGCCCACCTGGGATCAATTGACAGTCACGTGCATGCAGGTAATGGTGCTTGAAAGTAGTTTTTCCAGCATTCAGCGATGTTTTTCCTCTGATGAAGGAGCTGCCAAAAGCTCTGAAACGCGTTAGGGTGCAAATTTCTTTTGAACTGAGACAAGCTGGTTTTCCGAATAAAGAATGGTGTTGAAACCAGCCTGCTGTCGGAGTGTCCTTGCCTCAGGGCGAACTTTGGATTTTTATAAATGCGGCACGCCTGGCCGCAGAGGACACACCACTATGAGAGACATGGGGCCAGAGACTCGGCAAGCGCTGGGTTTCGTTGATGGCGCAGCAGTGAAGGAGAACAAAAGACCGGCTTTTCCAGTTCGAAGCTCACTGGAGCAACACTGAGCATCTATTTTCATTGCCGATTTTGCTGGACCCACTTGGGTGAGATAAAACGATTTTACTACAAGTACCAGCATGCCACAGATATTACTTACCTGAGAGCCCACCTGGGATCAATTGACAGTCACGTGCATGCAGGTAATGGTGCTTGAAAGTAGTTTTTCCAGCATTCAGCGATGTTTTTCCTCTGATGAAGGAGCTGCCAAAAGCTCTGAAACGCGTTAGGATGCAAATTTCTTTTGAACTGAGACAAGCTGGTTTTCCGAATAAAGAATGGTGTTGAAACCAGCCTGCTGTCGGAGTGTCCTTGCCTCAGGGCGAACTTTGGATTTTTATAAATGCGGCACGCCTGGCCGCAGAGGACACACCACTATGAGAGACATGGGGCCAGAGACTCGGCAAGCGCTGGGTTTCGTTGATGGCGCAGCAGTGAAGGAGAACAAAAGACCGGCTTTTCCAGTTCGAAGCTCACTGGAGCAACACTGAGCATTTATTTTCATTGCCGATTTTGCTGGACCCACTTGGGTGAGATAAAACGATTTTACTACAAGTACCAGCATGCCACAGACATTACTTACCTGAGAGCCCACCTGGGATCAATTGACAGTCACGTGCATGCAGGTAATGGTGCTTGAAAGTAGTTTTTCCAGCATTCAGCGAAGTTTTTCCTCTGATGAAGGAGCTGCCAAAAGCTCTGAAACGCGTTAGGATGCAAATTTCTTTTGAACTGAGACAAGCTGGTTTTCCGAATAAAGAATGGTGTTGAAACCAGCCTGCTGTCGGAGTGTCCTTGCCTCAGGGCGAACTTTGGATTTTTATAAATGCGGCACGCCTGGCCGCAGAGGACACACCACTATGAGAGACATGGGGCCAGAGACTCGGCAAGCGCTGGGTTTCGTTGATGGCGCAGCAGTGAAGGAGAACAAAAGACCGGCTTTTCCAGTTCGAAGCTCACTGGGGCAACACTGAGCATTTATTTTCATTGCCGATTTTGCTGGACCCACTTGGGTGAGATAAAACGATTTTACTACAAGTACCAGCATGCCACAGATATTACTTACCTGAGAGCCCACCTGGGATCAATTGACAGTCACGTGCATGCAGGTAATGGTGCTTGAAAGTAGTTTTTCCAGCATTCAGCGATGTTTTTCCTCTGATGAAGGAGCTGCCAAAAGCTCTGAAACGCGTTAGGATGCAAATTTCTTTTGAACTGAGACAAGCTGGTTTTCCGAATAAAGAATGGTGTTGAAACCAGCCTGCTGTCGGAGTGTCCTTGCCTCAGGGCGAACTTTGGATATTTATATATATATATATATATATATATCCGGTATAAATCTCCCTCCAAAGAAAAGAGCAGGAACCCAGGGGGAAGGTTTGGAGAGACTTTATTGAACAAACAACTGCTCCGGTGGCGGCGAATGCATTTCGGTCCTTTGCCTTCCTCAGCGCCCAACACCGTTACAATGTGGCATCAACATAGTCCTTTCTCGCTGCCTTAAGAATAGTGCAGGCTGGACCACTCCTCCCCTGCTGGTGAATGCAAGCACCTGTTGCAGTCCGTCGTGATCATTGGACTACAACACCCATAATGCCGTGTTGCAGCAATGCAGGTAGGTGGAAAAATAGCGGGATTAGGAAGATGCTTACTTGTTGTGGTCCCGCGATGTAAGCAGACTTGATGGCACAAAGTGTCCATTGTCCGCTCAACAAGTCTCCCCTTGCGTCCCCTGTACCGCCACTAGCCTCAGAGTCAGGTTTCCGATGTGCAGGGGCTTATTGCAGACGGCAAGTAGCCCAGGAGAGGTACAATACCTCAGACTGCTTCCTTCCTCCTGACACCAAGGCGGGAACAGACTCTGTCCATAACTGAACCAAAGATATTGCCAGACGGCGAGCCAATAATGGTCTGGACCCAACAGGCGTGGCAGGGGTTCCTCAAGTGCGCTATTGACAAACACAGATTTGTCCGGTATAAATCTCCCTCCAAAGAAAAGAGCAGGAGCCCAGGGGGACGATTTGGAGAGACTTTATTGAACAAACAACTGTTCCGGTGGCGGCGAATGCATTTCGGTCCTTTGCCTTCCTCAGCGCCCAACACCGTTACAATGTGGCATCAACATAGTCCTTTCTCGCTGCCTTAAGAATAGTGCAGACTGGACCGCTCCATATATATATATAGTACCTTCCCAAAATATAAGATAGCCCGCACTCAAAGATCAAAGGCCATCCATAATTTTAAAATATCATCAAAGCTCTTAAAATACAACTTCAGCACTAGAAATAGACAAAATACCATGCACCATTTGAGGTGAACAATTAAGATTTTGGGACATTGGCATGATATTTCACATAATGATTTGATAAACATTTTATCGTTACGACTGCGGCAGGGAATGTGAAGTATTTTGTCTATTTCAAGTGTTGAACTTGTATTTAAATAGCTTTCAAAATGTCAATATTTTTTGGAGTGATATAGGCTGTTTAATCAGCTGAAACGCGTTTCCTATTACTTACAGCCATTTTCGCTTATGCTGGAAATATATGAATTTTGTCTTTTGCTTGGTGCAACCTGGTACATCAAAATTATGGATGGCCTCTGATCTTCGAGTGCGGGCTTTCTTATATTTTAGGAAGGTACTCTGTATGTGATAAAGGTGCTTGCAGTTACGCCTTTTATCTGCACCACTTGCGTTCTGGCATCAAGCTGCAAGCTGCAATTGGTTATATATATATATATATATATATGCAAAAAAAGAAGCAGAGAACTCTGGGTAGTTCTCAATTTTGATGGAAAGCAGCTCCTGTATAGAGCGCTCTTAACACCAGCGACATGCTCACCTCAAATGTCTGCTTTTCTATCAAAGTCTTTAGGCATAGAATGAGCACAGTGCCATCCACGCAGAGATAGAAAGGGACAAAGCCTTTTGCCATTTCTACAGCAAAGTCTTTAAGCATAGGATTAGCACAGTGCTGTCCCTGCCGAGCTGTAAAATGACAAAAGCCATTTACCACTCCAGGCACAGTATTAGAGCTTCGAAATTGTAAAATACCCTGACACAGTTTTTCACTCTAATTAGAGCTCTTCATAGAGCCCGGAGGACAGCGGAAGGAAGGAGAGAACCCGGAGGAGTCTGCCAGCAGCCCCGGTGAGTGTGGGGCAGAACGGGTGCATTTTTGGTGCTCGCTAGGCACCGTGCTAACAGTGCCTGTTTCTTTCAGCGGCCCGCAGGAGAGTGGGCTGCTGCAACTTAGGGGCTCATTTGTTGTTCAGAAATCCCAGAGTGGGACTTACAAAGGCACAGTGGTGCCTGGGCTCACTTTGGCATCAGCTGCATTGTGAGAGCGCGGGCAGTGGGGCGATTTTGAGTTTAGAGTCCCAGTGGGGGGCTCACAGGTCACAGTGAGTGCCAGGCCTGCTTGTGCATTCCCACAGCTGCCCTGCGTGAGCGCGCGCAGCTGCAACGTTGGGCACCATTATTTTAGAGTCCTGGTGTGGACTCCAGAGGGCACAATTAGTGCCTGTGTTCATTCCTTTAGAGGCATTGTGTGTGCGTAGTCCAAGGGCACGGGGGTGCCATTCAGGGCACATTGCCAGTGCTCATTTGGCTACAGAGAGTCCCAGTGGCGGGCACCAGAGGGCACATTGAGTGCCCGTGACCACAGCTTTCTTCACAGCTGCACCGCAATTAGCAGCAGCTGCCACGTTTAGGCCTGCGCAATTGCGCAATTTTTGGGATTCTGCTGCATTGGCAGCCAGCCCTGACATTTGAGAAATAAGGCATTTGAGCCCTCTGAGAAGGCCAGTTGGCCTGGGGATCAGTTGTAGGTTGGTAGGCCCTACTGTGATGTATGTATGATGTGCCAAATGTGATTTATGCACCCTGATTTATGCCTCTAATGATGTTTATGCTCATGCGGTTATTGCATAATGTGTTTATGCTGGTATGGCCTAATGCGTAATGTGTTTATGCTTAGGAGGGTGTCTAACGCTAATGTGGTTATGCCTAATGTCATGCTAAGATATTTTAGGAGAGTGTCTAATGCTAATGTGATAATGCTTAGGTCATTAGGGTACCTGTGGTTACTGGTTGTGTTTTGCATTTACTTACCTGATCTGATGGCTCTGACTGTGGTCCGATTGGCCTGGTCCTGTATATAATCCCCTGTGAATATTGCCTAGTGCCAGTTGGCATAATGTAAATGTGTGATTATGTTTCTAATGTGTTTATAATAATACAAAGGCTATTTTTGATATAACCTTGTGTGGAGTTCCTTTTGTAGTGTGCCTAGTTTGTTGCTGCTGTGTGTGTGTGTTGCGCAAACGCTTTACACATTGCCTCGTGCCAAGCTACCAAGGGGGTGAGCTGGGGTTATCTTCAGCGTGTAACTCCCTTGCCTTGACTGGAGTGGTGCTCTCTGCCTGGCTTTGGACCAAGCCTTAGCCAACCTGAAATCCAATTTCGAATATATATATATATACACACACACACCCACACATGTGTGTGTGTGTGTGTATACAAACATATAAATATATATAGATATATTTATATAACGTTCCAAACTTTTTACAAGATTCAGCGCGCTCTCAGAATAAAAGACACAACCAGTCCAAGGAACAGTCGATGGAAATTTAATCACAACGCGTTTCACCACACGGAGTGGCTTGGTCACGTGATAGTGCAAAACAAACACCTCATATTTGTAGTTCTTAATGTTCTGGTTGACACGATCCTACCCCTGAAGAGGGGAGGCAATGGAGATGCTAAGCTACGACTGCTGGAAACGAGGTATCTTCTGGAGTTTAACAGTAAGAATCCGGGAGGCCTCAACGCAAGTGAGGATATGTATACTTGTTTGTGAAGGATTTTTTAAGATCAAAAATATGTTCTTTTGTTAATGCTGTTACATATATCCATCTATCAGGAGACAACTCGAAAACCTGGGACCAGGTGTTGTATTAACTGATATGTTGAGGAGGTTGTTCCACCTAGAACACAGATTCAAAATGCACTTGCACTTTATTCACATATATTAGTTTATTCCAGTACTCTTATGAGGGCAATTGGTATGTAGTTAAAGGAGAATTTCTCCCCTCCTGTAATTGACAGGATATTTTCTACTACCCACTTGGGTTAGATGAACAGAATTATAAAGATCTGCACTTTACGGTTAGGACATTAAGATTGCGAGGTAGGGTGTTATGATGCTATAACTATCCACTCCTCTTAATGATCCTATTTTTGTATTATTCAGAAAATCAATGTAAATATATAGTTATATGAATTTTTATGGATTTATCCTTGTAAATATAACATGTAAAATTGTTTTTTTAGATTGTAGTAATGTTTTTAACATTCTCTATTTATGTATATTTATTTTTTCTTAAACATTTGGAAAAAATATGTTTACATTTCTTTGGGCACTATGCCCTGAATATACTGCTTGCTGTTATTACATTTAGGCAGTATCTCTTCTCTGTTCACTGTTTTAATTACAAACAGCTGTCACAAGGTAGTGGATTTGACTACAAATGCCCTCGTTTATGTTGTCGACACATCATGTGATCAAGCCTCTTCGGGAGGCGAAACGCGTCACGACAGATTGCTGGCACGATTTTGCACCAATAAAGCACTAAGGATCAGCACTAAATGGTGGTTTCACTCTACGTTATTTGGTCTCCGTTGAAACAGCAGGCATGGTGAATGGCGTTTTTCTGCATATATATATATATATATATATATATATATATACAAAACGTTCCAAACTTTTTACAAGATTCAGCGCGCTCTCAGAATAAACGACACAACCAGTCCAAGGAACAGTCGATGGAAATTTAATCACAACGCGTTTCACCACACGGAGTGGCTTGGTCGGGTGATAGTGCAAAACAAACACCTCATATTTGTAGGACTAACATGTTGTTTCCCGAGAAAGATGCGGCAATGGTACAAAAAACATGTAAGTATTGAAATAACGGTGGGAGGCGACGTCCCTACAACATTATGTGGACCAACATACGAGAAACCCAATCCCCTTATGCTGGAGGAATGGTCGAGCATCTCAGCTTCCAATTCAAGAAGAATGCTCGAAATTCTTATCAAGTATGCATGGATAGATCGAGAAAAACTGATCAAAGACATCAATGAGCTAATGGAGGAACTTAAGAAAAATACAGAGTCTGATGATTTGGAAAAAGCGATGAAAACTATTCGTGAAAGACTTACAAAACATGAAGATGACATCAAAGCACGGAAGGAAAGAAAATTGATTCGTGATTATGGTGATTATGACAGTGGACGCATCCTTACCTTCAGTCACAAGTATGATTATATATACAAGAACGATGGAACGGCCAACACCACACTAGATGACTCTAAAAACATCTCTGAAAATGAAATAGGATCACAAGTGGGAGTGAATCAGACGTGTCACTTATGAACGATACTGTCACCAAGCCCAAGAAGAAACAGGTGTCTTTTTTAGACGAATACAGGACCCTGAGAAGGGGTCGGATAACAACAAGAGAAACACCAACACCGAAAACGAGGGGACAGAGAGGATGGGGAAAGGGACACGGAAGAGGCAACGAATGAACAGAAGAGCAAGAATCAAACAACGATGGCAAAAGAGGCAAGGCATGTGGCGCAGTGGGAAAACTGACGTGCCAGAAGAGGGTACTAATGGATGACGAAATGGTGAATAGAACCATCATTAATCTATCCAAGAAAGATCTTGGTATGTGTCAAAAACGTACCCTGTGTCTCGGTCTGTCTTTCTGCCCCTCTTATCCCTCCAAGTACACTGACAACCGCATTGACATGTTCAAATTCATACGGAAATTGAAATTGAGAAAATGGCATAGTTTGAAGGGCAATGTTAATAGCTTAGATGCAGCTAACAACATGATATCCAATGTATATGACAATTTTAACATTCATGACTCGGAAACATTGAGTACTGTAATGGAATTGGGTACCAATACAAGTGAGGAAGGTATCACTCCTACACAACTTCTTGCTGAATTAGATATTGTTACTGATGCTGCAGCAAACACTACTTTCAAACCTAAGTCCATCTTCACACCAATATTACCGCATGACAACATTGACACCTTTCATGACTGTGTCAATAAAAGTCTCAATGACCACAGACACAAGAAATATAAATTCAGGAATGATTTCAATCTCACGTATACACAGAGACAGGCTCTTAAATCACTCATGGAGGAGGATGACATTGTCATTCATCCTGCGGAAAAGGGAGGCAACGTCGTCATCCTCGATCGTGAACAATATTTGGAGGAAGCTGAGAGGCAATTAACTGACAGTCTTTATTATGAAAATGTCAACTTCGACCGGTACAACCTCAGCATTACCATTATCTGGGAACTTCTCATAGATTGGCGTGACAGGGGTATTTTATCTTGGGAAGAGTTTTGTTATCTCAAATGTGATTATCCGGTACTCCCGGTGCTTTACCTTCTCCCAAAGGTCCACAAAAATGCCACTAGACCTCCAGGCAGACCCATTGTTTCATCGAGGGGCAGTGTGTCAGAACGAGTGTCTAAATATATTGACCATTTCCTTAGAAATTGTGTCATTACTTTAAACAACTATGTTAGAGACACCAAAGATTTTTTGACCAATATAGATACTCCAATATGGGACGAGAGTCTGTTGCTTGTAACTCTGGACGTTCAGAGTTTATACACCATCATAGACCACAAACAGGGCTTGACAGCATGCAACAAATATCTTGCATCCCGCCACATCAGATTTAAAGAACACACCGCATGCTCATGGCCATGATGGAGTATTGTCTTGACAACAATATCTTTTTATTCAATGGGAAGCTATACCGACAGGTGAACGGCTCAGCTATGGGGTCATGTTTTTCTCCCAGCTTCGCCAATTTGTTTATGGGGAGCTGGGAGGAGGACATACGAGCTGATCCCATGTTCCAACAGGATTTTGAGAAAGTTTCAATGTGGCTTTGGTACATCGATGATTTGTTCATTGTGTGGAAGTCAGTCAGCAGAAGAGGCTGATAATGTTACCAGAAAACTCAACAACAATGACCGTAATATTGTTCTTAGTGGCACCATGAGCAACTCTGAGATTGAATATCTTGATGTCAAAGTTGAAATAAAAAACAATAGAGTTCAGACATCATTACATCAGAAGGTCACGGCCGGCAACAGCATATTGCAAGCCCTCAGTAGCCACCCGGACAACCTCAAATGGTCCATAGCGTATGGGGAGCTACTTAGGGCCAAACGCAACTGCAATACACCACTAGCTTACACCATTGAGAGTAAAATAATTACGGAAAGGTTCAGGGAATGGGGTTACCCCAATTGGGTACTCAAAACTGCCCTTACCAGAGCCAATGCTATTGAAAGGAAACAGACTCTTCTAGATCCCAATAGAGACACAGAGGAGGTCGGAGAGACCACTAGATTGGTACTCAATTACAGCTCAGATGCTCAGGCAATTAGAAAGATCATTGTAAAAAACTGTGAAAACGTCATTGGAAAAAATCTTCCAGAAAGACCCAACATCACATACAGACGTAGTTGCAACATTAGGGACATGCTGGACCACAGTGATGTCACGTCATACCCTCCATCTAACATGCATGGTCTCGAGGGATTTTTTCCTTGTGGCCATTGCAAAGCCTGTGCCCAAAGCAAAAGTCACAAACAGGTTTTGAATAATGGCGTGGCCAAAAATATATCGCAATTTCTGACGTGTAATACCACATTTGTTGTATATGCCATTGTGTGTACGTGCAACAAGTGGTACATTGGGAGCACTACGTGCATGGCCAAAAAACGGATATTGGAACACGCTCGTGCCATCACCAATTTTTATCCCAAGTATCCTGTTGCACGGCATTTCAGAGAGAGTCATTTTTCCAACACCAAAGATTTGAGTTACATTATTTTGGAGCAAGTTGCCAAGAAACCCAGGGGGGGGCAACAGGGTTTTGACTTTGAGACAAAGGGAATCTAAACTTATAATTGATTTCCAAACTAAGGCGCCGGGGGGTCTCAATCAGGAGGAAGAATTGTCAGTCCATCTGAAAGAATAGACATGTGACCAACTGTGCAGCACTTTAGACACGTTGTGCGGATTCCCTCTGTGTTAGACATGTTTCAACTGTTAGCACAATATTTACCTCATGCCCTGTTTTTCATTGCAATGTTATCACAGTTGACTGTAGCTTTTTATCATGAATAGTTCAGTCCTTAATTTTAATCGTTTTAATATCTTTTTCTTTCAGGAAAGAAAATAGGGGCCCATTTCATTTGCACCTTTTGATCACGGGCGCGTTACCCTCTTCTTCTCCTGCATAGTTCACGAGCACCAGGATATTTCTGCACTTATTTTTACCTCTTCACTTTGTGGGTATTGTATGGTTGTCCGGACTTTATAGCATAGTGATTCATTGATGCTGCTACATGAGTGCACATGTCATTACTACACCTGGCATGTTTAATCTGTCACAATTCTATCTGTCATACCAGGCACAGTACTCACTATAACCCGGCAGACGTTACCTACAATAATAATTTTGTCCAGAAATGTTCTTATTATACAATGTCTGACATACAAAAAGTATATCATGATTTGATCAAGGTAGGCACGTGCCACTAATGATCCGTACAGTTTTATGATTTATTATGTTCATCGTCACAATCGGTAATAGTTCAGTCACCACACAATCAATAGCATTTGTAACTTTATTGGTGATTTGAATGACACAGTTCACTCCTGAGGCGGGCAGCCTCACTGGGGGCGGGACCTTAGAAACCAACGATCACGTGATCGAGAGGTTACGCAAGAGGCAACAACGTGGTCTGTCTGTACAGGATTTCAAAAGCATTTACGTTACTTTATTTATGAGTCATGGGGAAGATCACCATTCCGTGTTACAATCTTTTCATGCTGCTGAAACGGAGTATTACACATATTAGTATTTAACACATGTTCGTACCCCTGATTTCTGTGTTTATTTTCGCTGTGTATGTTCACTGTGTTTAGTTTTGACATTACAATAAGCACAAGAAATGTGACACAAGTGATTCCAATGTGTTATTTCAATACTTACATGTTTTTTGTACCATGGCCGCATCTTTCTCGGCAAACAACATGTTAGTCCCATTTTGCTTTCCATATTATGTCCGGACATTGAGAACTACAAATATGAGGTGTTTGTTTTGCACTATCACGTGACCAAGCCACTCCGTGTGGTGAAGAATGCAAGACATGAAGCACGTCCGGCGAAATGGATTTTATTTTTTTGTGATGTTCTGCTGAACCCCGCTGCAGCTTGCAATAAAGATTGTTGGACATTGACCTACCTGAGTGAGGCTCTCTCTACAGCAGGCAACCTTTGTTTTGAATGTTATGCGGCCCCGCCTGAGCCGCAGAGAGAACCCAGATGCCACTTGCGGTGTTCCTGCAGTGACGCCAAATGACGACGCTGCCACAGGATCAGGTACCTGTTGTTGGAAGATTATCAATGCAAATGGGACTTAAGGCAGGCACCAGAACCCACTTGGGTATTATTGCATTATTGAGCCGATGACACGCCATCTCACTGAAGCAGAATATGGCACTACATTAACCAGCAGCCACGATAGTGGCCATGCCCATTAGGGAGGGATTACCAACGGTTAAAATCATGCCGAAATGCTGTGTCACTAATCTAGCAGTCCATGCCTCTGAAGAAGTGCAAGACATGAAACGCGTCAGGCGAAATGGATTTTATTTTTCTGTGTTGTTCTGCTGAACCCCGCTGCAGCTTGCAATAAAGATTGTTGGACATTGACCTACCTGAGTGAGGCTCTCTCTACAGCAGGCAACCTTTGTTTTGGATGTTAAGCAGCCCCGCCTGAGCCGCAGAGAGAACCCAGATGCCGCTTGCGGTGTTCCTACAGTGACGCCAAACGACGACGCTGCCACGGGATCAGGTACCTGTTGGTGGAAGATTATCAATGCAAACGGGACTTAAGGTAGGCACCAGAACCCACTTGGGTATTATTGCATTATTGAGACGATGACACGCCAGTTCACTGAAGCAGAATATGGCACTACATTAACCAGCAGCCACGATGGTGGCCACGCCCATTAGAGAGGGATTACCAACGGTTAAAATCATGCCAATCTCTCTACAGCAGGCAACCTTTGTTTTGGATATATATATATATATATATATATATATATATATATATATGTATATTCACTGAAAAAACCATAGGTTATAGACCATATATAGTTAGGAATTAGCATTTAAAAAACCTTATTTTACTCACACAAAACCATTGAAATTCCATATATAGTTAGTTGCACTAACTATATATCGCGCACCCGCAATCCACTGCTGATCATGTCACATATTACATCATTCATGACATGGTCAGTGACATCACTGATGACATCACTGATGACATCTCAAATGACATCACTGATGACATCACTGATGACAACATCCAGTGACTGTATGTTTCTGTAAAGTTAAAATATGTCTTACATATTGAAGAATGAGTGGATGTATAAGTGTCTGGATGAAGGATTTAGTAGGTGCGTGACTGACTGTATGAGTGAGTGATTAAATGTGTCTCACTGAATGCATGGGTTAGTGACTAAACTGTCTTAATTTGTGCATCATTATGTCTGTTGTGATGTAAACTGCTGCATGTGTTGATCATTAGCTATACGAGAGGCTATATGTGTTATTAATTGGTTGCCCAAGTATTTCTATGGGAGATTGAGTTTGTGTGGGGGTGGCTGGAAGGTGTGTGACTCTGTGCATAGATGTGTGAGCAGTTTATTCACTAGGTGTATGAGTTCAAGAGTGCATGTGGAAACAGCTACATGGGCAGTTGACTGTGTGCATGAGTGTATTGATGAGTGAATGGATATCTCAATGCTACATGTCATAGTAAGTACATATGTAAAACACAGTACATGTGAGAGTTGGCATATATAAATAACTGTGCATGAGAGCCACTGAATGAGTGAGTGGTTGTATCGATCATTGTGAACTTGTATCAGCGATTGTATAAGAGAGTAAATATGTGTTAGTATATGTTTCAATAAGTAAGGTGTGTATAACTGTATAGTTGAAGAAATGGAGGTGAGATTGTTTCTTTGCATGACTGACTGGGTGTGTGAGTAACTCCATGGATGAGTGGCAGTGTGTGAGTGTCTGTATACACTGAGTGTATCTAAGGTTATATTAGAGTCTGAAGAGGTTTATCGTATTAGCACAAGAATGATGTCAAATGAGACGTCATCAGTGATGTCATTTGAGATGTCATCAGTGATGTCATCAGTGATGTCACTGACCATGTCATGAATGATGTAATATGTGACATGATCAGCAGTGGATTGCGGGTGCGCGATATATAGTTAGTGCAACTAACTATATATGGAATTTCAATGGTTTTGTGTGAGTAAAATAAGGTTTTTTAAATGCTAATTCCTAACTATATATGGTCTATAACCTATGGTTTTTTCAGTGAATTTTCAAGGTTTTGTAAATGCTAATTCCTAACTATATATGGTCTATAACCTATGGTTTTTTCAGTGAATTTCAATGGTTTTTTAATAGCAAATATCATAAGCTGTCGAATGTCAAGTACGTGGTAAGTAAAAACATTTTCGTGTTTATGCACACTGATCTGCTTTGAATGCTGCCCCCCACCCCTCATTTCTATTAGGAGTACTCTCTCTTTGCAGATAGTGAAGGGTAGTTAACGCAGGCCTTTGCCCCCGTTGTAATCCGTCGTGCCTGCTTCTCTCTCCATTTGATTGATTGTTCTCTTTGGTTCATTCTCTATTTACAAACAAGCACAGAGTCACAATACTCTGTTTAGTCTTTGCAGATAGCGAAAAATCGTGTAAAAAAACAAAAGGAATCGAGCAAAATCAGTAGGCCACTAATGGGATCTCTTTTTGACCTCCCTAAAATAGAAACATTAGGAACAACCTGTTGATAATACCAATGTGTATGTACATAAGCGGCGTTCATTTGTGTTCACAGTACCCCTTGTTGATTGTTTGAATCGACCATTGAATTGTTCGAAGTTGGTTCTCTTAAGAATCTTCTCTGCCTGCAAACGAGGAAGAATAGGAATATTCTCTCTCCCTTTGCAGATAGTGAAGGGTAGGTAACGCAAACCTTTAACACGTCGTGCCTATTTCGTTCCTCATTGATTGATTGTTTCCCCAAACATTGACTGTTTGGGAATTGGTTCTTTTTGGAGGTATTCCCTGTTTGCAAATATACGTAGGAAAATCTTTGCAAATAGTGAAAGGGTACGTAATGCGGACCTTTCTCCCCCGTTGTAATCTGTCATGCCTATCTACTCCCCACTGATTGATGCACCTGTTTCACCCGGACCATTTACTAGAGATACGTCATCTGGCCCGACCAGAGAGCACCCCTAGTGAAAAGGACATATGCAATAATAACGAAGTGATCACTGTATCCTGTTAACAGAAACTTTAGCATGAAACAACCTGGAAAGAAAAGAATAGGAAAACGAAAATCAGTAGGCCACTGATGAACATGAACTTTTATTAAACAACGAACAAAGAAACGATAACATAACGTAATGATAAAACCTATTAATGTCCTAGAAACAAGAAAACGTTAGAAATATGCCAGTGGTGAGAGACCAGAAAAACAGTAAGAGAAACCAAATCACCCCTCGCTGTCCCACCGCCTGCCACGCCAAAAAAATCGATAGACTAGGGAAAATGCAAGTCAGTAGAACATCCGCCCCCACTCTGGAAAATTCCAAGGTGGGGCAGGGTTGCGGCTACGCCCAGCCGGGAGCAGCCCATATAAGGCGGGTCCTGCTGCCACGCCTCGGCCAGGAGATCCTAACGTAGGGTGTAGCCGGAGGAGAGGCCGAGGCCAGCGGGACCCGGCCAGGGGATTGCCTTTACAACGCTGAAGAGTTGCAGGGGGGGGAATGTCTCCTCGACCCTCCCCTCTCTCTCCCAGTCCGGCCGCGGTGGCCCTTGAGAGTTTCAGGTAGTCCCGCCACATGCTCTTCCGGTCCGGCCACCAACGGTCGGGGGGCCGAGGCCGACGGGATCCGGCTGCAGCCGATAAACCAAGGAACCCGTTCATGGGGCCAGAGCCAGGGGCGTCCAGCCGACATCCACCGGAAGCCCGGCCCAAAGACGGACGGGACATTTTTTCTTTTCTCCTTCGTAATAGCAGCGGCAACACGCCAGGCACCACTTCTTTCTTCAAAAATGGCTTTGACAACACTGGGGGGGATGTCTTGCACATGCATCCAACCCCCCCCCCCCCCGTCCTCATCGCCACCGGCCATAACAAATGTCAAGCGGGGCGCCGCGGGGTGCACTGGGAGGGAGAGACGGTGCGAACAGGCCTCTACCGCCTCCTCAGGTGAAGGCTTCCCAGCTGCACCCTCAGCGCTCCAGGCGCCCCGAAAAGGGTTCGTCCACTGTGGCGATGCTGCAACGTCTCGCCCGGCAGGGTGGAGCCCGTCCGCTCATGTGACGCCGCACGATCGCCGGTAGCTGCCGAACTCTCAAAATGGCGATCGACCTGGCAAGAGCGGGCCCAGCATGAAGAAATGGCCCGGTCACTGGTTGACTCCACCACCGTAGTCCTCCACGACCTTGAAGATTCTACAGGAGCCGCGGGAGTCTCCGACCCCCGATGGGGAATGACTGCCATGATCGCCCGTGGAGTGACGAAACTGTATCCGCGGGACGTCGGCGCTCCCATGCTGGCGCCAGCCTCACTTTGAATTACTAGAATCCTGCAGACCTCAGTTCCGGTGAAAGCACAGTGTGACCCGGTAGGAAAAATTGTTGCACCCCCTCCCCTTTTGAAGTGATAGTTCAAACCACCGATCCTTTCCTTTTAACGGAACTTTGGACTGCCTCCCCCTCTTTTACATTTTCTAGAGAAAACAAAACATTAACCACTACATTACCATAGCAGTTGACACCAGAACTGTTTTCAAATTGAAAACCAACAACATCTTCAACAGAATCCTTTTTGTTTCTGCTGTGACCCTGCTACAGCACAGGCATTGTCCCCAGCAGTAATTCTGCAATGCCGGTAAGAATAGCTGTGGTGCCTACTGGACTCACTCACCCCCGCGGCGCCCCACGCCGTTATTTGCTGGGCGGCAACTTACTAGACATCACTTTCGTGCCATCTAGATTTCAGCGCGTTCTGCTGCCTTGGAACTATTCGCACAACAGATTGCTACTGACGACCCACCCCCAGGCAACATCTTCTGAATTTTCATAATTTGAAAGAACTAGTAACATGTCCTCATCAGGAATTCAAAAGAAATTGCCACGGTCTCTTCGTTGTTTAAATGTTTTTACTGTTTTTGTTTTGTTGTGTATATTTATATGTTATTAAAGTTTTATATTCCTACTACTTTGTTGGAGTGCTATATATTTTTAATGTGACACATAATTGTAAAAACTTTGATGTACAAAGAGTCATTCCTAGAATCTTCCGCTTCAGGCTCGGTCCCCTCCCCAATCACAATACAGGATGGTTTTCAGATAGTAGGAACACGTGTGGTGTGACGGATCTCATCGGGTGTGGGCCTTGATCTACTATAACTCCTTTGAAGAGGGGTGATTCTTTACAGCTGGAGCCATAAACTACATCTGCAGGGCTAGCTGATAGCCTGGACAATCGGACACAGAGGAAGAGGAGTGTCAGAGGGTGCGGTAGTGAATAGGGCGAAAGGGAGGTGTCGGGCGGGCACAGAGTGTGATTCTCAGGGAAGAGCAGGGCAGATGGGGGGAGGTTTATTGCCCATGCATAAGACAGAGAGCGGGGGTGACCAGTGCCTGGGGAAGATGCTTGCGAGGGTGGGGAGCCATGCTACGAATCGAGAGCGTGCAGAGAGTGGGTCTGGTCAAGGCATCTAAAATGGCTGCCGTGCACGACAAAAGTGTGGCATTTCAAAAAAGGCAAGATGGCGCAAACAATGTTTTTCAACACTTCCTCATTTCCTTCGAATCGAACGTTAACAGACGTTGGTGCATATTACCAAAGTTAAGCGATATTTATCGCTAACGATGCTTACCAACGAATTTTTTACCGCTAAGCATCGTCAGAAATTATCGAAGATAAACCTTGCTATTATCAAGGTTTATCGCAAATGCGATAAAAAACGGCCGCAATGCATGAATATCGCTAAAAAGTCAGCGATATTCATGCATTACCGAGCTAATGCTCTTAGCCATGTTATCCACCTCCCATTGGATAACATGGCTAAGAACTGCTCAGGGCAGGTGTTACTTTTTGGAGATATTCGCGCTTAGCGCGAATATCTCCAAAAGTTGGTAATAGGAGATATATATCTTGCATGTTGTAATGCAAATTATTGTGGTATATGGAACTCATACCATAATCTCTCAGGAAAGCAGAAACTGATCCTTTTGGGACCGCCTGAGAAGGCCTAGGGGGTGAGGGGTACTCTACTTTGCCCCCTTTTCACGTTCCGAACTATTTTATTTTACTCTCTTCTGTAATTACACAAAATAGCAGCGATAAGATGCATCAGAGACACACAGTGAGAGAAAGGAGGCCGGAGATGAAGAAGAGATGTCAAATACACATTGGAGATAATATAGTGGGAGAAGGGAAGTAAATATGAGTAAACTTACCATGTAACATAAAAATGTTGCACTCTATACTATAAGTCTCATTTTATACTACAATCACTTCGCTACAACCTCATAAATTAAAAATAAAAATGAATAATGTCTCAAACAATTTTTGATTTCTAAATATAAATTTATTCTTCAGAATTTTCTAAATTTGAAAGAACTAGTAACATGTCCTCATCAGCAATTTCCTCTTCAATCATCTCATCTGGAATCTCCTCATTAAAAGTCTGCAATGATGATTCTTGTAACTCTATGGTCTCCAAACATTCGATAAATTCGCCATCAACAGATTGATCAAAAAAAATCATTCAAGTCATCTCCTCCTTGTGACAATATTTCATTATTGGTGCTGTCAATTTCAATCAATGTAGTGGAATCATTCAAGTCATCTCCTCCTTGTGACAATATTTCATTATTGGTGCTGTCAATTTCAATCAATGTAGTGGAATCATTCAAGTCATCTCCTTGTGACAATATTTCATTATTGGTGCTCTCAATTTCAATCAATGTAGTGGAATCATTCAAGTCATCTCCTCCTTGTGACAATATTTCATTATTGGTGCTGTCAATTACAATCAATCTAATGAAATCATACAAGTCATCTTCTCCTTGTGACAATATTTCATTATTGGTGCTCTCAATTTCAATCAATGTACTGGACAATGCAAAAGAAATTGCCACGGTCTCTTCATTGTGAGCCATTTTATTTTGAAATTGCTTGCTGTAAATTGCAGAAAAAAATAATCACTTTCATTTATCGTTTTTAGTAATACATAATATAAAACTAACTTTATCAAGTATTTAGTATAACAGAAGGACTGCAAATAAATAACAGAAAACATTTTTCAAATTATCTTCAAGTGTACAACATAGTTCCCCTTACAAATTAACAACTCACCTTTTTAAAAGTAGGAGAAGTGTTAGTACTGTGTAAATCAAACACCAGAAATTCACCACCAAAAATTCCTCACAAATGTACCTCAGACAGTAGTATCACAAAATGGCTGTGGTTTCCTCTCATTTGAGATATATACATAACCAATTAACTTTCATCACACACAAATACAAAACCAAAGTAACATTTTAATTGGTTCTAAATTTCAACACTTTCAAATGTGTTTTCCCCATGCAATTTTCCATAGGACATTTACATACGTCTACAGCCTGAATGGCTGAACGGAATTACACCAAACTTGGCAAAATGGTACATCAAACCTAAGAGGTCAGGAAGGATCTACTATGCCCCCTTATGGTCATTTGCCCCTTCGCTTTGGCCTCCTCTTGTCTCTCGATCCTACCGAGAGACAAGATGGCGGCCGCTACGGACTGTTTGTAATGTTGACAGACGCCGGAGAACCAATCAGCTTCGCAAAGCTCCGTAACGCGAAAAGTACACGAAGCGGAGCGCTGTTACAGATATATATCTTTTTTTGAACGTTAATTTCTCAAAATCCACTGGAGCACATATATTGAGACCTAGCAAAGGCACATCGGGCTACCAGTCCCTAATATTTTGCCAAGTTTCGTGCAAATCCATTCAGCCGTTCGATTATTGACATTTAGATACGTCTACAGCCTGAATGGCTGAACGGAATTACACCAAACTTGGCAAAATGGTACATCAAACCTAAGAGGTCAGGGAGGATCTACTATGCCCCCTTATGGTCATTTGCCCCTTCGCTTTGGCCTCCTCTTGTCTCTCGATCCTACCGAGAGACAAGATGGCGGCCGCTACGGACTGTTTGGAATGTTTACAGACGCCGGAGAACCAATCAGCTTCGCTTCACAAAGCTCCGTTGCGCGAAAAGTACGCGAACTGGAGCGCTGCCCGGTCCGCTGTTACAGATATATATCTTTTTTTAAACGTTAATTTCTCAAAATCCACTGTAGCACATATATTGAGACCTACAAAAGGCACATCGGGCTACCAGTCCCTACAATTTTGCCAAGTTTCGTGCAAATCCATTCAGCCGTTCGGGCTAAAAGTGAGGCCAACCGCCCTATGGAAAACACGTTTTGGGACCCCCCTTTTTTCTCGACCCCCCCTGGACGAACCCCCCCCCCAATTTTCAGGGGCTGCTCAGAAACAAAATGTGCCATTTTCCTGAAAATTTCAGCCAATTCCGTCCACAAACGCCAAAGTTATTAGACATAGAATTTTCAAAAATCCCATAGAGAAAAAATCATAACTATATATACCTACTGGCGACCGCCAGTAGGTAATATATACAACAGGACAACCTTTCAAGTTGCTGTGTGTTGTTTCCTGAGAGCACGCTCATCCAAGTGTATATGTTAATTAATTTTGCCGGTTCACTCCACCAGTGTGTGTGCCACTCTTCTTGGTCCGTGAGGTCTGGAAGGAGTTTTTCGATGTTTGGATTTGAATTTGAAGACCTCGTGTGTGGACCGGCCGAACCACTGCATTTACACGGCAGGAGGGGTGGAATTTCGACCTTCAGCGCGGATATTAAAAGGTAAGCGGTGCCGATCTCTTCCGTCCTCAGGGGTGGGGGTGGGGCACCCAACGGCGGCTGGACGCCGGTACTCCTATACCCCGGGGCAGCGGGGTGTTTTGGCGTACCGGGTGGTTACCTATGCGCATTGTAATGGTCAAGAACTGCACAACACCCAATTAGATGGTCCAGAATAACGTGGACTACCTATATTTCCAACATTCAAAAAGCTTATTTTTTCCTGCACGTGCAATTGTAAACTTGGCAAAGAGAACCTAGTCTCCGCTAGGGGGATTGGCATACAGCACTCCAGGGCATTGTCATGTTGTTGGGCAATAATGGATGAAGATGAAGAACGCAAAACGGCAGCAAGAATGATCTTCATACGAAGAGCTACTCCCAAGAATAAAACCAAAGAGAGCAATGGCCAAGTACAGTCCTTTGATGAGAAACTTAAAAAGTATGAGAAATTAAAAAGAACTGAAATCACCAAGTGGTGGGAGGCAACGTCCTTACAGCACTATGTAGATCAAGATATGGTGCCCAGGGGACTCAGAATATTTACCACACCAACGTACGAGAAACCTAATCCCCTTATGCTGGAAGAGTGGTCAGCCAATTCTGCATTGAGCTCTAGAAGGATGCTAAAAATCCTCATTAAATACGCCTGGCTAGATCGTGAAAATATCATCAAGGAGATCATGGAATTGATGGAGGAATTAAAAAAGTGCACTGACAAGGAGAACTTAGACAAGGCACTTAGCACCATCAAAGAAAGATTGGTCAAACATGAGGATGACTTAAAAGCACGAAAAGAAAGAAAACTCAACCAGGATTATGGTGACTATGACAGCAGCCGTATTCTGACCTTTAGTCACAAATATGACCATCTTTACAGACAAGACAGTTTTGATCAGGAGACTATGAAAGACTCGAGAGTTAATCATGTGAATGAAGTTGTAACAACAAGCGAAAGTGAGTCTGATGTCTCCGTGCAAAATGTGACACCAGCAATACCTAGTAAAAAACAAGTCACTTTTTTAGACGAGTACTGGACCCTAAGGAGGGGTCGACAAACCACGAGGGAGATACCGGTGCCAAAGATGAGGGGACAGAGAGGACGGGAAAGGGGCAGCGGAAGAGGCAACGCAGAAACGGACGAACAAGACTCAGACAAGGGTGGCAAAAGAGGCAGGGGTCGTGGCGCAATGGGAACCAACACATTAAGCGCCAGAAGAGCATACTAATGGATGACAATATGGTGAATAGAACTATCATTAACTTATCCAAGAGAAACATGAGCATTATTGAGAAAAGAACCCTTTGTCTTGGCTTATTATTCTGCCCTTCTTACCGTTCCAACTACATTGACATTTGCATTGATCTTTTCAGATACATTCGTAAACTCAAACTCAAGAAATGGCATAGACTTAAGGGCAGTGAGAGTGCCTTGGGTACCAATGATACTGTTGTGATAAACACTTATAATTTTGACATATTGGACCCTCTTGGAGACTCTTAGCACAGTGGTTGAATTGGGAATCAGTGAGGATAGTGAAGGACACATTCCAACCCCCACACAACTCCTAGCAGAATTAGACATAGTCACAGATGCGGCTGCAGATACTACATTTAGACCCAAATCCAGTTTTATACCTATAGTACCACACAACAGCATAGACACCTTCCATGAATGTGTGAGTAAGACCTTGAATGAACATAGACACAAGAAAAACAAGTTTAAACATAAAGGAGACTCCAACTTAACCTTCAAACAGAGACAGGCCCTCAAAACCCTCATGGAGGACAACAGTATTGTTATCCGCCCGGCAGATAAGGGAGGGAATATTGTGATTCTTGACCAAGAACAGTATTTAGAAGAGGCTGACGGACAACTGACAGACGGTACGTTTTACGAACCAGTTAGTTTCGACAGATACAATACCACCATTACTACTATCTGGGAACTCTTACTGGAGTGGAAAGACAACGGGATTCTCACATGGGAAGAATTCAGCTATCTCAAACATGACTACCCGGTTCTCCCAGTCCTGTACCTTTTACCAAACGTACACAAATACCCCAATAGACCTCCTGGGAGACCTATAGTTACATCACGAAGGAGTGTGTCAGAACATGTATCTAAATACATTGACCATTTCTTCAGGGAATCTGTGACCAAATTGGACAGTTATGTGAGGGACACCAAGGACTTCCTGACCACGGAAAATGAAATGAAATACCAGCATTTGTAAAGTGCACAGCTACCTCCGAAGTGGTGTACCGGTGCTGGGGGCCCTCGGGAAGATTAAGCAAGCTATTGCCCAGAGTCACATGTTGCTGGGTTAACCTGCTGCCGGCACCGGGGATCGAACCGTGAAACCCGTAGTCGGGAGTCAGGCACCCTGGCCGCTGCGACACACCTCTTCCACAGAAGACGAATTGGAATGTGATGCAGACTTCATGTTCATCACTCTCGATGTACAAAGTCTGTACACAGTACCTAGGGACCAGACATATCAGGTTCCGTGACCACACACAGATGTTGTTGGATACGACGGAGTACTGTCTAACTAACAACATTTTTCTGTTTAATGGTACTCTGTTCCGACAGGTGAAGGGAACAGCCATGAGATCTTGCTTTGCTCCTAGCTTCACCAACCTGTTCATGGGGAGCTGGGAGGAGAGCATTCGATCTGATCCCACACTTGAATAGGACTTCAGGAATGTGTCGATGTGGCTTTGCTACATCGACGACTTGTTCATTATATGGAAAGGCTCCATTGACGAGACTGACAGCTTCATTAGAAAACTGAACCAGAATGATCTCAATATTGTACTCAGTGGGACCATGAGTAGGAAAGAGTACCTTGATGTCAAGCTGGAGATCAAGGACAACAAGGTCCACACTTCCCTCCAACGTAAGTCCACTCCTGGTAACAGCATTCTGCATGCCCTCAGCAGTCACCCCGATACTCTTAAATGGAGTATTCCATACGGGAAACTGCTGAGGGCAAAACTGAATTGCAACACCAATGAATCATACCTCTTGGTAGCAAGGTCATGTTAGAAAGATTCAAAGAAAGGGGCTATCCTAATTGGGTGCTCAAAACAGCATTTAACAGAGCAGAGAAGTTAGATAGGGCGCACACCATTGCAGACAAACCTTTCACTGCAAAGGAAAATGACACTACCAGACTCATACTCACTTACAGCTCTGATGCACAGGCCATTTAGAAGATTGTCACTAAGAACTGGGGGGTGCTGAAGAATGACAATGTGATTGGGGATAGTATCCCAGACAGACCGAGCATCACCTACAGGAGAGGGAGAAACATTAGGGATATGCTCGTACGCAGCGACATCACAGCCTACCCTCCAGCGAACATGCAGGGCCTTGAGGGTTTTTTCCCTTGCGGCCACTGCAAAGCCTGCACACACAGCAAAAGTTGCAAGCAAGTGAGTTACAATAGAGTTGACAAGACCATTACCCAATTTCTCACCTGTAGTTCCACATTCGTTTTCTATGCCATTATATGCACATGTAACAGGTGGTACATTGGGAGCACCACATGCATGGCAAAGAAACGTATTTTGGAGCACACTCAGGCCATCACCAACTTTGACCCTAAATACCCTGTGGCACGTCATTTTAGAGAGAAACATTTCTCCAATATCAAAGACCTCAGTTACATCATCCTTGAACAAATTATCAAAAATCCCAGGGGAGGTAACAGGGTCCTCAAGCTGAGACAAAGCGAATCAAAGTTGATAATCAATTTCCAAACCAAGAGTCAAGGGGGACTAATTCAGGAGGAGGAGTTATCAGTACATCTTAAAGAGTGATTACTGTCTGTTGATTGCATGCTTTTTCATCCATTCCTTTTATTGCTTTATGTAGTCTGTGCCCTAGAATTTGTTGTAATGTGTATTTGTTTTACACATAGCAGGTGCATGTTATCCTGTTTTTTAACTTCTGTTCTCTCTTTTCTTCTTTTTTCCAGGAGGAAAAGAAGGGGCCCTAGTCACCAGCACTCACCTTCACGGGCTTCCTACCCTTTCTCTTCTTCTCCTCGAGCACCAGGACGTTTTCGCATTCACCATGACTTATGATACGACATGGGTAACTACACATGTTATAGACTTGCCACTGACTTTCCGTTAGCTCATGCATATTCCTGGGATTTCTGCCATCTTCTCATTGCCACAATTTGACCTGGCAATACTTCAGTACCTTCTACCTTCGGGCCTCAGCAGGGACAGGCACTTGCCTACATCCGTTGGCCCAGTGGGCGTGGCCGCCGCTTGGCCCGATGGAACATGTAGTGCATTCGGTCTTCCCTTCAGTGAGGTGCTCGTGAAAATGCTTTCTTATGTAGATTAAAATCCCCAGTGGGTTGCGTTTTGACAGCGGGCCAAGCGGCGGCCACGCCCACTGGGGCGGGAAAACCATGTTAACGAGTGCATTTTAAAAAACAGTTGTGACTCTGCTAGCTCAAAATGCCGGTATCTCTTGAAGAAGTGAAGCCACACGGAGAAAGGACATTAATTTTGGCGTAGCGACGCTGCTGTACTGAACTTGCATTACTTCCAGCAATAAAGAGGCGAATTTCTACCTATCTGTCGTGGGCCTTCCTTACAACAGGCAACTTTTTGTGAATTTGTCTATAGCGGCCCTGCCTGAGTCGCAGGGAGGGCCCTGCTGCACGCTGTGCAGTCTGGCCGCAGCGCCACCTGACGCTGTGGTAATGGAGACGGATATGCCGCCGGGAGTATTTGAGAAGTAAGCTCACCATCTGTGCTGTCAAAACGCAACCCACTGGGGATTTTAATCTACATAAGAAAGCATTTTCACGAGCACCTCACTGAAGGGAAGACCGAATGCGCTACATGTTCCATCGGGCCAAGCGGCGGCCACGCCCACTGGGGCGGGAAAACCATGTTAACGAGTGCATTTTAAAAAACAGCTGTGACTCTGCTAGCTCAAAATGCCCGTATCTCTTGAAGAAGTGAAGCCACACGAAACGCGTCGAGAAAGGACATTAATTTTGGCGTAGCGACGCTGCTGTACTGAAGTTGCATTACTTCCAGCAATAAAGAGGCAAATTTCTACCTATCTGTCGTGGGCCTTCCTTACAACAGGCAACTTTTTGTGAATATATATATATATATAAATATATATATATATAAGCACCTGAGAGTGAATCAGAAAATGAAGGTGCAAGGAAACCTGCAGGAATTAAACTGACATTGGGGGAAGAGTTGGACATTTTAAAACAAAGCAGGAGAGACCTACTGAGACCCCGGTTTCAAGGCACAGTGGCAAAACAAAATGCCAAAGGAGAAGGGGGAGACACCAGACCCGCAAACAATGGAGAAGTAAAGAAGCGAGGCCGGGGGCGTGCCCAGAGAAACTATTAACCCTAGTAGAAGAAATATGCCCTGACAGCAATTTGGACACCGAGGAAACAAAATCTATAATAAATTTGGGTACTATAGATCTGTCCAAAGCAGAAAAACAATTTCTGTGTCTGGCTTAAGTTTCTGCCCGGAATCGAATTTTAAATATACTAGAACAAGGTCAGATGTGTATCAGTTTTTCCGGAAGTTAAAGCTCACAAAACTGCATTTACAAAAACCGGCAACGGAGCTACAAGGGAACCCTACAAGTGGCAATGAAAGTGAAACCCCAGGATTAATGGTCTCAGACCTAAGTTTGTATCAAGATATGTGTGAATTGGCCCTAGGAGATGGTGTCAATAAGGGAGAACCATCTACTATGAGGGGACAGAAGAAACCAGGAACTCCCTTTAAATTAAAGTCCAAATTCATCCCTTTGGCAGCGCATGATGGTCTGGATACCTTTAGTGAACATGTGGTAACACAAATTAAAAAACTGACCCACGCAAACAATAGAACGAGGAAAAAATATTCCAATGAGGAAAGAAAATATAATCAATTGATCCAAAAACTGCAGCAGGAGGATTTGATAATAAGGAACTCAGACAAGGGCGGAAATGTCGTCCTGTGGCCATATGAGGATTATTTGAAGGAGGCTTACAGCCAATTAAACAATGTCCAATGCTACAAAAAAAGTAATCCATTAAAGTACAAATCTATACAGGATACATTGTTCAAAAATCTGCTGGCATGGAAGGGGTTGGGTCTCCCAAGTTGGGATGAGTATAAATTTATCAATAAAGAACATCCGTTGGTACTGTATATTTATTTTATACAAAAGGTCCACAAGAGCTTAACGCCCCCCCCCCCCCCTGGAAGACCCATCATCGCGGCCTGTGAGGGTCCGTTGGAAAACCTCTCCAAGTACATTGATTATTTCCTGCAGGCACACATAAAAAATCTACAATCGTATGTGCAGGATACCAGTGATTTTCTTGACAAAATTAAAAATCGATCATGGAGCTCGGATTTACTATTGGTAGAATTGGATGTAAGCTCACTCTATACCTGTATAAGGCACAGAGATGGGCTACGGGCTGCTGAATATTTCCTGAGCACTAGACCTATGGAATATGCTCAACATACCAGAATGTTACTTGATATGTTGTCTTTTTGCCTGGAAAATAATCACTTCCTTTTTAATGGCCAATTTTATCATCAGGTGCAGGGAGTAGCTATGGGGGTCAGTTTCTCCCCCAGCTATGCCTGTTTGTTTATGAGCTGGTGGGAGGAACTGGTCCTCAGGCGGAACTATGTTTTTTTTTGCACTGAACATATAGTATCCTGGTTGCGTTTTGTTGATGATCTTTTTATTGTATGGCGTGGGACAGAAGAGAGTGTGCTTAAGTTAATTGAGGAAATCAATTGTAATGATCTTAATTTAAATTTTACATCTAACATTAGCAAGCACTCCGTGACATTTTTAGATGTACAGGATTTTATACAGAACAATGTCTTATCAACTCCCCTTTTTAGAAAACCTACAGCAGGTAACACATTGCTTCACGCAACAAGTGCACACCCCCCTCATCTAATAAGAAGTATACCCTATGGGGAGATGCTTCGCATCCGTCGTATATGTAGTGATCCATTGGATGCGAAGGCGAACCAGTTGGAGAGCTGTGCTAGGTCCGACTGAACTTGACATATTCTAAACAAGAGAAAGAACTGAGGAGCATAATAAGGCGAAATTGGCACTTCATCCAGGATGATCCTGTGATTGGTGACCTGATGCCCTCGAACCCAGCGATAACTTTTCGTAGCTCTATGAGCATGGGTAATATGTTAGCAAGAAACAGTCAGGAAAGCTTTAGGAGGGATACCTGGCTGTCGTCTAGAAGGGGCTTCTATAAATGTTTAACGTGCAGAGCTTGCCAGTTTGGCACTAATACTAAGACCTATAGAACAGCGTTCTCCGGGGCAAATAGAGAAATAAAGCAACACCTCACATGCAAAACAGAGTATTGCATGTATGTCCTGGAGTGCGAGTGTCATTTAAAGTATGTAGGTAGTACCAAACTGGCTGTACACAAACGAATCTTACAGCACTTAAGGGCTATCACGAACAAAGACCAAAATTATCCGGTCGCAAAACACTTCCAGGCAGTACACAATAGCAATCCCAAATTCCTCCGTTATTATGCGATAGAGTCCATACCAATGACAAAGAAAAGAGGGGACGGAAGCAAGGCTCAGGCGAACAGAAACAAGCTCTATATTAGAGTTCGACTATAAGTGGCCTGGGGGTTTTAACACAACGGAAGATCTCCATTCATTCCTGTGATAAAAGCTTGGAGATATATCTTAATTCGTGAATAGCCCAAATTACCTATGCACATACCTATATATTGATCATGTTTGATGTAGAATGATTGTTATGTACAAGATCGGACGAACCACCGAAAATAAGCAGTTCATAACCTGTTATTGGCGAAAAGGTGAATGAGTATAATGTGATCCCCTTTTTGCCATCATGCTTCGTGAATACTGTTTTTAATGATTGGTTTTAAGACATGTGGGTAGTTTTTTATTTAGGTGTCTTTTTACTGATCTTTTAAGCATGTCACGGGGTGAAGCTTATTTTTTTATATATAGGTTTTTTTTATAATATACCTAGTGATTCATGCACACCTCGCCACCGAGGATTATTATGCCTATTTGCACAACCATATGGTATGTAAGAACTGTTTATTGAAACTACTGAATCTTTATTACTCTGTTATTTGCACTCTGATGGCACCAGTCACTTTATTGTAAAGGCATATGTCACCTTTATTCATAGTACTGTAGCACCATAGCACTTTATTTCAATGCATTTTGAATTGATTTCCGTGTGCAAATGTATATGAATTATTCTACAGATTTTTGGTACAGTATGTAAAAAACTATGATATGACTATTGCCGGGGAAGAACAATTTTAGTGACTGTATACATATTATGCTTGGGTTTTGTTTTTGAATGTATATATATGTTATAGTTTATAGCACGTTAGGTGAGCACGTTATGTGGGCTGGAAATAGATAAAACACAAAAGCATTTACGCAAAAAGTTTTTGTCTTGAAGGGCTAGAACTGTACAAAAGATTTTCCAATTATGGTAAAGTAATTACTGTATATGCCTTCAAGCAGTGATTTACAAAGCATTTAAGCAATTATGGATAAATATAGTGAAGACAGTTCTTTGATAAAAACAAGCTCAAAGACATTGCAAATGTATATACAGAATAGTAACTTTTCTATGTCTATGTAAAAACGTGATGCACTTGCACTTTAAATTTGGGGGTAGTCACTGCGCATGGTCTGGTTATCAAGGCCGCTTGAACGGCTGAAACGCGTCTTGACAGAAATGCGAGAAGAAACTCAATAAAAGAATGCTAAAAACCTGAGTTGGTCCACGACCGTGATTCTGCGTTCAGGCGGTGTTCTTCGCGAGTTATATATCGACTCCACGCTTCCCAAGTGCCTCGTCGCACAAATAGGAACACGGACGCAATAATACGCTGGTGTCAGATTTGTTTTCATTTACAATATAATAGTGGAACGATGCATGCCTCAGACGCGTTTCGGACATGGGGCTGTGCCCTTGCTCACTCAACGAACGGAGAGGCAATCATTGAATTTAAATACCCATTTGGCGCAACAGAGTACAAGGTATAGACATAGAGAACAGACTCATTTGGTTGTACTCTTTTGCAAAACAGAGAAAGCCAACCTGCAATGTACTTCAAAATCATTTCGTAAATGCAAATATGGACATTACATAAAATATACTGTAAAACTGTCCAGGTGTCAAACAAAAATTCGACTTTCGCCACACAATAGATAATTTCATTGTTCCCTTTCAAATGTCGTATAACAAAATGACCATTGCATTGATTGTTGATGTATATACAAAAGTGCCTAAATAAAAACAATTGTGTCACAAAGGCAATTTAAAACCATATATAACTGTACAAATACATTTGATTTGTCTTGCATAAATGATGTTAATAAGGCCACCGTTTGCTATTAAAATACTAATATAGGGAAGATAATAAGAGCCATGCTCTATGAACGATGGGCGAACCTGGATTGATCATAATATATTTGTTCAAAGTATTACATGTGCAAAAAAACGCAGAAATGGACACAAGTGCCAGTGCGACATTAATTGAGCCAATACGATAAAAATACTGAAATAACCAATCCCTCCAGCGACCTGCCTATCAGGGCAATCCTGATCACTGATAAAAAAATGCATATGTGCAAATACGCTTGAGTTGAATCATCATAAACAGATAATAATAACTGTGCAAATACACAGAGGAATATAGATAAAAATAAACCTATAAAGAAAAAGACTTATATATAGTATATGGGACAACTGGTATACAACCTTTACAACGCAACTTTTACCACGACCTACCATTACCACGCATTTTTTACAACGCAGGATCCATTACAACGCATACCATTACCACGCACGTATTTACAACGCAGGTACTTTTACAACGCATACCATTACAACGTAAGTATAGGTAAGTATATTATTTTATTAAAAATATTTTTTGGGTTTTTGGGTAAAGGGGTATTTTTAGGGTTCAGGGTCAGTTTTGGGTTTTTGGGTAAAGGGGTATTTTTAGGGTTCAGGGTCAGTTTTCAGTTTTTGGGTAAAGGGGTATTTTTAGGGTTTAGGGTCAGTTTTCAGTTTTTGGGTAAAGGGGTATTTTTAGGGTTCAGGGTCAGTTTTCAGTTTTTGGGTAAAGGGGTATTTTTAGGGTTCAGGGTCAGTTTTCAGTTTTTGGGTAAAGGGGTATTTTTAGGGTTCAGGGTGAGTTTTCAGTTTTTGGGTAAAGGGGTATTTTTAGGGTTCAGGGTCAGTTTTGGGTTTTTGGGTAAAGGGGTATTTTTAGGGTTCAGGGTCAGTTTTCAGTTTTTGGGTAAAGGGGTATTTTTAGGGTTCAGGGTCAGTTTTCAGTTTTTGGGTAAAGGGGTATTTTTAGGGTTCAGGGTCAGTTTTCAGTTTTTGGGTAAAGGGGTATTTTTAGGGTTCAGGGTCAGTTTTCAGTTTTTGGGTAAAGGGGTATTTTTAGGGTTTAGGGTCAGTTTTCAGTTTTTGGGTAAAGGGGTATTTTTAGGGTTCAGGGTCAGTTTTCAGTTTTTGGGTAAAGGGGTATTTTTAGGGTTCAGGGTCAGTTTTCAGTTTTTGGGTAAAGGGGTATTTTTAGGGTTCAGGTTCAGTTTTGGGTTTTTGGGTAAAGGGGTATTTTTAGGGTTCAGGGTCAGTTTGGGGTTTTTGGGTAAAGGGGTATTTTTAGGGTTCAGGGTCAGTTTTCAGGTTTTGGGTAAAGGGGTATTTTTAGGGTTCAGGGTCAGTTTTGGGTTTTTGGGTAAAGGGGTATTTTTAGGGTTCAGGGTCAGTTTTGGGTTTTTGGGTAAAAGGGTACAGGGTAAAAATTAAATATAATTAAATTTAAATTACATTAAATTAAATTGATTAAATTAAATTAATTAAATTAAATTACATTACATTAAATTAAATTAAATTAAATTAAATTAAATTAATTAAATTAAATTAAATTACATTATATTAATTTTAATTAAATTAAATATTTAAAAATATGATATGCTTATCAATACTTACGTTGTAATTGTATGCGTTGTAAAGGTACCTGCGTTGTAAATACATGCGTGGTAATGGTATGCGTTGTAATGGATCCTGCGTTGTAAAAAATGCGTGGTAATGGTAGGCGTGGTAAAAGTATGCGTTGTAACGTCATACATCCGGGACAACTCTATCATAAATGGCTAAGTTATTCATCTCCTATATTTCATTGCCAAAAACTCCTATGGCGCCACTTTGTGCAACAACTTATATAGTGTCCTATATAATGATGTGTGTGATACCACAGTGCAAAAAATGATGTGCAACAAAGTGGGTGAATACAAAAAAATGTATATATATATGTACACTCCACAATACAATACATTTAAATACGTGACACTTTTTCTATTTAGTAATTTTCATGAAGTGTTTTTGGTCCAAGAAACACAAGCAGAATTGAAGCGTTTATCAACTGCACCACCGGCGATTAGGCAGCATGTCTGCAACTGCTAGCATTTTTTGTGTGTGTGTATATGTGCATATATATATATATATATATATATATATATATATATATATATATATATATAATATATTATATATGGATACTATGGTAGATTGAATGCCGCTACCTAGCACACTGTGGCGGATTAAACCTAGGTTTTAGGATAGTTTGGATGCTAAGATTGCAAAGATGCTATCAACATTCATGCACCCACAGCTGGGGCAGTCAGACATAACACTCACAACAACATATTGAGAGCACATATATTATGCACAGATGCTTAGAGCATAGTAGTGTGATAACATTATATGACATGGCTTATTATCTCTTGCAATTTATGTGTTAAATTGTACAGTGTTATGCGAATATTTATAGCCATGGTTTGATTTTGTGCTATATTGGCCATTTCCAATATTTTGAATGGTGTTAATGTAGTGAGTGAGTACGATACTCCATTTCAAAATGGCGCTGATGTATACAATGTTCAAGGCTGCCTCTGCCAGCACTTTTTCAACGCCAGTTAAAACTCTATGATCATTGTTTTAAATGTGAAAGTTGGCGGCAGCTACCCCATGTCTGAATAAGGCAATTTGATAGCCAAATTGCATTGGGTGTTGCTGTGCCCATTCCTGTCACTTTCCGCGGGCAAGCAGTTGGGAGTAGCATATTTTGTTGCCGAAGGAGTTTGTGCTGTTTGCGTGTTACGGGTCTCACAACTCTCTATGCAGTGTTGCCACAAGGGCCGGGGACTTCATGTGAGGAGTAGATATACTACACATTGCCACAGCAGAGTTATAGTCAGGTCAGAGTTTCCATAGGAATACCTAAGAACTTTGGCGCTGTTAATTCACATCAGTGCCTTCCTGAAAAGTTTCTGGGTGATCCAACAAGCAGAGCCCAAGGAAAGGTAGGGGAAGAATGGTTCCCAAAACATTGTTTTCACATGTTAATTCCCATAGAAAAGTTTGGCAAGTGAAACAAGGAAACAGTTTAACAGAATTACAGGGTTGGCTGCCTTTGGGGGTCAGGAGCAGGGCCTGGCCACAGTGGCCCACCTCACACTGTATATGACCAAAGGCCATTTGCAGTGCAAGCTGAGTGCATGTGGAACTCCATGCCGCACACGTCAGTGCATAGCAGTAACATGAGTTATAGTTCGCTAAGTAAATTATATCTGGTCAATTTCAATGTTATATTGGTACTTAAATGTTCGTTTATGTGTCATTCGAACAACTAACTATAATGTCACTTTAACCTTTACTTTTGTCAGTGAATATATGTGTGTACATATATATATATATATATCTGAAAAAATCAAAGGTTAAAGGGATGTTATATTTAGGCTCACATTTCACTTTTACTAATCGAAATTCAGCAGCTATATTTACCTGAGCTAACTATAACTTACACCCCCGTAATGCACTGCTTATGACCTCACATGTTAAATCATTCATGACATGGTCAGGGACATTACTGAAGACTCTCAAATTACATCCCTATTGCCTTTGGGTTTTTTCAGTGAATATCTTCTAAGTTTAAAAAAAATTCTATTTCCAAACTATAACAACCCTGTAACCTTTGTTTTTTTTTAGTAAATTTCTAAGGTTTTTAAATTCTATTTCCTACCTGTAACCTTTGAAAACAAGTGTGTGAGTGAGTGCAAGAGTGACTCTGTGGGTGTGTGACTGAGCGCTTGAGGGTCGCAATGGGCATGTGACTGGGTGAGTGTGTTTTAGTGTCTCACTAGGTGTATGTGTGGCTGCACCACTGTCTGAGCGAGTCTTTGACTGTCTGAGTAGCTGTCTAAGTGGGTGCATTGATGTCTGAGTGGGTCAGTGACTGGGTGCATGAGTTTTTGAGTGGATTCAACACTTTCATAAAGACCTGTAACATGCCACTGAAGCTTTCAGTCAGGCTGCATAGACAGTATCTGCACTAGTAGCTTTCATCCATGTTTGAAGGACGATTTTTATACTTGGTTCACAAGGTTGTGTCAGTACTGGCCTACATATCTAAGAGCGTGTAGGTATGTAACTGTCTGTAGTAAAAGCTCTATGGCTGTCTAAATGTGTATATATGTGGATGCACAAATACTTCAGTACCTTTGTTAGGCAATAGACAGCTATGTAGGAGTCTGCTGCGTGCATAAATAGTTTCTAGCGAGTGACTGAATGTATAAGTGCTTCTGTAGATGTCTCTGTAACTGAGAGATAGGATGTATGCTTTTGTGAACATGTTAATCAGTTGTTTTAGGGGTGCATATTCTATGTAGTACTCCATACAGGGGCCTACAAGTGCTCAAGTACTTTATTCAACTCAAAAGGACATCTGTCAATCTCTAAAGCACAAAACAGCATCCTTTATGGCATACATACAGCATATCTTTGAAGTGTGTTATTTGCACTAAGATATGGGTTTGATAAGTCAGAAACACCTATAACATGCCAAGTAAAGCTTGCAGTGACAGTGTATAGACAGGTTATGTACGAGTAGCCATCATCCATTTTGAATTACTATTTCTCTGCATGGTTGAGAAGATTGTGTCAGTACATGCCTACATATCTGAGATAATGTATAAGTACACCTCTATCAGTGCCATGAGATGTTTGAGTAAATGTGCTGGTATGTAACTGCCTGCTATAATAACTCTATGGCTTTTCTAAATATGTATATGTGACTGCAGAAATGCTTCAATGCCTGCATCTGGCAATGCAGAGCTATATGGGTGTTACTGTAACTTACTTTGAGTCTACTGCATGTATTAATAGTTTCTGGTGATTGGCTGCATCAATATGTGCTTCTGTAGCCGTCTCAATAGCTGAAACAGAGGCTTTATGTTTTTCTAAACATGTGTGTCAGTTGCGTTAGGGATGGCATACTCTATTAGGTACTTGGTATAGGGGCATGTACAAGTAACTTAGTGAAGTGAAAAGAACATCTTTTAAGCAAAATCAGCATGCTTTATAGCCCACCTACATCATCTCTCACATGTGAGTTGTGCGTACTGAAATTTGAATTTAAGACTTGACAAACAGCATTTACATGGCAAATCAAGCTACAGGTGAAAGTGCACACATATAGGACCTGTTCCACCAAGCATCATCCATGTTTGAGAGAGTATTTCACTACATGAATGAGGAGGTTGTGTCAGTACTTGCCATCACGTCTTGGAAATTGTAGGAGTACACCTGCAGAAGTGCCATGAGATCTTAAGCAAATGTGCCGGTAAGTGACTGTCTATTTTAGTATCTATATGGCTCTCTAAATATCTATTTAAGTGGATATAAAACAACACCTCAGTACCTGTGTTACAGAAAAGAGAGAAATATAGATGTGGCTACAATTATGTTTGAATCGGCTGCATACACGAGTAGTTTCCGGGTAAGTGACTGAATGTATATGTGCTTCTATAGCTGTCTGACAAAGCATTGTAATAGAACTACAACACCCAGAATCCAAAGAAAAACACTCTTTGGGAACAGCACATTATATATACACATGTAAATATTTCCACATCTTCTAATGCCTTGGTGACTAAAAGTTGAACTCTTAATCTACAGTTTTTTTTTACTACCAGTTACACCATTTAGTAGGCAGCAAATGTGCAACATACTAATTCAAAGCAACGGATTGCAAACCACTTTCTCACACACCTAGTCTGTAAATCAGACAAACTGTCACTGTAAACATACAAAGCCACTCACAAAACTACTCATATATTATCTCAGATAGTTCCAACATTTCTCAAAAATATTTGAAACTCTCTTCTAACATTCAAACATACACATATACCTTTTCCAACATGTTCTTCTCCAAATTAAATGTAATTCACATACCTGAAAATATTTTTATTGATCAAATATTCTTTTTTTTACCTATCAGATAAATAGAATACTGTAACGAAATATAACAACTAAGCTTAAGAATGGCACACCACTTTCACACACAGCAACCATTAATGGCATTTTCAACTTTGCACTCTCTGATAGTGCGGAAGCAAATAAAAACATATTGTTATGTTTTTTATTTACTCACTCCATTTATGAATAGTTAGTATGTGTTAACCCTTTTATAACGAAGTCCAATATGTGTGGGTGTTCTGTACACTTTGACATTGGGTTATACTTGGGGTATTTTGGTGATATGTGTGCTTCATTTGGGCTCTTCTCTCTCTTGTGGCCATCTTGGTAAACTTATTTGTTACAAAGCTCCCTAATCTCTTCATTTACTGCAGTATCCGCAGTACAAAATGCTTTCAGTTTTCAGCTTTGATTCCATCAAAATGGTGGTCAGATGTGACACACTTTTAGCATAAATTCAGAATGTTAGCAATCTAGTTGCTCATCGCTTTAGTAAACTGCTGATCACCAGGGAATTCACTGGCAGTCTTCTGCTGGTGTTGAAAGTGCATGTTTCAGTTTACATGTCAGAATGTTTTAATGAAATACAAGAGGAAAATATTTGAGAACTCACTTAAAACGTGTCCTAATTTTTCTTTCGATAGCACTAACCATAATCTCTATAACAAAATGAAACCCCTCGTTTTGTTCCTTTCTAAATTACATTTTTTCAATGTTACTGGTTTGATTCAATCAAGATGACTTCAGGTGTGTCATACTTTTGCCATAAGTAGGACAGATAGCGCTCTAATTGTTCTTTCGAATACCCTGGGAGGCTTCAGTAGAACTCTTGTTGGAAGTACATATTTGACTGAGAATGTCAGACTTTATTCTCATGTGGCTGAGAAACATAGTGTGAATTTACAGAAAATATGCTCTAATTTTAGCTTCTGGAGCACCTTTTATAACCTCTATGGGAAAATCATTAGAAAACAGTTTTCTCTCAAACATGATTGATGTACTACCAGCAGAAGGTTTTTCCATAGGTTAAAAATACCTAGGACACACCACAATTCATAAAATTAGTATGGTCCCATCAACAAATGATTTCTCCTTTCTGTGACCCTCAAAACCTATTATGTGTATTGGTCCCATGATCTCTGGAACAAAATCTACCTTCCTGACAAATTTGGTATAATTCCGTGCAGCCGTTCGGGCTGTAGTCATGTTCAAAGCTCCTAAGGGAAGTAACATGTGAAAAAGTATTTTTTACCCCCTTTTTTCTCGGCCCCCCCTTGACGGATCACCACGTCAATTTCCATGCACAAGGCTTACTATGACCCTTTTTTGGGAACTTTTCCTGAAGATTCATTAAAAGACGCCAAAGATATAGGCAAGTCAAAAAAATATTTTTATATAGAAACACCAGTAGGTATTTAATGTGAGGTCGCCAGTAGGTAGTTATAGTTAGGACCTAGCTACCATAGGAAAATGACAACATTCTATTCCCAATAACTTTGGCGTGATTGACGAATCTTCGCGAAATTTTGGAAACAAATTATTTGTTGATATCAGCTCCTATGTTGAAAGTTTAGGGTGATTTGTTATGGGGGGGCCGAGAAAAAAGGGGGGGTCCCAAAACGTGTTTTCTCAATGTTAATTTCCATAGGAAACTTTGGACAATGCTACAGGTCGAACGGGTGAACGGAATTACCCCAAATTTGGCAGAGAGAAGGGTCTTGGTCTAGAAAGCTTGCTGTTGTTTATTTGGTGTAAATTTGTTCAGTGTTTTTGAGAAATATCGACATTTACAGATATCGATATTTGGGAATTCTGCAATCTGATTGGCTGAGGCATTACAAGCTTGCTGCTGATTGGCTGCAAGCGGTTGCAACTAGGAAGTGTTGGCCGCCATTTTGTGAACCCGTTGAAGCGAGTAAGTGGAAAAAAGAGGGGAAAAAGTGGGAAATAGGAGGGTAGGAGCACTGTAACCTCTGTGGGGTGTTTAGTGTGTGTTATAGAGGGTGTGCAAAGCAAAGTATTCACCCCTACCGGTGTGTAAGTGGTGGGCTATGGAAATTAAGTGAGGTATTGCGTAGAGTCTGGTGGGGTAATGTGAGCTGGTGCGGGACTCTGGGATTCAAGTATGAGCCCAAATTGTTTTTATTTATTTTAAATTTTTGTTAATTAAATTTGAATAGATAGAATCAGCCACCAAAAGAAATATAACAAAAAAAATAACACGGATATAAAGGAATTCACAATAATCCATAACAATACTGTAGGATCCCATTAATAAACTGTCTACCATATGTCAATAGACTTCGCAGTGCGCTTCAGTAGTGCAGAATACTTTGTATCCCTTCCAGCAAACAACTACAAAAGCAATAAAAATAATGAAAAGAAAAAACAATAACACACATCATTGGTATGGTACAAGACTGGGTTCTACGATTGTGTCTCTACAATGCTTAAATCTGTGCTCACTACATGACGTGACCCACTGATCCTTCTTCTAGGACATTATCAGTAAGCATGGGCGTAAAATCCGTTCCGCTCGCGGAATTTGTGGATTTTCGGCAAATTCGCAATCCGCAAACTCTAGCCAATTTGCCGAAAACCGTAAATTCGCACGCGGCGGATTTTTTTTCTTGGTGATGCAATTTTGCGGCGAGCGGCGTTCACTTACCGTCATTCAGCGTTTGCAGAGTTGGTTTTCTCGATATTTTGCGAGTGCTGCGCCATTTTAGATCTTGCTGCGGGATCCCGCGGGAGTTTGTCGACCGCGATTACGTCATCGCGCCTTGCCACCTTGCACAGCACGCATCGCGAGAGTTCGCAATTGCGAACACGTAGGTGCGGCGGGCAGCAACAATCTCGCACTCGCGAAATACAGATTTTGCAATTCTGCACAAGAAATCCACCAGCAAACAGCATAAACCTTCAGAAAATGATGATTTTTATCAGAATCACTCCTCAGGTTGACATTTGCCTGCACTTTTTTTAGCAAGGAGTCCATTTTGGAAGGAAGTGCCCCACAGTCTCCAACTTCCTGTTCCTGTCCAGCAGGCTCCTCCCAATCAATCAATCATTGACATTTATAAAGCGCGCTACATACCCGTAGGGTCTCAAGGCGCTGGGGGGGGGGGGGGGGGCGCTACTGCTCGAACAGCCAGGTCTTCAGCTTCTTCCTGAAGGAGAGGTGGTCTTGGGTCAGGCGCAGGTCGGTCGGGAGGGAGTTCCAGGTCTTGGCGGCCAGGTAGGAGAAGGACCTTCCTCCTGTAGTCGCTCTTCGGATGCGGGGGACGGCGGCGAGGGCGTGGTTGGCTGATCGGAGGTGGCGTTTGGGAGCGTAGAAGTTGACTCGGCTGTTGAGGTAGCTCGGGCCTTGGTCGTGTAGGGCTTTGTGTGCGTGGGTGAGGAGGCGGAAGGTGATTCTTTTGTTGACGGGGAGCCAGTGAAGGTCTCTCAGATGTCCGGAGATGTGGCTGGTTCGTGGGATGTCGAGGATGAGTCTGGCTGAGGCGTTCTGGATCCGCTGGAGTCTCTTCTGGAGCTTGGCGGTGGTACCGGCGTAGAGGGCGTTGCCGTAGTCCAGTCGGCTGGTGACGAGGGCCTGGGTGACGGTCTTCCTGGTCTCGGTGGGGATCCACCAGAAGATCTTCCGTAGCATGCGTAGGATGTTGAAGCACGCCGAGGAGACGTTGTTGACTTGCCTGGTCATGGAGAGGGAGGAGTCCAGGATGAAGCCCAGGTTGCGTGCATGGTCTGTCGGTTTGGGAGCGGTGCCCAGGGCGGGAGGCCACCAGGAGTCGTCCCAGGCGGAGGGTGAGGAGCCCAGGATGAGGACCTCCGTCTTGTCCGAGTTCAGTTTCAGGCGGCTGGTCGTCATCCACTCGGCTACCTCTTTCATCCCTTCGTGCAGGTTGCCTCTGGCGGCGGCGGGGTTGTTGGTCAGGGAGAGGATCAGCTGGGTGTCGTCGGCGTAGGAGATTATGCTGAGGTTGTGTTTGCGTACGATGGCCGCGAGGGGGCTCATGTAGACGTTGAAGAGGGTGGGGCTCAGAGATGATCCTTGGGGGACGCCGCAGATGACTTCGGAGGCCTCTGACTTGTACGGTGGTAGGCGGACTCTCTGTGTTCTTCCGTCGAGGAAGGAGATGATCCATTCCAGCGCCTTGTCCTGGATTCCGGTGTTGCTGAGGCGCCGTACTAGGGTGCGGTGGCAGACCGTGTCGAATGCCGCGGAGAGGTCTAGGAGGATGAGAGCCGCTGTTTCTCCATTGTCCATCAGGGCTCGGATGTCATCGGTGGCGGCGATGAGGGCGGTCTCGGTGCTGTGGTTGGCTCGGAAGCCGGACTGTGAGGGGTCGAGGGATCCGTTCGTCTCGAGGAAGGCGGCCATCTGCTTGTTGACGGTCTTCTCGATGACTTTGGCTGGAAACGGGAGGAGCGAGATTGAGGTCGGTGGGGTCCGCTGTTGGTTTCTTGAGTAGAGCGCTGAGTTCGGCGTGTTTCCAGCTCTCAGGGAAGGTGGCGGTGTCGAAGGAGGTGTTGATGATGTCCCGCAGGTGAGGTGCGATGACGGTGTCGGCCTTGTTGAAGACGTGGTGAGGACAGGGGTCGGTCGGTGATCCGGAGTGGATGGTGTTCATCGTGCGGATGGTGTCTTCGGTGCTGATCGGGGTCCAGGCGTGGAGGGTGGTGGTGGGGGGTGGTTGTTCGGTCATGGTGTGCGTTGGTTGGTTGTTGAAGCTGCTGTGTATGTCCGTGATCTTGTTGTGGAAGTATGAAGCGAGGGAGTTGCAGAGGTCTTGCGATGGGGTGATGTCGTTGTTTCCTGCGCTGGGGTTGGAAAGCTCTTTCACGATGTTGAAGAGTTCCTTGCAGTTGTGTGCGTTGTTGTCCAACCGGTCCTTGAATGCTGTTTTCTTGGCGGCGCGGATCAGCTGGTGGTGTTTCCGGGTGGCAAGTTTGTAGGGGGTCCTGTTGTCCGGTGTCGGTTCCCTTTTCCAGACTTTCTCGAGGGCTCGGCAGTTCTTCTTGGAGCTCTTGAGTTCGTCGGTGAACCATGGGGCCTTCTTGCTGCCGGGTCTGCTAGGCGGGGTCCTCAGTGGGGCGAGTTCGTCCGCGCAGTTGCTGATCCACTTCGTGAGGTTGTCGGCGGCCTGGCTGGGGTTCGCTGAGCTGGCAGGAGGGTGCTGGTTCAGGGAGGTGGCGAGCTGGTCTGCTGTGATCTTGTTCCAGCTTCTGCGGGCGGCCTGTTGCTGGTGTTGGTGGGTTGTCGTTCTCTTGAAGGTGAAGTGGACGCAGCTGTGGTCCGTCCATTGAAGCTCTGTGGCGTGGCTGAAGTCGATGTCTGTGCTGGATGAGAAGACGGCGTCGAGTGTGTGTCCGGCGAGGTGGGTGGGGGTGGACACCAGTTGCTTGAGTCCCAGGTTGGCGAGGTTGTCGAGCAGGGTGCTGGTGTTGCGGTCGTTGTTGTTCTCCAGGTGGAAGTTGAGGTCTCCCAGGAGGATGTAGTCAGCGGAGGGGAGGGCATGCGGGCTGATGAAGTCGGCGATGTCCTCGCTGAATTGCGTGCGTGGTCCAGGGGGTCGGTAAATCAGGGTGCCTCTGAGGGTGGTGTTCGGGTTGATGTGGATCTGGAAGTGCAGGTGTTCGGCGCTGGTCAGGGTGTTGTCGGTGCTGGTCGTGAGACGGATGGTGCTCCTGTGGATGATGGCGATGCCTCCTCCCATCTGGTTGGCGTTTCGGTCCCTCCGGACGATCTTGTAGCCCTCTGGGATAGCGATGGCGATGTCGGGAGCTGAAGAGGCGTTCATCCAGGTCTCCGTGAGGAAGGCAACGTCTGGGGCGGTGGTGTCGAGGAGGTTCCAGAGTTCTACGGCGTGTCTGTGGACGGAGCGGGTGTTGAGCAGGATGCACTTGAGGTGGGTGCTGCTGGTGTTCGACTTGGCGGGTGCTGGTGCGGGTCTAGTCCGGATGCAGGTGAATTTGCAGGCGTGGCAGCTGAAAGGTCCGTGGGTCCGTCTTGGAGCGGCTTGATGGCATTCTGGGAGTCGGCCGGTGTTGATAGCGGTGAGGGTGGCGGCGGAGTACGTCTGGCGTGTCGGTCGGGATCCTCGTGGGCCAGGGGTCCTGGCACTGGGCGCGGTCCAGGCGCGGACAGGCGCAGACGGGCTTACCTTTGGCGCGCCTTCGGCGCACAATCGGCGCGCCCGCTGCGCGTGCCCGCTGCGCGTTCGCACGGACGCCATTTAAGGCGAAGTGCGCGGGTGGGCGGAGCAGCTGGGAGGCGGGAGCGGGGAGGGTACAATTTACAGCAAAACAACGGCAAAAACAACCAGAGCGGAGTCAGCCGGCAACCGGCAACGAGGCAGGCAGTCAGGCAGAGGGCGGCAAGGGGCACACGCAGCAGCTGGTGGCCGTGCGGCGCGGGGGTGTCCCACAAGTGGGTCACACTCACCTGCGCTGCACGGACGCCATTTAAGGCCAAGTGCGCGGGTGGGCGGAGCAGCTGGTAGGCGGGAGCGGGGAGGGTACAGAATACAAAAAAGGGGCGGGGAAAGCGGCGGTGGCGGGAAGGGAGAGCGGGGGGCGGCGAGGTAGGAGACCAAAACACGGGCACGGGGAAACTATACTGAACAGGCACAATTTACCGTAAAAACAGAGGCAAAAACAGCTAACACACAGACACGAAGAGAAATACAAAACAGGCACAATTTACAGCAAACAACGGCAAAAACAACCAGAGCGGAGTCAGCCGGCAACCGGCAACGAGGCAGGCAGTCAGGCAGAGGGCGGCAAGGGGCACACGCAGCAGCTGGTGGCCGTGCGGCGCGGGGGTGTCCCACAAGTGTCCCTCCCAGTGCTTTCTTCATGTGCTGGTCACTTTCATTTGGACCTTGACCTGGAAGGATTACTCTTTGTGGATACTGCTGGATATTTGGATTTAAGGCCTTTTTGACTTTCTTTGGATCACTTTTGGATTAGAAATCAACTTTCACAAGTAAGTTTGTTTGGGGAATTACAGTTGCTGCAACTACAATTTTGGAACTTTTTCAGAACATTAAATCAAATATACTGTGGGATTTCCCTGTTGTTTGCTGCTGCTTCCTTGCTGGGCTCACTGTGTTTGAAGCCGTCTCTGCTAACCAGGACCCAGGAAACTGCTCGCGGTACCCGCTGCGCGGGTCCCGCTTCGCCCGAGGTGGACATCTCTTGACAGCGCTTTTATTTAAACTTGACTTTGTGTGCCAGGACCTGCAGGGCTGCGAGCGTGTTGTGGGCGCAGGACTACAAGTCCCAGGAGCGCCCACAACTCCCAATTCTTACCAGCTGGGACGCTTTCCCTGCAGGCTCCTCCCTGGTCCTTCGATGCGGTAATAAGCCGCTCCTCCACCTGCATCGGCGGATTTCCCTGTTGTTTGCTGCTGCTTCCTTGCTGGGCTCACTGTGTTTGAAGCCGTCTCTGCTAACCAGGACCCAGGAAACTGCTCGCAGTACCCGCTGCGCGGGTCCCGCTTCGCCCGAGGTGGACATCTCTTGACAGCGCTTTTATTTAAACTTGACTTTGTGTGCCAGGACCTGCAGGGCTGCGAGCGTGTTGTGGGCGCAGGACTACAAGTCCCAGGAGCGCCCACAACTCCCAATTCTTACCAGCTGGGACGCTCTCCCTGCAGGCTCCTCCCTGGTCCTTCGACGCGGTAATAAGCCGCTCCTCCACCTGCATCGGCGGATTTCCCTGTTGTTTGCTGCTGCTTCCTTGCTGGGCTCACTGTGTTTGAAGCCGTCTCTGCTAACCAGGTCCCAGGAAACTGCTCGCGGTACCCGCTGCGCGGGTCCCGCTTCGCCCGAGGTGGACATCTCTTGACAGCGCTTTTATTTAAACTTGACTTTGTGTGCCAGGACCTGCAGGGCTGCGAGCGTGTTGTGGGCGCAGGACTACAAGTCCCAGGAGCGCCCACAACTCCCAATTCTTACCAGCTGGGACGCTCTCCCTGCAGACTCCTCCTCTTCCTCCATAGATAGTATATCAACAACCGACGGGTCCCGCTGCGCGGGAGCGTGCGGGAGAGTGCCCGGGAGAAGCCCGGGACAAGGGCGGGACCGTCTGTGGCCGTCCGGGGCCGCAGGAGGCCGGGCTGGGCCAGGTTACTGTCATTCGTTTCTATTTTTACTGTCCATTGCTTAATAATCTGTTGTAGTGTATTAAGAGTGTAATCTGGGCTACATAATATTCTTATCTTTGCTTAGATATGAGCCATTCCGCCCCCCCAGGTGTGGGTGTCTCTGTACTCGGCCCACTGGATACATTTTTTAAGAAATCTACCAAGGTAGTAGATATGGACCTCCTCCTTGCCGAGAGAAGAGCCGAGCGTAGACGCTCAATTGAGCATTTAAAGAAAATTCCGCTGCCCACCGTAGGAGTCCTAAACCTTACACAAGAAACGGCTGCCCAAGGGTTGAGTTCATTTGAAGATGATGTTACTGACATCAACCAAATCCCCAGCATATTTAGGTTTCCAAGTATTTCTCCACCGTGTGTTAGTGCTACCAGCGGAGGCCATCTAGATTGTCCCCCTATTGACCACTCTAGCCTCATTGATTTAAACAATCCTGTTATCCAGATCACGGAAACGGATTCTCGTCCAACGTTGACCAACTTGTCATTGGTCTGCGTTGATTTTGGCGAGAATTTGTTACCAACGACTGAGGGTGAAGCTGGAAGCAAGCCTGCTAAGGCTAAGAGGGTCGTGTGCTCCCCACCCAGAAAAAAAGGAGAATGGGAGGGGTTAAAAGGAAAGGTCAAAGTCGACAAACTCCTCTCCCTTCTCTACCTAAACCTGTTACTGAACATTTGGTCCCACCCACTGTTGAGTTACCGTTGGTAGACCTACATGATTTGGTTACCCCTGAGACTGTAATTGAAGGGTTTAATGAGTTGTCCTATGCCATCCTAGAGAAACTTATTGAATCATATATGTTACCCTTGCTGGAGCGTGTCAGGATATTGGGCGATAAAATGGATCGCCTATTGGCGTCAGCTGAGCAAACACATCCTTCTAGCTCTGACAAGGTCTTGGGCCCATCTATCATTTTACATAGTACTAGACATGTTGCTGGCAATTCAAATATTATTCCTAGCCAACAACCAAAAAGTACAACTAATGTAGGCACTACCTCAACTAAAACATCGGCAATGGCTGTTAAAACTCCCCGAGCTGCTAATTCTGCCAAAGCGAATCCCGGGGTGGTTGTTAATAAACCACCGACTAAGGGAGTACTGCCCCAGATAAAGAATGGGGTGGGCAAATCCGCAAATACCAACACTAAATACCATAAATCCCTATTTCGGGGGAACAATGTAGATTTGCCTCCCGATTCTATGAATTATGTTATTGTAATGACGGGTGTGCCACCAGTTTCTGAGGGTGATTGGGAAAATAATGAAAGTCTAAAAAACAAAGTCATCTTCTGGCTGAAAACAAATAGACCCCTACCTGCTCATCTTAATGGGGATATTGTTTCGGTCAGAAGATGTAAGTGGGTGGGAGTACGCCCTAAGGATATTGAGGGGGATATAGTGATTATCAACTTCAGGGACCACAAAGTAGTATCCCATCTCTCAGATTGGTATGTGGGAAGTAATGAGGGAGGGATATCCACGAGGAACCTCAGCTACTTTTATCCCGAGACCCTGATTAATCCAGCTGTGAGACCACAGGCTAGAAATACCAAAAATTCCCTCAAATGGTCCAACTTTACACCTAACTTCTACGGATCCAATTTTAACCCTGAAGCGCGGTACCGTTCCTATACCCAGTCCAGCTATAATAGTTCTTTACTAACACCGGGCTGGGCTAAGGTTAAGCCTCAGCCTTTTTGTCCCCCAGCCCCACCAGACTTCCCATTGCATATTAAGACCCTGCACCCTCTGGCTCCCCCCACTCCGGTCTATCCACAATTTCAACAGCCCCCAAGTTCCAACTCGGCACACCAATTTCAAAATAGGTTCACTCAGCCCAACGAGTATTGGAATATCCCGCTGAGGAACCTTTATGACCCACTATCAGGGCTGTCATCTAATGACTGACCAGCTCTTCCAATAAGGGAAGTTGAGTCTATTTCTGATTGTAAGGGTGCTGGAAATGTTTTGGGTAACTCACTATGTACTGCTAAAGGTTTTGAAGATCATCTCCATTTTTGTGAGAAAGGGTGTACGGTCTTTTTAAGAGAGCCCGATAGATTGGCTTTGGGGCCTACCTCAATGTCTTTCAAGGACGTCACTATTGAGAGCGTTATTTCTGAGCCATTTGCCCAGGTAGGGTCATTGGGCATGCCAATAGAAGGTACAAATAAAGTTGCCTCTGAGCCTAATGAATTCCTTCCCCAGCCCAGGGATTTCCACCCTCTAGACATAACTAAACCATGTGAACGAGTTTGTATAAAGGGTACTACCTTGGGTTGTTGGAATATAGCGGGATTAGAATCTCGCATTTGCATTTCTGACTGGGCTGATTTTATTTGTTGTGGCGATGTATGGTCCTTTCAAGAGACCTGGGCAACCTCACCAGTGTTTCTCTCAGGTTTTTTGAACTTTAACAAACCAGCTATCAGAAGCCAGAGAGGTCGGGCTATGGGTGGTCTCACAATTTGGGTTCGCCAATTTGAAGGTGTGTCTGTTAGGGAAGTTTTTATTGACTGTCCAGATATACTGATAGTTAGTATTAAAACAAAAAGTGGGATGGTGATACTGCTGATCAATGTATATGCTAGAGGTATCTCGGGTGGCAGAGTCTCATCCACCCTTCTTTGTCTGGATGAGTTCCTAAGTACTACCTCCGAAGCTGGTTATGTGGTTGTTATGGGTGACCTAAACACCTGCTTTGAACCCCTAAGTAAAGATGATGGTTTACTAACTGAAGCAGAGGATATGGTTTGGGGGGTTCCTCAGCTTGACATACCCCCGATCAATAAGTGGTCTCATGCAGCTACATTTATCAAAGGTCTCTGTCTGAATCGGGGTTTACGTGCCCTTAACGGACGAGTAAGCTCGGATAAGTTGGGTAATTACACATTTTTTAATGGTAGACACTGCAGTCGTATCGACTACATCCTAGTAGACATTAAAATGTGGCCTGTGGTCTCGGACATGGTAGTTATGCCACGTCCAGAAAGTGACCATGAACCCCTGGTGGCGGAGTTGAAGGATTTTAGTTTTGTAGGGCCAGTCGTACTTACAAATGATATGAGGAGGGTTCGTTGGCCAAAGGTTGCTGTGGATGTGGAAGCACGTAAAAAGATCAGAGCCCTGGTTTCCAACTCACTGATAGAAATTGAGAAGTGTGAAAACCAGGAAATGCTCAATACAAATATCACAGGCATACATGCTAGTTTGTTTTTGTCACTTAAATCACTGTTTATTAAGTATGTCGCCAATAAGGGTAGTAGGAAGGCTAGGAAACCCGCAAATTGGTTTAACGATGCCTGCCGACAGACCCATGCGGATCTGTTTAAAGCCTTAAAACAAAAAAGTCCAGCCCTAATCAAAGCAAGTAGGAAGGCATTCAATAATGCTAAACGCTCTGCTAAAGCTGCCTGGGATGATGAGCGTTGGACATCACTAGCTGAGGCCTGTGGCTCCTGCAACCTGCAGCAGTTTTGGCACCTTCTTAGATGGGGTTTGTCACAGGAAGATCGCCCAAGCCCAGCATCGGTTGAACAACAGAAATGGGTGTCCCATTTTGAGGAACAATTTAGATGTTGCAGCAAGACGCAAGAGTCCATTAGCTGGCCACTATCGTTAGATTCACTTGAGTTCTCGGCCAGAGAAGTCGAAACAGTCCTGAAAGCTATCCCTAGGGGAAAAGCGTCGGGTCCTGACTGCATACCAGCGGATATATTCCAACAGGACCTGGATTTATGGGTACCATATTTAGTGCGGTTGGTAAATGCATTGGCCTTGGGTGCTAGGGTGCCTGATTCTTGGGCAGGCGCTGAAATATTGCCTATTTTTAAGAAGGGTGATCGGTCGGTTCCATCCAACTACCGGCCGATCAGTCTTATTGACGCGGTACAGAAGATCATAACCCGTCTTGTTCTTTCCAGGATACAGGCATGGATAGAGGAGTATGACCTTCTTACACCTCTTCAAGCTGGGTTTAGACCCCACGTGAGTACCCTGGATCAGGCATTCCGTTTCATGCTTTTGCATTGGAAAACGGTCACCCTGGGCAAAGGCAACCTATATGCGGCCTTCGTGGACTTAAGGTCAGCATTCGACCTTGTCCCGAGGGCCGGATTATGGAAATGCCTATTGGACATGGGCATGCCCCCCACCTTAGTACGACTTATAGTAAACCTACATGCACATACCTATGCCTTTGTGCGTTGGGGGAAACCGGGTGAGGTGACGGAGAATTTTTCGGTGGCCAAAGGTGTCAGGCAAGGCTGCGTGCTGGCACCCACCTTGTTTTCTCTATACATAAATAGAGTTACCAAGTATTATGAAGATTTTTCCACGGATGCCCCAAGTTTAGCTGGTATGAAAATCCCCCTGCTCATGTTCGCTGACGATACTCTCCTGATCTCCCAAACCAGACAGGGTTTGCAAAAAGCCCTGTCGAGGTTCGAGAGTTTCTGCAGCGAACATGAGCTGGAGGTGAACGTATCTAAAACCAAATGTATGGTTTTGAGAGGGCATAAACAAATCAAAGCCAAGGTTTCCATGGGGGATATCCCCCTGGAGCAGACAAAGCACTTCACCTACTTGGGAGTTACCTTTAGTGAGACGTTGAGCTGGTCCCATCAGGTTGAGCTTATGACCTTGAAACATCAGCAGCTGGGTGGGGCACTGATCAAGGAACACAAAGGTTCATTCACTAGGCCAATGTCCCCGCTTATAAAGATATATGGCGGTAAGGTTTTACCAGCAGTCCTATATGGAGCAGAACTCTGGGGTGGTAGTAACCTGGACTCATTAAGACAAGCCCAAAATAAATTCTTAAGAATGGCAACAGGTCTGCCTCAGTCATCACCACTAATTCCCCTCTTTTATGATTTAGGGTGTCAACCGGTGGATGACCATGCTAGATTTCGCCCGCTCACATTCTGGCGTCGTCTATGGACTACGCCGGAACTCCACTACTACGCAAAAGCCTGCTTGGAGGTTAGAAACAGCTTTGGTGCCACAAATATAGGCTGGTTTAGGGACCTTAAGGCTACCCTAACTGCTTTGGGGCATGGAGACCTGTGGTTCTCCCCCGAGTCAGCCAAATTTCCATCTAAAAAGGATTTTAAACAGTGTTATTGGGAATGGGTGACATACAACAGGCATTCAAAAATGTGCTCGAGTAGCCTTACTGCTTTGTTCACTGTTTATAAAGACATACCCAAGTTGGAAAGGTATTGGGATATTATAACAAAGCCCATGGACCGCAAACTATTCTTCCAATTTAGAACTGGTTCACTTCCTCTTGGGGACTTTACCAAAAAGTGGGGAGCTGATAGGACGGGGCATTGCCCTAACTGCCAAGGTATTGTTGAAAGCATGAATCACTTTTGTATGTGTGTCCACTTTATTCTGCCCCCAGAGCCAAATGGCTTAGGCCGGTATGTAGAAACTTAGGTACCAGCTCGGCTGGTGAAGCAAGTAGAATGTTAAAGACCAACCTGGACCCTTTAATTGTTGTGGGGGTTGATAAATTTCTGGGGTGGGCCTGGGTGCTTAGAATCAGGTTTATGAAAAGCAATCCAACGGGGATCTAAAAGATGTGATTGTTTTAAAACTAGGCCCAGTATTTTGCCGAAATATGTATATAATTGAGCGCTATTGTAAATCTGTAAATATGTAACAAGAAGCCGATTAGTCTGGCAATGATTTAATACTTGTCTTAACAGTTTTTATATGTATAAATTGTATCTTATGTCTTTTATGATGAACTAATCGAATAAAGACTTCTTGAACTTGAAAAAAAAAACTTGTGGGTAGCCACAGTATCCAGTGGGACCAGCGTTAGTTATGGGTGCATAACACAACTGTTTTGTTGAATTTAAACATCATTGAGGCCATGGATGGGCTAGGATTGTGCTGAATTTTGTGTTTTTTGTCGATTTTTTGGGGGCTGCTGTTGTGACCTTTTGCCCAGGGGTAGTGAGTGGTGCATGGACTGAGTCTGCCTGTGGGGTCTCTTTAATGTAAACATCCTGGATGGCATTGGATTGTGGTGATTTTTGTGTGTTTTTCATTTTTTTGTGGGTGTTCTGTTGATGTGGACTGGCCATGTGGGTGGTGGTGGCCATTTTGAGTGCTTGTACAGGCAGGCCCTCCACATGTGCTTGGGGTGCAAGGGGCCATTTTGAAGACAGGCAGTGTCTGAGGCCTGCACCCATTTTGCCTAGCTTTCATCCATTATGCCCAGGGGTAGTGAGTGGTGCATGGGCCTAGTCTTTCTGTGGGGTGTCTTCTTGAATTTAAACATCATCGAGGCTATGGGTGGGCTGGGATTGTGCTGAATTTTGTGTTTTTTGTCAATTTTATGGGGCTGCTGGTGGGGCCTTTTGCCCAGGGGTAGTGAGTGGTGCATGGACTGAGTCTGCCTGTGGGCTCTCACTCTCTTTAATGTAAACATCCTGGATGGCATTGGATTGTGGAGATTTTTGTGTGTTTTTCGTTTTTTTGGGGTGTTCTGTTGATGTGGACTGGCCATGTGGGTGGTGGTGGCCATTTTGAGTGCTTGTACAGGCAGGCCCTCCACATGTGCTTGGGGTGCAAGGGGCCATTTTGAAGACAGGCAGTGTCTGAGGCCTGCGCCCATTTTGCCTAGCTTTCATCCATTATGCCAAGGGGTAGTGAGTGGTGCATGGGCCTAGTCTTTCTGCGGGGTGTCTTCTTGAATTTAAACATCATTGAGGCCATGGGTGGGCTGGGATTGTGCTGAATTTTGTGGTTTTTGTCGATTTTATGGGGCTGCTGGTGGGGCCTTTTGCCCAGGGGTAGTGAGTGGTGCATGGACTGAGTCTGCCTGTGGGCTCTCACTCTCTTTAATGTAAACATCCTGGATGACATTAAATTGTGGTGATTTTTGTGTGTTTTTCGTTTTTTTTGGGGTGTACTGTTGATGTGGACTGGCCATGTGGGTGCTGGTGGCCATCTTGAGTGCTGGTACAGGCAACATGTGCTTGGGGTGCACCCATTTTGCATAACTTTCATCCATTATGCCCAGGGGTAGTGAGTGGTGCATGGGCCTAGTCTTTCTGTGGGGTGTCGTCTTGAATTTAAACATCATTGAGGGCATGGGTGGGCTGGGATTGTGCTGAATTTTGTGGTTTTTGTCGATTTTTTGGGTTGTATAACTGATGTTCCTCTGTCTTCCATTGCTTTTAGGTGCACAAGAGAACCACCAGTGCTAGGAAGAAGTCCTGCTGCGGTGTGTGCAGCACAACCTCACGTGTGGCCACAGACAACTCTGCAACTTGTGCAATTGCGGCCTGCTGTTCTGAGTGACATCTGAAGAAGATGGCCCCAAAAAAAGTTCCCCGTAGCTCCTCTAGCAAGAAAGATGCCAGAAAGGAGCAGAAGAAGCAAGTTACCAAGCAAACTGGTGTGCCGCCCGCCACATTTTTTGGGAATAAAAAAAAAGTACGCCTGCAGCAGCAGCGGGATCTGCTGGGGACCAAGCTGGGAGGAGCACCCCCGCTCCATTGGGCTCAGTGCCACCACCCCGACGCCAACTTAAGTCCAAGCCCTTGAGTGCTGCAGAGGCAGCCAGTCTACTTGTTCAATTACCATTGACCAGTGATGTTGGCTCATCGCAAGAAAGTAGCAGCAATGTCCCTCAATCAACACAGGTTGTTGTAACTCATCTGACGAGTGTTGAACAACCACAGCCGCAACAACAACCACATGTGCAAGTACAAGCCCAAGTACATGTGGAAGGAGAGGCGGCGCAAGGAGAGGAGCAAGCAGAGGTGCATGGAGGGGCACAACAAGTGCCCACAGTAGTTGTTCCTCCAGAAGTAGGGGCACATCTGGAAATCGACAATCAAGCCGAGGTATCATTCGAGGAAGCCACTCCTCCTGATGATCATTCATTGTCTTCCACATCCCGAGCAACGGTGGTGTCTACATCTTCTTCAAGCCCACCTCCTTCTGATGATACGGATCTTACTTGGGAACCAGCACCACTGCCGTATGAGAGTGAGGCTGAGGCACACCATGATCTGACAAAGGTAGCTAAGCGTAAAAGGAAGGTCGTCGAAACTCTCATAGTAATGGAGTGTGATGACGCTCAACAAGAAGTGGCGTATACTCCTGCTGCTGAAGACTCTCACGACGACAACGCAGTCATCACTAACGTCACTGAAGCCCCAGCGGGCATGCAGCAAACAGACATTTTGACCCTAGCCCGACAAGCTGCTGAGCGTGATGATTAGGTCGACGAGGAGGCAATGGGAACACCACAATCATTGAAGTTAACTAGTACACCACCACCTACCGCTTCCATATTTCTTCCTCGCCAGAAGGGACCTCCATCCACCTCGACCTCAATTAGTGGTGGGCAAAGTGCACAACGTAGTAAAGTTCAGCAATACGCATACTCCACTTCATCTGGCATTAGCAGCATGACCACCACCAGTATCGCCTCCTCTGCCCCCCCCAGACATTTCAAGTCCGCAGTTTGGGACTTCTTTAGTATTTGCACAAAAACTGAAAACCGAGCCATTTTTAGCATTTGTAAGCTTGCAGTTAGTCGTGGTAAGCTTGGTACCAACTATGGGACTGGAGGCCAGAGAGGTCATCTTGAGAGACAGCACACTGTCCAATGGTTTGCGCACCTAGAGGAGATCAAGAAAGCCTGAATTGCAAGTCGAGAAAACGTTGATGTTCCATCTGATGATGACGAGGAGGAAGAAGCGTCACACGCTTCACTTACACCCAGTACCCCTGTCAGCACACCCCCTGTGAGCCACACTAAGAGTGTGGGACAGAGTGAGACACCAATGCGAAAGAGTTCATCAGCGAGCTTAACTGGGTCGAAGAAGTCATCATCATCATCCCGTAAAATGGTCCAGGGCAACATTAGAACCACGTTGTTTTCAGACGCGCCATATGAACGCAACCACCCAACGGCGCGTCTGTATAACACTAAGATGGCTAAAATGCTAGCGCTGGATCTTCTCCCTTTTTCTTTTGTAGAAGGGGTTGGTTTTCTAGAATTAGTGGCAGCGCTCTGCCCTAAATGGAAGGCTCCTAGTCGGTTCTATTTTGCCCGAGTTGCGGTTCCAGCACTACATGAAGATGTGCTGGAGGTGATTGGGGCAGCTTTGCAGAAGAGTGCTGTTCACACTATACATCTGACAACAGACATGTGGACCAGTGGCGCAGGCACTGATTACATGTGCATCACTGCACACTGGGTCTCTTTTTCAGGGGTTAAAGCAAAGCTAAACGCAGGTCCTGACCTGGACCAAGTTTTTAAAGCTGCTCGGAAACATGCAACACTAGCCATGTTTGGCTTGGAGAAACTTAGATTAATCAATGAGAAAAGGACACTTGTATCTACACGAACCATTGGTTCTATTTGACAACCCTCATAGACGCTGAAGATTGTAACGATGCGGTATATTTGTTTTTCCGCCCCTCATCTAGCGTCATGGCATAGTCATTGGGTGGTCAAAGGTAAAGTATGCCTGCCTCACCCGAGGCACCTCTGGAAGGTGTAGAAGTGTCCAGAGATCAGAAGTGGTACTTCCAAATGGAGAGGAACACAAGGCCAAACTATGAGGGAATTTATAAAAAACAGTTTGCACACCAAAGGCAAATTTATTCGAAAAGGTGAGAACTGTTGGCTAAAAAAATTGGGTATATTCGATAATCGTGTGACTAGATTATCATATGCGGTTTGTTGATAAAAGTCGACATGTTTCAGCTCCTAATGGCCCAGCCGGGTCTGTAGAGCTTTCGTCAGGACAAAAACAAGCAAGGGGGAATTTACTTACACAACTTGTGCAGTATTCATGTGCTTATAGGCAATCACAGATTCATTTTCCTGTATATTGGAAACACAAAACACAACATCATATTGTTCATATATGTACAATAGGCATGCTGGACTGGCCAATTGTGTCACAGTCTAAGACACACTATTCTTATTAAAAGGTGCCAATTTACCAAAGGTGCATAGTAATAAATGCACACAAACTATATGTGAGAGGTGAAGAGGGTGGAAAAAGTGAGGGAAAACAAACTGGTTGTGGTCTCAATCGGAACGCGAACACTCAAGTTTCTATATGCCATTTCTTTGTTGTGACGCTTGGTCATACTATACCATATAGCGATTACCATTCAGCTTAGAATGTAGTCTAACCGTTAACAAAATAGACCACAAAACTTAGAAAACAGGTAAACCGTGTATATTATAGAGACCACGAGAGAATGACAAAATGTTTATTATATATATATGCCTACCACACAACAAGTGTTTATTATAATCGATGCCTGTAACGGAGAGCCAAGTTACTTTGACAGCATGGTACTGATGTATGCCAGACTGACATGGGTTACCATTAGCTTCCAAGCGTCACAACAAAGAAATGACATATAGAAACTTGAGTGTTCGCGTTCCGATTGAGACCACAACCAGTTTGTTTTCCCTCACTTTTTCCACCCTCTTCACCTCTCACATATAGTTTGTGTGCATTTATTAGTATGCACCTTTGGTAAATTGGCACCTTTTAATAAGAATAGTGTGTCTTAGACTGTGACACAACTGGCCAGTCCAGTATGCCTATTGTACATATATGAACAATATGATGTTGTGTTTTGTGTTTCCAATATACAGGAAAATGAATCTGTGATTGCCTATAAGCACATGAATACTGCACAAGTTGTGTAAGTAAATTCCCCCTTGCTTGTTTTTGTCCTGACGAAAGCTCTACAGACCCGGCTGGGCCATTAGGAGCTGAAACATGTCGACTTTTATCAACAAACCGCATATGATAATCTAGTCACACGATTATCGAATATACCCAATTTTTTTAGCCAACAGTTCTCACCTTTTCGAATAAATTTGCCTTTGGTGTGCAAACTGTTTTTTATAAATTCCCTCATAGTTTGGCCTTGTGTTCCTCTCCATTTGGAAGTACCACTTCTGATCTCTGGACACTTCTACACCTTCCAGAGGTGCCTCGGGTGAGGCAGGCATACTTTACCTTTGACCACCCAATGACTATGCCATGACGCTAGATGAGGGGCGGAAAAACAAATATACCGCATCGTTACAATCTTCAGCGTCTATGAGGGTTGTCAAATAGAACCAATGGTTCGTGTAGATACAAGTGTCCTTTTCTCATTGATTAATCTAAATATTATCCCTGGGGAACTGAACGGGACAAGAATTCCTCATCCCTCTCCTTTGATGAATGGCTTGGAGAAACGTCATACAGCAGAAAACATTTTGAATGAGTTTAACACAAAGGTCTTTCACTGGCTGTCCCCAAAAAAACGCGAGATTGGTTATGTTTCCTCGGATAATGGCGCCAATGTAGTTAAGGCCATGGATCTGGGTAACTATTTCAGAGTGCCGTGTTTGGCGCACTGTATCAACCTGGTTGTTAAAAAATTCTTGGATAAAGACAGTCCAGCATGCGAGTTAGTGGTCACCTGCCGAAAAATGTGCAACCATTTCAGCCATTCTTTTAAGGCCCGGAAGCATCTGAGGCGCCTGCTACATGAACGTCGAATGCCAGTGAAAGCACTCATCCAGGAGGTGCCAACACGTTGGAACTCAACCTTCTACATGCTTGAGCGTCTGTATGAGCAGTTTACGGTACTCGATCAGTATTTCCTTACACTGGGTACAGCTGTGAAGGACCTGAGGTTACATGCGGAGCAATGGGAGCTAGTTAAAAGCCTGACAGACATGCTTCGTCCTTTTGAGGTCTTCACGCGTGCAGTCAGCAGGGAGGACTGTAATTTGGGAAAAGCTATCCCATTGTTGCGCATGCTGGAGCACAAACTGAAGGCGGTGTCTTTTAAGTTTCAAAAAGATGAAGAAAAGCAAGAAGCTTTTGTTTTGGCGGAGAAATTATTAGAGCGCCTACTTGGCGATGAACGTCTTCAAAATATCCACTCAGAACAGCATTACATTTGTGCTACTATTCTGCATCCACGCTACAAAAAGGCGCTGGCAGGCAGTGCATTATTTCCTTTTGGTGATGAAGATGTTACAAAGTACAAACATTGGCTAGCCTTGTCAGCCATGAGGCTTGAAAGAGAACGGAAGAAAATTGAAGGAAAAGGCAGTACATCAGCATCAGCAGGCCATCCTCAGTAAAAAGACTCCACTTCTGCACCTGTGGCTGTGGCTGAAGTGACCTCTCAGCCATTAAAGACACCGGCAACCGGATCATCTGCACCAGACACAACAGAAATATCGGGTGATGAAGAGGATTGGCTAGCTGAGCTTGGGTTTGGTTCTCAAAAGGTCCGAGCAAAAAGTAATCAAAGTGGAGGAAATGTGGAGAACCCTGAGTCGATGGTGCAGGACTATCTGAATGACTCAACAGAGGTCTATGTTAATGCTGACCCATTGGCGTATTGGCATGGGAAAAAAGAATTGTGGCCAGAGATCCCCAACCTGGCTATACATTACTTGTCTTGCCCACTCGCAAGCGTGTCTTCTGAACGTGTTTTCAGTGCTGCTGGTGGCATTGTAACTTGCAAACGGACCCGCCTCTCGCCCAAAAATGTGGAGAGGTTAACAATGATCAAGTTGAATGAGCACCTCATACCACCAGATTACAAAGTACCAGATTGCACAACGGAAGAAGACGAGGAGGACAGCCACTTAGATGAGGGAATTTCTTCTGTGTTAGGTGACACTGACCTACTCCTGTCTGAATTCGCAGAGTATGAGGACGAACTCTTCTTCCCTGACACCGAGCCCTGAAAATGAGCCAATGAATCAAACATTTTCTTTTTCGTACTTATTCACTTTTATTCCTGTGTTTCTGTCTTTCAATATATTAAAACTTTAATCACCTGTACTTTTGCTTTTTGGCTGTTTGGGGGGGTCTTCTACTTGTTTTCGCCTGGGTTGACGGCTCTGGGGCCATTGCTGGGAAGGTCTAATACCGGATAAAACTGGTTTGGACAACATCCATGAGGAAAAAGTTTTTGTATTTTCTGACATTTCGCTCAATGTAGCGTTTTCGGGGGCCTGTTTGGGGGGCTTCCTGGTGTTTGTGGGTGGGGTTCGGGATCTGGGAGCAACGCTGGGTATGGATAGTTTTGATAGCAAAAGGTTTGAAGGGAATCCATGGAGGCAGAGGGGAGTTAGGGCCTAGCTGCAGAGCGCGCACTGAGTGATTTTTCAAATTTTCAGGAAAGTGACAAAGTCCACATTTTTGTACTTTTGCTTTTTGGCTGTTTGGGGGTCTTCTACTTGTTTTCGCCTGGAATGACGGCTCTGGGGCCATTGCTGGGAAGGTCTAATACCGGATAAAACTGGTTTGGACAACATCCATGAGGAAAAAGTGTTTGCACTTTTTGTAACTTAGGGTTCGTTAGGGTTAGCCCTAGCAGCAGGATTGCATGTGTTTCGGGGTGTTCTTGATTTTTGCAACTGAGTTCTGGGGTCTTAGAGCACTCGTGGGAATGTGTAATTTTGGTTGCAAGTGATTTGAAGAAAATCCATGGTGGGAAAGGGGGGATCACTTACTCTGTGAGAGGCACTTAGTGTTGAAAACATTTAGCCATTGACATTTAAAGGAGGAAAATGACACAGACTTAAGTTTCAGGAAAACAAACTTACAGTTAAACCCCCACCCACCAGACTCAAAAGCAGTAAAAAACAGGTATGCTCAGATAAAGTTTCAAAAAGTATATTTGTGTAGCCCTAACAAAATAATCTCCCGCAAGACCCTCCCTAACCCCAACGATTGTCCTTCAAAAGTCCCAAAAAGAACCCAACTCCCAATTCCCACCCCCCAAAAGTTTCTAAAAAAGGGGCAAGGGACACTACGGCAGGATGGTGTTCACTGTAGCGGCCAGGGCATCATACTCCTTGCGGAGGGTGGCATGGTCGGAGCGGAGGCCCTCCACCAAGTTCTTATAAGTTAAGACCTCCTGCTCCAGGTAGGACACTCTGAGGTATAAGCGGCGCTGGCGTGCCTTGCAACTCCTGTGGGGGGCAGCTGATGTCTTTGCTGCTCGGCGGTGGCGGTTGGTTTTGGTAGCCCGGCTCCGTACCGCTAGAGCACTGCGCTGGCTGGCTGCCCGTGTGGGCCCGGAGGAGGATGCAGCTGTCGTAGTAGATGTACTAGTAGACTGCATGTCCTCCTCCTCCAGGGCCAGCAGCCGCCGATATTCTGCGACAGTGGCATCCAGCCTCCATTGCCGGGCCATTCGAGCTTGCTCCTTCCTTGATGGTTTGTTGGATTTGGAAGGAGCAACTATATAAAGAAAGAAAGACATAGTCTGTAACCAATGCTCTTAAGATTAACACAAAATGATTGAGCAGAAAGTTGTGTCACAGTACAACTAGCAACTTGAAAGCACAGTACATAACTATTGAGGCCAGTATCTATCTAACCTCCCACTTCTTCATCCTTGCTCTAACATTAGTGGGAGTTTAACGAACAAATTCTACGAGCACTATGGACTTCCATTACAGTCGACTATGACAGTACACCAGTCTTATTCTTCTTCTTCTCTCTTGTTTAGGAAAATTGGTACGTTATCTTCTGCAAGCCGGCATAATGCCAGCGCAGTGAACTTGCACCCGAGAAAAACAGACGCACACCATGATGAGTGAGACAGACTTGCGTTACTGTACCGGTACAGTACATGCAGGTGGTGAAGCTCATATTTTTCTATTACATGTGGCACTGAGAATACTCTGTTAAAAGGGCTACTGCTTAATTAATTTAACTTTCACCCTACAGTGCAAATGAGTACTAGAGAAGGAAAAAGAAGAAACTAAATATTCTGATTATCTATCACTTCACATGGGATGTATTTGATTACATATGGGATGACTTTAGGTGCTTTGCTTTTTATTGAGTGAACAGTGATACACCCACACATGAATGACGTACTACTACTAAACTAAAATTATTAAGAGAGGTAGGGAGTGTCCACCGTAATAACCGGATATATGCTGTGCTTGCAGTTGCAATACAAACTACTGCTACTATTCATGGTAGTATTTGGACAAAATTACAACTTCTTTTCCTTGCCTTTCCTACACTGGAACGGACGTGCGGGTGCGGTGTTACATGCTCTTCAAAGTAACACTTAGTTCATCCAGTGACCATCTACTCTCTCTAGATACACATATGCTATCTAAGAGTCAGATAGTACCATGATCCAGGCATCCATCCATTCAAAGTATATGCACACATACAGTTTCTGTTTCACCCACCAAGGCTGTTCTCCTTCCACCCATCCTTGCTTCATCAATCACTCAGCCATGCACCATACCATATTCTTTCCTTCCCAGCCACCTCGGGGACCAAGCAAACACATATCATTCTTCTTTGCCAGTAATCATTAAATTTCTCATCCTTCCACACTTACTTACACCCTTCTTTCGCTTTTCGTTCATCCCATCCATCAAGTTCATCTCAGATCTGATTGGGATTCTTCTCGCCAAAAACTTCACAGCTAAGTCGAAGTACATTTAGAGGAGGCTACTACCTGGTTGATTTATAATACACCCGAGCAGAAAGCACACTCTGCAGTCTTCAATCTCAATAAGTAAGGAATATATAGCTTACCTCTGCCCGCCACCACCGGGTGAACCCTCACAGGCACATTGGTGTTGTCCGGCACTTGCCACGCCTCCTCCCCAGAAGTGTCCTCCTCATCCACTACCACCACCTCCGCGCTGTCCCCGCCACCAGATGTTCCACCTACAAAGAACATTTAAGATTGTTAGAATACACCACTCACTACTATATAATATTTGGTCTAGGAATAAAGAAATGTGAAAAAAAACAGAAATCAATGTAATAATTTGTGACTGTCTAATCTAAAGTAAAAACTTTCCTTTTTCCAGGGAAGGCTCAGTGCATAGAGCTATTGCTGACTAGAATGGGAGTCCAATAGAATTGCCAAATGTGCAATCCTAGTTAGCTACATAGACAGACTAATAAGAATAATCTAGTAATACCACAGGGAGTCATAGTCGAGGCAGGATAAGAATTTAGATACAGTCTACAAGAAGATCAAAGACGATTTAGAAAAAATCGAATGAGGAACGCTAGGAAAAAATAGGTACTCTATATTAAAATGAAAACTTACTGGGGCCAGCAAAGGAGCCCTCGCCTGGCCGATCCTGGCCTTCTACAGCAGCAGCAGCAACCACCTCCTCCTCTGTCCTCTTGCCCCTGGGGGGAGCTGATGTACAACATGAAAGAAAGAAAGACACGAAAACATGGATGATTGTTGTCAACCAAATCAAACATTTCAAAAGAACAATAACAAAATATTTTGGCAAAATAGCAAATAGACAACTATTCCACGGGATATATTGACCGATCCCATGTGGTCTACTACGTTATTAGTATTGCTTGATTTGCGGACCGTCGACTTGGAAAGTTCTTATGTAACTCACTAAACAAACTACTAAAAAGGTTCGCCTAGGACTGGCAGGCAGCATTCCGCAGCACGCAAAGTGACAGACAAAGTCCATCGTGATTGCAGATCAGCGACAAGACTAAAAAGTTTCCTACTACATTAACCAGTCATTAAAATACTCAAACTATCAATCCTCCACAACTATTTCTTCTTATCGCCATGTGTACAAAGGAAGGACTGGACTTGAGTCTGTAGGGGCTGATTTAGAAGCCCCTTGCGGCTCTTTTGCTCCATTGTTGCGTGACTTTTGTGACGCAGCGGCAGGACAAAAGAGGCGCCATGGTGCGGTGTATATTAACAACGTGATGCATATGGGAGATGCATCACGTTGTAAAGCCCTGGCCATCAGGGGGCGTTCCGGCGCAAGGGAGGGCGTTCCTGCGCAGGAACGCATCCTAAAAGTGGCTGAGTGACATCTACAAGATTTTAATCGGTCACTTTGAGGACAATGATGCGTGACTCAAACCCTGCGCCTGCTTGAAGCAGACTTATGGCTTGACACAGCATTGGGGAGATAGAGCACCCCCGAGCATTGCTGGAGCTGCACCATCGTTGCGACGCAACTCCAGCAATGCGCCGCCTTTACGGCACAGAAGCGTAACGCTTCGGTGACGTTTTGGGCACATGGTGCGCCGCATTGTAAATACGGTGCACCATGGGTGGTGGTGGCGTGGCGCACAATTACTGGCGCATCACTGCTACTTTGCAGGGATGCGCCGGTAATTAAATATCTGACCCTTAGTGTCTAGCATTACACAGTTCTTTAAACTACACTCATGCATAATTTCACAGGCCAATGAAATGAACACAAAATCGAAAACAAATAAGCATAGTAGCAGCGCTACTGAGAAGGAGAGCAGTGCACCTGAAATGCACAGAAGATTTTGAAATATAATTTACCTACAATGTAATCAGCAGCTTTATTGCTCTTGGTAAAAAACAAAAATTTGCAAGATAATAACACACAGAGCAGGAGAAAACAGAGTAGTAAAGAAATAGCTACTACTACTCACCAAGCCCGGGGATCTCAAGGCCGAGCAGGTCCAGCAGATCGCGTTCCCGATCCAGGATATCCGTCCAACGGTGGGTGACTTGGTTGTAGGTGCGCCGGACCTGAGATTGTTGGTACATGGACCGGCACACCTTCTCCCACCGCTTCCGGCGCTCCCGGATCCCGTAACCGCTAGCGATCTTGCCTCCTGCCATGATGGTCCTGGGGAGGCGGCGCTGAACATAAAAAACTAGTGCGGCCACCTCCTCCGCGCTGAAGATCTCCCGGGGCGACATTCTCCCCCCTCAAACGCCCGCACGGGAGCCGGGCACGGGGTGTGGGACCCTTCCCCTTCGAGGGCTGCTTGCCGACTCCCTTTACCATGGTCTGGGCAGAAAGGAAGCTAAATAATAAAGAAGAAATAGAATAGGGAAGAAGAAAAGAAAAGAATTTAAAAAGTAGTTTAAAATTAACAAAAAGTAGCATAAAACACAATAATATAGAGCTAGAAAAATAGAGGGATAGATAATAAGTAAAATAGATTAAAAAAAACTTCAAACAAGCAAAGGATCGCAGAGATTCAGAGAGGATACAGAAAGCATGCCCAGAACCATAGCAATGAATGAGAAACAAGATGGCCGCGCCCGTTCACGACCGCGTGGGTAAGTGCGCGCGAGATTTTCCTCGCGATCACACGCGAAATTGTACTAGCAAGCCGCACACTTTGCGAGATTACACATAGCGCCCGGAAACGGAATTACGTCACGCAAACAAGATGGCCGTGCCCATGTACGACCGCTAGGGTAACTTCGCAAACCTGTGATGATGAACCAGACGTAGAAACAACATAGTCGCGGCCGTTGCGAGCCGACAAGTAAGTTCGCAATTGCGAACTGGTACACAAACCTCGCGAACTGGCAGAAACCCTTGCGAACACACAAAAAAAAAAATCCGCAAATTCGCGGGAGTTTGCGGATTTTGCGGATTGCGAATCGGTAAATACGCAAGTTTGCGGATTGCCAATCCGCAAAATCCGCCCATGCTTAATTATCAGTCACTTTTAGCTTGCAAGTATGTCCGCAATGGTCCCCAAATGTCTCTAGGTTGCGAGGTCGGTGGCAACTCCTCCGCATCGGTTTCCAAATTCTCTTTGCAGTACACCAGATCCCTTATCCACAGATCAACTTTTGGTCTGCGTCTACCCCCCCATGAGATCGCCACTCTTCGTGCCGCCAGTAATAAAGCCAATCGTACAAACTTGCCAATCACTCCCCTGATTTGAGGCACACACCAGAGTAGGCATATGAGCGGGGTATTCCAAAGCTCCACACCCACCATCTCCTGTAAATGATCCACCACCCCTGTCCAGAACGCAAACACACTCTGACATCCCCACTCCAAGTGCATAAAATCTGCGTTTCCTTGCCCAAAACGCACACAATGATCAGATGCACGCAATCCATATCTGTGTAATCGTGTAGGAGTATAATACACTTGATGTATGTATTTAAAGTGTATTATTCGCAAGTTCCCATTCATGTTGATAGTGCCTGTTAAGCCGCATACGTATTTCCAATCCGCTTCCGAAATCGGTTCAGGCAAACACTCATTCCATCTTTCCCAGCTCACGTCAGTCGCACTCACATTTTCATCTTTAATCATCTTATAGAGCTTGGAAATTAACTGCTTTTTAGTTGGTGTGGTAATTGCATACTGCAAAGACAAAGGCGAGGGGTGGTTCGCATGGATAAGTGGTGTAATGCGCCCTGACCGACTGTTGGAGGCGATGCATTGCAAATCGGAATAGCAATGACTGGCTGCTGATATACTGTAAATCGGCCTATGAGATAAAAGAGCCATCTGGGTAAACATCGAGCATACGCCTAAAGCCAGCTTCTTGAAGCAGCCGCATGGAAGGCGCCTCGCATGTCACGGACATGGCAGCATGATGTTCCAAGAACATGTGTGGCGCATACAGAGGTAATGTCCTATTTTTTGCCAGGCGGAAATAGTGGCATCCACCGAGTTTATTTCTGTTCTGGGAATGCCGCGCATCCCGTGGGTGACTATGCTGTGCAACGGCATTGGAGCCGCTTCTCCTTCCTCCACCACTACGTGAGGAGTATACCCATGGGACTTATAACAATAGTACACATATTGGGCTTGAGCGCTCAAGTAGTATGCATAAAAGTCTGGCGTACCGAACCCGCCTCTCTCATACCTATCAGTAAGGACCGACCATTTGACGCGAGCATGCTTCCCCCCCCACACCAGTCGAAGTAGCTGCCCATGAAGATTTCTGAAGAACCCCAATGTCAGTGTCACTTGGATATTATTAAAAAGATAAAGAAACCGTGGTAATACTACCATCTTGATGAGCGCGATGCGATCCACCAGAGATAGCGGTAGCGAGATCCACGCATCCACCTGACTTTCCCACTTCGTGTATGCCCTCCCGTAATTCTCCTTGACTACAGTGTTCGGATCTCGATGAACCCAGACAGCAAGTTATTTCACTGGGTCCGTTGACCACACTAGGGGGAACTCCACATCTGGTTGCACCGTGGCAATTGTCAGCGGGATAATAAGTGACTTGTCCCATTTAATACAGAGACCAGACATATACGAACGTACTCCCGGAGGAGTTGTGCAAGATACTTGGAGGGTTAATGCACAAACAATACCATGTCATCTGCGTAAAAGCGAGATGGCAATTGGCCGGTAGTTAAAATTGAGCGCTGTGTCCCTGTGTCGCTGGCGAATTATACAAGCCAATGGTTCCAATACTATTGCAAATAAAAGCGGTGAGAGAGGGCACCCTTGACGTGTGCCCCTCTTTATTGCGAAGGGCTCGGTGGTCAGTCCCCCAACACGCACTTTAGCCGTTGGGTCCGTATAGAATACCGTTATCCACTGTAAAAACAAAGGCGGGAACCCCATACGACGTAAGACATAATACATATACTACCATTCCACCGAGTAGAACGCTTTAGCAGCATCCAGCAACACCGCCGCTGCTGACATTGTTGGTTCAAGCACATGAAACATGGAGAAAACGGTTCGTAAATTATGCGAAGTGGATCTCTCGGGTATAAAACCTTATTGATCGAGCAGAACCAGGTTTTACATCAGGGGTTGTAGTCTTATCGCCAGAATCTTAGCCAGTATCTTGGCGTCAATATTGATCAGCGATAAGAGTCACATCTGTCTGGTGGTTTGTCTTCTTTGAGCAACGTGATTATCAATGCCTGTCTGAGGGACGGTGGTAGTTTCCCCGAGTCAAGCGCTTCTGCATACATCTCCAAGAGATGTGGTGCAAGAAGATCGGCATACTCCTTATAGAACTCAACCGTGAGACCATCCGGTCCAGGCGCTTTGCCATTTGACAACGCCAAGATTGCTGTTTTAACATCCTGTTCGTTTATAGGGACTGTGAGAAGTTGGCCTGATATATGATGTTTCCAATTCTGGAACCACCTTGTATCAGTCCAAACAACCCTTATGGTGTCTGGTTGTAAGTCAACCTTATTAGACAAGCTATCCTAGGGGTAGCATGGACTAAGCAGCCTTAAAGGCTTAACTTAAGAGGTCGTGTTAAGCGAGCTGTTTTACCACATACAATCCTGTAATATTAAATGAAAGGACACCACACAAGTATATATTATAAAAATATATGTATTTATTACTAAAAACAATCCCCAGTATTCTTTATGAATAAAGGGGCACAAGCGTTAAATCAAAAGCACAGTGTAACATACAAAGTTGCACAATTTTGGATGAGGCCAAGGGGCCACTCAAACCATATACTATAAAAATGGTATAAGAGAGACCATTTGATCAGTGGTTAGGCCTAGGGCCTAGGGAATCGCTGGGAGCAGTCGGGACAAGCAATGCTGAAGTCGGGAAAAGCCCGCAGGATTCGGGTGCAGTGCAGAAAGTGCACGCATGCATCAATGTTAACCAATGGTGCGTAAAAGTTACAAAGTTAGAGTTTAAGGACACTTCCGCTGAACCTAGAGGAACAAAACATAAGACACAGACCCTAGAGGTGTGTACCAGTGTGGGAACACCGGCGTTGCAATATTACCTCACCCACAGGAAGTGGGTGCACAGGGTCGAAGTTGAGTCGGGTTTCGTCACGCAGGCTCTTGGTGCTTGGAGCTGAAAGGGCTGCAGGCGGGGTGAAAGAGAAGTGTCCGGTGGAGTCCAAGGGTGGACTCAAGTCGAAAAGTACCTGAAAGCAGAGGGGACAGAGTCTGGGTCACTCAGCAGTGACCAGGGTGGAACCAGGATGGAACCAAGCAATGTCGGGCGCAATCAGGCGGTTGTTGAGGAGCTTCTCTCCGCTGTCACGTGGGCTCTGGGGCATCTACGAAGTCCAGGAGCGGGTCACGATCTGTCTCACGTAGGCTCTCGCCGTCGGCGCTGTCGGCTTCAAGATTGGAGCAAACAACACTTGGCAAAAGCAATCCACGCGAAACCGGGAGATTGCTTCTCACTCGAACCAGGAGGGTGAGAGTGGGGGCTCCTTTTCAGGGGAGCTGGTGCAAATCTGGAGCAACCAGAATCACAAGTCGAATTTCAAGTTTCGTCGGCACAGGGGCCACAAGCCAGCTGGCAAGTGACCAGACCAACGCGTTGAGCCAAAAGAAGCAGAAGGGCCCCACGCAGCACTCGTCGAGTGTGGAGGGCTGAACTTCGGTGCAAGAGTGGCTCAGGGTTGGGGCTTCTCAAACCCCGTTGTACAGCTTCGAGGGTCACTCGTGGGCTGCACGGTCAGCGTCTCGTGGTCTTTCCAAGATGGCGTGCCCCACGCTTCCGGTCACCTCCACGGGTCTCAGCTCTGCAGGGACTGTGGATCGGGCTGTTAGAAGGCAGGCAGGCTTGATCTCGTCAATCTCTGTCGCTCGAGTTCCGGCGGGAACTGCAACAAAGCAGACGTCGAGGGCTGGATGGTGCCTGTTTGCACAGGGTGGTCACTCCTTGACCACAAGGGAGATTCTTCAGTCTTCTACGTTGAGTAGGATGTCGAAGGGTCCAGAGTTTCGTTTCTTATGTTTCATCAGGATAATCTGAAGTGCATTGGCACTGCTCCCACTCTTATTCGAATCTGGGGGGCTGGATTACCTGCTAGGTCCCCTCCTATGGGTGGGACCCAGGAAGTGGGTGGATACACCCCCTTCCTTTGATCCTAGCCGCGCTGGGACGGGGGCTGGAGTGCCCCAGAACCGGTTTGGCCGGATTATGCAAGGGGCAGCCTTGTGCTCCCCATGCAGTGTCTGGTTTCTTTCAAACCTCCCTGCTACAATCCACTATCTCCTGTCTGGGGGGTTGTAACACCGCCCTGCGACAGAAAACCCTTTGTCCAGGCCCCCTTGGCTGAGTTTCGGTCAGCTGCAGGGGGTCAGACCTGTGTCTGTGGCAGAAGCATCCATTTTGTGGATCTGAGGCCCTTTTAGAAATTAACCGCATTTAAGTAAAGTAACATGTCTTACCCCTCTAGAGGGGTGGAATGCTATCCCTGTCGCCAGAACTGGCGAGGAGATAGTATTCCAAATCGTATGACACCTTACACAACATGTTTTGATAAAGCCAAACCAAAGTTGCTATATAACCGCGAGGATTATAATGCACTTAAGAGTATATGGTATGGCATTATCCTGAAACAGTTTAGGGATTTGTTCCCGACGGCTGCAGACAGGCTCAGCTCATGCTAGAGCTCCATCTCACATTAAACCACGCACTCTGCCTCCAGGATTGATGAGGCCTTCCATAGGAGTGGCTCACAGGTTTATATGTGTCCAGATATAGGTTTAGATATAGGTATACTATACCTAAGCAAGGGGTGATTACACCACCTTGCCCCAGCTGAGTGATCAGCCAGTTGTGTCAATTTAAGAACCAGCCTGGGGTGGGAAAAGATATGCTGCAGCCCCTGGTAGGCCTTGGTGGCACCTATGCCCTGAGCACCTATAGTGCATGGTGCAGGGGCTGACAAGGAGTCCATTTTCAATTGGGGTATGTACCTATAGCACATGTATTAATAATTTAGAGAGAGAACAGCAGGCTGGGGGTCTGATTAGCAGGCCCACAGGCTCAGTAGTCTAAAACCAGTGAAGCAAAAAGCAAACATTTGGGGTGACCATAGGATAGCAGACCCTACTCTCCTACACAACCCCCCGCCCCCAAACGCAGGGACATTAAACTAACCTTGACCAGATAAGTCTTCATGTTCTAAGTGGAAGTACCTGGAGAGACCATCTGCATTACCATGGTCAGTCCCTGGGCGGTGCTCCACTGTAAAGTCCATCCCCTGTAGGGAAATGGACCACCTGAGCAGTTTGGGATTTTCACCCTTCATCTGATTGAGCCACAAGAGGGGCTTATGGTCTGTCTGAACTAGGAAGTGAGTTCCAAACAAGTAGGACCTCAACTTCTTCAGGGCCCAAACCACAGCAAAGGCCTCTCTCTCAATGGCTGACCAACGTTTCTCCCTGGGGGTCAGTCTTCTGCTAATAAAAGCAATGGGCTGGTCTTGACCATCTTAATTAAGTTGTGAGAGCACAGCTCCCACCCCCAACTCAGAAGCATCTGTCTGTACAATGAACTGTTTGGAGTAGTCAGGACTCTTCAGGATAGGTGCAGAGCACATGGCCTTCTTCAGGTCATCAAATGCCTTCTGACAGCTAACTGTCCACTGAACCTTTTTTGGCATCTTCTTGGATGTCGAGTCATTTAATGGTGTCACAATGGACCCATAGTTTTTCACAAACTTTCTGTAATACCCAGTCAGGCCCAAGAAGGCTCTGACTTGTGTCTGGGTAACTGGAGGAGCCCAGTCCTGTATGGTCTGGATTTTGCTCTCCAGTGGTTGAACCTGACCTCCACCTACTAGGTGGCCCAGGTACACAACCTTACTCTGCCCTATCTGGCACTTTGTAGCCTTGATAGTCAGGCCTGCCTTTTGCAGGGCCTCCAGAACCTTCTTCAGGTGGATCAGGTGATCCTCCCAGATGGAGCTAAAGACAGCAATATCATCTAGATATGCTGCACAAAAGTCATCCAACCCAGCAAGGACTTGATTCACCAACCTTTGGAAGGTGGCAGGTGCATTCTTCAAACCAAAGGGCATCACCACAAACTGATAATGTCCACTGGGGGTAGAGAATGCTGTCTTGGCTTTTGACTCCTCAGCTAGTCTGATTTGCCAGTAGCCAGCTGTCAAATCAAATGTGCTCAGAAACTTGGCAGAAGCCAATCTGTCAATGAGCTCATCTGCTCTTGGAATGGGATGTGCATCTGTCCTAGTGACAGCATTGAGACCTCTGTAGTCCACACAAAACCTCATTTCTCTCTTTCCATCTTGGGTATGAGGTTTTGGACTACTGGGCTGGCCCATGGGCTCTCTGATGGCATAATCACTCCAAGCTCCAACATCTTTTGCACCTCAGCCTTGATACAATCCCTGACATGGTCAGGTTGCCTGTAGATCGTATTCTTGACAGGCAGACTGTCACCAGTGTCCAACTCATGGGTGCACCAGTTGGTCTGGCTGGTTGTGAGTGAAAACAAGTGTCTGTGGGCTTGCAAAACTTGTCTGCAGTCCATCTGTTGCTGGTCAGTGAGGCTGCCTGCCAAGGCTACTCCATCAACTGAACCATCATCAGGGTTCTGAGAAAGCAGGTCTGGGAGAGGGTCACTCTCTTCCTCCTGTTCCCCATCTGTGGCCATGAGCAAGCTCATGTCCTCCCTGTCCACAAATGCTTTCAAACGATTCACATGGAGCACCCTGTGGGGGCTCCTAGGGGTTCCAAAGTCAACCAGGTAGGTGACTTCTCCCTTTTTCTCAATGATAGGGTAGGGTCCAGTCCATTTGTCCTGGAGTGCTGCTGGGGCCACTGGCTCCAACACACACACCTTCTGCCCTGGCGCTGGAACTCAACCAGAACAGCCTTTTGGTCATGCCAAGCTTTCTGTAATTCTTGACTGGCCTCCAGGTTTTTGGATGCTCTCTCCATATACTCAGCCATCCTGGAGCGGAGACCAAGTACATAGTCCACTACATCTAGCTTAGGCTTTTTGAGAGGTAACTCCCATCTTTCCTTCACCAAACATAGTGGACCCCTCACAGGGTGGCCAAACAAAAGTTCAAAAGGGCTGTAGCCAACCCCCTTCTGTGGGACCTCTCTGTAAGCAAAGAGCAAGCAGGGTAAAAGGATGTCCCATTTCCGCCTAAGCTTCTCTGGTAAACCTTTTATCATTCCCTTGAGGGTCTTGTTGAATCTCTCCACAAGCCCATTGCACTGTGGGTGATAGGGTGTGGTAAACTTGTAGTTTACTCCACATTCCTTCCACATTGCTTTTAGATAACTAGACATGAAGTTAGTACCTCTGTCTGATAATACCTCCTTTGGAAAGCCCACTCTTGAGAAAACTGCAATGAGGGCTTTTGCCACCACAGGTGCTGTGGTGGTCCTCAGGGGAATTGCTTCTGGGTACCTGGTGGCATGATCCACTACCACCAGTATAAATCTGTTCCCAGATGCTGTTTGAGGATCCATGGGACCCACAATGTCTATTCCGACTCTTTCAAAGGGTACCCCCACCACAGGTAGTGGTATGAGGGGGGCCTTTGTTGTGCCACCTGACTTACCACTGGCTTGGCAAGTGACACAGGAGCGACAAAACTCCTTGACATTTTCTGACATGTGAGGCCAGTGAAAGTGTGAAACAAGCCTGTCCCACGTTTTGTTCTGGCCTAAGTGTCCTGCAAGGGGAATATCATGGGCCAAGGTAAGAAGGAAACCCCTAAACTTCTGAGGTATGACCAACCTCCTGGTTGTACCAGGCTTGGGGTCTCTAGCCTCTGAGTAAAGGAGTTCATCATCCCAATACACAGTATGGGTACCTTGGGCATCCCCTGCAGCCTCAGCAGCAGCCTGCTGTCTGAGGGGTTCAAGTGAAGGGCAATCTAATTGAGCCTGCCTCAGGTCTGCCCTTGATGGTCCCCCTGTCCCCAGGAACTCAACCTGGGCAGGTTCAAGTTCCTCAGAGACAGTCTCCTCTTGGACTGCAGAATCAGTTTCCTGTGAAACCTGATCCTCAACCTGGGGCAAGGTGGAAGGCTCAGCCTTTCCTCTCTTGCTCCTTCTCTTGGGTTGTGGTTGGTCTATTGTTTCAAGATCCACCACTGGTTCAGGAAGGCACTTCTTAGCCTGAGACCTTGTCACTGCAAGGACATGAGCTGAAATCCCTAGCATTTCTGCATGAGTCCTGTACTCCACTTCTGACCAAACTGAGCTTTCAAGATCATTGCCTAATAGACAGTCTACTGGGAGGTCTGCACTCACAACAACTTTCTTTAGGCCATCTACCCCTCCCCAGGAGAAGTTCACAACTGCCACACTATGGGAAGTAGTGGAGTTGCTTGCATTGGTCACTAGGTAACTTTCACCTAGTACAATCTGTCCAGGGTCCACAAAGTCAGGTGTCACCATTGTGACACTGGCACATGTGTCCCTGTAGGCCTGAGCCAGTTTCTCATTGATTAAAGGCGTCTGCCTATATTTGCCCAGGTTACTGGGACTCACTGTAGTGGACAAAGCTAAGTCCACATCATATAGGAGAACTGCCTGAGTAGGGATTCTGACTAGGCCAGATCCTACTTCAGTACCCAGGGTCAACCCTACTACACCCTTTGGCTGTGTTCCACCACTGCTTACTGAACTAGGGGGTGCAGGTGCTTTAGGAGCTGCAGTGGTGGGGACTGGATTTGTCTTGGTTCATTCACTGCCCCAGTGTGAAACTGATTCGCAGGTATTACACCAAGGTTTCTTTGGGCCATTATTCTTCTTTTTCTTGTTTCCATTTTGGGAACCACCCTCCTTATTACTAGTTTGGGGGCCTGAAGACTTCTGGTCCTTTTCTTTATCTTTCTGATTTCCACCCTTCTGGTCTGTTTTCTTCTGGTCACCACCTTGGTTCTGGGGTTTCTGCTTAATCCTTGTTCTGACCCATTTGTCTGCCTTCTTTCCCAATTCTTGGGGAGAGGTCAGATCAGAGTCAATAAGGTATTGATGCAACAGCTGGTTTGTACAGTTATTAAGCGTCTGTTCTCTCATGATAAGATTGTACAATCCTGTATAGTCTGAACCTTTACTTCCCTGCAACCAACCCTACAGAGCCTTAGTGGCACAATCTACAAAATCAGTCCAGTCTTGAGTCTGTGCTTTTTGGGTGTCTCTGAACAACATCCTGTATTGCTCAGTGGTTAGGCCAAACCCTTCAATAAGAGCACTCTTCAAGACAGAGTAGTTTTTGGCATCCTCAGGTCTAACTGTGAGGAGCCTGTCCCTCCCTTTCTCTGAAAAGGAGTACCATAAAATTGCAGCCCACTGATCCCGAGGAACCTGCTGTACCATGCAGGCTCTCTCAAGAGCAGTCATCCATTTGTGGATGTCATCCCCTTCCTTGTAGGGGGCCACAATTTTTGTCAGGTTTCTATTATCATAGCTCCTGTCTTTTTCTCTAGGAATATTGCTGCCACCAGTGACATCTAAGCCACACAATTTCTGCTCTCTTGCCAAGGCAAGTCTAGCTTGAGCCAGGGCTACCTCCTCCCTCTCTATTTGGAGTTTGACAGCTCTCATCCTGGCCTTATGCTCTATTTTCTGTGAGGCAGTCATACCTCTCTGAGATTCTCTTGAGGCACTAGAAATATGAGAGTCCCCTGATGGAGATCTCACTCTTCTGTTGCCTGGGAGAATGCTCTGGTGGGATCTGGGGAGGTGCTGGCCCTCTCCATTTCCCAGTAGGTTTAAGTTGGCCTGGTTAAGCCTGGCAACTACAACCTGGTTAACCCCTTGATCCTGATCTTCAGGGTCCTCTACCTCTGAGCCCTCCTCCTCTTCTACCTCCTCATCTTCCTCCTCTGGGGTGGTCTCAGTGGCTGTGGGGTTCACTCCCTCTCCTGATTCTAAGGGAACTGCATTTGCCTTTTCAAGTCATCCTGTTCTAGAATGGCTATCAGGGAAGGACTGGTGGGACTTCTGCCCCTTTTTAACCCTCTTGAGATGCACAAGGCAACCAAGTCTTTGTGGGTTAGTTTGTCATAGCTGGAAGTTGCCTGGGTAAGGTCAACTGTCACAGGAACAAACCCTGAGGCTTTTCCTGTGTCAGACATGACTCTAGTGTGGTGTAAGTGATGCACCTACCTACACTAAGTGTTTCCCTACTGTACCTTGCTAGTGAGTTGTAGTCAGGGTGTGCTAATCCCTTTAATCTACAACTACTAAGTTCAGTAGAACTTAAATATGCTAAGCTTTTGATTTATATGTACCTAAAGGTACTTGATGTGATCTTTCAATTTGATAAAAAGATTGCAATGGTAAAACAAACAGCAAGCTCAAATCCGCACCGCTGCTCACCAATGTGAGAAGTTGGCCTGATATATGATGTTTCCAATTCTGGAACCACCTTGTATCAGTCCAAACAACCCTTATGGTGTCTGGTTGTAAGTCAACCTTATTAGACAAGCTATCCTAGGGGTAGCATGGACTAAGCAGCCTTAAAGGCTTAACTTAAGAGGTCGTGTTAAGCGAGCTGTTTTACCACATACAATCCTGTAATATCAAATGAAAGGACACCACACAAGTATATATTATAAAAATATATGTATTTATTACTAAAAACAATCCCCAGTATTCTTTATGAATAAAGGGGCACAAGCGTTAAATCAAAAGCACAATGTAACATACAAAGTTGCACAATTTTGGATGAGGCCAAGGGGCCACTCAAACCATATACTAAAAAAATGGTATAAGAGAGACCATTCGATCAGTGGTTAGGCCTAGGGCCTAGGGAATCGCTGGGAGCAGTCGGGACAAGCAATGTTGAAGTCGGGAAAAGCCCGCGGGATTCGGGTGCAGTGCAGAAAGTGCACGCATGCATCAATGTTAACCAATGGTGCGTAAAAGTTACAAAGTTAGAGTTTAAGGACACTTCCGCTGAACCTAGAGGAACAAAACTTAAGACACAGACCCTAGAGGTGTGTACCAGTGTGGGAACATCGGCGTTGCAATGTTACCTCACCCACAGGAAGTGGGTGCACAGGGTCGAAGTTGAGTCGGGTTTCGTCACGCATGCTCTTGGTGCTTGGAGCTGAAAGGGCTGCAGGCGGGGTGAAAGAGAAGTGTCCGGTGGAGTCCAAGGGTGGACTCAAGTCGAAAAGTACCTGAAAGCAGAGGGGACAGAGTCTGGGTCACTCAGCAGTGACCAGGGTGGAACCAGGATGGAACCAGGCAATGTCGGGCGCAATCAGGCGGTTGTCAAGGAGCTTCTCTCCGCTGTCACGTGGGCTCTGGGGCATCTACGAAGTCCAGGAGCGGGTCACGATCTGTCCCACGCAGGCTCTCGCCGTCGGCGCTGTTGGCTTCAAGATTGGAGCAAACAACACTTGGCAAAAGCAATCCACGCGAAACCGGGAGATTGCTTCTCACTCAAACCAGGAGGGTCAGAGTGAGGGCTCCTTTTCAGGGGAGCTGGAGCAAATCTGGAGCAACCAGAATCACAAGTCGAATTTCAAGTTTCGTCGGCACAGGGGCCACAAGCCAACTGGCAAGTGACCGGACCAACGCATTGAGCCAAAAGAAGCAGAAGGGCCCCACGCAGCACTCGGTGCAAGAGTGGCTCAGGGTTGGGGCTTCTCAAACCCTGTTGTACAGCTTCGAGGGTCACTCGTGGGCTGCACGGTCAGCGTCTTGTGGTCTTTCCAAGATGGCGTACCCCACGCTTCCGATTGCCTCCATGGGTCTCAGCTCTGCAGGGACTGTGGATCCGGCTATTAGAAGGCAGGCAGGCTTGATCTCGTCGATCTCTGTCACTCGAGTTCCGGCGGGAACTGCAACAAAGCAGACGTCGAGGGCTGGATGGTGCCTGTTTGCACAGGGTGGTCACTCCTTGACCACAAGGGAGATTCTTCAGTCTTCTACGTTGAGTAGGATGTCGAAGGGTCCAGAGTTTCGTTTCTTATGTTTCATCAGGATAATCTGAAGTGCATTGGCACTGCTCCCACTCTTATTCGAATCTGGGGGGCTGGATTACCTGCTAGGTCCCCTACTATGGGTGGGACCCAGGAAGTGGGTGGATACACCCCCTTCCTTTGATCCTGGCCGCGCTGGGATGGGGGCTGGAGTGCCCCAGAACCGGTTTGGCCGGATTATGCAAGGGGCAGCCTTGTGCTCCCCATGCAGTGTCTGGTTTCTTTCAAACCTCCCTGCTACAATCCACTATCTCCTGTCTGGGGGGTTGTAAGACCGCCCTGCGACAGGAAACCCTTTGTCCAGGCCCCCTTGGCTGAGTTTCGGTCAGCTGCAGGGGGTCAGACCTGTGTCTGTGGCAGAAGCATCCATTTTGTGGATCTGAGGCCCTTTTAGAAATTAACCGCATTTAAGTAAAGTAACATGTCTTACCCCTCTAGAGGGGTGGAATGCTATCCCCGTCGCCAGAACTGGCGAGGGGATAGTTTTCCAAATCGTATGACACCTTACACGACATGTTTTGATAAAGCCAAACCAAAGTTGCTATATAACCGCGAGGATTATAATGCACTTAAGAGTATATGGTATGGCATTATCCTGAAACAGCTTAGGGATTTGTTCCCGACGGCTGCAGACAGGCTCAGCTCATGCTAGAGCTCCATCTCACATTAAACCACGCACTCTGCCTCCAGGATTGATGAGGCCTTCCATAGGAGTGGCTCACAGGTTTATATGTGTCCAGATATAGGTTTAGATATAGGTATACTATACCTAAGCAAGGGGTGATTACACCACCTTGCCCCAGCTGAGTGATCAGCCAGTTGTGTCAATTTAAGAACCAGCCAGGGGTGGCAAAATATATGCTGCAGCCCCTGGTAGGCCTTGGTGGCACCTATGCCCTGAGCACCTATAGTGCATGGTGCAGGGGCTGACAAGGAGTCCATTTTCAATTGGGGTATGTACCTATAGCACATGTATTAATAATTTAGAGAGAGAACAGCAGGCTGGGGGTCTGATTAGCAGGCCCACAGCCTCAGTAGTCTAAAACCAGTGAAGCAAAAAGCAAAAATTTGGGGTGACCATAGGATAGCAGACCCTACTCTCCTACAGGGACACACAAGTACTCCCTATGTACATCCGAAAGCCAGGCACATGCCACGTCCTCTAGGTAGGTTTCGAATTCAGCCTCCGAGGCAGTACCTCTCGATGTATACAGATCAGCATAAAAATCCCGAAACTGTTCCGCTATGGTGTCCGAGTGAGTATATTCCGTGCCGTTGTCATCTACAATTCTATCAATGTGCGTCTGTTCTAGTCGCTCCTTAATTTTAAACGCTAGTGTGCGACCCGGCCGTCCTCCTTCCTCATAACTGCGGGCAGTATGTCTTCGCAATAAATATTTAACCTCTGTATCAGCCAACTCCTCATAATCCTTGAGCAGCTCCTGTATGCCTTCTAATTTCTCCTTCTCAGGTGCCTCGGTGTATGCTCGTTTCAACTCACGTATTTTATCCTCAGTGTTTTGCAACTGTGTCCTCAGATCCCTCAGTATGCCCGCCGAGGTGCTAATGCATACTCCGCGAATCGTGACCTTAAAGGCCTCCCATAGTGTTGAAGCCTCGTCTAGAGTGCCCTTGTTAAGAGTGAAGTATTGTTCCATTGCATCTTGCACTGTAGACTCATATAATGGGTCAAGTAGAGCCTCAGATCTTAGCCGCCACGTAAAGGGTGATGCACATTTGTCGGGATCACCACATCTAATTGCACCGGGCTGTGATCCGACAGTGTCCTACCCAAATATCTGACATCTTCCACCCAATCCATGGTCTCCACCCCAATCAGCCAGTAGCCCAATCATGACCGGCTCCCATGCAGGAACAAACTCCCTTCACGCTGCTTGAACTGTCGGGGTGTAGTCCGGGAAGAACACTGGTTTACTATGGTGGGTGTGTATTAATTTGGCAATACTAATGTACATACTGCTGTGCAACCCGCTGTGACCTGCTACCAAAGCGGGCCACTACCTTCAAGTATATTATGCCCCGGTGAGGAAGGAACGGCACACCGATGCGGGTGAAATAAGAGGAAACTTTAATGAGGTGTGCTTCAGGACATTTTCAGTCATGTGCTGTGAAGTCATGTGCTCTGGCCGCTGTACCACATCTGTGCAAGTAGTGTTAGCATGTAGTTATAGCTACTTGGATAAATTTTTGTTTCAAACATTGTAGCTTGTGTATGGTGCTTAGGTAGTGTTGTATAGGGAGTGCGAAGGTAAATCAATACGGTATTTGTAAAGCGCAAACTATTCAACCTATGGGTCAGTAGAGCTGGGGATCAAAGCGAGAGGTCTGTGCTTCAAAATGAGATGGTCTGGCCGCTGCGCCACAGCTGTGTGGAGAATACATTTTGACGAGGGTCCGGGAGTTGTCGTTATATGGCCCTAAAATAGCGGGCCTAAGTTGTAAGTTATAGGGATCTCTAAAGAGATCCCTTGTGTTCATTAGTTGGAGCTACATATAAGTGCGGATGAACAGCTTCAAGATATTCAGGAAAACTCGGTTTCCCTGATCTGTGATGGGTACTCCATCACTTCTGTATATATACGCCATATCAAAACGTATGTTGGTGTAGATGGAGCCCATTTTGTGGTCTCTGAGGTATGCAGATACAGCTTTGTTGACTTTTCTGAGATTTTTCAATCTGAGGTCAAAATTGTTTGGACCATTTCCACTTCTGTCTTTGACATATATTGGAATATACAAAGACAGTTTGAGGCTAAAGTAACATAAATTGTCCAAAGGTGTCCTTCATAAGCATTTCCAAACCTACCCCAGTCAATGTGCCTAGGTCGTTTCCACCACAGTGCACAATCATGAGCTCAGGGTGTTGGTGCCTTTGGTTAAAACCTGTTTGCATCTCCAATTGGTGCCACTTCAATCCTGTCTGTCCAAACCATTTAATGTCCACATTTTGTAAACCTAGGTCTAAATCAATACGGCTCTGTTCTGCATACCTCTTGCACCAGAAAACATAGCTATGTCCTAGTATCCATACTAGCATTTTGAAGGTATGACTGGAAGGTACGGAAAGATATCTGTAGCTCATGAAGTTCCTTCATAGAATAAGAGATATGTTTAAAGATGGGGAACTAGTTTCTTTCCGCATACAAAACGGTACCTGATTGGGAGATGAAAAGCATTGTTTTTTAAAAGAATGGTGCACATTCAATTTGTGGAAAAGTATCTTTGTGATTGGTTAAGAAAAAGCAGTTTGCATGTGGAGTACATATTATAGGATAACATTTGCTCAACTCAACCACACCTGCTACTTACATTTGGAAGGCACTGTTCGAACTTAAAACAATTGTGAACTTTTAACCTGCATGTGCCGTTAAATGTTCGAGAAAATGTAGAAAAAAATATCGTTAGGTTTAAAGAAATTGATTCACTTTTAACATCCACGTGTTGTAGAATGTTCTAAAAAGTGTGTTGATAGAATACGTTGCATTTCTGACTTCGATGTGTACTTGAATATTAATAAAACTGTTTATATGGAAAAGTAGTAAGACAGTAATAGAGAGAAGTTTTGAAAGCTAAAAGAATCAAGGAACTATTGTAATTTGTTCTTTATTACCTACTGGCGGTCGCCAGTAGGTAGTTATCACTGTTACCGGTCTGAGTGTGGTGTTGCTCAGAGGGGCTTGGTGCTGATATGATATGGTGCTACACTTGGGTATGAAAACGAGAGTCTAAACCGTGAGCTCATTGCTGTAAAGTGATGTGGTCTGGTGTTTGTAGCATACGTGTGCATGTAGTGGTAGTACGCATTTATACGATACAGGGAGTGGGAAGCCAACTACTGACCACTACTGTGTGTTCACAGTATACCTGAAACGGGAAGCCTACCAGTTGAAGACTTGGGGATGAAACCGAGCTGATTGCTGTAAAGTGATGGGCTCTGGGTGCTGTAGGATACTAGCCGCTGTAGTATAAGTGTGTAAGTAGTGTTAGTAAGCGTTTATAATATATAGGGAGTGGGAAGCTAATTACTCACCCCTACTGGTGTGAAGACTCGGGGATTAATCCGTGAGCCTATATTGTGAGCTCCTTGCTGTAAAGTGATGTGCTCTGGGCGCTGTAGCATACCTGTGGAAGAAGTGTTAGTTTACGTTTATACAATATAGGGAGTGGGAAGCGAAATACTTAACCCTACTGGTCTCAAGACTCGTGGATGAAACCATGAGCTCATTGCTTCAAAGTCATGTGCTCTGTGTAGTATTTCAATGTAAGCCTTTGTAGAATGTTAGTATGTAATTCTACTGGAATCTAAGTATGTAATGTTAGAATGTGGAGCTGTCATGAGGGAACCTTGTGGAGTTTGTACACGGTGCTGGGTTAGACAGTTGCTTTGCTATCTGCTCCTGTTGGTGGTTGTTTCAGGTGTCTTGTTTTCTTGTAACAAATCTACTTATTGGATCTACTGCTGTCTGCCTCTTCAATATATAAATTTTGCGACGAGAGGGAGAAGGGAAAAAAAAGGCACCACTCACCAATATTTCAAAATTACTTGCGTTGTGCTGAAGACCCGTTTTCTTCATGTAGCTGTTTCTTCTCATGCCAGGGTCGTTGGCTTATTGAACTATGTCATCCGACTTCTGGTAGGATTTATATTTTTAGATTTTACGCTTCTCCTCTGCTTCTTCGCTACATTCTGGTTGCTGTACTATATTACTATATGTGTGTAAGTAGTGTTAGTATGCGTTTATACTAACAAATGCATCATGGTCCTAGGGAGGGCGACCTCTCAGGCGCAGCTCATACAATGTCCCGGGGTGTGCATTCGCGGGGCATTTGTGTTTGCTATTAGAGGGTGGTGCATGACTTCTACCCTGTGATAGCAAATACTTGTTCGACTACGTGAAGCGAGAGGAGGAAAACCTCGTATTGCGGTAATTGAGGGGATGCGGATGGTAAAAATATAGGGAAAAGAAAAAAAAGAAAAAAAGCGGGGTCTCACCCGTTCTTTTAAACGAGGCACCTGGTGGGTAATATTCCGTGGCCAATTCAATTATTATATTGCGGGGTCTCTTTAGGACTGGGGATCTTAATGTTACATGTAAATTAGGTACGGAAGGGCACAGAAACGTTTTGCAGCCTAGGGGAGCGCCACCTTCCTGGGTATTGTTTACTAATTGTTCGGGGGGTTTGGAGCCAATCGAAGTCCTGGGATCGCCACACTAAGGGCTTTATTTAAATATGCAGGGTGGGCCTCGGCAGTCCCAGAAGCCTTGGTGGTCCTAGGCAGTGCCTTATTTGTTCTGTAATCATACGGGCAGTACTTATGGTGTTAAAAAGTGATACAATCATAGAACTCTTGCAGTTGTACAATTACCCAGGCTTCATTTGTCTAATAGTCAGTTAGATTATGTTTGCTAGGTGCACTCTCATATTAAATAAGTTTGTCTTTAAAATCTCCTATTACAAAATGATTTTCACAATAAATAATACACAGTGTTGTCAGAAAAAGAAGACCTATATTTGAAAAAAAAGTAACCTGCAAGACAAAAATGAAACATAAGTTTGTGTGCTATGTGGAAGAGGTAAAGAAAGGTAGTCCGAATGAAAGGACCATAGTGAGAATGGAAGGGAGGGGGAGTGGGTGGAAGGGAGAAGGGGAGGGAGAGTCTAAAGAAGAGAGGGAGGAGGAGACAGAGCGTCTGCCTACTGGACCCAGCCCTTGGTGTTTACCCTCCCGTCACCCGTTTGTCTAGGAGGCTGGGGTCCGCGAGAAAGAGTATGGTTCAGCAAGTCCTTAAAATGAAACACATGAGGCCAGAGATTATGGGCCTTATTATCAAGGAACGGCGATAACATTATTGCCGCTTTAGAGGTAGGAAACTGCCGCTAAAGCGCGATAAAGGGTTGATAATATGCCCTTGTGAATTCCCGTAGAAGCCCAGGTTCGGGTGTGAACCTGGGCTTCAATGTGAATTCACAAGGGCATATTAGCAACCCCTTATCGCCGCTTTAGCTGCAGTTTCCTGCCTCTAAAGTGGTGATAATGTTATCGCCATTCTTTGATAATATAATCCTACATTATTAGCTACGGGAAAATTGCTTGCATGCACCTGTGCACCCAGGGTGCTGCACCACTGGTGTTTCCCACGATGTGTTGGTGCAAGCTCCTAGTTCGGGTTACGTTTTAACGGTAGATCAGGTCTCCGGTCGGGGACGGTGCCTTGATAACATGATGGAAGGTGTCAGAATGCCCAGGGCATCATTGCGGGGTCAGCTCCTGCTCCGCCCTTCTTGAGGCAATCAAGGGAATGTCTGAAAAGGTAGGAATAATTTAATGGTGGAAACGTCTGGAGGTAAATGAAGGTTTATTTCAAGCTTGATAGAAAATAGGAGTTGAGTGCATCCTTCGTTTTTGAAGTACGATCTACCAACTGTTAGTGGTAATCGGGGTTCAAAGAAGAGTTGGAGTGCATGAGAATACACAAGGTTAAATAATAATATAGTATAACATCGTTTACATACAAAGGAACAGAGCGCATGCTAGAAGCATAATGTACGCTTATAATGCAGTGGCGGGAGCCTGTGTGCATGTACACTTAGTAACAAGCTCACTACAGTGTCCTAAAAGCCAACACCATGTGTCTGTAGGGCAGCGCTGCCCGTAGGCTCAGGCCTACAGTATGGTACAGCAGGTCTTTAAAATGAGACAGAGATGAGGCTGAATGAGGTCAGAGATTACATTATTAGACATAGCAATATCGCTTATTCGTATATGCGCACTCTGGCTGATGCATCCCACCCCTCCCGCAGCACCACGCTCAAGAGGTGTCTGTAGGGAAGCGCTGCACGCTGGCTGAGGCCTACAGTGCGGTCCAGCAGATCTTTAAAAAGAGACAGAGATGAGACTGAATGAGGTCAGAGATCACATCATTACGCACCGCAATATTGTTTGTTCGCACCTGCTCAGCCAGGCTGAAGCACCCCACCACTCCTGCCGCCCCGCGCTCAATTAGAGGCCTGTGCTCCCAGGCCGCTCTGCTTACCTGCTGTCATTGTGTGTGAGCAAACACTAAGGGCAGCAGTGCTCAAAATTCAGATGGCGTGTTGATTGCAGGAGAGTGTACACTTCATGGATCCCTTTCGTAGACGACGGGCAGTAGGGCTCACAATTTAGAGACCGTGTTGATTGCCAGGATGGTGTACACCTCATGAATCCATTTCTTTTTTTTATTGCGCATTGTGATATGCAAGGTGGATGCGGCATACCACTTGAGGTAGTGTGGAAGAAGAGGGACGTGTGGTGTTGTGGTTATCCTATTTATACGTACGCAAAGTGGGCTGGGCTTGCGTACGCCAGGCCAGCAAAGGGGTGTGAATAATTTTTCCGGGGACCTGAGCGTTGTTCAGTTCCTGTCTGGCCAGGAAGTGTACTTATGTGTGTTTCTATTGTAGTTTTGACCTCGCAGAGTGTGCAATTTAGATAAGTGTAGCATGTGTCGGGAGGGCGGAAACTATCGTTAATGAGATGGTGTTTGAAAAGATTGAATGGTGAACATTACATGTCGTTGTCAAGGTTGTGGATATGTGCAGGCACGCATGTCAATGGTGTGTGGTATTATTGAAAGTGTTGCTATCGCGAAGTGTACACATGTGAATGTGCTCGGATGGAGGGAGGATCAGCACTGAGGCTACGTCATACACAGTGATAACGCTCATTACAGTCAAGCAATGTATGTCAAACGTGAACCTGAAAGTCTCACATATGACACACTAATATACTGGTAAAGCCTGACAATAGAACGTACAGCATTACAAATCTATACATTACTGTTTACTGTTTGTTACATGTGATCTAGGATGCGCACTTTGCCCGTGGCTGATGATACTCCTTAGAGTCACCAATACCTAGGCCGAAAGGCAGCACAATAATCTGCACACACATACACCAGGGGCATCGTGTAACACATATTTGTTTTTTGATGGAACATTTGAGATGCATAGCAAATCACACGTGGAAGGCTAATGTACAGAGCATGAATATTGATCAAGATGATCGTTGCATGTTGTGTGTAGTATAAGATATGTGTATACAGGAAAACACTTTTCAAAAAAGCTTTCTAAGCAGAAGAGGTGTCTCTCATCAAACGTGGTAGAGAGAATGAGTAAAATGGGTGGGGTCGTCCAACTGTTACAATGGGAAATGTTATGAGCCAATCAAATACTTTTTTTAGGGTCACATGGCAATCGCGCACCAAGCGCACAAGGAGGCCGCAGCTGAAGCAATTTTGACAAAATATATTTATCATAATATAAGTTTATTACAGTTAGAAATATATAAATGTTTAAAATATTTTAGATTATCGCTTGCTCTCATATACTGTTTAAAGTTATTTAGATATACGTTTAAGACAAAACAAAAGGGAATGGCGTACCCAGTGCGATACCAAAGTAGCACCTGGGTGACTTCATGCGTATATGATGTTACGCGGGACGCAGTGCCACGAAGTCCTCGGATACGAAATGCGAACCATTTACAAGTTTAGCAATTTGGCGGATAGGATTCGTGTGGTGATAGAGCTTGGTACGCTACCGGTATGGGAGTGCAGTTTTCTCCCCCCCCCCAAAAAAATATACATATTTTTGGGGGAAGATATAAAACATTACATAATTTTTAAAGTTAAAAAAAAGAAGTATAATAGAGTTGCAAAATATTTTAAAAAATATAGATTTTAGAAACATTAAAATATGAAATTATCATTCAAAAAACCTTTGAAATTCACTGAAAAACCCATAGGTTTTTACAGACGTTATAGTTAGGAATTAGCATTTAAAAAACCTTTGAAATTCACAAAAAAAAACATAGGTTTCAGGGACGTTATAGTTAGTTGAACATTTGACTCGTATAAAACCAGAGAAATTTGCCAGTTATAGTTAGTTGAGCTAACTAAAACTTGCGCTCCCGCAATGCACTGCTGATGATGTCACATATTACATCACTCATGACATGGTCAGTGACTTCACTGATGACATCTCAAATGAGAAATGCTGACTACTATTTTTGAAACCATACACAGAAGAATGCCATATACTACATAGCACTCACTATTTACTAGGTCACACCTCCAGTCACTTACGCATCTAGTTACTCATCAATACAGGACTATAATATGCACTCATACATCTATACATGCAGTCAGACTCGGCCACTCATCCATAGAGTTACTCACACACCTAGTCAGTAATGCAAAGAATCAATCACATGCCCATTTAATCATGTATACAGTTATACACACCAACTTCGATATTTTTAGACATACCACAGCACTTATTTATACATATACTCCCAGATATTTACTGTCTTATACAATCACTGATAGAAGCAGACACGTATGTATACACCCACTCCACTCTTCAAATAACTAAGTCTCACGTAAAAGATTAAGAGCACATGCTACCAAATCCTTTTCTAAGTTATCCGGCACCTTTGGATCACTCTATTGCTTGAGGTCAGATTCCTATTATTTTCTTTTTAAAGCTAAGACAACTTTTTAAACTATATCTGGACTCAAAACAATTTTGTAAGATGTTAGTAGTAAAAATATAAATACATTTTATTTAATGTTATAAGAAATGTCTATAAATAAAACAAAATATTTATTTGATATTAAAATATTTTAGAAACGTTTTAAATTTAAATATTAATGTAACATTAATATTTATTAAAAATAAGAAAATTCCTGTGAAATCTTCACTTATAGTTATTTTAACACTTATAAAAAATATATTTATTTTACCTTAGTTGAGAATTATTTCTCAATTTTAACATAAAAACATGATTTAATTTTGCTTTATTATATTCAAAATTATTTAAAAAAATTATTTGAAATTAAATGAATAACTCTGTCTCGTTTTAATATTGTTCTAAATTAAAAATAAATAGGGAAAACTAATTACCATTAATATTTACCATTACAGTATTTGTTCTATTTATTTAAAGCATTAAATACACTTTTTAAGTTTTCTCTATACTTTACCATAGGGAGATCACGACCTCAGTGGCACAAGAACTATGGCCAGTGAACAGATATTAGTAGTAATTTTATGCTCATAAATTAGGGGGTGGAGACATTTAAGTCTACACTTTGTGTCAATTAGTGAGTAGATAAAAGTAGTACATTTACTACTATGTGCCTGATTCTGATGCGGTTAGGAAGGCCTTCTTACTGCATTTGCTCCTTGCAAATCGGATTGGGAACGTGTCTTTCCAACCGAGGGCCCAATTATGATGCAGTTAGAAACATATGCTCCCAATGAAGTCAATGGGAGTCCAACCAAAACGTATCGGGAAGCATCTGGATACATCGTACTCCGTCGGTTGGACTCTCTTTCGGGGCCCGAGTGGGTCGGAAACCATTTCCAAACTGATTCGGTCGGTGAAACTTTCTAACCCGCATCAGAATCAGGCTCAAAGTGTAAGAGTAAACTTACACGTATATATTTACTCATGTGAAAGTTTACCTTTGTGAATAACCCCTATTAGACCTGTCCCTCTCAGTCTTAGAGTGGTCTTCCCCCAAACATTTTACCTTCATCATTCGATTTTCTGATTTTGTTTTTACTGGCTTCAAGACTTTGTGCACATTACCACTTCAAACCAGTGCTAAAGTACCTGTGTTCACTCCCTAAAACTAGGTGAAATTGGGTTACATCTAATTGGCATCTTTAATGTACCTATAAGTACCTAGTAAAGTTGTATAACATATACCTAGGGCCTGTATAGTAAATACTAATAGTGGGCCTGCGGCACCCATTGTACCACCCAATTATGAAGCCTCCTAAAACATTTTCCACTTCTGCCATTTCTGTTTGACTGCATTTTTAAACTGCCAATTTGACTAGGCACAATAACGCCCTTTCCATGCCTTTAATCCCCTTACATTAGATATATGTCTCCTCTACGTTAGGCCCTAGGCAGCTCATAATCCAGGGTGCATTTTAATTAAAAATTTAAACATCCACTTTTTAGGTTTTACATGTCCCCGTAGCGAAAAACTCATAAATTGTTTTTTCACTACTGTGAGGCCTATCTCTTCCATAGAAATTCATATTTGGTTGTCATATTACATACAATTGTCATATTACATATAATAAGTACTAACTTTTGATTAGGAGCAGACAGGAAATTCATGTTTGGTATCTAAGAAATTGTAATTCAAAAAGATAAAGTGAATTTTAAGTTACAATTGTATAAATGCCACTTTTAGAAAGTTTACATTTTCTACCCCTTGCTATTTTGTGCCTGCAGCCTGGTCCTGGGTCACATCACTGGGTGTAGTTGGCAGTTGAACATTGTTCATTCCTCCCAGACAGCCACACAATAGAGTTATTAGGTGTGCCTCAATGGGCCATCCCTGGCTGGATGGAGGGGCAGGGCTGGGAACAGCCCCACTCACAAATCAATAGGCTGTGACCTGCCTTCTCACAAAGAACTTCACAAAACCTCATTGTTCATGCAACCTGGATGGAGCCTGGGCAGGGGAAATAGGAAACTCCAAGAACTTCTAAGGAAATTTTCCTGATACTTCTACTTCAAAAAAAGTACCAGGTATAAAGATAGGACCTGCAGACCCACTCTTACGTTCACTTTCTGAACCTGTTAAAGAACTCTCAGAGAACTGTCTGATGCTGCAGCCTTCTGTGTACTTCAGAAGGCTGCATTTAACTCTCAGGACCTGCCCTGCTGCTTAAGCCCTGTTCCACTTCTTGAACCCAGGACCATCAGAGTGACTTCAAGGGCTAATTGATGCCCAGCCCGATCCCCTACGTGGTGTCTGCTCAGTCATGGAACCTTGGTAGTGGTTCTAAAATTGTCTGATAGACATGTAGGTTTTCCCCGGTCTTCTCTCTATCTGCCCAAGGTTCATTGCCGGTTGGCTTGACTTTGTGGAAGCTCCCACTGCATTCTTCTCCACAGCAGCAAATCCTGTTCAGCATTTCTTTGCAGAACGGGTATCCGCCCTCGGGGAATCCTCTTCAGCTACAGCCCCCAGCCTCGTCCTGCTGGAGATTTTTGACTTTCAAAAAAGAGACTAAGGGCCTCATTACAGGTTTGGCGGTCCCGTGGACGGCCGTATCGGCAGTGGTGGTCCGAGTGCAACGAGCTCAGTGGTCCGACTGCCGATTACTAGATGGGCGGATCGGCTTTGCGAAGACAACCACAGGACCACAGACTGCTCGGTTTGCAGTCGAGGGAAAAGCAGCTGCTATAGGACGGTAAGGGGGAGCAGCAACACTGTGCGTTTTACAAGTTGCCTGATCCATGAGCGGACCGCGGTGTTATGACAACCCGCTTCAGGGTGGCGGTGAAGAAGGATTTGGGGTGTACTCACCTCTATCTGCTTCTTCCAGGCAGATTATGATGTGGATCCCTTTCTCTGAGTCCCCCCTTCACAGCAGGATCTTCACCCTGAGGATTACATCCCTGTGTGTAGCGATCTTCAGGTAAGTCCTTTTCGAACTATATACCTATTGCCAGGTCTGCCCAGATATGGGCTGAACCCCAGTAAATATATATTTATTCACATATATCATGCATATGTGTGCTTCTGACACATATGGAGTCAAAATACAACAGTCTTTGGACCACCAGCTGTGTGGGCTGCTGGCGGACCTACAGGGGTAGGACCGCCGAACTCTTAATAAGGCCCTAAGTCCAAACATAGAAATTTTCAGCGGTGCTTTGTCCAGTGGCTCCTAATGACGATGCCTCCTCCTTGGACAGCCCTTCTGCCTTGCCCTGCTGAACTTTACCATCTGAGATGATTTTTGTTGAAATTTTTACCAAGTCTGCAGATAAGTGGTGACCGAGCCCAATCCACTTCCTGTATCCAACTCAGCCAAACTTCTCATCTTTGAGCCGCTATCAGGTGCCTGAATGTTGGCGCTAGCTTTTACCTCAAAATGTAAACATTCATAACTTCTAAGCTCTACTTATTGAATTTTAGTGTCAAATAATTTATTAAAATATACAACATTTTTCTAAATTGGTGTGGGATTTTCTTGTGTTATGTTTTCACTTTATCAATGTTTGTGTGATGGACCTCACCAACATAGGACTGAAGCAACTTGTCTCCAACCCCAGAAACATGGCAGGACACACACTCAACCCCATCTTCGCCTGAAGAAACAACATTTGCTTCAGCCAAACCATGGAACAGCTCTGGACAGACCACCACTGCTTTCATTTCTCATTCTCGAAACCCATCTCACACAAGGGCATGTCCTGCCTCTCATGCAGAAACTGGAATAAAGTCTCAGAAGAACACCTCACCTATGCCCTCAGCTGCACTCCTCCCCCTACTACGACAGACACCAACACAGCAGCAAGCAACCTCCACCATTAGATGGCCAACTGTGCCAATACTCTTGCCCCCTTCCAGAACACCACCAGATAACAACACGAAAGCCACCTGGTTCACCAAAGACCTCCGAGAATCTAAGCACTCTTGCCGACAACTGTAGAAAATGTGGAGAAACAGCAAAATCTCAGAAGCACGCTCCGCCTACAAAGCCGCCACCATGGCACACCACCAACTCATCAAATTAACAAAGAGAAACTTTATCCAAGACAAAATCCTCTCCAACTCCCATAACTCCAAGGAACTCTTCGTCATCATACAAGTATTCCCCAGACACAACAGCAAAACAACCGACATCCCTCCCTCCCTGAACCTCTGCAACACACTCAGCTCCGTCTTCCACCGCAAGATCAAGATGCTCTATGACAACTTCAATGACCAAGACCTCGGCATCGCCCCAAAACCCCCAGCGATGTCATCCAACAGACCCTCCTCACCGCAGACCCCTCTCACCACAAAAGGCATCGCAAAGACAATGAAAAGCATCCACTTCATTGCATCTACTGACCCATGCCCGCCGCACTTCTTCCACAGGGCCACCACCACCATCACCATCACACCCGAACTATGCGGAACTATCCACTGGTCCCTCGAGACCGCCACATTCCCCGATGACTGGAAATGTGCTGAAGTCAAACCCCTCCTCAAGATGCCCTCCGCAGACCTGACGTATCTCAAGAACTTCAGGCCCATCCCTCTACTCCCTTTCACCACCAAAGTCAACGAGTAAGTCATCAACACCCAGCTAGCACACTTCATAGAAACCCACAGCATCTTAACCCCTCTCAATATGGATTCCGCTTCAACCACAGCACTGAGACCACCCTCATAGCTGCGACAACATCCGCACCCTCCTCAACCAAGGTCACACAGCAGCCCTCATCCTTCTGGACCTTTCAGCAGCCTTCGACACCGTCTCCCACGGCACACTGGCCGCCAGACTCCATGACGCCAGCATCCAGGGAACAGCCTTAGACTTGATTCGATCTTTCCTTTCAGGCAGAACACATAGAATAAGACTTCCTTCCTTCCTCTCTCGAACCAACAGAGGTCAGATGTGGAGTACCCAAAGGATCCTCCCTCACCCCCACCCTCTTTAGTGTCCCCCTCGCAACCATCATCAGAAAACATGGACTCAATATACTCTTGTATGCCGACGACACCCAGCTCATCTATCCCTCCCCAAGGACCCCAACATCACCAGGTGCAATTTCCAAGAATGGATAAAAGACATCCCAACCTGGATGAGCAGCAGCTGCCTGAAGATTAACTCAGAGACAAAACCTGGTGGCCCCCCGCCCACGGAAACCCACCCACCGCTACAGCCCACGGTGGCAACCTCACCATCATACTTGACTCTTCACTCACCATGAACCGCCCAATCAACGCTGTGTCCTTCACTTGCTTCAACACCCACTGCATACTTCGCAAGACTTTCAAATGGATTCCTCTCTGTCAAGAACTGAAGTGAACTCTTACCGCCAAAACTTGCACAGGAAGAGAAGCTGCTAATCTTCTGACTCCCTCCAAAAGATTCCTCAGAGCCCGTTATTTTACTTGGCACCCAGAGACCCTTCAGGGGGAAGGGGAAGTAGATAAAACAATAAACGACAGAAGAGACTGCTCTGGAACTGTTCTTACTGCTTCTCTTGTCTAGTCAGTCCCGCAGACTCGACTTCGGAGAAACCTTAAATTATATTAAAGGAGAGGTTAACAGGCTTCCTAATCTACTCTAATAATCTATCTCTCTTCCGATCTATTTATACCTAACGTTCCAGAAAACTTGCTCCTCTTATTCTCTTGTTATGTTCTCTTGTTGATTTCTTGACTAAGATATTACCTGGTTAACACAATTATTGTTATTTATATTTCTTAGTTTTCTTAAAATGTTTATTTATTTTAGTGATAATCTCTTACCATCTATATCCTTTTCCTTTGTTTTTTCAATGTTTACTCTCCTGAATTCTCCATGAACAAAGATTAAGGACTATTACTAGATACCTAAGTTCTAATCTATAGAAAAATAAGTATTGCCTAACTAACAGTTTATTGGGGCAGGCTAATCCTAACCTACGCTAAGGTGAGTGTGCCTAACTAATTATTAGAATACCCTAATACTAAGCTATGTAACTATTCTAATATCTATATCTTTTTCTCTTGTATAGGTTGTCAATGGATCTTGAAATCTCTGGTAAGTGTTCAATAGTAGACTCAATTTTCGATTTTAGTCATTCAGAATTTGACCGCAAATTCACTTATCTCTTTTTCTCTCTCTCTCTGCTTCTCGCCTTCTCAGATAAGCCGCTACCAGTGGAGGCCTCTTTTCTAATGCTGCCGGTAGAAGATGCGAGGGAATGCTCAAGGTTCACTTTCTTCAAACGGGATTCTCGACGTCCAGAAGGTAAGCCCCAAACCGACGTTCTGAGCCGAACGCGGTAAATAGGAACTTGAACACGATACCTACAAAAGGACAGGAAACTCTCTCAGAGCACAGGGACAAACGTCTTACTCGGGAAAGTTCTCTAGTGAAGTGTGCATTAACTCTAACTCGCGTGCTTCACCTTGATTTCAGCACCTGTGGAAAACTGCACAACTAGACCACAACATCGTCTTCAAGATCAGCGGCCATCTTGGAATTCCGCTCATGGCACAAATACCTCCAACTATTGTTTAAGTGGTGGTTTTCTTCATAAATTCAGCGTGGTTTACATTTTAAGGTAGATACTGTGTGGATGGCTTGATTAGGAGTTCTGACACTCCCGAAGTCAGGAAGAACGTCACCCATGCACTCATTACCAGCAGACTGGACTACGGAAATGCCCTGTATGCCGGAATCAACAAAAGACTCCTATACAAACTCCAGACCGTCCAAACGGCGCACCAGATTTATCCTCGACATCGAAAGACATGACCGAATGACCCAACACCTCTGCAACCTCTACTGGCTCCCCGTCGAAAGAAGAATAACCTTCCTACTGCTCACACACGCCTACAAAGCCCTCCATAAAACCGGACCCCAATACCTCAATGAACGAATCTCCTTCCACTGCCCCAAGAGAAACCTCTGCTCTGCCGATCTCGAACTAGCCACAGTCCCCGGCATCCACAGGGCCAGAGCAGGTGGCAGATCTTTCTCCGACCTCGCGGCCAAGACCTGGAACGAACTCCCCCACCACACCTGACAAAGCCAGACACTGCACCAATTGAGAAAGGACCTGAAGACCAGGCTCTTTGAATGACCTACGGAGCTGCTGACCCCCTCCACCTCCCCCAGAGCCTGGAGTTCCTGACGGGTGAGTAGCACGCTTTAATACCCCTGTTTGATCATAAATACTTTACACATTGCCTCTAAGGTAAGCCAGACTGCTTTTGTGCCAAGCTACCGAAGGTTAAGCACAGGCTGAGATGGGGACTTTTGTGGTTCACCTTGACAGGGATTGTGGTTGTTGTTTGACCAGGGTTAACTCCCCACTCAATCCTCTGCCCAAATTCTCACAAACCCAACGTTTTTTTAACTTACCCTCTCTTCATTTTTCTAGTAATTCTTCTCTTCTGAGATCTCATATTTAATGGTTCCATTGATCTTTTCCCATTCAACTTTGACAATCCAAATGATTGACTCTTGTCCCATTATGGCACTTTTACACTTCCCCACCAGCCTTGGTCGTCTTTGTGCTTTCAGTCTGCATTTTCTCAAGTACTCCTGTTTTCACTTAATTATTTTGCATTTTTGTTCAGCCGTTTATATTTTCTCTAACAGTTCTTTAATTTCAACATTCTATGTGCTAATGTAACCAATTTACACTTTTTAAAGTCCTGAAAAAAGTATTAATATTTCTTTGGAGCCAGAAGTGGAAACATGGTTATATTTGTTGATCTCTGCATTCTGTTTTTTACTTTCCTGGTTCAGCTGCAGGGGAAATTTGACTCTCAGTTTTTTGTTCTATGTACAGGTCAGTCACTGTTCCTCCTGGTGAAGTAACACTCCATAAATATGCACAATAAATCAACCTTTTCTACATATATATATATATATATATATATATATATACATATATATATATATATATATATATATATATATATATATATATATATATATATATATATATATATATATATATATGCACTTGCAACTTGCCTCGTCGCAGGGGGAGCACTCACCGGCTGGTGCCATCAACGGGACCAAGGCAGTGTCCCATTTAATATCAACACAAAGTTCAGATTGATGGCACTCCACTCGGGGAATTTTTCAACAGCGTTTATTTAAGTGGCTGTGATGACCTACGCGTTTTGAACGTTTCGTTCTTGATCACGGTAGCATTCTAAACAGCGAGTCCTTTTTCACTTTTGCATTATATACACATTTTTTAAACAATGCATTATGGGTCTTGTAGTTAAATTAACAACATTTAACTATATTTCAATCACAATCTTTTAAGTAACTTTTGAAGTGTCAATTATACTATCAGTGTTAGTCATTGGTGTGATTTGTTGCAATATTTTAGGGACTAAGTGCCTTTAAATTACCCTTGCATGTTATGCTGATGTTACTAAGTGGTGTGTGATTATGAAGCTTAGTTCCAGCTATATATGGCAAAACGGTGAGACGTTCATCCTATATGTGCATTTATATTTACAGTGTTCTACTGTGAATGCTTTCACTATCAATAATATGACTACTGTAATTCTGCAAATCGGATGACAAGTCCGTGTTTCTAGGGCTGAGTGCCCTTGCCACCGCTTTAGATTGCCATTCATTAGCTGGGATTATGTTTGATATGTAGAGTTTAGTTCATAATTAAATGAAAGAAAATACAGTTCATTTGAAGAAGCATGCATCAGTTGTTGCTTATCAAGTTTTTACATCAGACCAAATTATAAATGTACATGAAGTTCCGCATCTGAATTGAGTCCCATTGGTTGTGTGGTTTTGAATTTCATAATTAGTTTTGACTCCAATCTTCTTAGTTACAATTTCCTATCTCCCCCACGTTCATTTACAGGTATTACAGCCAGGCCTGAGTATGTCATGTTTGTCCATGTGAATCCTGGATGGCTAATCATATGCTTCGCCATTGCATAGGTAGGGTCCTTTTTCTGTATTGCCCTTGTGTGCTCAAGGATACGTTTCTTTAAAGGGCATGTCGTGCTCCCAATGTATCTTTTGCCGCATTGGCATTGGAGAAGATATACTACAAAAGAAGTTTCACAGGTAATTTGTTGTTTTATTTAAAATTTTCTCCCTGATGGTTCCAGCAGATTTTTTAGATTTTTCCCAATTCTGCAGGCTTTACATACTAGACATTTTGTGAATCCTGTTTGTTTGGATTCTAGCCAGTCTTTGTCTTTTCGTAATTCGAAATGGCTGTGTACCAGATGATCTGATAAGTTTGGTGCTCTTTTGTATGTGATCATTGGTCCATGTCCTATTTCATTTCCAATGTCTATGTCTTTTTCTAGTATGTGCCAATACTTTGTCATGATGTTTCTTATTTTGAAGCTCTCCTTTGTATACTTGATTATCATTCTTGGCTGTTCTTCTGTTGATTCACTTAAATTTGTTGTTTTGTCATCATTCGGATTTTTCCTTTTCCCAAGTATGGTTTTGTTATATGATGTTAACATTTCAAGTCTGTTTTTATTCCTGACTGCCATTTCCCCTCTTTTAATATCAGTTCTTTTGTATCCTCTCTGTTGAAAACGAATTTTCGTGTCTTCAAACTTGCGCTCCATTTCGCTCTCTTCGGAGCAGTTCCTCTTCATCCTTAGTAATTCGCCATATGGGATACTTTTCTTCAAGCTGGTTGGATGAAAGCTTCGTCCATGCAGGAGACTATTGGTTGCTGTTTTTTTGCGATGGACTGTTGTCTCCAGTTTATTATTTTTCACATAGACTTCGGTGTCCAAGAAATCAATTTCTCTTGGGCTAATGTTATAGGTGAATTTTAAGCCCACTTCATTGGTGTTTAGGATTTCAAAAAAGTTTTTGAATTCTTGTTCAGTCCCTTTCCAAAGCAAGAAGAGGTCGTCTATGAAACGGAGCCATAGGGCTACGTTGGCCATATATTGGTGGTTTTCCTCTCCCCAAGCTACACACCTCTCCCACCACCCCATCATGAGATTAGCGTAGCTTGGGGAGAAAGAAACCCCCATAGCAGTTCCGCAGCGCTGTGCATATAGTTTCTTGTTGAAGATAAAGATATTGTTATACAGACAGAGTGTTATCATCTGTATAATCATCTTCGAATGTTCGTAGAGGTTGACTGGTCTCTGTTGTAGAAAGTACTGTATTGCCTTGAGACCTATTTCATGGTCTATGGAGGTGTATAGCGATACAACATCAATCGTTATTAAGAAGTAATTAGGTTGCCATTCTATGTTAGATAAAATTCGCAGGAAGTCCCCTGTGTCCTTGATGAAGGATGTTAATGTAGGTGCTATGGGGGCAATGAAGCTATCTACATATGTTGACACATTCTCATATAGACTTCCACAGCTGGAAATTATTGGCCTCCCTGGTGGTTTCTTGAGTGTCTTGTGTACTTTCGGGAGAAAGTATATGGTTGGCACAATCGGATTTTCTACCATCAGGTATTTTCTTTCATGTTCGGTAATTAATCCAGCCCTTTTCCAAATTTCCAGTTTGTTTCTTAGATCAATTATGAGTTCTTTTGTTGGATTCCTGTCCAGCATAGTGTATTTGGATGTGTCTTCTAGTTGTCTCATTGCCTCATTGATGTAATCTGTTTTCTCTTGGATGACAATATTTCCCCCTTTGTCGGCAGGTTTAATTTCAATACTGTTGTTTGATTTAAGTGATTGTATAGCCAGTCGTTCCTTTTTGTTTAGATTTTCCATTCCTTCGTGGCTTGTATTTGTCATCTTGTCAATCTCCCCTAGTACTAGGTCATGGTAAATGTCTATTTTATTTCCCGGGTGCAGGATGGGGCAAAACTTGGATGGTGGTTTGAAGGTGGTTCTTCCTGATTTATTTGTAGTTACTGACATTTCCTCCAGGATTTGAGTGTTTCCAATTTGAGTACTGGTGGTCTCATTCGCCAGGTCATATGCAGTTCGGAGTTGTGGAATTTCCTGTATGCGGAAGAGTTCTTGACTATCTCCCTCTTTATTTCCTTGTGGATTGGCTGGAGGTTTGGGGTGTTTTTTAAAATGTTTCTTCAACTTCAGCTTCCTTATATATTTGTACAGGTCAATTTTTGTGTCCGTAATTTCCTGATGTATTTCCGGGCAGAAGGTTAAGCCCTTGTTGAGTAGATCATTTTCACTCTTTGTAAGGGTATATCTGGATAGATTTATTACCAACTCGGGCGGTTTCTGGTTCGTTTTGAGGTCCTTGTTTTTTGATTTCATTTTTTCACTATTGTTCTGTTCCTCAAATTGTATCCGCCACTTTGGTTTGCGACCTCTCCTGGTTTTGCGCCTTGTTTTTTTGACTGAAAGTATCCTCTCCCTCTTCCTCGTGTCCGGTTGGATCTTCCTCTTTGTGATGTTGATTTTGGTGCTAGTTGCTCCATGTGGAGCATTTGAAGCTCCAGGAATCCAACAAAAGAACTCATAATTGATCTAAGAAACAAACTGGAAATTTGGAAAAGGGCTGGATTAATTACCGAACATGAAAGAAAATACCTGATGGTAGAAAATCCGATTGTGCCAACCATATACTTTCTCCCGAAAGTACACAAGACACTCAAGAAACCACCAGGGAGGCCAATAATTTCCAGCTGTGGAAGTCTATATGAGAATGTGTCAACATATGTAGATAGCTTCATTGCCCCCATAGTACCTACATTAACATCCTTCATCAAGGACACAGGGGACTTCCTGCGAATTTTATCTAACATAGAATGGCAACCTAATTACTTCTTAATAACGATTGATGTTGTATCGCTATACACCTCCATAGACCATGAAATAGGTCTCAAGGCAATACAGTACTTTCTACAACAGAGACCAGTCAACCTCTACGAACATTCGAAGATGATTATACAGATGATAACACTCTGTCTGTATAACAATATCTTTATCTTCAACAAGAAACTATATGCACAGCGCTGCGGAACTGCTATGGGGGTTTCTTTCTCCCCAAGCTACGCTAATCTCATGATGGGGTGGTGGGAGAGGTGTGTAGCTTGGGGAGAGGAAAACCACCAATATATGGCCAACATAGCCCTATGGCTCCGTTTCATAGACGACCTCTTCTTGCTTTGGAAAGGGACTGAACAAGAATTCAAAAACTTTTTTGAAATTCTAAACACCAATGAAGTGGGCTTAAAATTCACCTATAACATTAGCCCAAGAGAAATTGATTTCTTGGACACCAAAGTCTATGTGAAAAATAATAAACTGGAGACAACAGTCCATCGCAAAAAAACAGCAACCAATAGTCTCCTGCATGGACGAAGCTTTCAGCCAACCAGCTTGAAGAAAAGTATCCCATATGGCGAATTACTAAGGATGAAGAGGAACTGCTCCGAAGAGAGCGAAATGGAGCGCAAGTTTGAAGACACGAAAATTCGTTTTCAACAGAGAGGATACAAAAGAACTGATATTAAAAGAGGGGAAATGGCAGTCAGGAATAAAAACAGACTTGAAATGTTAACATCATATAACAAAACCATACTTGGGAAAAGGAAAAATCTGAATGATGACAAAACAACAAATTTAAGTGAATCAACAGAAGAACAGCCAAGAATGATAATCAAGTATACAAAGGAGAGCTTCAAAATAAGAAACATCATGACAAAGTATTGGCACATACTAGAAAAAGACATAGACATTGGAAATGAAATAGGACATGGACCAATGATCACATACAAAAGAGCACCAAACTTATCAGATCATCTGGTACACAGCCATTTCGAATTACGAAAAGACAAAGACTGGCTAGAATCCAAACAAACAGAATTCACAAAATGTCTAGTATGTAAAGCCTGCAGAATTGGGAAAAATCTAAAAAATCTGCTGGAACCATCAGGGAGAAAATTTTAAATAAAATAACAAATTACCTGTGAAACTTCTTTTGTAGTATATCTTCTCCAATGCCAATGCGGCAAAAGATACATTGGGAGCACGACATGCCCTTTAAAGAAACGTATCCTTGAGCACACAAGGGCAATACAGAAAAAGGACCCTACCTATGCAATGGCGAAGCATATGATTAGCCATCCAGGATTCACATGGACAAACATGACATACTCAGGCCTGGCTGTAATACCTGTAAATGAACGTGGGGGAGATAGGAAATTGCAACTAAGAAGATTGGAGTCAAAACTAATTATGAAATTCAAAACCACACAACCAATGGGACTCAATTCAGATGCGGAACTTCATGTACATTTATAATTTGGTCTGATGTAAAAACTTGATAAGCAACTGATGCATGCTTCTTCAAATGAACTGTATTTTCTTTCATTTAATTATGAACTAAACTCTACATAGCAAACATAATCCCAGCTAATGAATGGCAATCTAAAGCGGTGGCAAGGGCACTCAGCCCTAGAAACACGGACTTGTCATCCGATTTGCAGAATTACAGTAGTCATATTATTGATAGTGAAAGCATTCACAGTAGAACACTGTAAATATAAATGCACATATAGGATGAACGTCTCACCGTTTTGCCATATATAGCTGGAACTAAGCTTCATAATCACACACCACTTTGTAACATCAGCATAACATGCAAGGGTAATTTAAAGGCACTTAGTCCCTAAAATATTGCAACAAATCACACCAATGACTAACACTGATAGTATAATTGACATTTCAAAAGTTACTTAAAAGATTGTGATTGAAATATAGTTAAATGTTGTTAATTTAACTACAAGACCCATAATGCATTGTTTAAAAAATGTGTATATAATGCAAAAGTGAAAAAGGACTCGCTCTTTAGAATGCTACCGTGATCAAGAACGAAACGTTCGAAACGCGTAGGTCATCACAGCTACTTAAATAAACGCTGTTGAAAAATTGCCCGAGTGGAGTGCCATCAATCTGAACTTTGTGTTGATATATATATATATATATATATATATATATATATGGCAAACATATATATATATATATATATATATATATATATATATATATATATATATATATATATATATATATATATATATATATATATATATATATATATATATATATATATATATATATATATATATATTTGCCATATGACAGAAACCCCCCAGTCAAGTTTTTGTGCAAAGCTTTACTGGGGTGTTGGCCAAATAGATCAAGAAGTACTGTTAAATAACACACAAGCACTGCAATGTCAGTGGCCTGGCTTTATGAATGACAGCAACTTTTGTGTCACTGATGGGTGCAGACACTCAATAAGTCATCATAAACACACTCTATCACTCATTGTGCACCCATTCTTCCATTCACCCTTTGACACAATCGCAGAAAACACACACACAAACTCAACAACCTATGCAAGATAAATTAAAAGTATACAGGTAGAAAAAAGTAAAGGTGCAGCCTTATAAATACAGCAAAACTAAACATAGCAGCAGTTGTCTATATTATAAATAGTCTACCATTATTCAAAAATTCTGGGGGCATATTATCAAGACAGGAGATTAAATTATCGCTGCTTTATCGGCAGAAAACTGCTGATAAAGCAGCGATAGTGGGCTTGATAATATGCTCTATGGAATTCCAATCGAAGCCCATGTTTGATGTGAAGACATCTAACATGGGCTTCGATTGGAATTCCATAGAGCATATTATCAAGCCCATTATCGCCACTTTATTGGCAGTTTTCTGCCAATAAAGCGGCGATAATTTTATCTCCTGTCTTGATAATATGCCCCCAAGTGTGGGTGCCACTTTAAGAACCATGTTGGCTATCTGGGAAAGATAAAGAAGTGATACACTATGGCGAACAGCATTCCTAATGTTCTCCTGGTTTAGAGGAAGTGTCCACTTGGAATGCGGTGCACTGCAGAGGAAATGAGTATCAAGCAAGCAACTCATTAGTGCTGTCTTGAGAGCTGGGCTGTCCTCTTAAGAAGCATTAAAATAAAAGGAGTAAAAGCTGAAAACATGAAAGGGGAACTATAAAAGTAGAAAATAAAAACTAATGGACCGGACAACCAGCCCTGATACTGAAGTGGACTCATTTTCAGGTGGATGTACGCACGTGATCAGAAAATGCCATCATTCACAATCACTCATGCAGACTTAACCATCACCCCATGCAGTCTGCTGTTATGGTAGAAAGCAGAGTGTAAATTACACTCAGACAGCTCAAGAGCCCTAAAGGCCCTCTTTGTATCTAAGTGGATATATATTTATATGTGAATGTGAAGAACAGGGCCCTTCCTACAGAGACACCCCAGATTTTGGCTAATGGAGGGCGATAAATTTGAGTAGTATGCAGAGTTTTGCCCACTTCACATTATGTTTGGATATCGGAGTTTCTTCTTGTGCACATTAAGTTGGCAAGTACGAGCAAGAATTTGCATCCTCAGCACAACTATAAGGCACTAGAACGCCACAGGGCAAGATTTTCTCAATGCGGGCGGGCAGTCGCGGCAGGTTGTGACGATTCGTGCTGAACAAGCTGCAGAAAGAAGCAGTGCCATCTAGCACACCGCTTGATGCTGTTTGCACTTATTTTACAGTGCAGAGCAAGCTCCTGGCCCCTAAAATCAGCATGCGTTCAAAATGTTGCTCACTCGCTGACCTCCATGGAATCTCGTTGAGTTTTTATGTATTTCTCAAGAAATCCATGGAGTAAAACTCTGCGAGTTCCGCTCACCCCTAATTTTAGCCTTCCCTTGCTGAACCTTTTTTTTTGGCTTTTAGGACTCTGAACACTTTACTCCTACTCACCAGTAGTAAAGTGCTTGTGATATCCCTTCTAAACATGGTAAGATTGGCCTGCACCAGATTGGCACATTAATTTACTTATATGTCTCTAGTAAATGGTAATATATGTAAACAGGGACTGTAAATTAAAGTCTACTTGTGGGCTGTAGCACGCATTGGTCCACCCACTAAAGTAGCTTCTACAACATATCTCAAACATGGTAACATTGGCCTGCACCTGATTGGTACATTTAATTTACTTATAAGTCTCTAGTAAATGGTAATACATGTAACCAGGGCCTGTAAATTAAAGTCTACTTGTGGGCTGTAGCACTCATTGGTCAACCCACTAAAGTAGCTTCTAAAACATATCTCAAGCTGGCCTGTAGTGCAGTTTTAAACTGCCATTTCAACCAGGTAAAGTAGACCTTTTGCCAGGTCTATATCCAGGTCCACTGGAATTATGCTGCAGGAGAGGGCCAAAGTATGGATCTGGGATGAGTAAATTATGCGGCAAGAAAACACAAATCATAGGGCATAATGCAGCAAATTTTGTAATAATATTACTTCAATATTTCATCATTTTTTAAACTCAGTAACACTGTATGGGCATTGGCTGCACATCATTGGTGCCAGTCTAACACCTAAATATAGCAATAAGCAAGAGAAAGGTGACCAGTCCAGCTTTGCAAAGGGTCTTCCATTGTGCATCACTGCATTTTTAGTAACTTTTGAACCGTTTGAGCTACAAACAAAATCTTTTATTTGTTAAAATCTACAGATTATGTGACAGATGCTGGAATATGTGGCAAATTCAGCAAATCTATAATCATGCAAAAATCGCCCTTGGCCACGAAATCGCATATTTCCAGGGGCCCTGCCTTCACTTTCCTTTTCAATGCATATAGGTTCAGTGGCAGCTGCAGGGCTCCGAAGCAGTGGGAGAGCGGGTGACAGACAAAATTAACAGTGATCACTTTATCTCTACTGCTACTTGCTCTATGAACCAAACCGTATCCCCCTGCTTCTCCCGCCAATGTGAAGCTCCAGCAGCATCCTGATTCCTGCACTGACAACAATCTCTCGGACCACATCAACACGAAGTTCCAGGTGAGGCTTCTCACATGGACTTGGACTCAGAGAAGGTAAACTCTTCACTGCTATGAACCTGGTCACTGCGTCAGCCAAGTTCTCCATCTTGGTTGACCAGAACTTGTGACTCTGTCCTGGTCCAGCACTACCAGATACCTGCAAGTGTCGCTTTGAGCTTTTTGGTGTTTTTTCTATCTAAAACTTTAAAAATTCAGAATCCTGTCTCTGCTTCTTGGATTTTTGTAATTTTGGCGTCATGTTATTTATTAAAATGTACTCTTTTATTTAATTGGTTTGAAATTTTACTTATGTTGTGTTTTCACTTTAATACTGTTTTAATACTTTACACATTGCCTCTAAGTGGAGTCTGACTGATTTTGTGCCAAGATACCTGCGGGTTATGCAAGCGTTTCACCCTGACAATGATTGTTTTTATTGCTTAAGTGGAGCTCTAACCCCCAATCTCAACTAACAACCCAGTTTCTTCCAGGATTCATTTATTATGTAATGATTTTCTATTACAACATCCTGACAGATATCTAAGAGGAGATTCTAGCAAGAATTATTAGAGTGCAAATCTTCTCCCACTAGCATTTGTCAGAGGCAGAAAGAAATAACAATCCACCCTTAAATGACTGTCGATGTTAACATATGCTTTTCACAATCAATGTGTCAAGCCTAATGGGCTAATCATAGCTTCTCATAATAAGCAGATTAGACCAATGGCAACAGAAATATTTTCCTAACCCAAACAGACCTGTAGTTGTTATCAATGGCTTATCGTCATAACCAACTGAAGCCTCTTGTACTGAGCACAACTTTTCCCACGAGGCATTCATTGAGTACATTCATGAAATTACGTAGTACAAAAAATGACAGTTGGCAAAGTAAAATTATATCTCTTCTAAGAGGGCTAACAAGGGTTCTAACAGTACAAATCTATAACCATGGTTTATCAGAGGGGATCAGCAGTACCAAAATGCTTGCCTAGTATGGAAATCATGGTAGATAAATACCTATCTGTAGGCTTTCGTACAGAATAAGAAGAATCTACCCTTAAATGCCTATCAACTTTAACATATGCTTTTCACAGTCAACATGTAAGACCTAGTGCCTTTATTATAACTTTTAATTCTAAACAATTATACCTATAAACGTTATCATTCCTTTGTCACCATAATCAACTCAGATCTACTGCGTTGGTACATAAGCCTTCTTTCAAGACAACTTTCATGAATACTGTCATTTAGCTCCTAGATACCCTTGGGTGATTGTCACGCTTTATACATTTTATTTTCATTCCATAAAATTACAAGTATGTACTAAATATAGTTGTCAAACAATGCAAAATCACCAATATAGCCTAATAAGGATTACCATATTGTCTATCTTCGTGGTTTGTTCAGGTGATTCACTGGAAAAAAAAACCTTGCCTACTACAGTAACCTTTAAGATTCCATGTAGCAACCTCCCTCCCTACTGGCTTTAGCACAGTGTAATAAGAACCCACCCTTAAATACATATTTACTTTAACATATGCTTTTTGCAATCAGTATGTCAGGCCTACTACATTTATTGTAACTTTTCGTATTTACCAATCAGACATATATCCTTCATCATTGGCTTGTCACCGTACCCAGCTTAAGCCCATTGTACTGGGTTTAAGTTTTCCATAAGGCAATCATCTGTTGTACAGCCATAACAGTAAATTGTACACAAAATTTCACTTAGTAAAGTAAAATAGTATCTCTCCAAAGCGAGCCTAGTAAGGGTTATTGTTGTGCATATCTTTTTTCCCCACAGTTTGTTCGAGAAGATTACCAACGCCCTAGCCTACTCGAGTAACCTTGAAAAGGCACTTAAGAAAGCAAAACATTGTTGTACACCACAATAGGCACTTATAGATACAAATGTTAACAGTACTCTCCAACTGTGAACTGGTCCTTCTACTACAACACACTTCTAGTCTGGTGGAGGTCAGACATCAAATTAACAGTATTTCAAAACCTCAAGGACAGCCCCGCGGGGTGGCACATGGACTACCTCTATAAACATTCTATTTGCCCCAAATCTTTTCCCATTTTTTAAGTCAACCTCTACTTTCATACAACACCCTCTCTGCAGTCATGCACCAGTCCATGCCTCTTTTCCAATCTCTGAGGAGGGGTGCAGTTTCTGCCCCCATTGAGGAGCTATATTTTGTTTGGTGATAATTATGCCTAGGGTCACCCAGGATTCACACCTGTGTCATCCCAGACATCCCAGCATCGACCACTCACGAGGAACGCCAATGAGAAGCTCTTCTTGCTTTGCGGACAGCCTCCCTCGACGCTCTCCCTGCTCCTTGAGGCCATTTTCAACTTGAACGAGACTCTTGCCATGAACTTGAACAGGCAAACTTCATCTGGCCTAATCTGGTGACTGTATCCAACCTGCACTCCATCACAGTCAGTCTGAAAGTGTGACTTTGACCTGGTCCAGCACGACCAGATATCCCGAGTTGGCACTTTGTGCTGTTTGGCACTATTTGTACCGAAATTCTTTAAAGTTTCATATCTCCGGTGCTACTAATTAGATTTGTGTCATTTTGGTCGTATTTTATTTATTAAATTCGGCTCCCTTTTTGTAGCTAGACATGTGATCATTTTTGTTATGGTGTTTTCACTGTTTTACTGTTGGAAGTGTTGCATAAACACATTGCGTCTATGTTAAGCCTGACAGCTCTCTGCCAAGCTACCGGAGGGTTGAGCACATGTTAATTTGAGTTAGTTTTGTGCCTCACCCTGACAAGGATTGTGGTTGCTGCCTGACCAGAGCTCAAACCCCAGTTAATCACTAACCCAATTTCTCACACTAACTGTATAATAAAATAGTATGTAACAATAAGTCAAATAACTGGTGGTAAGTTTACATGAGCTAGGACTGTGACATGAGTTTTGAACTGATTACTAATTAAGCTTTACTGTATAAATACATACCAAATGAACACTACCAATAGAAACACATACAGAATGCAATATTGTAATTTGAAGGAAAAAATGTATACTTATTTTCTTACCTGTTGATCCTAAAAAGTATCTCTCTAAAACGGATCCATACCCTGCAGGATTTCTTTTTAGATCGCTGATTACAAAAGGTTGCAACTCCATATTCACATTGTTTAAAGGCCAGTGCTGAGCACCGAGGCTTGCTCCTCCGTACCACGAAATGTTTAGCATTGAAAAGCAATTCTGGAACAAAGACAGAAGTCAATTAGTGCCAGAAAAGACTGACTATGCCGTACAATCACTCTTCTGAAAATAATATCATTATGGTTCAAAAAAGTTACAGAGACAACTACAAGGGCAATGCACCTTCATTTAGAACCTCCCAGGTTGCAAACATGGCAGTGCCGTGACTGCAAATATGATTTGGCAGCCAAGAGGCTGAGGGCGTATATTTTGCAGCCTTCATAAACCGAAACAAACATGGCGGTGACAGTGAACAGAAGGCAGTTCCTCGGTCCAAGTTTGTTCCCTTCAGAAGAGAAGATTTTTTTGTTGTTGAAAAAACCACCACCATTCAGTTGCTGGCCGTAATGATCACTGATTCGCAAAGCAAGAAGGCACAAGCTGTAATGAATCTGATATGCAACATAGCCCATTCAGACTTTTCAATTCTGCCACTATCTGATTGGCAGGGGGCGGAGGGGGCAGAAACAGGGCTGGCGGGGGGAGGAGTGGGGGGCAGAAAAGGGCGAGCAGGGCGCCCAGGAACACAGAAAAACACAGGCCAGGAATATGCAGTGAGGGGAAGTGGAATAAGGTAATTGCAGCTGAGCAGGAGCTAATGGCAAAGAAGAGAAAGGATGGGTAAAGGCGACACCGGAAAACGAAAAATGTGGCAGAAACTGTGCATGGTGGAAAGAGTGTGACAAGGAGTTGGCTGGGACATTCAGCTGTGGAGATGGATGGTGTGTTAAGCTATTTGTAGGGGTGCAGTACAAAAATGTAGATTTTAAAGCATCGAACTGCAATAGTATTGACTCCAAGATAACGATTTGCACAACATCATTAAGGTAAGTAGATGTGGAGTTAGAATAGTTGATACACAGTTCTGTATTTTTGCTCACCTTGATGTTTTTGCGCTAGTCAATATTTTGGAGTTGATTTCAATATCGGCCCACCCTCCCACAAGTTCAGCATGACACTCTTTATGTTCGAGTAAGGCAGTCAGGTGATGTATATGCAGTAAATGTACAGGCGCCTGGTGCCTGAGCTGAACTTTGCTGGGCTGAAGATTTCACTCACACGGCTGTGAGCATGACCTCTTTAGCCCAGCAGAGCACTTGGAGGTTCTCCTCATGACGAGGGGCGCATCACAGATAGACTCAGACCAGGGCACTTCAGTTTTAAGTTCTAAAGCTCCCAGGGCCAACTTTCCATCAGTGACACTTCATCACAGAGTGGGGTGGGGTCGGCAAGTCTCATTGACCCCTTCCAACTCTGTGATGAGAAAAGGAAGGTGCTCTTCTCGTTGGCTTGCCCATGGGAAGGTCAGTCAATGAGAGGAGGCAGCAGTCCCAATCCTCCAGGAACCACTGAGGCTTCCCTTCTGCCACCCAAGATCACCTCCGCAGCCCTGTAATTTTTTGCAATACTGGGTGTGTGCATGCAAGCATGTTAGTGTGTTTGTATGTGTGTATGTAATGATGTATAGGTATTTGGGCATGCATGCTGTGAATGGGTGTGTGCACTTGTGAATGGAAGGATATAAATGGAGTGAGTGTGTATGTAGATGGGTGAGTGTGAGTATGCATATGTGTGTGTGTGGCGCCCTCCTTCCCTGGCTCGAATTACCTGCTGCCACTGGTCGATATGTATTCAGACCCCAAGTGGACCGTATGATGCAACACAGAAGCGCGAGATGAGGAAGTCGTGTTTTTCACATGAAAGATTACCCTTTCAGTGCAGTATACAGTTTTAATATCTGGGTATACAGCTTGTCGCCTCCCATTATATCCATTTATTCAGAACCAGGCTGTAATTAGAAATCCCTTTACACATTGGCACTATTTCACCATTCAGGGGCATTATTCCAGCTCCACGGTTGATATATGCTTAAGATCCTACTTTTATCATTGTACGGGACCGGCATATGAAGTAATAGCCCGCTTTTGAGAATACATTCATCCTCTTCAGGCGGCATGTCTTCCCCTGGGAAATAATTGGGAAGTGGCATTCCTGAAGAAGGCAGACCACTGCCGAAACGCTTGTAGATGAATTACTGCCACATCTCTTATTGGTGCATTCTTTGACTGTATATCCTATTGTGATCAATATTGGGATGCTATATCACCACCCATTTACAATTCTTACAAATCAAATGTAACAAATGTTTCAAAGAACTCAATTAAATGTGTGATCTCTACGTATGGGTGTATGAATGAGTGTAATATGCATGTAGTATGATATAGTAATTTCTCTGGCACAATAAGTTAAATATGGTATAAATGGTATAGAAAATATTTAATGAAACAATTTTGTATTTTTGTAGATCGAGTGACGGTCTCTTCTATTGAAACCTCTTTCATAATGAATTTTGAAACATATATTGAAGTTGCCTTAGAACCTCTACAGTAAGTACCGGTCGATATTGTTACATACCAATATTTTTGTGGTGGATGTTTTGACATACAACATATGTGGGTGTGTCCGGCATCTTCGAAAACAATGAAGTACAAAAAGTAGAGAACACTGAAAGCTCGTGGGAGAACAATGGTCATATGGATCTGGCAAAATGGACTCAACAAGAATTCAACATGGAACCCTAAGGTTTGTATTCATCCACATGGAATTCACTGTTGTGTGAATCAATATAAATACTTGTGATGGATGTCTACAGCCAGGGACATTGCCACTACTTGCCTTGCAGACTTTTCACAGCATAAAAAGTGGCACAAAATATACATAAGGTCAAAAGCAAAGGTGAGACAAGCAAATTCATTTTATTAGATTTTTTGCATAAATGTTGGAAATGCAAACTCTGGTCATAACATAACATGTGTATTTGTAAAGGGCACATATCACCCAAAGGTCTCAAGGTGCTAAATAACAGATGTATTTTGTTACCCAACTAAATGGCACTCATTTTATTGACCTCAGATGGATGTAAGCCTGCTGGGATGAGAACCTGTGACCATGGGGTCGAACACAGGCCCCTACAATGTATGCATTAGTCCACTGCGCCACCAGACCCAGTAAAAACAATATATGGCATTGTGAATAACTATTAATAACAAGGACCACAAGTAGCCTCTGGCTGGTTGAGAATGTTTGATTCATTATTTCTAGCAGAAGTAGGGTCTCAATAACTGCCTGTAACATGTTTTGACTCTACAACAATATCAATGAACTCTGTTACATTTTACGAAGAAGTAAGGTTGACTCCACCTCATCAATGTTGCTGACAGGGCGAGACCACTACCTGTACTGTATACTTTACAGTGCCAATATCGATAAAAGGGAAGGGTCCAGTGCATGGCCATTATGAGTAAAATGCTAAGCATAGAACTCATATTAATGTGAACAGAAATTATTATTAAAACCATTTAATTGAATGGATGTCGATTGCTAACATATTTCAAAAGTGAGAACAGAGAAAAGTGATTGAGTTGAGACACTGGCGGAATGTGTGCAACAACGTTGGAAACTCTGTTAGGAGTATGCACGACAAGGATTGTGTATAAAGGCAACATGACTATAACGTTGCATAAAAAATATTATGATGTTCATTCACCGAAAGTTAGTTCAATTATGGAAAGGCAATGAAGGTTTTCAGAAGAGGTTTTTCATTACATAACAGTAACCTGAAATAGCATCCAGTCCATCAGAGCAATGATGCATGTGAAATACATATTTGAGAAAATGGGGGCATGTTCCTTGTCTGTAGGGAAGTTGGCAAAACATGAACTGTGCCACACATTCAAACAGGAGGTCATTGAAAATTCATTTGTTTACATTACCATCTTTCACATCTTATCATATAATATATTCTGGGTGCTAAGAGAGACAATTTTGGTGAAAATATCAACTGATTATGGCATCTACAGAGTAACAAAATGAACCTAGCCATGCTGGTGGTGTGATGGAAGAATCCCAAAAGAATGTTAGGTGACCAGAAGGACGAGGAACTTGGATAGTCTGGGTTATGAAATTGCCTGTATCAACAAAGAAGACTAGCTACATATGACTTTATGGGTTGGACTCTGACTAGTTTTGTCAGTTGGCACCTTGTTGGTGTGTTCATGAAGCCCTCACCCGCCAACCTGGTTGGTGTCATGCTTCATCATCGGGCCCACCCAGTAACACCTAATGTGTCCCGGGTGTGCTACAACGCCTGATTACAGCGGAGCTGGTATATTACTGAGAGTGCAGTGTTGGGGTTTAGTGACGTGACAATTAAAATGGCTTGGCGGGGGTCCCAGTACCCGAGGGTAAATTAATTTTTAATAACTGGGCCACCGTCAGCGGTTAAAAATAAGGCAAGAGGATGTTTGCTGGTGAGTTACGACCTCCTACATCCATTATCGGTCGACATGTTTCAGCCAGTGCCTTAGGAATAAACTGGCTTTCCTCAGGACCTATTAAAAAAGTGCTGGTGCAAGTTAAAAAGGGTGATTGGTGTAATACAGACTATGTGTTACACTCGCTAAGGTGTTTTTCTAGGTGTGAGAGGGGGATTCCCTTCTCATGCATACGCTGAGAATTAGCAGCCAATGCTTCCTGGAGTGAAGCGACAAGGGGATGACCAGTCTTTCTGATAGGGCCTGCCGTGTACCTGTGGCGCCGTCTTCACACTCCGGTCAATTGCCTGCCACCTGTACAAATATTTCTTCTTGGTGCCTCAACATCATTGTTGGGGGAGACTGGAACAATGGGATTTCATTTCTTAATGTTTGATTAACTATGGGACCATTGTGTTCTCACCTTAATTCTGTATTGAACACCCCTGAATTTATGGGCAAATGCGCTGCCCCAGTGTATGCCAACATCTTTATGAAATCATATGAAGCACAAAACATATTGAACAACCCCATCTGGATTACCAACTTGAAAATGCTGGTTCGCTACATAGATGATATTTTCATCCTATGGAAGGGCACCAAAGACACACTAGAGCGAGCACTGACACAACTAAATTTAAAAAATGACAGGATACAACTCACATGGGAAATTTCGGATAAAACCATTACCTTTCTTGAAGTACGTATCAACCTACACCCGGGAAGGATTGAAACAGAAATGTTCCGGAAAGGAACTGACAGGAATAATACTTTGCACTTCCAAAGTTTTCACCAAGATCCCTTGAAACTTCATTTACCGACATCACAAATGATGAGAGTAAAAATAATTACTTCTGACCAAGAGAAAGTGAACACAAAACTTAAGGAAATGGGCGACAGATTTCTAGACAGAGGATACCCAAAAACAGTGATTGATCAATCCATACAAAAAGTGAATAACATGCAGAGAAAAGATCTACTGGTAAAAAATATAAGAGGCAAAGAAAACAGAACGACGATCGTGTCCAAGTACTCTACAGTGAGTTATAAATTCAAGAAAATTGTGAAAAATCACTGGAACATTTTGAAATCTGAACCAGATTTTAAGAGCATCTTCGATACACAGCCCATTTTTGCATTCAGCAGGGGCAGAAATCTTGGAGAATTACTAAAGTACAAAACCAAACCAGAAGAAATATTTCGTGGAACTAGACCCTGTCTACAATATGGTCATTGTAATAACATTATCAGAGGAAACCATCTAACCCATCCGATGAAAGGCCATAAAATCAAACTTCATGTCAATGCCACTTGCGATACAGCGAATGCGATCTATATGTTGAAATGCCCGTGTGGGAAGGCATACGTTGGCAAGACCACACGTAAGATCAAAACAAGATTACATGAACACAAATCCAACATCAGAACTGGTAATGTAAAATCATGTGTAGTCATGCACTTTAAAGAAGCACAACATAACATTTCGCAGTTACAATTTTTAATTTTAGAAGTGATCGAAAAAAAGGAAGAACGTGACAATAATGCTTTTTTGCTACAAAGGGAGAATAATTGGATATACTTGCTGAACTCCCACATACCATTCGGTCTCAATGACCGGACGGAATTTACTTGTTATCTTTAAATTATGTATTTCTTGACTTCAGCCTTGTGCCTAGAATAGAGCATGTGTGATCTTCACCATTTACTCAGTTTACACATCTGCTTTTGTTCTATATGTCTATGTAAAACCACATTCATTTACAACCGCATTCATGTCTCGAATGTTCACTTATAATTGCATACGTTTTTGTTTTGTTTATGTTTTAAATGTTCACCCACAACTTTATTATTCTCGAGTCATAGACATCCCAGTCTAAGTTACGTTTTTTCTCATTTAGCATTGGCCGATTCCCGCTCACATGATCGGAAACAAGACCAATCAACACACAGATAACTAAAATCCGCCAGTGCCTGTTTTTGTTATGAACTCAGACACTAGCGGCGCAGCTCGAATGCGTGATATCACAAAGACCCTGTGTTTTGTTCGAAGTTCGGAATGGAGACGCGGCGCGTCCCAATAGTAAGTCTATATAACCGAAGGAATTAGGTTTCCCTTTAGTTTTTTCACGTTATTTGTTGCACACTGCATCCTGAATTTTGTTTATATTATTCTAGTTTGGATAATCCTGTTAATGCAATGGATGACATACTCATCGCAAATACCTGATCCATGTGAGTGCCTTTCAGGCAGACGTTTTTTTAATAATGAGCACACAGTCACTTTGGGTTTTCTTCACTAACTCACTTAACAATTTGTTATAGATTTTGACAATGATACATGAAAGCATTCTGATGATATCGTGATTATGCCTTGTTTTCAGCTTACTGTCCCCGATGAAGGGCATAGCCCGAAATGCATTGGACGGATTAAATTGATGTTGATGGACGTATAAATTTGATGTTGATGGATTTGAACTCAGGATGATGATTTCAAATTGTTTTTGATGACTAAAAGAAGTAAATAATTTCATTGAAAAATATGAACTTTCGACTGTTTGTCGTTTATCTATACATTGAGGAATCCTGGTCGATCCCAGGAGAATATTGAGCAGTACGCCTGGGGATGCTCTCAACATTCCAGTTGTGAGCAATACTTTTTTGACACCCCTGAATTTGCCATTGATCGTAAGTATATAAAAACAGTGACTTTTGAAAGCATCAAACCGCACTTACTAATTACCGTCCTATCTCCCTTCTCCCTTTCCTTGGCAAAAATTTGGAGCGCCACATCATCGAAAACGCTCAGTAACTTCGTGGAGGAGAATGGCTGCCTAGCCTCTCGTCAGGCTGGGTTTCGCCCGGCGCACTCCACGGAGTCTGTTGTCCTCTCTGTGCTGGACAACCTCAGAGAGGGCATGGATGCTGGCCGTCCCCAGGCTCTGGTCCTCCTTGATTTATCCGCCGCCTTTGACACGGTGGATCATTCCACCCTTCTCTCCCGTGTCGAGGCCGCTCGCATCAGGGGGTCCGCCCTGGCCTCGATTGCATCCTTTTTAAAGGACCGCACTCAGGCCGTCCATCTGGCCAACTTCTCTGCTCCCCTTCAATTGGTCCACTGCGGAGTGCCGCAAGGTTCCTCTTTGTCCCCTTTATTGTTTAATTTGTACATCTCCCCTCTTATTTTTGCGCTTCAGCAGATGGACGTCACCATTTACAACTATGCTGACGATCTCCAACTGGTTTTTAATTTATCCTCCTCCCCCGAGTCCATCCACAATTTTCACTCTATTATGTTGTTTATCAGGGACTGGATGAGCTTTAATCATCTGAAGCTTAACCCTGACAAAACCGAGCTGGTACTGACGGGAGGCTCCTCCAGTCCCTGGTCCTCCCTCTTTTGGCCTTCTTCCCTGGGTCCCCCTCCCACCCCTTCTTTTTCGGTCAAAACCCTAGGGATTAAACTCAATGCGCACCTCTCACTACACTCTCAGATTAGTTCAGTTGTTTCTTCATGCTTCCTCACTGTTCGCACGATCCGTAAGGTGTCCCGTTTTTTTTCTTTCTGTGCCCTCAAACTCATTCTGTCTGCGATGGTGATCTCCCGCTTGGACTATGGCAACGCCTTGTATAACGGAGTCCCCGCCTACCATCTTCGGACACTCCAACTAGTGCAGAATCAGGCAGCCCGACTTGTCTACAACCTGTCCAAGTCCTGTCATGTTACCCCGCTGCTTAAAGCTCTGCACTGGTTGCCTATCCGGGAGCGTGCCTTGTTTAAGATGGGTTGTATCACGTTCCAGGCAAGGGCAGGGACAGCCCCCACTTTATTTCCTCTGAGATCAAGGCATACTGTCCCAATAGAGAATTGCGTTCCTCTTCACAATCTCTTCTGATTGTCCCTCGTTTCAAGAAGAAGAGGTCAGGTGGTGCAAAATTTTCTACGCTTGCGCCTACCTTTTGGAATGTCCTTCCTTCCTCCCTTAGACTTTCCACCCATTATTCAGAATTCCGCAAATCCTTAAAAACATTTTTGTTCACTCAAGCTTTCTCATGTTAGTTGGCCATCTTTTCGCTCCCTCCTGGTTTTATGTCCTAGCGCCAAGAAACCGCGTGGTGTATGTGCGCTTTATAAATATTTTAATTTCAATTTCAATTTCATATGTACTAAACACACCTCTCCCTTTCGTTCTTGTCCCAGCGAGTGCATGCAAAGTAGAAGCCACTTGTTCTGATGGAAGCTCAGTGCAGCTAAGAGTGACAAGAAAATCTGATGGAGATGACAACAAGACGAGAATGAGCCTGAAAGGCACGTGCTACAAAACTTCATGGGCACAACACCTTGCTCTCAATATAAGATGAGAGAAGGGGCACTTGCTCTACCTGTACGTTCTGAAAATATTTTTTTTTAGAAATGACAAGGAAGTATGGTGAGAAAAGAGGACTGCAAATATTCCAGACCCGGCATACTGTGAAGGAGACCTCATGTGCATGCACCCCACCAACCTATTGGGAGACCTTATACACCTTTTTTTGTATTGAGCAGAAACAATAGAGAGAAATTCATCATGTCACAATAAATACACAAAACAAAAAAAAATCATACATAAATGACAAAGGAATCAATCCATACCGACGGTCAAGTCATCTCCGGTCTTTCAAGAAAAGATGATAAAGTGCAGTGTGCCAACAGTACATTTTGACCATGTTAAAACATCAGTGAAAAGTGAGATGTCCTTCATCAATTGGCTGAGCCTATCCCTGTATTTCAGGAAAAAATTGTATTGTAGTTGTGAGCACGTAAATATCAGCTATAGATTTAAGCATTATTTGAGACAAAAACTGCTTTGAGCTTCAGACATAAACTGCATTTTGTATTTTTGTACATTGAGTGACGGTCTCCTCTATTAAAACCTCTTTTATAATGAATTTTTAAACATATATCGTAGTTTCCCTAGGAACTCTACAGTAAGTACTGGTCGATATTGTTACATGCCAATATTTTTGTGGTGGATGTTTTAACATACAACAAGTGGCACGCAGACATTTAGTGCTGGAGAAGTGAAAACATGCCTTAGTTGACATGGTGCTTAGATGATTTCCTTTTTATGAATCACGTAAAACCATGCACAATTATTTCATGGTTAAATTTACATTGTTTACTTTATATTTGACCTCACTATAGAATATACATTTTAATCTGCAAAATGTGTTTTGAAGTAGTATATATATATTTGTGCTGAATTAACACGCATCATCAAGTGTAGAGAAAAGCTGAAATACAGCTTGTAATACTCGTGAATTAGTCTGCTTTGAAAGCCTCAGCACTGTCTGTCGTTACGATCAGAATGCATGTTTGCCTTTTAATTTTTCTCCAGTGAAAGAAAGAAGTTTCTTGTAGTTTATGGCTTGCAGCTTGCTTTTATCAGTATTCAGTTGCCTAAACAAAGCTTCATTCATTTCATTACATGGAGTGAAACTGCAAAGCACACATTTTCGTCAGTATTAATATAAAATGTATTCACAGTTTCTGCGTAATAATACCTTCTTGTTAGAGTAAAGTTTTTTGTTCAGTTGAAATAAATTGTTTCTTTGGCAGATAGCTAGGAGATTAAATCATTTAGAGCAAAATTCAAATGTGTTACAAGAACTGATTGATGACGTGAAGGGTGTCAATGATTTTCTATGAAGACCAAAAGTCACATGTTTTGATGAACTATGTACTCGTCCTTTGCTGATGGGGGCTTTTGTTTATTAGTTTTTTGCTTTTTTTTAGTTCTGTAGAAAGAGAAAGGAGCTGCTGTGGGCAGCCTCTGGGGAGACAGCAGACAGGGTTAGAAGGCTTATTTCGCCTATGCATTATTCTGTTTATGGGAGATTTTGCAATTATTAATTATTGATTTATCTTCATGCTAAGCTCACTCTTGCTTTGTATTTCTTGAACTCTTCATGAGTTCTGACTGACATCATGTATGCCTCATTTCTTTCCATAGAGTAGGGATTTCTTCCTTAAAGGAACGCTTTGTAAGCAATTTCTGTTATGCTCTAGATTGATTATATTTTCAATTCTGTAACCTAATGAAGGATGAGTCGGAGTAAACTTAAATTTTGATTGGAAATTAAATCCTTTTAAAACTACTCACAACTCTCATCATTGCCTTAAATATTTAATTGCATTTGGTAGTGGTACTTTTGCAATGAGAAATCCCTGTGTGATTTTTCTGTTCCTTCAGTTGGTAGCAGAGGATGGTTATACACCTTGACCAAAAGGATCGGAGCTCAGATTAATGCCTGATTGGAGCTACAAAACAATTTCCCAAGTTAGATAAATGTCCAGATCCTGAAAAAATTCCTGATTGCTTATTGCAATGCCCAGAACTTGAAGACTGGCAAAGCAGTACTGGAAGAAAATTCCAGAAGGCGATTGCTTAAGTACTCAACCTGGACATTGGGAATGCGCTTTATGTTGGCATGCCCAACTACCTTTTTTCCCAGTATCCAAATAATTTAGAATGCTTCAGCCAAACTAGTTCACAACAAGACCAGGTTTAGCTCAGCTTTGGCCTGCTTGAAAGAACTACATTGGCTGCCTATGAGACAGAGAGCCAAGTTTAAACCACTATGCTATGCGCACAGAGCGTTACATAAACTCGCCCTAGAATTCTGCAGGATAAATTAGATTTTTATGTCCTCTTGCATGACCTTAGGTCAGGCCACCACACACTAGCCAAAACCCTACACATAAAAAAAGTTAGAGCGGGGGGGCACTCCTTTTCTTATTTGGCAGCTACCCACTGGAATAAACTCCGGCTAGAACTTTGTCTCACTGAGAATCATTTGAGATTCTGAAAGAAGTTGGAGAAGTGGATTTTCTCAGGACTAAAGTTTTGATGTTGATGAATTATTGCTCTAGACCAGATGCTTTATGTCATATGTCACAATCCCCCCTAACAGGTTTTCGCTTATCCTAGCGCTGTGATATCCCTTGGGATGAATGTTACACTCTAAAATTACAAATACAACACAGGTATGAGTGTCAATAGGGTTGTGAAATGTTGTTAATGTGCTAGAAGGTATTTTTAGTAGTGTTGAAAAAATAGTAAGGTTCGGACTGATGATGACATTTTGCTCATCAGACTTGACAGAGACTGAAATGGACTTGTGACACTACATAGAAGCTTGTTTTATGTTGTGGTCCGTTGTTAACCCTAATGGAAGTAAACGGGTCAGTTGATGACCTAAAATCCTGGGATAAAGCCTAAGGCTGGTCTTAGTTTGGCATACACTAAGCGTGTTTTGTCAGCTGTGGAAGTAAGTACTGTGCATAGGGCCTTGCCAGTGCTATCACAGGGAAACTTGAAGCATGACAAGTGAAAATTGTTGAGGTTTCTTCAGAAAGGTTTATTTGGGGAAATCTCAAAGATTTTGACTTAGTGAGGGTGAAATCGCCCTAGATGAGATTTTGCTGGATGTAAATAAAACACTCCGATTTTGTTTGGTTCTATAATTTATTTTGTGGTTTAAAACTTTTTATTTTGAGAATGCAAAAGTAACAATAGCCGCCACCTAAATCCACTCTCCAGGGGGAAATGACATGTATGCATGTCTTTGGTAGATGGGCTGGAAGAAGGTAGAATGAAAGAGGAAAGAGGTGGAGGAGACAGGAGACTACGTAGCTGAGAGATATCTTTATTCCAGTGATGTACATTTGCGCACACCGGGGAGATAAGTTATCTCCTGTGGGGGTGATCTTAAGTGGAAGAGTCTGCCTTAGGCAGTCGGAGGACTCAGCACGTGAGCTCTGTAAATTCAGTGGATACAAAGTCTATGGTGTTGCCCTAAGTTTTCTTGAATCTGGGGAGTGTGTGTGTAAGACTTGCCGTAAGCTTTTCCATGCTCACCACCTCCCATACTTTATGTAGCCAGTCCAGTGTGGTTGGAGTCTTTTCTGTTCCCCATTTAGAAAGCAGCACCTGTTTAGTGGCAACCAGCTCTAAGATGATCGCTCTCCCTCTACACGACTTATGGGGGTAGGTAAGCGTGCTGGGGAGTCCCAATAAGATATAGCTAAGGAATCAAGAGATTTCTGTGTGATGGATGGTGTCTATGTCCAGCATTATTGATTCCCAATAGGCTTGTATCTTCGGGCATTACCAGAGAGCATGTGTGAGAGTGCCTATCTGCCCGCAGCAGCTCCAGGTAAGATTGTCCCCTCCAATTCTGGCTAGGGTTTGGTAACAGTAATGTGCGATTTTCTGGAACATTTCCTTCCTAGCGGTGCTACCGGAGGAAGCTCTGGCCCTTTGAATAATATAGGGCCATTCTTTGAGAGAGAGCCAGTGTTGAAGTTCGGACTCCCATTGACGCAGCGCAATGGATTTAGTACTATGTTTAGGCATAATCAGGAAGGTATATATGTCTGAGAGCAGGTGCTTGTCTGAACTTCGGGTATGTACCATTTTTCAAACTGAGTTAGTGGGCAACTAGCGTGGGGGTGCACCTGTGCTCGAGTCACCCAGTGTCACAAAGCAAGATATTGCCAGTACGCATCCAAGGGAACTCCAAAGTCCGAGACAAGTTGAGGGAATTCTAATATTCCCTTCTGATAAAAAAGGTCACCAATTCTTTTGCAATTGGCCTCCTGCTATTTGAGATAGCTATTCCTCTCTCTAGCGAGGGGGAAGTCCGGGTTTCCTAAAAAGGGGTTAATGGTGATATGGGGGTTGAGAGGCCACAGAGCTCCTGCACCCTGTCCCACGTCCTGAGGGAAGCCCTCAAAACTGGGTAGACATAAACGTCCATCAGATGATGTTGTTTAGTGAGCCAAAGCACCTTCCAGATATGTATTCCTGCAACTGAAGGATCAATAAAGCACCAGTGTTTCACTGACTGAGTTTTATACCATTCTATCATATATCGCAATTGTAGAGCTTGAAAGTATCGCTCCAGTTGCAGAACACAAAGTCCCCTGTCCTCCTGTCTGGTATGTTTGGTGGCATGCCATGCGAGCTCTCTTCCCTCCCCAGATAAATTCCCAGACACAGTATTGCAGTTGTGCTACCAGCTGCTGTGGGGGCTGCAGTGGGAGAGTCTGCATCATATTCAGGATGCACAACAGTAGAGACATTTTAATAGCAGCTAGCCTGCCTAACATGACCTTGTGTGTTTTCTCCAAGTCAGGAGCTCCTCTCGAATCTCAGATAAGAGCAACAAGTAGTTCTCCTGGGCATCTTTTCAACCCTAAGGAATATTTGCACCCCCAGGTAGGAAACACCCTCTGAAGCCCTTGTAAATGAGTACTGTGCCACCAGTTGGCTTTGGTAAGCTATCGGGATAGTTAAGCTGAAGGCTTGCATTTGCTTGATATTCATTTTAAAGCCAGACGCATGACTAATGACTTCTATTTCCTGTAGGAGGGAAGGTAAGGAGGCGAACGGCTGTGTGAGGAAGAGCACCACATCGTCTGCATGAAGCAAAACTTTGTGTTCCCTGTCTCCCATCCGAATCCCCGTGATAGTGGGGTGTTGGTGGACTCTTACCTCAAAGGGCTCCATGTAAAGAGCAAATAGTACCAGTAATAGCAGGCACCCCTGGTGGGTAACCCTCATGATCCGGAAGGACCAAGAGGCAACCCCATTCACCCTGATGCATGCCTCTAGAATACTGTATATACAGTCCACCCACCTCAGGAAACGCCCACCTATACTAAATCTAGACTGCACCGGTTTTAGGTATGGACAGTGGACCCTATCTAAAGCCTTCTTGGCATCTACTGAAAGGAGCAGGGCGGGCTGCTGGGTGCTTTGAGTTTTATCCAGTAGATGGCGCAATCGCCATGTCCCATCACTAGAGCTGTGCTCCGGGATAAAGCCATATTGATCCGAGTCCACAAGACCTTGCATATAGGGGGCCAGATGAGCAAGAAGAATGGTAGTGAAAATTTTCAAATCAACATTTAATAATGCTATGGGGTAACACTGCACAACTTCGGAGACACCCACCCGCGTCCCTGCTGCACGGCTTCTTGCAACGCTCAGGCACTGAGAGCTCAGCCGGACACCTGCTTCAGTTGCTCTGATCCTCAGTCCCAGCTTCCTCAGAGTGCTGGGTCCCAGGGTGGCTGTGTTGAAGCTAATTATCGGCCATGGTCAGCGGAGCTCCGTAGAATCATCGTTACTCAGCCGTATCCTGGCCACGACCCCCCCTTAAAATTTCTTTTAGTTGAGCAGACAAAGTTGTTTTATTTTGTGTTTCTTTTTGTGGAAGTTTGTCCAAAAACTTGACAGAAAACAAAAAAACTGACTGAAATTGAAACTGTGACAGGATTGGAGAAAAAAAAATGCTCACCATGTTTACTCACGGAATTGCCGATCTGATAAAATCATCCAAATAGCAAGTGTGAGGAAATATGTATCATACTTACCTGCACCTCACGCTCCGCTCGTATCGCTGTTTAGCCCACCACCGCCACTACTGGGCTAAACAGCGATACGAGCGGAGCGTGAGGTGCAGGTAAGTATGATACATATTTCCTCACACTTGCTATTTGGATGATTTTATCAGATCGGCAATTCCGTGAGTAAACATGGTGATTCACCTCTACGAACTGGGTAAGCAGCAGTATCTTTTTTTCCACAGGTTAAGCCCTAACCTATACCTTTTTACAATGCCTAGGGTCTTCTCTCCCTGCCAGGTGACCCAGGAGGCTTTAACAGCAAATAGCAAGTGTGAGGAAATATGTATCATACTTACCTGCACCTCACGCTCCGCTCGTATCGCTGTTTAGCCTACCACCGCCACTACGCTATAAATAACGCTATAATCACACCTGCCATGCAAATCCTCATGGCCACGTTCTACCTGCCGCTCTAGGTCGTTCACGCACCTTAGAAGCCGGCAACATGTTGTGTTACAAATATACAATTCTCATTGACTCTACCTTGTATGTCTGTTTGTGTCTTTCTGTTATATGTACAGTAAAGCAGAGGGAATCCCCCTCTAACACGTATAGCACCTTAGCGAGTGCAACACTTTTTAACACACACCAACCACTTAATATAGTTTATTTACTTTATCACCCACACATACTCATTGGTCCTGAGGAAAGCCAGTTGTAAACAAAAGGCCTGGCTGAAACATGTAGACCACATAGGACGTAGGAGCTCTTAATTCACTCCACAACGTCCACTTGCCTTTTTATCTGCTAGCAGGGGCCCAGATATTAAAATTATCCTTATACCCTCGGGAACTGGGACTACCTGCATAGTTTTTAACATCACGTTCACACCCACTTATCACAGCACACTCAGTAAGTATACCAACTCCTCAGTAATCTGGAGTCGCAGCACACCCGGGACACATTCGGTGTCACTGTGGTGGGCCCGATGATGAAGCATGCCACCAACTAGGTTGGTGGGTGAGGGCTTCATGACCAAACCAAATGGTTTGCCCACAGACGTACCCTCTGAGTCTCGCCAACACAACTAAGCTAGTCCTTTCTTGATATTACTGCAAAAAAAAGAAACCACCAGACCTAGTTGAGAAAAATATTAAGCAGGATGGGGGAGAAGCTTCAGTTTACCCATTGAGAGAAATCGTGGGAGATGTGCATGTTCATGTACCACGGAACTAAAGTGAACTTGCTGTATTTGTGAACACATTCCAAAGCTGAGATACAGGCCTAAGCTGTGGTACTCACAACTTGATGGATATGTTGAAATTTCCAAAGGTATTGAGTATTAATGTGGAAATGTTGCCATGCAAACTGAATTGTGGCTTGAATGTAAAGTTTTTGTGCAAGTGCCAGGTGAGGAGACACTGAAAATCTTTTGCATTAATGCACCATTTTCTGTTGTTATGGAGAAAAACGAAGTAGTGATCACTTTTCAGAAGGGCAGAGTGCCACCCAAAGATATTAATTGGGTACAGATTAAAAGAACCACACAAGAATGAAAAGAATAGGTTCATGTGTTTTGTGAAAGAGTGTGCCAAGAGTTTCAACAACATAGTGGGAGAGAATGTCCTGATGCCAGTGACATGAGATTCTTTGTGACAAAGTTATTGGATTAATGTTCTCTGATCAGATCAGTGTGTACATGCAGCAAATATGTGTTTGTTTGCAAAGAAAGCTGATTGGATTCTGAAGGATGAAGGGTACTGTAGTGCTGAACAAGAAATGAAGAAGGAAAAACATATGATGGTTCAGATGGAGTTTGCTCAGAAACTTTTTTAGAATCAGTTGTTTGCAGAGAATGAAGGTGAGTTACAATGTGTTGTTTCACAAGCAGAAGTAAAAAGTGCACAAGGAAGATTTGGTGCTTCACAGGCTAGAGGTAGAGGTGTTTTGGTTGGTACAAATCTAGGTATGGATGTCGCAGTGCTGGAAAAAGTGTCCTTTTGCTATCTTGGTAACACATTTGAGCATTGGAAGAGGAAGTGTATACTTAAACCTGACACACTAAATGGAAATGTGCTGTATTTGAAAATGAGAGTTTTAGCCCAAACATTTGTGAAATTATCAAATCCATTGTGAGAACAGTGGAAGTTCCAGACTTACCCCACTTAGGAAAGAATACCAAAGTTGCAGGAGTTTTAAACAGAGACAATACAAATGCAGTTTTAGAGAAATTTGCTGTAAAAAATAGGTTAATTTGAGAAAAGTTACCAATTTGTTGTTTGTGACTCAAGCACTGAAGACCACACAGGAAAACATTTGTTTTGCAAATTAAACAGCACAGATTACTGTACACCAGATGATGTTAAATATCAGATTCCTGATGAGGATGTACAGTTTAAAATGGCCCAACAAGAGGCAGCTGTAGGATTGTTTCCAGAAATGACAGTTGAAAAATTACCTAATAATTTGAAAGATATAGTAAACTCAGAAATATGGGACTTCACGGAGAAAGATGGCAGATTAATAAAACGTACCGTACTAGTTTTAGTTAAATTAAAACAAAATTACATGTATTTAAGAACATCATCAGTTGCAGGAAGTTCACCCATTTTTGGAGATTAACTGAGTAAAGGAATTTTGATGGAATTAATTGAAAGTTCTTGCAACTCTCTGATCACAGGTTTACAAAAATTAAATGAGAAGAACAGAATAGTGCAGGAGATTAAAAGCATAATTGTTTAATGTTGTCCTATGGTACTGAATTCAGCCAACATTTTTTTCACATTACATGTATTGGAGAAGGGCTTACTGTTGTTGATTTTTATCAAGTTTATGTCACAGTGCCATTGCATGAGAATAGTCAAGAGTACTATCAAAACGAAGGTGAATATCTGGGACACATAATTGGAAAAGGAGCTAGAAAGGTGTCACCAGAGGATAGAGTGGAAGCAATTCACAAGATTAACCCACTTCAAATTCAGAAAGAAGTCAGGATGCTTTTGGAAATGGTGGCTGCTGTAGACAGTGGGTACCAAACCTTTCCCTAGTGGCTAATCCTTTTTTGAGGCTGACACACAAGGAAATGTCGGATCCGCTTCCATTGGACATTAATTGCAAAAAAGCATTCCTAGAGTTGAAAAAGAAAATGAGTCTCAACCTGGCACTAGGGATGCAAGTTTATTTAAAAGAAAATATACCAATTTGCAGTGAGAGGGAGGGATGAGCTCTCTCAGCACCTGTTCAAAAGCATGAAGATGATCAAAGGTCTGTGACGTATTTTCCAATAACCTGTGACCCCATTGTCACAGAAATGCCCAGCTACCTTAACTTAGTAGCTGTGGTTGATGTCAGTCACAAAAGGAGTGAGAATCTAATGATGGAATGTCCAATTACTGAAATGGCCCCTTACTTTGTGGAGTTGCTACTGAAAATGTATATGATGAAAACATGTCTGGATTCAAATGAATTGAGTCTACTGACAGCAAATTACATTGTTTGATATGAAACTGAACATGAATGTTTAGGTGTCACAGATATATGCATGAAGCCATGATTAGACTTTAATGATGAACCCCTGATTGAGCCCTACCATGTCCATTTTGTAGATGGCCCATGTTTGAGAGGTAACAATGGCACATTAGGAGCAGCATATGCTGTGTTCCCTATATATTATGTTGTCAAAGCTTCATGGCTTCCAGGACTACAGTTGCACAATATTGTGTCATGTTAGCCTGTACATTCAATGGAATTGTCAGCATCTGAATCTGAGAAGGACATGGTCTATCTAATGTTGATGTCAATAACTTACAATTAGAAAGAGTTAAAGGAGGTACAAGAAAATGTTTCAGAGGCAGAACAACAAGGTTGTATCAGAACATGTTTTGAAAAAAATGACAACTACACAATAGCAAATGTGTTACTGCAAGAACTAATGCCCAGGTTTAGATTGCCAGTTTTTCTGAAATCTGATCAAAATACTTGCTCTGTTAATGAGGCCTCAAAGATGATGTGTGCAGACTTACAGTTTGACAAAGATTGCATAGTAGCTATGTGCCTGAAGTTTCAAGCATAATAAAGCAAAACAAAGACACCACAGTCTCCCTTTTCAAAAGACTGTGTCTCAGCATCACTGAAGTGGCTTGAAAATGTACATGCAAATGCACTTGTGAAAACCACAGATGAGAAGATTAGCGATTGCTGTTAAAGACTGGTTGATGTGGAACATGCAGTTTCTAACAAGATTGCAGCTGCTACACAAGATCTGCATAGTGGACAGTGCCACAACTTTGATCTGAGAGATGTTGTGAACAAAAAGCACAATCTGAGGATTCAGTTGAAACCAAAATGGAAAGGCCTGTTCCTACCTGGCGTCTAATGATCTCAATGACCTTCGCAACTCTTAGTCTACTAGGCCCCTATTATTTCAGCCTTGTTTGGCTTTGAATGTTGCTCGTGATCGCATCGCGCACAGGGATCGCGCCGTGTCCCTCGCGCTTCATGATAGTCTCTCTCTTGCTCTCACCCAACTCCAGAGCTGTTCTCCCTCTGCCCCGGAACTTACTTTGATTGTCGGCGCGCTCTTCACCGACACTTCTCTACGCGCATTAGAGGAAAGGCCATGAGCAACACACGAGTAGCGTGTTATCGTTGCTAGGGGCCTTTCCTCTGTTTCTTCAACCTCACAATGCACGTCTCTCAGCAACAGTTGATCGTGCTCGAGACAACGAGCAGTTACGCACAAGATCAGCTGTTTTCTCCACCACTCAAACGTTTTTCTGCATTATTTTAAGATTTACTGTTTTATAGCCATAATCCTTCTAAAATAATGATTTAGAACTTAGTTTAATAATATTAACCTTATTTAGTTAAACTCAGCCCCATCTGAACTCTCTCCAACACTTTATTTAAAAAAAAGGTATATAAGAAATAATATATAAAAAAATACATAAAAAAATAATAAATATAAATATATATATATATATATAAATCAAAATACGCAGATATCGAAGGGAAAGAATTAACACAGATCACTCCAATGCGGAGCAGCGCTCTGGAGAGGTGAACGTAGTAGACATTTTCCTGATGAAGACACTTCCGTGTCGAAAAGTGTTGAAGAGACCGATATTCTCTGTTTTTTATTATAATTATCAAGATTCTCCTTCTTTTACCTGATTTTAATTAAATTTATTAAACTGAGTATTCTTGTAATTTCAAGTGTATATTAGTTTTCTTTGTTTGCCTACATTGCCACTTTCCTGATTTTGCCTGGGCTTGTTATTTGTCAAAAAGTGTTTTACCCTGACCCAGGAATCTGATCCAAAAGGGCGTCCTTGTTACTTACAATTGCAATCAAAAGCATGATACACAAACAAATTAGATCTTGTATGTTTTCTACACTCTCTAAGGTTATGGCTTCAAAAAGAGCCCTTTCCCCGAAGAGGATGATACTCTAGAAATTCAACATGACCTTATAGATGATGATGATCTCATTGAGGTAAGGGGTAAAAAAAGTGAAAAGACAAAAAATATCGATTATACCCCAAAGAGCACTATATCAGGTCCTAGTACCTCGAATTTCATGGGAGGTCTTCGCACCTCAAATAATAAAGGTGTCCTCAGCGGCACAAAATATAAAGGTGTCCCCCGTGGCACAAACTATCCAAGTGCTCAAAGTGATGATCTCGAATTCAACCATGATATTAATTTTCATGACGACATTCATGATGATGATGCCTCAGAATTCCCTGATGAATACATCCTTGATTTGGATGAAGACAACCAAGACTTTGACTTTCAAGCTTTTGAGGAAAATATCCCTTCCTCTTCGAAAGATAGTATTTTGGACCCTCTAGGCGAGGAGATGTTCTCTCCTCTCAACATCAAACATTCCCAGAGCTCTGATTGGTTCCCTCATGATCATGTTAGCAAATGTTTTGCAAAATGGATAAGAAATCCTCTGGAGAGAGACACCCGTAATCTTTTAAGAGCAAATTGTTCAAGACCCTCTATCGAGGGTAAGATCTGCCAAACGCCTAACCTTGATCCCGAACTCATAAAAAACCTTTTCAACCTTGGTAGAGATCCTAGAAAGGGTATGGAGAGGTCCCTTAAAATTTGCCAAGACCGGCTCCTTGATGTTTTAGGACATCTAGCTAAGATCATCGATGCTGCCAAAGATAGCTATATCAATGGGTCTCCTTTAGACACAGATGTAATCCGCCAGTCTTAACTCCAAAAGGAGAAGGGTTGTTCTTACAAAGATAAGCCCCAAATTGAGTGGCCTAGCCGACAAGGAGCCCTCACTCAACCCTAAGGGTTTACTTTTTGGTGAAGACCCAATCAAAACCTTAGGTAAATACGTATCCACCTTTACAGCACTGGACAAGGCCCATCAAAATGTGAAAAGGGTCTTTAACACCAACAACCTTTTTGGCAGGGCCGGAAGAAGGGGCCAATCTTTCGGCCGGTTCAATCACAGGCCCTACTCGAGGGGCGGGGGTTAGGGTGGAAGAGGCTACCAATACTCCAATCAACCCCAGTTCTACCCTCCAAGAGTCTTCAGGGCGAGAGGAGCAATTAACGACACCAGCTCTCAAAGTGAGTACTACAACTCTTTACCCCCCCTTCTTTTTCTTCCCCAAAAGTGGGAGGCAGGTTAAAATTCTTTATCCGGAACTGGAAACTAATTACTCAGGACCCTTGGGTTCTAAACACTGTAAACGGTTTTACTATAGATTTTATAGACACTCCCATCCACAATTCACTCCCCAGGGAAATACCCCTTACCTTAGACTAAGAGAAAATAATAGAGGAAGAGATCTCTTCAATGCTTCAGGAAGGCGCAATTGTAGAAGTCCCTATGGACTTGCTGAGATTCGTAAGTACACTCTTCCTGGTAGAGAAAAAGACAAGGGATGGAGGCCAGTCATAAATCTGAGGGAACTCAACAAATACCTTGTTTACAGACACTTCAAGATGGAAGGCATCCATCTTCTGAGAGATCTTTTTTTAGAAGGGGATTGCTTAGTCAAATTAGATCTGAAAGACGCTTACTTTACCATCCCTATGGCCAAAGAACATCAACCCTTCCTTCAGTTTATTTGGAAAAACCATCTTTTTCAATTCAAAGCTCTTCCCTTCGGCCTCTCATCAGCCCCTTGGTGTTTCACCAAGATAATGAGGGCAGTCCCCTCATCTCTAAGAGAAAAAGGTACTCGCATGATCATATATCTAGACGATATTACTATGTCTCAGGATCATTCTCAAATCCTTCAAGACCTCAAGACTGTAGTAGACCTCTTAGAGAACCTAGGTTTTATTGTAAACAAGGAGAAATCGATTCTATCTCCCTTGAGAACTATGGAATACCTGGGTTTCACTGTAGACACCAAAAATTGCCTTCTCCTACTTCCACCGAAGACGATTTCCAAAATCAGGAAGGAGATAAGACATGTCCTGAAACATCAAAAACTATCCCTAAGGGAATTAGCCAGACTCCTGCGTCTTCTCTCTTCTTTTATACAAGCTATCTTTTCGAGGCTCCCTAAATTATAGAGGCCTTCAACGGATAAAGAGGAGTGCTCTGAGATCAGGCCTGAGTATGGAGATCGCGTTTCGCTAACCCGGGAGGACATTTTGGAACTGACCTTGTGGTTAGATAATTTGGACGCCTGGAATGGCAGAGTGATCTTTGGCTCAATACCGGACTTGATCTTAGAATCAGATGTGAGCCTTCATGGCTGGGGTACCTGTCTCCTAGATCAGAACACTGGAGGGGTCTGGTCTCAAGAAAAATCTTCGCACCATATAAATTTCTTAGAACTCACAGCAGGCCTTTATGCTCTCATGAGTTTCAAACACTCTCTTTAAGGCAGGTCAGTCATATTAAAAATGGACAATATGTCCGCTGTAGCTTACATAAATCACCTGGGAGGTACCAAGTCAGAAGACCTCTCCAACTTAGCCAAGAAACTCTGGATGTTCTGCCTGGAACACAAGATTTCTCTAAGAGCACAATACCTTCCAGGGAAGTCAAACCTTTGTGTGGATTGGAACTCCAGGTTCCTCCTAGATCACAGCGACTGGAAACTCAACACCTCTGTGTTCAATTCCCTCAACAACCCTTGGGGCTCTTTGCAAATAGATCTCTTCGCGAGCAGACTCCCATTCCAACTGGGGAATTATTACAGCTGGATGCCCGACCCGAGTGCTCCAGCAGTGAACGCTTTTCTCCAATCATGGAAAGGGATCAACGCTTATGCCTTTCCCCCATTTGCCAAGATCCAGAGAGTCCTTCAGAAAGTGAGACATCAACGCTTCCATTGTCCTGGTGACTTCCTTTTGGCCATCCCAAGCCTGGTTCCCTACTACCCTGGAGCTGACTTACGATCTTCCTTTCCTAATTCCTTCCCTCGCCTACCTTCTTACAGACATAGACGGTCAAATTCACCCTCTTGTTCAAACAGGGAATTTGAGCCTTCTGGAGAGTGTCAGGAGATCCAATGATCTTGCAGGACTTTCGTCAACAGCTTCGACTCTCCTCAGAGAGTCATGGGCCCCTGGAACAGACTACCGTTATAACAACATTTGGAAAGTTTGGTTACGTTGGTGCCTGGAAAGGAGCCTGGATTCCGTGGAAGCACCTATCCTTGATATAGTCAATTTCCTTGTGGAACAATTCAAAAGGGGTCTAAGTTATAGATCTATCAATTGTCATAGATCAGCTATTTCTGTAGGTCATGCCCTAGTCAACGGTAAAACGGTAGGTAAAAGTGCTGTTATTTGTAGACTCCTTGAAAATATCAGACTTAGGAGACCTCCAAAACCTAGATATCAATCTCTGTGGGACGTCAAATTAATTCTTGACCTTTTCTGTAGTTGGCCTGATAATTCTCTTTTGAACAGAAAGAACCTTTCAATCAAATTAGCTACACTTCTTTGCTTGATTTCTTTTCGTAGGGTCTCTGATGTTAAAGCTCTTGATATTTCTTATAGATCCTATAATATTTTTGGAGTCAAATTTGAACTGCATAGAAGAACCAAGACTATGTCTGATTCTATTTTCTACCCACCCTATGATATATGTAAAAGACTTTGTGTTGTGGACTGTATGAAAGAATATGACTTAAGAATGAATGCCCTTCGCCCCTCTGGTTTGGATCAGGTACTTATATCCTTCGTTAAATCTCACAAAGGTATTACCTCTGACTCTATTGCAAGATGGGTTAAAATTGTTATGAACCTTGCAGGTATCGATCTGAATATTTTCAAACCACATTATATCAGAGGTGCAATGGCCTATCTTATTTATGAAAGGTGTCAGCATGTGTAGACTTTCTTAAAAGTACTCACATCAAAAGGGTCAAAATAGCATAAAGCTATGGAGCTCACTCTTAAGATGCTCCTTCTCCTCCGAAAATCTAGAAGTCTGATTTCTCTGTCTCTGCGCATAATGCAAAAAAGATAACATCAGCCCCCCTCCTAAATGTATCACATGACAAATTATTTCACTCTCCAAGGTTGTGGTGATTTTCCATAACTTCTTTAATTAAATCTTCTTTGCTTCTTGTGACCTTGGAGTGTAGATAGGCCAGGCACAGAAGATATCCTCCCTTCCCGCTACTCAGACTTTTCAAAGACATTCCAGTTATCTCCTTAAACTAAAAATAATTATGTTGAATTCTTTATACCTGCAATGGGATGAGAGCATACTGTTCTTGTTCACAAAAACAATTAATTAAATTATTTCTTTTAGCTACTAAGGGTAGCAAAACTATCAACAACCTGCAGCCCTGGGCTCACTGTGCACGCACCTTAAACAACACACAGTTACATTTCTATAAAAATAATGTCATTCTGCACGTTATGAATACAAAAATGTTAGTGCCTTTATTACATATAAATCCTACTTAAAGATATACATTATGATTCTATGTTTACGATGTTGAATATATGCATTTGATAAACGTAATACACTGCACACAGTAGAAATATAGATAAATGCGTTTAAACCAGGAGTATAATGCACCCCTACAATTTAGAGTACTGTGTGCGCTCTATCACTCCTGGGGCAATATTCCATAGGAGTGAACTTGGGAGAAAAGGTGGGACAAGCACCCACCATTAGCCATTTGAAGGCTACCATTTGTAAAGGACACACTCAAAAGCCAATCCAACTAGTGAGGGAGGAGGAATCAGACCCCACCAAGTACTTACAACAGATCACCTGAAAGAGCAAGCGCTTTTTAGGCTTTACCTAAAAACTTAACACCATTCATCCCCTTTTCAAAGGTGTTGTAAGAAGTGGTAATTCCTTTCCCTTATTCATTATGGTAATGAAATATTCACCTATATTCTAGTAGTTCATGAGTCCAGAGGCTGATGGGGATGACAGGGACTACTCAAAAGCTAGTGCCATACAAGCAGGATATATTTTTTAATTACTTCACAATCTCATACAAAGATTCTGTTTCGGATTTTCTGAAGATGACAAGGAAGTGTGCTCCACCACTTGACCTGCCATTGATGGAACAAGGTGGCAAAACAAAATTTTGTGTACCCCTTGTAAAATCAATGTTCCATAACATTAACATTTACTAATGGTGTGTTGCACATGAACACGAGGGTATACTAATTTTGCTTGCATGAAGCAATATAATTAACTAATTTGTGTCGTTATTGTGTTGTGAACTAACGCACAGTTTAAATATAGATACATGCAATATGAATGTGTTTATTGTACACGTTATTGTGCTGAAAAGTCGTCGGATATGTAAGTATAAAACGCATTTATGTGGCTTATCTTCTAGGTAATAACTAATAGAGAAACATTAGTATGGCGGGAGGGAAACAGAGAGGTTTCAGTACCATAATTAACATGAATTTGTGTTTGTTTCTATGATAGTTCCAAAAAGTGGCCTCTGAGGCCTACAAAATCCGGTTACTCTGGCTAACTGTGAGCAAGTGTTGGACTGCGCATGCATGCCCAAAGCCTGCCAGCGAGAGTGAGCTGCCTGTGCTCGGATGGGAAGTTCAAGGCTGCTTTGCCCTAAAAGTTAGGATGATTGCCAAAACATGGACGGTCAAGTGTTCTGAACGTGAGAATACAGCGCGACGTTGCGAGTCAAGGAAGTGTCCATGCCAAAGAATGTCCTAAACAATAAACGCATTATGATTTCGCTGATGCACCGTGAATATGATGTTGTAATGGTGAGGAGATGCTCACCCACCCCACATTGTCCAATCAGAACCCGAATTGGTGATGTTAGATACTTTTTAGATTAAGTTAGGAAATTAGTGTATAAAAACCCCTGATTTTGCTTAGAGGGGGTCGCTCTTTCGATTTCCTCTCGAAGTGCTGTCGGATTTCAGATCAATTCCTGGATATAAGATACTTTAAATATTTTTCTTTGTTTGCTTTGCAGGATTGAAGGATAAGATGAGAGCGTTAGTTAGGGATGTTAGAAGAGAATGAATTTGGTACTATCTGTCCTTTGCTAAACTTTTAACTGACTTCTAATAAATGACTGTTTTCTGAGTTCTAAATAAAAATGATCATTCTGAAATAAAGTTTAAGGTTTTACTTAATAAAGAAATAATCAATGCCTAAATGTCAGACATATTAAAGTTTTGCTTTTAATAAAATTGGGAAAATGGAATATTAAAGCTGGTCTTGTGATTTTCCTGCGCCTAATTTTCTTTCTAGCAGATCCATTACCACTGTGGTGGTGTGTCTGAATAAAATTCATGTTTGAATAAACCATGGTAAAATTTATAAAACTGTAGGTGTAAATAATAACTGATTAAATAGGTTTAGACATTCCACCAAATGTTACAGCATTACACCATTGTGTTTCACCAAATTCCTGATGCCAAGTTTAAATGAATAGTGTAAAAGTGCAGTGTTATGGGCCCCACTGACAAATGAGTGTGTGTTTGAAGGTTTCAGGGAAATGGTAAGTGCGGATTAGAAATTATTTTAGGAGTTCCGTTGTAGCACCATCAGTTAAGCCCATCTGTGAAAATAGTTACCGTCCCGGTGCTGATAGGGTAGTCATGTCTAAAAGTGCTCCACACTTTCTCACTCTGACTCTAGAGGACGGAACATTTTCCATCAGCAAGCGAACCACTTTTTCCAAGAGAAGTAACCCGGAACGAAACATGACCTTGCTGAACCTTGCTGAAGCCATGGTGCACAAATATTTCCATACTTTAGAAGCACATCAGCCACCTTATTCTCTCCGGATAATAGATTTTTTTTCCATACTAGAAATGTTTGATATGAATCGATTCAAGTGTTCATTTCCCAAGCGCATGGCATTAGCAGATGGTGTGCTGGATCTCAAGGCTAATGAGTGAACTGCCAAAAGAATCAGAAGTCCTGCTCCTGATACATTTAGAGTTGTATATCTGGTTACATTTCAGCAAATGAAAATACCTATAAGGTTACGTATTTAGGTAACAGAAAAAAAGGCAGCCGGGAGGATTGAAGATGTAAATACAAAATATAAATTAATCATTATCGTATGACGAAGAAGAAAGAGATGAAAGATGAATAAATTGATCCGTAGGCCAAAAACAATTCTGTAAAGAAGTATAACCATTAGAAATGCAAAGTAAGCATTCAAAATAAACATAAACATATCACAGTAGTAAATAAACATATCACAGTAGTAAATATAAGATACAAAGTATGTCAAAGTATACTCTATATTAAAATAAACCCCCCAAGGGAAAGGGTGGGAGAGATAATGTTAGCTTCTGTATCTTTAATGAAATCCAGATTCTCTAGTCATGGTAGTAGGAGAATTGCAATTTCATTACAAGACCGGAGGCTACCATTATGCATGTTGGTAGCCATGTAAGACAACATCAGACATATGAGTGATTGGTTTGCAATAGTGATGAGCAAAAGTCCTAGAATTAGACTAATCAGCAGCTTTAAGAATATCATTCAACTTACCACCAGACCAAAAGGACTTACTGGCCATTGCACCATGTCATATTAGAATTAAATACTAAAGGCTTTTCAACATTCACTGATTGGTTGAACAAACATTCATGGACTAAGAAAATCGTTGCACATACATTAAGGCACCTCTACAGTCATACCCTTGCTGCTGCCATCAAACACTCAATCCTCTCCAACGAATCTCTGAGACACTCAGCACCATGTAACTAAAAACAGGCTACATACATCACTGAGTGTTATACGAACAAAACACAGGTTTGCTGCCTCCTACAATACCCAGACAGTCCATCTGATACACAGCCTTCAATAGTGAATCCCCGGCTACTCCACACACAATCGTTTGTTCTATAATGAAACCCAGGCTGCCCATCAGACAGTGTCTTCTGTTACATCAAAACCTAGGAAGAGACACTCAGCACTCTACAGCATAGCACTATCTGACTGTGTATTAAGCAACACAGCTATTTATCCAAAGCGTCGAAGCACCGCCGCAACGCTGTGTATTGCCACAGGTGAACGGGTGGGTGTCAGCCCAGGGGCTGGAGAAGATGCAGAGCCCAAGAAACACATGCACCATCTGTTCACTGGGTCTGGCACAGCCCCCTTAGCATCAGAGGGGTTTGCCAAAGTGTGACAAATCTGCTCAGGATGCTAACTTTCCAGATGTGCGCTCATATTCCACCACAAGGCAAACTGTGAAAAACAAACAGCATCAAACACAAGACGAGTGGTTTTCTTTGGTCCATTCCTCCTGCGCTGTTGAGGCATACTTGACATGTCCCCTCGGGATTTTACTGCGGCAGCTGACGTACATTGGCATTTAACATCCTCCTGCAGTGATGCTGTAGCAGAGGTTACTCAGCTTTTACCAGTTACAGTGCATTATGGATCGTACAGTGCCAGGAGGTGGATGGGCAGCTCTGCTGCTGCTTTTGTTAACCCCTTCGATGCTGATGACGGAGTGGTTCCGTCATCAGCATCGGTTGGGCTGTGCTGATGACGGAAACGTTCCGTCATCAGTACAGCCCTGGGGGGGGAGCGCTGGCGCTCCCCCCCCCACCTGTGCAGCGATCTTTGTTTTTTTTTGCAGTGGTGGCAGCGGAAGGCTTTCCGCTGCCACCCCCTGGCCCCCCCACTCTTCCTGGTGACGTCAGCGCGCACAGCGCGCGCCGACGTCATCAGGAAGCGCTGGACGCGCTGGAAGCCATTTCTTTCCAGCGCGTCCAGCACAGAGGTGGGTGTTCGGTGCTCCGGTGGGGCGGGGGGGGCGTTTTTTGGTGCCTTGAGGCATCGGGGGGGAGGAAACTGTGTTTCCTCTCCCCTGATGTCCCAATGCAGGGCATTCCTGGTGCACGATCGTGCACCAGGAATGCCCCACTAGACACCAGGGATTGCGTTTGTGTGGTTTGTTGTGTGCTGGAAGCGACCCCTTGGGCAAGGGTCGCTTCCGTTTTGGGGGCAAATAATTTTTCAGACTTTTCTGCCCCCCCCCCCCCCCTGGGGCAGATCGGCCGTTTTTTCGGCCGATCTGCACCCAGGGGGAGCAGAAAGGCCCACTAGACACCAGGGATTGCGTTTGTGTGGTTTGTTGTGTGCTGGAAGCGACCCCTTGGGCAAGGGTCGCTTCCATTTTGGGGGCAAATAATTTTTCAGACTTTTCTGCCCCCCCCTGGGGCAGATCGGCCGTTTTTTCGGCCGATCTGCACCCAGGGGGAGCAGAAAAGCCCACTAGACACCAGGGATTGTTTTTTATTTATAAAGGAAGCGACCCCTTGGGCAAGGGTCGCTTCCTTAGGGGGATAAAATATTTTTCAGACTTTTCTGCCCCCCCTGGGGCAGATCGGCCGTTTTTTCGGCCGATCTGCACCCAGGGGGAGCAGAAAAGCCCACTAGTCACCAGGGATTTGTTTGGATTTGAAAAGGAAGTGACCCCTTGGGGAAGGGTCGCTTCCTAGTGGCCCTAATTTTTCTATAGACTTTTCTGGGGGCAGATTGGCTGTTTTTTTTACCGTTTCTGGACCCAGGGGGGGGGGGGGGGGAATAGTAAAGCCCACTAGACTCCAGGGTTATTTTTTTTTATAGGGAGCGGCCCCTTGGCCAAGGGTTGCTTCCTTGGGCCCATTTGTTTTCAGTATGTTCTGCCGTGTCTTTATTTGGCCTCTCTGCCCTCCGTAGGGTTGCTTCGAGGGGGCCCACGTTTGTAATGATTTATAATCTTCCCCCCTTGGGGACAGACACCCCATTTGTGACATACCCTGTGACATAGCCTGTTGTAATGTGTGTTGTTTTTGTTTCTTCTAATGTGTATTGTTTATTTTTCTCTTTAGATTGTTGCAGTGTGCGGTTCTGTTACTGGTGGTTCTGTTGTTCTGCTGTTTCTGTAGTTGCATGTGTTTGGTAAGAGACCTTTTTTTTGTTCAATTGTAATGTAATTGTTTATTTTGCAAAGTGTGTAGTAATACGAGTATGTTTTGTTTCTGTTTGTTGTGATTGTAAAACATGTTTTGCATTTGTTTTTGATGTGTCCTTCTGTAGATGTAAGTTTTATTTCTTCTTTCTAGTTGGATATCGTTGCCTATTTGCTGTGTCTTTGCAGAGTAGGTGCTGGTGAGTGTAGTTGTGTCTTGTAAGTGAATTGTATATTTTTTCTAAATATAGTTTTTTGTGAAAAAGTCTTACATTTTTTTTCTTACTTTGCGCAGTGTTGGGGTGGTTGAGTTGTTTGTGCAGACTCCTTTATTTGTAAGGATAATGGCTAGCCGCCGGATTACTGCTCAACAAGTTGTTGGAATGCTTTTTGATTCTTCCTCTGACCATGGTCCAGAGTCTGACTCTGATTCTGAGCCAGAGGTGGGAGGTGAAGATTCAGGTAGTGAGTTTTCTCTACACATGGCTTCATCTGATGATGAAGACACTTTGAGTGCTGATGAAGCTACTTTTGGTGTGGATGATGTGCCTGTGGTTGGGGAGGACATTGCTGTGGTTACGGTTTGGGAGGACATTGTTGTGCCTGTGGTTGCGGAGGACATTGATGTGCCAATAATGCAGCCTGGGGCTGCTAGACTTCCAGTTGGTGTAGTGAGACAAGAGGCAGCTGGGCGGCGGCCTGCGGCTGCAAGACTTGACGATGAAAGTTCTGACCTCTGGGTTGCACCAGGCATGGTGCAGCCGGCATTGCCTGAATTTACTGGTGTTCCAGGGTGTAGGGTGAACACTGAAAACTTTTTGTCTATTGATTTTTTCAAGTTGTTTATGGATGATGTGTTTTTGGCAGAGATTGTAGAGCAGACTAATTTGTATGCTGAAATTTTTTTGAGGGTGAACAGTGCCAGCCTTAAGCCCCACGCTAGAGCTACCCGGTGGACTCCCACAAATTTGGAGGAGATGAAAAAGTTTTTGGGTTTAACTTTTTTGATGGGCTTGCTTAGGAAACCATCAATGGCTTCATATTGGTCTACTAGTCCCTTGATGGCAACAGCTTTATTTCCGGCAGTCATGGGTCGTGATAGGTATTTGCTTCTGCTGCGGATGATGCATTTTGTTGACAATAGTCTTGCTTTGCCACGAGATCACCCTGATTGTGACCGTCTTTTCAAGATTCGGCCTGTCATTGATCATTTGGTTGATCGATTTTCTGAGATCTTTTATCCTGGGAAAGAAATTGCAGTGGATGAGTCTTTGCTGTTGTTCAAGGGCCGCTTGGTATTTCGGCAATACATTCCTAGTAAGAGGGCACGCTATGGAATCAAACTGTATATGCTGTGTGACAGTGAGACTGGATGTGTCTCTAATTTCAGGGTGTACACTGGTAAGGAATCCAGGATTAACCCCCCTGGTTTTCCGTCGACTTTTGGAGTGACTGAGAAAATTGTGTGGGAACTTGGTCGTGGATTGTTTAACAAAGGCCATCATTTGTATGTCGATAACTTCTACACTGGTGTGCGGTTGTTCAGGGAATTGGCCAAAGTGGACACTGTTGCTTGTGGCACAATCCGCTCAAACCGTAAAGGTTTCCCAAAAGAACTTGTTTGTCGAAAGCTTGCTCGGGGACAGTGCAGTGCATTGCGTTGTGAGGAGCTTCTAGCTGTGAAGTTTACAGACAGGAGAGATGTCTACATGTAAAACTTATTGTTCAGTTTCAAAGTTTGTATTTGTGTAGTCTTTTTAGATTTAGTTGTCGAGTTAGTAGATTTGTATCAATTTGCAATGTGTTTTTGTTTCTCTTTTATTTAAAAAAAAAACTAAAGTATGATGTTGGTTTGCGTGTAGTGTCCATTGTCTGACTGTGTGCATGGTTTGGCGCTTGGCTGCCGGTGTCTGTGGACTGGTGCTTGTCTGGCGGTGTCTGCGGACTGGTGCTTGACTGGCGGTGTGCGTGGTCTGGTGTTTGGTTGGCGGTGTGCGTGCTCTTGCGCTTGCCTGGTGTTGTGTTTGGATTTGTCTTTGGCTGGTGGTGTTCGTGGAGTGGTGCTTGGCTGGCGGTGTGTGTGGAGTTGTGCTTGGCTGGTGGTGTGTGTTGAGTGGCGCTTGGCTGGTCGTGTGTGTGGAGTGGCGCTTGGCTGGTGGTGTGCGTGGAGTGGTACTTGGCTGTCTGTGCACGGAGAGTTGCTTGGCTGGTGTTGTGTTTGTGGAGTGGCGCTTGGCTGGTGGTGTGTGTGGAGGGGCGCTTGGCTGGTGGTGTGCATGGAGTGGTACTTGGCTGTCTGTGCACGGAGTGGTGCTTGGCTGGCGGTGTGTGTGGAGTGGTGCTTGGCTGGCGGTGTGTGTGGAGTGGTGCTTGGCTGGCGGTGTGTGTGGAGTGGTGTTTCGCTGGTGTTGTGTTTGTGGAGTGGCGCTTGGCTGGTGGTGTGCGTGGAGTGATGCTTGGCTGATGGTGTGTGTGGAGTAGTACTTGGCTGTCGATGTGCGCTGAGTGGTGATTGGCTGGCGGTGTGCATGGTCTGGTGCTTGGATGGTGGTGTGGGTGGACTGGCGCTCGGCAGGCAGTGTGTGAGTAGTTACTTTCTGTTGGTCACTACACACACTGCTAGTTGAGTGACACTCCACACAGTCCATCATTTTGTGTAGTTGCAGTGTCAGAAATGTGGGCGTGTGAAAGTGATGGGCCCTTGAATGGCGCTGTTTGCTGATGTGAGTGTTGAAATGTGATGGGTCCGCGGCTGGCGGTGTGAATGTTTTGTATGTGTCACACGTACGAAAGGTGTATGAATGGCCTGTAAAGAGGTTGGTGCCTTGACGTGGCTTTACAGCTCACGAGCTGTGAGTCAGTGGTTCAGTTTATCATACTTTCAATTATACGCAGTGTATTTCATTTTTGATGAAATTACTTGCGTATCCAATTGTATGTACTGAATCATCACTCACCCTCGTGCCAAATCCAACCAGTATGTGTGTGTGCTTGCGGATTAGATGGGTGTGCAGTAATAATTGGTTTTTTTCTCTTTCTGCAGTAGGGTGTACCTTGTCCCTTATTGTGATTGTTGTTATGTGTTGCTTTTCCATTCGGATGGTGTCAATGGTCTGGTTTGTATCAGGTATGAAAGGTGCGTGAATGGCCTGTAAAACGGTCGGTGCCTTGTCGTGGCTTTACAGCTCACGAGTTGCGAGTCACTGGTTCGGTTTTTATGCATTTATTTATTGACAGAGCATTTCATTTTTTTGAAATATCTTGTTAATAAAATTTTATGTACTGAGCCATCACTCGCCCACGTGCCAAATCCAACCTGTATGTGTGTGTCTTTGAGGAATAGATAGCCGTGCTTGAATGTTTGACTTTTGAGTAACTCTGTTAAGGTGTGGTATCCTTTTACTCAGGAGAACAAGGGGAACGCAGGGTGGTAGGACTTTTTTGCCGGCACGGCAATCCCACGCCAAAAAGTTTGGAAAAGTGCTATTTTTACCTAATTTTAAGGTTTGCAAGGAGTTCTGGGTAGGAAAACATTGGGGGAACCACGCATGCCATACCTCCCTGGACTCTCCCGGGTGTCTAGTTTTCAGAACTGTTTGGGTTTGCTACTTTCCAAAGAATACCACCCAGCCCCGGGCCAAAAACTCAGGTGCCCCCCCCCCAAATCAAAGTTATATTGCTTCAGGGTATTTTAAATTCACCACCGTACGATTTGGACCTTTTCCTGTTGCAGCCACTATGGCTACCCACGCAAGTGAGGTACCATTTTTATCGGGAGACCTGGGGGAACGCTGGGTGGGAGGTAATTTGTGTGAGCCCAGTGATGCCACGCTTTCCCAGACTACAACGTGTGAAAAAATTTATATTTTTCTGCTAAAATTGAGGTTTGCAAGGGATTCTGGGTAAAGGAACGTTGGAGGATCCACACAAGCCATACCTCCTTGGTAGCCCCCGGTTGTCTACTTTTCAGAAATGTGTGGGTTTGGTAGGTTTCCATAGATGGCTGTCTCGCACGCGGCCAGAAACCCAGGTAACCCCTCTTGCAATAGCTGGTGAATTTAACAATGGTGAAGATGTCAAGTCCACCAGCTTTTTCAAGAGGGGTTACCTGGGTTTTTGGCTCCGTGCGAGACAGCCATCTAGGGAAACCTACCAAACCTCACTTGTGTGGGTAGGCCAAAGGCATGGGACTCAGGCTGGGGGGCTTAATTTGTAAAACTTAAATATGACTAAAAACTACTTTTTTCAAAATTCTTTTTTGGCGTGTTCTGCTTTGGGGCACCCACACAAGTGAGGTATCCTTTTACTCGGGAGAACAAGGGGAACGCAGGGTGGTAGGACTTTTTTGCCGGCACGGCGATCCCACGCCAAAAAGTTTGGAAAAGTGCTATTTTTACCTAATTTTAAAGTTTGCAAGGAGTTCTGGGTAGGAAAACATTGGGGGAACCACGCATGCCATACCTCCCTGGACTCTCCCGGGTGTCTAGTTTTCAGAACTGTTTGGGTTTGCTACTTTCCAAAGAATACCACCCAGCCCCGGGCCAAAAACTCAGGTGCCCCCCCCCAAATCAAAGTTATATTGCTTCAGGGTATTTTAAATTCACCACCGTACGATTTGGACCTTTTCCTGTTGCAGCCACTATGGCTACCCACGCAAGTGAGGTACCATTTTTATCGGGAGACCTGGGGGAACGCTGGGTGGGAGGTAATTTGTGTGAGCCCAGTGATGCCACGCTTTCCCAGACTACAACGTGTGAAAAAATTTATTTTTTTCTGCTAAAATTGAGGTTTGCAAGGGATTCTGGGTAAAGGAACGTTGGAGGATCCACGCAAGCCATACCTCCTTGGAAGCCCCCGGTTGTCTACTTTTCAGAAATGTGTGGGTTTGGTAGGTTTCCATAGATGGCTGTCTCGCATTTTTTTCAGGAGACCTGGGGGCACGCTGGGTGGGTGGAATTTTGTGGATCCACGCAGATTCCAGAACTTTCCACCACAGAAATGTGAGGAAAATGTGTTTTTTTGTCAAATTGTTAGGTTTGCAAGGGATTCTGGGTAACAAAACCTGGGTGTAGGCAGACGAGTCACCCCATCCTGAGTTCCCCTGGGTGTCTAGTTTTCAGAAATGTATAGGTTTGCTAGGTTTCCCTAGGTGCTGGCATGGCTACGGTGCAAAAAGAAAAGGTAGTCTTTTTGTCCAAAACGTGCTAAATTTCACTGGGAAATTGAGGTGCGACCATGCTGCGTTTTGCACTGTTTCTTGTCGCAGCCACTATGCCTACCCACGCAAGTGAGGTACCATTGTTTTTGGGAGACCTGGGGGCACGCTGGGTGGGTGGAAATTTGTTGATCCACACAGATTCCAGAACTTTCCACCACAGAAATGTGAGGAAAATGTGTTTTTTTTGTCAAATTTTTATGTTTGCAAGGGATTCTAGGTAACAAAACCTGGGTGTAGGCAGACGAGTCACCCCATCCTGAGTTCCCCTGGGTGTCTAGTTTTCAGAAATGTATAGGTTTGCTAGGTTTCCCTAGGTGCTGGCAGAGCTATGGCGCAAAAACAAAAGGTAGTCTTTTTGTCAAAAACGTGCTAAATTTCACTGGGAAATTGAGGTGCGACCATGCTGCGTTTTGCGCTGTTTCATGTCGCAGCCACTATGCCTACCCACGCAAGTGAGGTACCATTTTTTTCGGGAGACCTGGGGGCACGCTGGGTGGGTGGAAATTTGTTGATCCACGCAGATTCCAGAACTTTCCACCACAGAAATGTGAGGAAAATGTGTTTTTTTGGTCACATTTTTATGTTTGCAAGGGATTCTGGGTAACAAAACCTGGGGGTAGGCAGACGAGTCACCCCATCGTGAATTCCCCTGGGTGTCTAGTTTTCGAAAATTTATAGGTTTGCTAGGTTTCCCTAGGTGCTGGCAGAGCTACGGAGCAAAAACAAAAGGTAGTCTTTTTGTCCAAAACGTGCTAAATTTCACTGGGAAATTGAGGTGCGACCATGCTGCGTTTTGCGCTGTTTCATGTCGCAGCCACTATGCCTACCCACGCAAGTGAGGTACCATTCTTTTCGGGAGACCTAAGGGCATGCTGGGTGGGTGGAAATTTGTTGATCCACGCAGATTCCAGAACTTTCCACCACAGAAATGTGAGGGAAATGTGTTTTTTTTGTCAAATTTTTAGGTTTGCAAGGGATTCTGGGTAACAAAACCTGGGTGTAGGCAGACGAGTCACCCCATCCTGTATTCCCCTGGGTGTCTAGTTTTAAAAAATGTATAGGTTTTCTAGGTTTCCCTAGGTGCTGGCAGAGCTACAGCGCAAAAACAAAAGGTAGTCTTTTTGTCAAAAACGTGCTAAATTTCACTGGGAAATTGAGGTGCGACCATGCTGCGTTTTGAGCTGTTTCATGTCGCAGCCACTATGCCTACCCATGCAAGTGAGGTACCATTTTTTGGGGGAGACCTGGTAGCACGCTGGGTGGGTGGAGATTTGTTGATCCACGCAGATTCCAGAACTTTCCACCACAGAAATGTGAGGAAAATTTGTTTTTTGGTCAAATTTTTATGTTTGCAAGGGATTCTGGGTAACAAAACCTGGGGGTAGGCAGACGAGTCACCCCATCCTGAATTCCCCTGGGTGTCTAGTTTTGAAAAATGTATAGCTTTGCTAGGTTTCCCTAGGTGCTGGCAGAGCTACGGCGCAAAAACAAAAGGTAGTCTTTTTGTCCAAAACGTGCTAAATTTCACTGGGAAATTGAGGTGCGACCATGCTGCGTTTTGCGCTGTTTCATGTCGCAGCCACTATGCCTACCCACGCAAGTGAGGTACCATTTTTTTTGGGAGACCTGGGGGCACGCTGGGTGGGTGGAAATTTGTTGATCCACACAGATTCCAGAACTTTCCACCACAGAAATGTGAGGAAAATGTGTTTTTTTGTCAAATTGTTAGGTTTGCAAGGGATTCTGGGTAACAAAACCTGGGGGTAGGCAGACGAGTCACCCCATCCTGAATTTCCGTGGGTGTCTAGTTTTCAAAAATGTATAGGTTTGCTAGGTTTCCCTAGGTGCTGGCAGAGCTACGGCGCAAAAACAAAAGGTAGTCTTTTTGTCCAAAACGTGCTAAATTTCACTGGAAAATTGAGGTGCGACCATGCTGCGTTTTGCGCTGTTTCATGTCACAGCCACTATGCCTAACCAAGCAAGTGAGGTACCATTTTTTTTGGGAGACCTGGGGGCACGCTGGGTGGGTGGAAATTTGTTGATCCACGCAGATTCCAGAACTTTCCACCACAGAAATGTGAGGAAAATGTGTTTTTTGTCAAATTGTTAGGTTTGCAAGGGATTCTGGGTAACAAAACCTGGGGGTAGGCAGACGAGTCACCCCATCCTGAATTTCCCTGGGTGTCTAGTTTTCAAAAATGTATAGGTTTGCTAGGTTTCCCTAGGTGCTGGCAGAGCTACGGCGCAAAAACAAAAGGTAGTCTTTTTGTCCAAAACGTGCTAAATTTCACTGGAAAATTGAGGTGCGACCATGCTGCGTTTTGCGCTGTTTCATGTCGCAGCCACTATGCCTACCCACGCAAGTGAGGTACCATTTTTTTTGGGAGACCTGGGGGCACGCGGGGTGGGTGGAAATTTGTTGATTCACGCAGATTCCAGAACCTTCCACCACAGAAATGTGAGGAAAATGTGTTTTTTTTGTCAAATTGTTAGGTTTGCAAGGGATTCTGGGTAATAAAACCTGGGGGTAGGCAGACGAGTCACCCCATCCTGAATTCCCCTGGGTGTCTAGTTTTCAGAAATGTATAGGTTTGCTAGGCTTCCCTAGGTGTTTGCAGAGCTACGGCGCAAAAACAAAAGGTAGTCTTTTTGTCCAAAACGTGCAAAATTTCACTGGGAAATTGAGTGCGACCATGTTGCGTTTTGCGTTGTTTCGTGTCGCAGCCACTATGCCTACCCACGCAAGTGAGGTACCGTTTTTATCGGGAGACCTGGGGAAACGATGGGTGGGTAGAAATTTGTTGATCCACGCAGATTCCAGAACTTTCCACCACAGAAATGTGAGGAAAATGTGTTTTTTTTGTCAAATTCTTAGCTTTGCAAGGGATTCTGGGTAACAAAGCCTGGTGATAGGCAGTCGAGTTACCCCATCCTAAATTTCCCTGGGTGTCTAGTTTTCAAAAATATATAGGTTTGCTAGGTTTCACTAGGTGCCGGCTGAGCTAGGGCTCAAAAACAAAAGGTAGTCTCTTTGTCCAAAGAGCGCAAGATTTCACTGGGAAATTGAGGTATGACCACGTTGCATTTTGTGCCGTTTCCTGTCATAGGCGCAAGGCCGACCCACACAAGTGAGGTACCGTTTTTATCGGGAGACCTGGGGGAACGCTGGGAGGGTGGAAATTTGTTGATCCACGCAGATTCCAGAACTTTCCACCACAGAAATGTGAGGAAAATGTGTTTTTTTTGTCAAAATCTTAGATTTGCAAGGGATTCTGGGGAACAAAACCTGGTGGTAGGCAGTCGAGTCACCCCATCCTGAATTCCCCTGGGTGTCTACTTTTTGGAAATGTATAGGTTTGCTAGGTTTCTCTAGGTGCCGGCAGAGCTAGGGTGCAAAAACTACAGGTAGGCACTTTTCCAAAAAAGGGTCAATTTGTAACTGCAAAATTTAGGTGTGACCACGTTGCATTTTGCGCTGTTTCCTGTCGCAGGCACAAGGCCGACCCACACAAGTGAGGTACCGTTTTTATTGGGATACTTGGGGTAATTCAGATTTGTAAATCAACTGTTATTACCAATTGAGCTTTCATGCATTTCTCCCATTCAATGAAAGACATTGCATAAAAAAAATTATTTTTGAAAAATGACCAATAATTCTCATGCTAGTATGAGTATTCCCAATTTTGAAAATGTGCAATTATATACTGTTTCTGAACTCTATAATTTGTACCCAATTCAGAAATACATAGGTGTCTTTCATACAGATTATTCCATGTATACATTTTCCAAGACAAAGTGCTCTATACCCAGTAAATGAAAAAATACCATTGCAAGTTGCTGCTCAGTTTTTGGATCTGGGTTCGTTGGGTTCTTGGTGAAACTACAAGTCCTATATATCCCCACAACCAGGAAGGTCTAACGGATGTAACGGTATATGGCTTTCCAAGAGCTGTCAAAATTAGAAAAAGTTATAGGTGAAAACGTTGAGACAAAAGGCTGTTTTTTTCAACAAATGTTCAATTATTCCAATATCTAACTGTTAGTTTCTATAATGAAACCTTCATGGATTTAGACAAATGACCCCTTTCTGAATTCAGAATTTTGTCTACTTTTTGAAAATGTAAAGCTTTCCAGGATCCATTATTGCTTTCAAACTCATTTCTACCATTAACTGGAAGGAGGTGGAAAGCTCTAAAAATAGCAAAAATAGGCTACGTCCCAGAAAAATGCCAAAACTGAGTGAAAAATGTCGGTTCTCTGACATAAGACTGTCATTCCCTAAAAGCTGAGAAAATGGAGATTTCAGCCCCACAAATCCTTTTTTGATACCATTTTCAGGGAAAAACCCAGAGGCCTTCATTTGCAGCACGTTTTTCCCATTTTTCTCAAAAAAACAAAAAAATCACTATATTTTGGTTAATTTCTGGGACCCCTTCAAGGGAATCCACAAACCCTGGGCGCCTTTAGAATCCACATGATGTTGGAAGAAAAGGACGCAAATTTGGCGTGGATACCTTATGTGGTCAAAAAGTTACAAGGGCCTAAGCGCGCACTACTCCAAAACGCCAAAAAAAGCCTTAGCACAGGAGGGGAAAAGGCCTAGCAGCGAAGGGGTTAAGGTGGACGATTCCTGCTTTAGCACTGAAGCTTTGCTTAGGTGCAATTAAAAGAAGATAAAGGCACGCAAGGATTGTACGCATCCCTGCTCGCTCCTGATTGTGCCAAATGTAGACCTTTCCTTACCTTCTAAATCTAGCACTGATGGTCTTTTATTTGCCTGCTGAAAGTTGTCGAGGGGAATAAACTCTTCAAGATTATACTCACAAGGTAGTTATGCTGTTAAGACCACAGACTCCGAATTCTAGCTTATGGATTTTGTTATAAGGCCAAAAATAGCTGGATGTACACACAATGGAGTATCAGTGAATATAGGTACAGAACAATTAATACAGAGCCAAATCTACCCATATAATTGATTCGGCATAGAAGATACTGAGTAATAAACTCAACCCAAGATGGAGGCGGAATCCAAATCCTTTTTCATTAGGAAAGAAAGCATAAATTATCTTTCCCTACACTACTCTCATTGATGGTGTTTCTGGCTGGTTCCCCTATCTTATTTATGAAAGGTGTCAGCATGTGTAGACTTTCTTAGAAGTACTCACATCAAAAGGGTCAAAATAGCATAAAGCTATGGAGCTCACTCTTAAGATGCTCCTTCTCCTCCGAAAATCTAGAAGTCTGATTTCTCTGTCTCTGCTCTTAATGCAAAAAAGATAACATCAGCCCCCCTCCTAAATGTATCACATGACAAATTATTTCACTCTCCAAGGTTGTGGTGATTTTCCATAACTTCTTTAATGAAATCTTCTTTGCTTCTTGTGACCTTGGAGTGTAGATAGGCCAGGCACAGAAGATATCCTCCCTTCCCGCTACTCAGACTTTTCAAAGACATTCCAGTTATCTCCTTAAACTAAAAATAATTATGTTGAATTCTTTATACCTGCAATGGGATGAGAGCATACTGTTCTTGTTCACAAAAACAATTAATTAATTATTTCTTTTAGCTACTAAGGGTAGCAAAACTATCAACAACCTGCAGCCCTGGGCTCACTGTGCACGCACCTTAAACAACACACAGTTACATTTCTATAAAAATAATGTCATTCTGCACGTTATGAATACAAAAATTTTAGTGCCTTTATTACATATAAATCCTACTTAAAGATATACATTATGATTCTATGTTTACGATGTTGAATATATGCATTTGATAAACGTAATACACTGCACACAGTAGAAATAAAGATAAATGCAGGGAAATGGTAAGTGCGGATTAGAAATGATTTTAGGAGTTCCGCTGTAGCACCATCAGTTAAGACCCATCTGTGAAAATAGTTACCGTCCCGGTGCTGATAGGGTAGACTAATGAGTGAACTGCCAAAAGAATCAGAAGTCCTGCTCCTGATACATTTAGAGTTGTATATCTGGTTACATTTCAGCAAATGAAAATACCTATAAGGTTACGTATTTAGGTAACAGAAAAAAAAGGCAGCCGGGAGGATTGAAGATGTAAATACAAAATATAAATTAATCATTATCCTGAATCTCCCACAAATATAGTATACATTGTCCAGAATCAAAGCCGCAGCAGCCGGACCCCCGCCCGACCCTTGTAGCATTCAGGGGCGGGGTGGGCAAACAAATCTCTACCTGACAGACAAAGCAAGTGTGATACCACTTCCCACGACCCCCCCCCCACCAGCCATTTTCTAGCTAGTTGTCACAGCACTGAGGAGACGGATGATGTATGTAGCTTCCTCTTTATAAGAGGGGGAAAAAAACAAAAAAAAGACCTGGCATCTCTGGTTCCATGTAACTTTCCGATTCCATAAAGAGAAATTGTGATTTCAGGATTTTGGGACCAGATGTACGACTATTCAAATTGCAATAAAGCAGTATTTTTTTTTTTAAAACGTCGCCCGTTTTCCTTGAAGGAAAACGGGATGCATTTAAAAAAGAAAAATGAAACGTTTTCATTTCATTTTTTAAGGGCAGGCAGTGGTCCGAGGGACCACTGCCTGCCCCTAAAGAATATTTCCCCCTGCATTTGCAAAGGGGAAGGTGTCCCCTGGGGACCCTTTCCATTTTGCGAGTGCATTACCATCCTCTTGAAGAGGGTGGTGATTTGAAAGTGTTTTGCGGACGCAATTGTGGTCACAAAATATTCATACATGGCTTCGGCGTTGCTATTATGAAAAAAACACCCCTTCCTAATAGCGACTCGCAAAACGCTATTTTGCGAGACGCAATTTATTTGCGACTCGCAAAATAGTCTTTGTGCATGGCCCCCAAGGTTTTAGCATGCACTAATGGTTTGCAAACCCGTTTGCGCATGGTAAATCCTGTTGTACATCTGGCCCAGATTTCAGTGCTCTTGTAATGAGCCCTATGACTGGCCTGTAGAGTGAGTAGTAATCTGAATTCTGAGTATTGCAGAGTTTACCACTAGCTACAGAGTGTGATACGGTTTGCACTCTTTGTTAAATTTCGGCAGGTCAAACCTGCTAGATTCTACCAGGGGAAGAAAGTACCATATTTACTCTGACATGCAGATTTCAGTGCAGCATGTTTTCCCCCCAAATTCTTAGGAGGTTTAGTTTATTGCACTTAATAAATTCCTCACTAGGGCCGTATTACAGAAAGTGCCCCAGGGCGCAACGAGCATTTGTGCCTATTTTGCACGCCCCTGGGGCAATTTAGTATTACAGAAGGGTCCGCAAATGCTTGTGCGTCCCTTTCTGTAATACCGATAGGGAATCTTCTGATTTGCATGCGGAAATGCCCCTAAAGGTAGCGCTGGTGCTTTATGTGCACTCAATTGCATGGGGTGTCCCGTATTACAGACGCCGGCGCAGAAGCAAAGAAGCTCTCGCCTGGTGCACTCACCGCACGCCACCTAGAAGGCGCCCTCTAAAAGCATACCTCTGACTGGGGAAAAGGGGGTCCCAAGGACACCCCAGACATCCCTTTGCATGCGCGTGCAGACACTGACTGCACCCGCCTCCAAGAGGATCTATAATCCCCCTTCAAATTGCATACGGGTTGCTGTCTTCACCTTGAAAACACAGAGTGACTGTAAAGCAGCTGCTCTATTTTTCTCTGAATGTGCTGCCCCCAGGGCAGCATGAGTTTGCAGCTGCCCCGGGGGCAGCACATTCAGCATATTATTTTGTTGAGTGCAATACACAGCACCTCCTCTGTGGGGTTCTCATAAGTAAGACCTTAGGTTTGGAAATGCATTCTCTTTTATATGTGGAATTAGTTATGTTTAGGTCTTTAAAATAAATAATTTAAGGAGCTAGTCAAGTCTAGCTCTTTCTACTACCTATAAATATGAACAGCTAGATCTGGTGGCAGATCTTTTTCTTTTTTACCTCCCGTCTCTGGAATGCTCTAGCACTGTACCTTCCAAGTATCCCTAGTGAAAGTCTGTTAAAGGCCCAGCTAAAGACCTTTCTGTTTCGCGAAGCCTGTTTCTCTTCCTACCTCCATTACCATCAAAGCGCCAGAAATCTCCTACTGAAGCAGCAGCACCGCTATATACATTTTCTTCATCCTTTATTCATTCATAGTGCATGAAGTGTCTGTGGTGGTGTAATGCGAACCAAAACAGAAGTGAAAAAGGCTTAAGTATGGCATGTTTATCATGGGTACACTGTAATTGAGCTTCTGGGTATATTCAGGGTTCTCAGCTGCGAACCTCACCAGAAGCTAATTAATTTTCCTGGCCAAGACCATTCTGAGGTGGTGTAGTTAGGCTAGACCAATGTGTTCAGTTTTCACCCTGTCTTGTGGGGGTTGCTACACTGAGGCATACAGGTTATGAACATTTCTGCTACACCTATGCTAGTTGGAGATGGAATCTGTGAGGACTCATCATTATAAATTCCACAGACAATAATGGATTTTACAAAATTCCTTTTCGTCATTGAAACTTGTCTTATAAATGAGACCAAAGATTTTGACAATCCCAAAGTATGGGGCCTATTACGATTGCGGTTTTTCCGCATCCTCCGGGCCGGCGGAAGCCACCGCTGGCCCGGAGGATGCGGAAAAACCGCAGCGGACCCACCAAAGACCCACCGCCACATTAGGATGGCTGGTGGGTCCTGCTTTCCGTCCGCAGCTTTTCCACCGTGGTTGGCTTACAACTGCGGCGGAAAAGCTCTAATATGGTGGCGGTGTATCTCAGACACCGCCAGCCATATTAGGATGGGCTTTAAAAAATGCTTTTCCGCGGCGGGTTTTCCGCCGTGGTAAAGCATGTGGAACTTCACTGTGGGGGCCCCTTGCCTGTGTGAAGCGGGTGTGGGGGGTGCACATGGGGGGTACCTATGGTACCCCCCTGCATTTGTATGCAGAAATCGGCAGGCACCGCACGGTGCCTGCCGCTTTCTGCATACAAATGCAATGTATGCATTTTTACCATTGCGGCGGGTGCAGCTTGAAGCCGCACCCGCCGCAATGGTAAAAATAGAGGATGTGACCGCCAGGGTGGCGGTCACATCCTAATTGGACAGGAGGGAACTCCGCAGGCCATGCGGAGGTTCCCTCCTCCTCTTTGGTCCCGGACGGACTCAAGTCCGTCCGCGATCATAATGGGCCCCTAAGTTTGGGAATCTAATAAATACTTTTTTTCAAGCTAATAGGTAAGGAGATTGTATAGAGAATCACACAACACATATGGACTCCTTTCTAAACTCCACAGAAACTCCTACACATGCAAACATTTATTGCTACTGATAAAATCCGACTCAGTAGTATTACAAGTTTTCCCCTGTAATAGGGACTGATATGCAGAATTTGGTGTTTATAGGATGAACATTTGCATGCCATGATAATTACTGGACATTATTCTGATGTTAAATTCCAGCAGGTGTGACCTGCTGAAATGTTACTACCAGGGTTAGACTTATAATTTCGAACGGACATTAGACACCTATGCACACAAATATACAGGGATCTATGAAAGAGATCAGCAGACGTGTACAAGCATGTAAACAGGCCAGCAGACACACAGGACCATGTACACGGAGGCCTATGCATGCATGTACTCACAGATAATACAAATAGGCACTGATTATGATGTTGGTTGGAGTTGCCACCAACCGAAATCGCTTCAGATTGGGAACCTACCGACTTGAGGTCGGTGGTTCCGACACCACAATGAGGATGCCACCGCAGATGGTGCAGTCACAAACTTCAATTTTTCAATGGGAGCTTGTGCGGCGGGTCGAAACTTCCCTCAACACAAGCTTCCATTGAAAAATGGATGTTTTAAACATCCCTGCATCGTGTGGCAGGCACCTCTTTGTGCCTGCCAAACGGTGAAGGGATGTGAAGGGTTGCACCATAGGAGCCCCCAGGGCCACATTGGGCAGGCCAGGGGGCCCTGCAGGGTGCCCCCATATACTCTTTCCGACAGCAGTTCCATGTCAGAAAGGCCAACATGGAACTGCTGTTGGAAAGTGACTCCTAATCTCGACAGCAGAAATCTTGTCCTTAAGGGATTATGAGACCTTTCCTACTGGCCGACAGGCTCCTTAAACCCATGTCGGATTCTCTGGCTGGTTAAAACTCTGTCTGCCATCAATATAATATGGCGGTCATTCTTTAAACCTACAATGTCGGTCAGAAAGGCTCTGACTAGCGGTCGGAGGCTTTCCAACCAACATTGTAATTAGGCCCATAGTCACAGACAATGCCACATACAGCCACACACAAGCACAAATAAAATTCCAGGCAACTTACTTATAGGCACACATGAACTGTGGAATTAATGTATAGACAGAAAAATGGACGTACAAACTGATGGCTGGTAAACAAATGGATGAATGCAACACAGAGACAGCCATGCAAAGAGGGGAGTCCACACCCTCACAGATTTCCATTGATGTGATTAAGATGTGAACACTTTCATAGTCATTTTAGGATTTATCACAGCCAGACCGAACGATATATAGAGAATTAGTCGAGTAAGTTCACATATGTGAAACTACTTCTCTTTTTTATCAAAATTAACATATTATGGGGTCTATTCCGATCTCGGTCGGAAGGTCTCCGAACGCGATCCTGCCGGAAAAAGGTTCGAGTCAGACGGGTGTTTCCCGACCGACTCGGACACCTGTACGAGCCAGCAAGTACAATGTAACTGTATGCGTGTGTTCCGACCGAACCGTTTCCAGATCTGAATTGCTATGACTGACTCGTACGGACACGATTCGCACCACACAATGGAGACGTTTAACGACCAAGCGAGTACGATGAAAATATCGGACAGCCTGATCAAGTTAGTTTCCGGCTTGCAAAACATCTGGGAAGCTGCCTTTGGGGGGCCGTACAGGGCCCCCCGTCACCTGCAGCCTTACGACTCGGACACAGGGGGAAACCCAAGGGTCTCCCCTACACAGGCATGTACGGTGCAAATGGCACCTACGCGTACCCACTGCAGGGGGCGCCCTTTTGTGATACGTACCCATTGAGTCGATGGTTGTCCGACCAAACTGAGTCCGGCAGCATGCGGCCGTATCAGACTCGCTCGGTTGGACTACAGAAGCCCGGCTCAGTCGGTAAACACTTCGGATCCGCCTTGGTCGGAGAGCTTTCCGACCCAGATCGGAATCGGCCCCTAAGTGTAATTTCAGTTGTCAAGAAAAAGCCTAAACTATAAGAAAGTAATTCTCTTGCATCTCCAAGACGGAAAACCTTTAAATAAGACAACTAATACCTTAAACAAGCATTTGCAGTGCAATATGTCTCGCATTTACGCAAGTTTGAGCTCTTGGCATTGTAAATGACAATGCGTTTTATTTATGTTTTGTTTTTTAAAACATAAATAAAAGGCATTGTCATTTACAATGCTAATAGCTCAAACTCTCGCAAATGTGAGACCTATTGCATTGCAAATGCTGTTTCCTAAAAGCGCCCCAAGCCACGCTTTAACTTAAATAGCAGCCAAGCCCCTTTCTTTAGACAACCCGTGTCTAAAGAAAGGTGCACAGACCATTAAAGTGTAAACACAGTACATAAAAAAGCATTTGTTTAAGTGTTCAAACAAAAGGGGTTATTTTTGTAAAAGTGCCCCTACCCACGCTTTGACTTTAATGCGGCCACGCCCCTTTCTTTAGACACGGCTCGTGTACAGAAAGGTGCGGCTGCCATTAAAGTAAAAGAGAGTATGGGGTGCTTTTAAAAATAAAAAGATTTTTTTGAGCAGCATAGCGCATGCAGAAGTGCTGCGCTGTGCAGGGAGAATTTTTGAAAGTTAAAGAGCAGTATCCATGATGGGGTGCCGCGCTGTCATGAAAACAGGATGGGTTAGGGAAAGCCTGTTGTGCCTGCAAAAGCAGCTACATTAAAGACATTAAAGAAAATTGAGCTCACAGAGTGTGTAACAACACAAGTAAAAGGTCCTGTCCTCATTGGAGGTTACAAATGCAGACAAGGCATTACTAAGGTTGGACTAACCATCCTATTAACGAATCCAAAGCAACTATTTAGAAAGGACAGTAACAGGAGCCAATTGAAAAGATGGGCGGAGAGTGGGTGGAGCTTCAAGTCCATACCTGAATACAGCATGCCTCTCAGAGAAGCCCTTGCACTGCCCAGGCTCTACCTAAAAAGTGAATGAACAGAACTTGAGCAGCTGTTGTTCATTTCATATATGATATTGACCTTTTTTTTTGTTACCACTGAGTCTGTTCTCATGTCCTACAAAAGCGCAAATTTCCCCACCAGCATTTAACTTGATTTCACTGAATTTTTCCCCATTTCATGTAATTTCCACAAAGTAATTTATTCACATTTTACTCAGGGCTAGCAGTAAACTCCGGTTGTTAACCTGTGTAGCCACTGTTACCACACAAGTTTTCAGTTATGTCTAATTCATTTTATTGAATACTTATCACCGATCCTCTGCACTGATAAAAGCAATGAGTGTGTACCACAGGGGAGAAACAACTATGTGCCGTTTTCCTTAGCACCTTTGAAATATCTTCAGACTACTCATCCTTTCAATACTTCCAGCTGTTCTCATCTGTCCTGGATCCAAGTCCCACTCAGGGCCAGGAATAATATATTGCTTAGTCAGTTCAGTTAGATTAATAGATACAATTTTAATAAAGAGGGATGGTGATAGTGCTTGATGGGCCCCGAAATTGCTAGTCATCACTGGGGTCTGATCCTTGCACAAAAAGTGTAGCCATGCATTTAGTAGAAAATATGTCAGACCTATGAAATTGTCTTAGGCTGATCAGTCAATCTTAAAGTATGTCTGTCTGCCTTTACTGTATTTCTTGAAAGTATACATATACTAAACAGGTATCTGTTCATTAACTTTTATTAACCGTTAAAAGTTGTAGATGAGACAAAACTAATATATACCAAACAGCGACATGTGGGAAGAAAGCTTTACGCCTGCTTAATTAACGTGGAAGAAAGTGCAACGCGACTAAAACCGCTTTAATTTGTAAAAACGCTCTGCGCATGTGCAAGCTAGAATTACGTAGATATAACGTGGCTAACTTGCTTTTGCGCATGCGCACGAAGGACTAACATGTGGTCTTGCGGAACCGCATGCCTTGCATCTGTTTACCTGAACTAAAAAGAAAGCCACTTACGCTAATGCTTTTGCCCAGAATCATAATAATAACGTGGGAACGAGAAGAAGTGGGTGGTGAACAGTGAGAATTATACATTTGAGAAAATACCATCTGTTTATGATTCTTTTATCAATAGTGTGCATTTAGGCATGTTTCGCATATGACGGGGAGAGAAAATGGAGTCAAATGACGATGAGGTGCGCATGCTCAGTAAACTTGGAATATGACCCAATGACTGGAAAAATTAACTGCTGCCAAATATCAAGGACAGTAGACGTGGGAAAGTGAAGACGTGTATGCCTCATCTATGGAGACTGCATTGAAATTGTTATTAAAAGTTGCAACAATATTTGAATGTGAAAGGAAGCATGAATGAGCTAAAGGGGAAGAGTTTGCGTAACAATGGAACCTTAATAAAAGTTAAAATCTCAGCATAGTGTGATGAAAACTCCCCTAGCCCTGTCCTATCATATTCCGTATTTCATTAATATTTGCAATTATTGAGGGTGGGACATGCAGAAATGAAGACTATAACTAGAGTGACTTCCGAATGTTAGTAAGGAAGTTGGTGATGCAATTCCCATGCCAAGAGAAGCTTGCTGGTACTGGGTCAAGCAAGATCAAGAAAAGAGAGGGGAGAGCAGTCTGGTTGGATTCAGATCCGAATGACAGACTGATTTGAAGATTCCGGAAGAACTTTGAGGAGGGAGTGTGTAAGAGAGGGATGCACCGTGGTACGTCGGGTTTATAGAGAAGTCTAGTAAGTATCTGTCCTGTCCTGATCCTGTCCTATAGTCTTTGTCTCCTGATTCTAACTCAGGGGACCCCCACCATTCCTTTGGCCAGAGGGGTGATTTTCAGTATTTTTCAAATAGGTAAATATTATTCTGACTCATATTTTGCATACTTCTTTGCAAATTTATTTTTGCCTCTGAACTCTTTTGTCTCTTCATCTATCCACTCCTTTTCCATTGACTTATTGAATGAGTTTGTGTCAAAATGATTTATCTCCCCCATGTGAAAATGATGGTGTTTGCACTGTGAATTTGTATTGAAAGAGCGTTCACCTTTATGTCTAAAAATGTAGATAAAACTTATGACTCTTACCCAGAGTCTGTGGGTATTTCACTAGGATATACGAAATAGTTAGAACACTGTTAATATCACCATCAACTAATTCAACTAATGGTCCATCGAGCAGAGGGAAGAGTGTTGATCTGTATATATGTTTTTAAAATGTTTAAGATTGCAGGAAACTAACTAATCGACATCTGATTGAATTATAACACTAGACCCCCCATCAGGTACCGGGGAAAAGTGATGACATTTTGGGTACATGCGTATAGGCCTTCTTGAATTGTGTGGATCAGTATCATATTATTGTTCCTGCTTGTGAGGCATTTTATCCCTTCATGGTCATATGGGGCAAATCAGAGGCTCCTTTTTATTTTTCTCACAACAGCACTTGTTTCATAGTTGACATTGTTCTATTCATGAGATGTTTCAAAATCAGTGCCTCAGAACAGCTCACCAAACGCCCATGACTGCTGCCCTGGTTGGTACACGCCTACAAATAATCTAGCATTATAACCACTAAACCCCTACACTGACCAAGGTCGCGTTGATGATTAAAGATGCATAAAGTAAACTTTGCACAAAAACCCAAAGGCCCCAGTTCTCTTTCGCATTTTCCTCAGGGTCATGCACGTGCATGCTCCCGCCTCCTCAGGTATTCTCTACACGGTGTCATATACCGGTTATGTGTATATTCATGAGGCTAGAACTTTTCACGAATGTGTAACAAACACAGGGCTAATCCCTCTGCAATGTAAAGTACACATTCACCACAGCAGAATCAGTAAAGCCTTCAAGTAAATTAACATTTTTCTTCATAAATTATCTTTTATAAAACTGCGCATGGATTTGCTCTTGATCATTATATTTTTCCAATATTGGAAAGGTAAAAATAAGAAAGAGAGCAGATGCTTTGTGCATTTCAGAGCTACGCATGTGTCACTTGATGGCAAACCAGAGGGGACTATATTCTGGCTGGATCCCTCTAGGGTCACTGCTGAGATGTGAAGAACCGAAAGTGAACTTGTCCAGAGGGGTTTGACTAGATATGACTTTGTAATTCTACCCCTCACCCAGCCACAAGTACCATATTAGCCTTTCTGTGAACTGCGCTTACAAGAGAATAATGTGAGCGCATGTGCACTGCTCGGTAGAATAGCCTGTTTCTGTGCTGCACTATTTAAAAAAATATTCGCAATGCTATATGTCTCGCATTTAAATGGCCGCCATTGTCTCGGCTGCTTCGAAAGTGAAAGCGGGCATGGCCCGCTGAATGTAAGCAAAGCATCATCATGCCGTAAGTAGGAGAAACTCAATTAATGAAATAGTACAGAACCGTGTAACAACCAAGTAAAGGGGCCAGTAGCCATTGGAGGATACAAATGATGACATGGCCGTACTAAGGAGGGACTAACAAATCTATTTTGGAATCAGAAGCCAGCATTTACGAAGGACAAAGACACAAGCCTGTGAAAAACATGGGCAGGGGAGTGGGCGGGACTTCTCTCCGTGCTCTGCCTACAACAGATCATCGCCAGAGCTGCACTTGTGCACTGGCTCAGGCTCGACCTAAAAACATTCCAATACACATATATCGAAATTCTCAGCAAAGAGGTCTACAGAGCCATATATACCTTGTAGCCCAGTGCTAATACACTCATGGCACATACACAACGTGAAAACTTCAAAGAGGATGTTTAAAACTTAAATCGCCAAACCATAAAAACAATTTAAAGCCCTATGCGCGAATCACTGTACCAAATGATTTCAGTGAACCATGACACAAAAGAGCTAGTATGCGCCTGACATATGTTCAAAAACCTAAACAGATAATGTTGTGTTGAACACTTCTCATAAACCGTGGCCAACCAGAAAGCCATGTTACTGTTTAGAAAACAATATGAAACTGTCATCAAAAGCGGGCTCTGTGTACACCTGCCTATGCAACGCAATTTGAAGAAATTAAAAAACCCAATCGCAAATTACCACAATGCGACAAGTAAAATGACATGCAATTAATTCCATCTCCATTCGCACATCACTAAAGTGTTAGAAATAAAAAAAATTACAAAGTGAAGAACTTGAACTACTTTACTGCACTGACCCTGTCGAAATATGATAGGAGTGCTGAAACAAACCCATGCAGTGAAACGGCAAGTCTCAACCGGAACTAAACCAGGGCACTTGACCAACGTTTTCCTGCCGTTTTGCCGAATACAACGATGGCAGACTGTGGTTGCCCAACTCAAGGAGCAGATCATTAGTTGGATGGTCAAAATTGCTTGAAGCGCAACACTACTTCTACTTCAACACCTTTAATACTGAGGATTGGAAAGTTGAGAAGTGCGCGTTTCCAGAACATTTTGTCATGATCTACCATATAGGTAACTCATATTTGACTGGTAACAGGAACACTGCTCGAGAAATTTACTTTGTGCAGAAGACTGCTTTAAACTTTTATTGCATTTCTGCTGACTATTGTAAGAAGGCTACGCCCTGGGGATATTTGGAGGGTCTAATTGAAGGCAGCTTGATTATATAATGTTTACTTTGTATCGAGCTGGTTCTGTGGAAATCTTGAATTTGTTTTGTGAAAAAAAGAAAGCAAACTATCAGAAACACACTGAAAACCCAGATAATTGTCTACCTATGAAAGGAGCACACTGAGCACAACAGCAGCTACTTAAACTTACTATGGAGGCCATGGAGCTCTCTAAAAAGTGTTAAAACTAGAGCTCCACTTTCCTTGTGAGGCCCTGCGTGGCAAAGAAGTTGCATTTTGTTACACACTATATTTAACAAACCAGAGTCAAAATGTATCAGATGTGATACATTTCACTTATTGCAAGTTTTTGGGGAAATGCATGCAGACTTCGGACTTTAGCAAACCAAAATGAATATTGTAGTAAAACATTTACTGGTTTATCCTTTTACATTACAGTAGGTTTGAATTGCATAAATGTAACAAAGGGTAAGAATATTACGGCATCTCATGTCTGTGCAGGGATTAGAAAACCCTGACCCTCTAAGAATCAGGCCTCGAATTTGAGTGGGTCGAAAGGAGGGGAAGATCTACATTATTGCGCCAGATGAAACAGACTTCCAGGAATTCATAAATTGCATCGATTCTGTGTTTTGTGGAACATCATGTGGATGTTGGTGCTTACCACATCAAAATGTGCAGGTCCAAGTAAATATTGTACATCTTTCCCATGTTAAACTCCAGCAGGTTTAATTTATCGAAATGTAATGCTGGGTGAGGAATTTATCACATCTGATAACCTGGAGCGATAAAATCTGTACAGGGGTTTTCTTTTGTGCATGGGTTAGAAAACTCTGACCCACTCATAATCAGACCCTTGGACTAAAACGCATAACTCTACTGCTGAATGCAACTTCATTCATGCATAGTTTTGCTCAGAGAATAATGCTTCATCTTGCCAAAATGTAATGGTTAAGGCAAGGCCTAGTACTGTTGGGCTGGCAAAGGCAGAAATCCCTGTGGCTCGAAGCTGCTCAGTTTCTACCGGATACCGTTAGGATATTTTTCTATGCGACCTGGATGATGCAGTCATTCTCAATGTGTGGAGCAATGAGAGCAAACAAATAAAACAGCAGCCGATCAATGTGCAAGCAAAGGGTGGGTGACATGTGTGGCCAGCCATTATAACCTTCTATCTTTGCCAAAATAGCAAAATCCTAGTAGGCATACACTTCTCTTGTATATATGTAATCATACAATTCACTTGTTGTAGTTTAACTAAGCATCCACTGAGCAATGCCCTGAAATGACTTCACTCGAAAAAAAAGATTCTATCAAAGTCACAATGCGCGCAACACAAAAAACAGATGTACATGCAAAAAAAGAGAAATGCTATTCTAGTAAAAAATCTAAAGAATTCAGGTACAACACTCTTAAATTGCTTCATTTTGAATAATGGGCAAGTGTAGAAGTGGATATGTGCCTCTTTGGACCCCATTAAAAGGGCCCCATGTGTCCAATGCAATAATCAGTCCACATTTAAAATCCAGCATTGAAGTTTTTTTTTATTTCAAACATGGATGCGAATTATCGCCTATTACAAGTTTTTTCTGCAACATGCTGCACAACATGCAGATTCTGGTACTTACTGCACCAAAGCCTACGAATGTTCTAGGTATATTTCCCTGGTACTTTCAGCAGGCTTGACCTGAAGAAATGAATTCGGATATGCAGAGTTTTTCGCACCCTTTATTTACTAGGTACGATAAAATATATACATTTGGTTCAGTGCAGAAGTTACCCTATGTAGCAGAATTAAAAAAGGCAAATGTGATAAGGCTATAAGGCCCTCATTAGGAGTGACCCGCTTAACTGTAATGTGTGAAGTAACTTCTGTAACATCACATATGGTAATTAAAAGTTTATGGAGAAACATCAAACCAGCCGATATTTATTAGGAGACAAATGTCCAGTAATACACAAGAACATGCAGAGTTTGGTGGAGTAAGAACCTAAAACTGAATGTTGTCTCCAAAAACTGGTAATTGGGTGATATTTGTTGTTCAGCGCAGTCGGATCTTATCAAGCACAATAAATATCACTCCAATTACCGAGCCACTCCGAATGAGAGACTGAATTCTTCTTGATGACTGATTAAGTTAGAGTGATGTTATTAATAGCAGAAAATTGATTGAGACCTTGGTTCAGTACTCTTGGAAACTTTTGTTTCACATTCACTTTTTGGTTCAGATACTGCATACATACATGAAACGGGAAGCTTTGTAACATGAAAAGCACAAGCAGGAAACTGAGACCACAATACCTAACGTACACATATTAAACAACGTTAAATAACTGTCAACGTATTTTTTTATATTTATGTAAGCTTTACTGCTGCACTGCCTATGAATAATTAAACACTGCTTCTCGAGATTCTTGATAATTAATGTTTAGGTTATTTCTTCGTCCACGGGAATAATTGCGATTGTACAGCTACTGGAAACCGCACATCATGTCACCATTTTATTGCCCTTTTGATACTAAATGATCAACAGAGGCGTGCCATGCAGAGGCGTGCCGTGCCATGCCAAGAGAAGCTTGCTGGTACTGGGTCGAAAGGCAGAAGCTGGGTCAAGCAAGATCTTACCTATGATTAATATTTCCTATAATACTAACATCACACACTATGTGATACACTTACACTACCTCTATGACAACTACAAGTTTTTTAATATCTTAATCAATCTCATTCACAAAGTAATTTTGAACAGCAGACTAAGTTTTATTAACTGCTCCAATCTTCATAGGCCAATTACCTTTCCTAAAATTTCAGTTGTAAGAATACTAGGTAAGAATTTGGTAACTGATAAGGCAAACGTTGTGTGAAAGTCAATTGAGTATCATTGCAATTACTCCAGCCTTTTTGACATTTTAAATAAGCTGTGTAATGTCCTGATGTTGTCGAAGGACCATCATGGAAAATAATTGCTGCAGTTGCAAAGGTTCTTCCTGAAATTGATAATTGAGAAGACACAACATTTTTAATTAAAGTTGTCAATTTAGTTCCATCAGGTCTACATCGTTGGAACATTAAAATGACATACTGTCCATATCTTTGTATAAATAATGTTGATAGCATTGCAGATTTACATTGAGTACAGACCATGTTTTGATTTGCTTCTCTAACTAGATTATTAAAAGACACTGATTTGCAGTCTGGTAAAGTCAAATATATAAATCTTTCAGTGTCTATTGTAGAACTACTTGAAAAGGAGCAATTGTCGCAGTCATGCTGCCATTTATAAGAAAGGCCAAAAATATTTTCTACATCTACACCTTCATCTTGCAATACAACAAGCATATACATTAGAAATTCCTGACAATCTTGCTGAATATTCTGTGAAAATTGATTTAGACCAGAACATATGTCTAAAACATTTGGAATTTCAAAAACTCTTTGTATTTTTGTTCTATCACTGCTACATTTCTCAAACACAGAATTCAACAGAGAACAAAATCTTTGATCCCGATTTTCAGCAATCTGCTCTTGTACAGTTTGGAGAAAAAAACAACATTAACCACTACATTAGCATAGCAGTTGACACCAGAACTGCTTTCAAACTGATATCCAACAACAACTTTAACTGAATCCTTTTCCTTTGTGCTTACAATTACTGATTCATCTACTTTTTTTCTTTTTGCTACAACTTCACTACAATTTTTCTCATTTCTTCTTTTTCGGCCTACTACACGCTTTCCAAATAGAGGATATTGAGGTAAATTTGGAGCATACTCTATTCTTAACCTATTATATTCTTTTACACAATTTAGATCAGCACTCATCTTTGTCTCATCAAACTCAATCAAGTACAATCCAGATAAAGTTCTGACTCGAGATAAAGCAACATATGTCATACCCTCTTTGAACACAGAACTTCCAATATTCACCAAAGCACTATCTACACTTAAACCTTGAGATTTATGAATAGTCACTGCATATGCCAAAGAAACAGTAAACTGTTTTCGGCGGACATATAAATCTTTCACAAGCAAAAATCGAGCTGAACAACGACTGATTTGTTGTACTTCTTCAATACCATCAAATTTAATTTTTAGAAATTCAATTCCATCTCTATTTCGGTAATTCACAAAATCAACAACATGACCCATTGCTCCATTTACTAAACCTCTTTCCACATGTAAATTCCGTCGTAAAATTATACGACAATTTAAAGATACATACAGAGTCTTTTCCAAACCAGCAGTTTTAGATATTGTCTTCTCTAAAGAATCCAATTTTGATTTCAACTTTTCTGACAAAATAATAGTTGCTCCTTCATGCTCTATTTTATCAATAGCTTCGAGGTTCACAATCGGTTGATTTTCTAACTGTAACATTTTGTTGTTGAAGATTGAACATTCTTGCAGAGTTGGCATCAAGCATATAACAGATTTGTTTTCAGGAATTTTCTTAAAAATATTCTCTGGCAGAATATTTTCATTTGGAAACAAATTTGAAATTAATCGTCCATGTAAAGCTTCTTTGCCATGCGCAGTTAGTTTTCCACTTCTTACATCTTGTAGAATATTTTTATAATCTTCATCTTTTGCTTGTCACATATTTTGAAGCAGTTCTGCATATTTGAAATTTAACCATATGTTAACATTTCCAATGCTTCCTAGGCACTTCCTGGTATCTTCTTGTGTAAGCATTTTAAACACTGGTTGTCCTTTCACTGGAGTTAGCTGCAGTAGATCTCCAAAAACAATGATGTGTTTGCCTCCAAATAACACATCATAGTCTGTTTTAAGAATTTCTTGCATTCTTAGATGCACAAAAGCAAGCATTACATTTGATACCATGCTTACCTCATCAATGATAAGAAGTTTCATTTTCTTTAGAACTCTTGAAACTTCACAACAAGCTTCTCCAGATAGCTTGTGGTATTGTAATTTATTATCATGCTCTACTGGCAGCATCAATAAGCGATGTAAAGTAATCCCTTTAATGTTGTGTGCTGCCAACCCAGTTGGAGCGGTAACAACACAAGACAGCAATGACTCCGTTCTTTTCTGCAGATACGTTGCAATTGCTTTAATCAGAAAAGTGTTTCCAGTTCCTGCTTCTCCACTCACGTACAGTCGTACAGGTATAAATGATGTACATAAGCACTCTTTTTTCTCATGATACAAACCATGCTCAATCTTTTCTGTGACTTTGTCATATATTTGTCTCTGCTCAACGTTTAGTTCTTTTTCCAAATCTTCTAAGTTAACTACTTCCTCCTGAGCTTGTTCCATGGCTCTTTCCACTTCATTCATGGCAGTGGCAGCTTCATTTTGTATAATTGGTCCTTCCAGTGGATCCTGACTCAATGAAGCAGAACTCTGACTGTCTTGAGAACTGTCTCTAGAAATCTCTGTCGCAATTGTAGCTTCTTGCTGTATTTCCTCGTTCAACATTTGCAGATAATTTGAAAAAACAGGACATTCTATGGTATCCTTGGTTGCATTGAACGAATCTTCATAAGTAAGAAAATCTCCAAGTAGTTTCTCTTCTGTACACCATGGCTTAAAGAGTTGCAAAAGAGCTAAATACTAAAATTCCCTTTTGTCTGAAGATTCACAACTCAATTTTCGATGATTAATCAAATGGCCTTTTCTTTGTTTCACCAGACAGCCTTCACATCCAATTACAGCATATGTACCTTTATTGATATCTTCTGTGACGTTCCTCTTAAAAGTATAGGTTTGCAGAACTTCATAGAGACCAACGTTCTCAAGATGACTACTTCTATTTGGATAGTATGTATCCAACATGTTTGTCTTCAAAATATCTGTACTGTTTGGTTCTTTCCCTGCCAAATACTATATTTCTTGTACAGATTTCAAAACTCTGTTTCGTGTTGCAGCAAGACCTAGACTCACCCAAATGATGGTTCTAGAGTTGGCATATAGACTTGCTGATGATAACCGATCAGAACATTCATATGCTCCAATTTCTCGATCCGACAACATCTTCAGACTGTAACTGTATAATTTCTTGCTTAGACTCTTTTCATGTGAAATTTCCTCCCACATTTCCTTCAGTTCCGTCTTTTCTGATTTTGTGATGTAAGACGTCACATATCAAGCCACAGCAATAGAGTTGTCAAAAACATATTGAATATCCATGGTAGCATTCCACATGGACAAAATGACTGGGTTGTAGTCATTTATGTATTTGGACTCCTCATTTCTTTTTAGGTTGTATGTATTTTTTGGTGATTTTCTTGTCACAGTATGTCGCAGAGAAGACATACAATTGTTCACTCTTCCTTTCGATGTTACTGGACGTGGAAATGCAAAACGACATTTTGTGTAGAACTTGTCCTTGGATTTGTATTTTCGACGACAGTATTTTCCACAACGATGTGTTTGAAAGCGTAAAACTTAATGTCTTAAATTGTTTTCTTCTGTACTTTTCGGAACAGCACATGTAGAATACTGCTCAATGAAACTCATCACTTTCTCATTTGAATCTGTTCCAAATTTTGGTGCATCTTTAATCCATAGTAGCATATGTATGTGAGGAGCACCTCTTGCTTGATACTCCTTTCTCCAAAAGAAATCTAACACCTCTCCAAGCGGAGGATTTTTTTTGTTTGTAATAAAAGACATCATAGCTTCAAACCTATGATTGAAATATCTGCATACATTAACTGGATCCAAAGAGCACAGTTCTCCAGGTGTCTTGTATTCAATATTTTCAATGTTTTTATTTGCCTCTCGTAGAAATTCAAGTAAGTCTTCCCAAGCATACTCAGCACAGCTAAGAGTGAGGAACCATGTAGGAATTCCTAAGTTTCTTAGCATACATTTCAATTCCCCATGACGACGGTACCAATACTCATTAGTACCACACTGACATGCCATGAGATTAATTAGCTGAGATTCCAAAACACTGTCTTGCAGTTTCACTTTATCCATAAAGTCCATTGCCGAAACATTTTGTAGATGTGCTCCACTTTTCAGTATATGGTTCACTGCATAAGAAAGTCCAGACAAGTCACTCTCAAACAGTAGATGGAACAAATATGGAATGCATTGACGAAACCTTGGATCTTCTGCATATAATCTTGAAGTCCGGTATTCAGATGCAGGAATTTGAACAGGTCGGTCGTCATATCATCCACCTTGACCTGTTGGAAATAACTGTGGAAAACAACGAGCTTCCAAACTTTTTCCCATACACTAATGGGACTTCCTTTTGTTTCTTTCATTTGAAACAAGTCAATAGCATTCCCCATTACTTCTTTGGAATGCAATGGATGAGCACTATAATGTTCATAAATTTGTTCACTTCTAGAGACACCAACTTTTTCAATTTGCCCAGCTGAGAAATCACTGTCCTCTTCTACAGTTGTTTCCTCTTCTCCTACATATACATTTTGGTAGTAGTGATTGTTTTTTTACCAAATACAACGTTGCCTTTTTGACTTTCCTAACATCCACTAATTCTTGCCAGATTTTCTTACTCTTTGTCGGAACACCATTAACTAGAATAACCAGAGGATCCTCTTCTACGTTTTCTACACCAATTGTATCAATATTTTTCTTAAAATCTAGAAGCAAATAAACAACTCTTCCCTTTAATCCTCTCTGTAAATCTGAAGGAGGCAATTTCCCTGTCTTAGGCTCCATGAGAACAATAGCCTGAAAAGGATGCACACATTGAATCAGAATAGACTCATAGGTATTTAATCCATCAATTCACAAGGAATGTCTACCAACTCCATATTATTATGAACAGCTCGAGCAGGCATTCTGTTTTCATTTAATTTATTATAACAATATTTACAAATACGTTGATCAGAACCCAAATCAAAACAATTTTCTACCAACAAATAAGTTGCAAAATCCTTCCACTCATTATTATTTTCCTTTTCGCTTTTTACATATAAATCAACTAATCTAGTCTGATTCTTATAATGAGTTCGTCGACAACACACACAAGTAAAATTAGGCCTTTCACTTGAATTGACCTTAAACTTTGTAATTTCATGTTCAAATTTTTCTGTACTTGAAATCTCTACATTCTCTTCCACATTACCTTCTATTACTGTATCAATTTCTGCACTGTCCTCTTTTTCACCAAGGTAACAAAACTCAATTTCTTCACAAATGTTCTTCACATCTAATAAAGTTCCATGCAAAAGAGCACTGTTTAACTGTTTTAGCTTAAGTGCTGGACTTTTTGCATAATTCAACCTTCTCACTAATTTCCTCACTTTATTATGAAGCACTGCTAACATCCTAAAATAGTGAAAAACACTCTGACATACTTTTCTTGAAAGACAAGCCAGTGAATGCCCTTGCAAACCTGTTTTTTCTCTCACTTTACAAGGATCTAACTCTTGCAAAATTTTCATTTTTTGTTTTAGACTTTTCTTAGTATATGTCCGTACGAAACTGAGAAACAAATCAATTGAATCCTGTCGCACACTATAAATACTACTACAATTCCAAGTATACACTGGAACTTAGGACATCTCCCTAAAACTTCATCAGCTAACACCTCTTCTGTATGTCTAGGCACAATTTTTCCGATTAATTACTCTTTTCCACTTACATTTTGATTTGAAAACATTGATTACGTTATCTAGTGTACAAATTTGTTTCATTACTAATCCATATAACTTATTTTTCACTTTAAATGCTTCATCCACAATCTTCATTATGTTTTTTGTTTTCTTGTAAAAAGCGGTCTTTTTTGGAAACATCTTTACATTTTTTAATAAATTTGAAACTATTCTGTTATAAAACATTCGTCTACGAATTTCAATAAATTGATTTCTCCTTCTATTGCTTTAGACAATATCATCTCCTTCTGCAGGTCTAACATTTTTTGAGGGGCAGAATGTTTTCTTTCGATTAAGAGATCCATTATTCTTCTTTGAAACAACATTTGTTTTTTGACATTTCAATAATTTTCTTAAAAAGTCCTTACTTTGCTTACCAGGAACATTATTTTTTTTCACAGAAGTTTGGATGAGTCTTGTATTTCTGTTTTCTTGGACCTTAAATCCTGTTTATGTTTTTTTTTACGTCTTTCCTTTGACGGCATATTCTTTTATCTTTCTATAGATGATTACAATCTGTGGTAAAGAAAAAATAACATATTATAGACCACTACAAACATACTACATAGCAATTACTATAACTGAAAGATATAAACACTAGTTCACAACATAAGTTACTTTATACCACAGCAACTGTGTCACTGTCTGTTTGCATCTGTCTCATCTCATTCTGGTAAATGTTTTATGGTAAAAAGTGTGGCTTTAACATTTTTGACAAGGATCACACTGAGTGTCTGTATGAAATAAGGAATTATATTTTCACATTTGTCAATAATGTCACCTGTGTCTGCTCACAGTTTGCATCTCTAAGCTAAAAGGGTACTCTGTGCCTGTGTCTCACCTCACTCTGTTCCTGTGTGTCATCTCATTCTGTGCCTGCCCCATCTCTCTCTCTTTTTTATGTGCCATTTATCTGTTTGTGTGTGTCTCATCCCACTCTGGTAAATGTTTCATGCTAAAAAGTATGGCTTTAACATTTTTGACAAGGATCACACTGTGTGTCTGTATAAAATAAGGAATTATATTTTCAAGTTTTTCAATAATGTCACCTGTCTCTGCTCACAGTTTCCATCTTTCTAACTCTCATCAAATTATTCACCCAGGTCCATTTAAAATCAAGCTTGACTCACAGTGTGATCTTAGGCACATGACCAGGATGTTACATGTAATCTACCATGTCTGTCTCTGCATGCAATATGTGTGTGTGTATGTGTGCTCATACTATTTCACTGTGTCTACTGCCAAAAAACAGACCACATATATATAAGCAAGACATAAGATTCCTTTTTCATTTCAAAGGCACACCCTGGATCTTGATTGCACCGCTTAGAGCCTATTTGTGAATTAAGAGGCCTAACAGACATGCTGCCTAAGATTCCCTACTAGTACATATACTAAAGCCTAACTGACTTTAAAAATACATGTATTTCCATACTTTCAACACATCAACTAAGCAAATTATTCACCCAGATCCATTTAAAATCAAGCTTGACTCGCAGTGTGATCTTAGGCACATGAGCAGGATGTTACATGTAATCTACCATGTCTGTCTCTGCATGCAATATGTGTGTGTCTGCTCATACTATTTCACTGTGTCTACTGCCAAAAAACAGACCACATATATATAAGCAAGACATAACATTCCTTTTTCATTTCAAAGGCACACCCTGGATCTTGATTGCACAGCTTAGAGCCTATTTCTGAATTAAGAGGCCTAACAGACATGCTGCCTAAGATTCCCTACTAGTACATATACTAAAGCCTAACTGACTTTAAAAATACATGTATTTCCATACTTTCAACACATCAACTAAGCAAATTATTCACCCAGATCCATTTAAAATCAAGCTTGACTCACAGTGTGATCTTAGGCACATGACCAGGATGTTACATGTAATCTACCATGTCTGTCTCTGCATGCAATATGTGTGTGTCTGCTCATACTATTTCACTGTGTCTACTGCCAAAAAACAGACCACATATATATAAGCAAAACATAACATTCCTTTTTCATTTCAAAGGCACACCCAGGATCTTGATTGCACAGCTTAGAGCCTATTTGTGAATTAAGAGGCCTAACAGACATGCTGCCTAAGATCCCCTACTAGTACATATACTAAAGCCTAACTGACTTTAAAAATACATGTAATTCCATACTTTCAACACATCAACTAAGCAAATTATTCACCCAGATCCATTTAAAATCAAGCTTGACTCACAGTGTGATCTTAGGCACATGACCAGGATGTTACCTGTAATCTAGCATGTCTGTCTCTGCATGCAATATGTGTGTGTCTGCTCATACTATTTCACTGTGTCTACTGCCAAAAAACAGACCACATATATATAAGCAAGACATAACATTCCTATTTAATTTCAAAGGCACACCCTGGATCTGGATTGCACAGCTTAGAGCCTATTTCTGAATTAAGAGGCCTAACAGACATGCTGCCTAAGATTCCCTACTAGTACATTTACTAAAGCCTAACTGACTTTAAAAATACATGTATTTCCATACTTTCAACACATCAACTAAGAAAAGTATTCACCCAGATCCATTTAAAATCAGGCTTGACTCACAGTGTGATCTTAGGCCCATGACCAGGATGTTACATGTAATCTACCATGTCTGTCTCTGCATGCAATATGTGTGTGTCTGCTCATACTATTTCACTGTCTACTGCCAAAAAACAGACCACATATATATAAGCAAGACATAACATTCCTTTTTCATTTCAAAGGCACACCCTGGATCTTGATTGCACCGCTTAGAGCCTATTTGTGAATTAAGAGGCCTAACAGACATGCTGCCTAAGATTCCCTACTAGTACATATACTAAAGCCTAACTGACTTTAAAAATACATGTATTTCCATACTTTCAACACATCAACTAAGCAAATTATTCACCCAGATCCATTTAAAATCAAGCTTGACTCGCAGTGTGATCTTAGGCACATGAGCAGGATGTTACATGTAATCTACCATGTCTGTCTCTGCATGCAATATGTGTGTGTCTGCTCATACTATTTCACTGTGTCTACTGCCAAAAAACAGACCACATATATATAAGCAAGACATAACATTCCTTTTTCATTTCAAAGGCACATCCTGGATCTTGATTGCACAGCTTAGAGCCTATTTCTGAATTAAGAGGCCTAACAGACATGCTGCCTATGATTCCCTACTAGTACATATACTAAAGCCTAACTGACTTTAAAAATACATGTATTTCCATACTTTCAACACATCAACTAAGCAAATTATTCACCCAGATCCATTTAAAATCAAGCTTGACTCACAGTGTGATCTTAGGCACATGACCAGGATGTTACCTGTAATCTAGCATGTCTGTCTCTGCATGCGATATGTGTGTGTCTGCTCATACTATTTCACTGTGTCTACTGCCAAAAAACAGACCACATATATATAAGCAAGACATAACATTCCTATTTAATTTCAAAGGCACACCCTGGATCTGGATTGCACAGCTTAGAGCCTATTTCTGAATTAAGAGGCCTAACAGACATGCTGCCTAAGATTCCCTACTAGTACATTTACTAAAGCCCAACTGACTTTAAAAATAGATGTATTTCCATACTTTCAACACATCAATTAAGCAAATTAATCACCCAGATCCATTTAAAATCAAGCTTGACTCACAGTGTGATCTTAGGCACATGAGACACATGTCATGACACACACACAAAGAGAGAAATGACACACATAAAAAGAGAGATTATGCACGTGCAAAGTGACATGAGACACAGGCACAGAGTACCCTTCAAGCTAAGAGAGGCAAACTGTTAGCAGGCACAGGTGACATTATTGAAAAATGTGAAAATGTAATTCCTTATTTCACACAGATACTCACTGTGTTCCTTGATCAAAATTTAAAAGCCAGACATTTTACCAGCGGACATTTTCCATAGTAAATCGTTTTTAACACAAAGCACAGCCCATTTAAATGACCACTACAAAACAAAGCAGAAACCTAACTAATTTCCAAAATACATTTCCAATAGGCACCATTCAATTTTTAAACAGAATTACAAAAAAACATGACACACAATGCAAGAATAAAGAAGTACAATATGCTTCTTAATCTTCCCCAAACTGCATACAATAGTCTATCTTCATTGAATGAATCATATATCAGATAACACACAGTCACAGAGTAAGATGAGACACAAGCAGAGAGTACAATTTAAGCTAAGAGAGGCAAACTGTTAGAAGGCACAGGTGACATTATTGAAAAATGTCAAAATGTAATTCCTTATTTCAAACAGACACTCAATGTGATCCTTGACCAAAATTTAAAAGCCAGACATTTTACCAGCCGACATTTTCCATAGTAAATCTTTTTAACACAAAGCACAGCCCATTTAAATGACCACTACAAAACAAAGCAGAAACCTAAGTCATTTCCAAAATACATTTCCAATATGCACCATTCAATTTTTAAACAGCATTACAAAAAAACATGACACACAATGCAAGAATAATGAAGCACAATATGCTTCTTAATCTTCCCCATAGTGCATACAGCAGTCTATCTTTCTTAAAAGAATCATTACTCACCTTTAAAAATGCTTTGGAAGATGTAGAACAGTGCCAGTCACACACACCAGATTTTCTTAAGCAGAATCTCTGAATAATGCTTCTGTCACTGCAGCCTCAGAATAATGGCACAGATTCCCTCTCATTTCAGACCCATATTCTTGTACATAACCAATCAAAACCAAACTGCACATTTTAATTGGTTGTACATTTCAACACTTTGAAACTCACATAATATTCACCCATCCCCCCAGTGCTCATTCACCCTGTTACCATGGTAACTCCCACCTAACTCAGCACACAGGTCAAATGTTCATCATACTATGTTGCAAAAGAATCCAGCAAGGGTGTTTGACCTCTCAATGTACTAGCTAATCATGTGCAATGTTTCTTTAAATGACTTTTTCTCAACCATCAAAATTACTTCTTTCAAAAAATAAAACATGCACCCTAATTTTCAGTGGTGAATTTTAAGAAAGCAACAATCATTTCTTGTTGCACTGAATCTCAACCACTTTTTTTCATAACTCCTACTTTCAAACTGCCATTTCATTTCCACAACTCATCTGAATACAAGCACATCTACCTTCAAGATGCCAAAAGTCTGGTTTGTGGGTCATAGCTTTGTCTACTGGAGTGAAACATTTGCAAGTAACAGAGGTATTTACAACCTTGATTTACCAAATGTGGATATTGTGTGGATTGAACAGAGAGGATTAAGAAGTCACCAATTGATACCATTGATAAAATCCTTTATGCATCTACCACAGCCTGACCTCATAAAATTGTGCACTATGGTGGAAATGACCTGGGCACTTTGACTGGGGTAGGTCTGGAAATGCTTTTAAAGGACATCTTTGGGCAATTGATGTCACTTTCCCAAAAACTGCCTTGGTATTTTCTAATATATGCCAAAGGCAAAAATGGAACTGGTCCAACCAATTTTGTCAACAGATTGAGAAAGCAAGGAAACATGTGAATAAATCTGTTTCTGCTTTCCTCAGATACTATGGTATGGGTTCCATTTACAACAACTTGCGTTACAACATGCAAGGCATCTATAGGAGAGTTGGTGTACATTTTACAGATGAGGGGAATAGAGTCTTCCTCTTGAATTTGAGACTCTGCATTGGTACCTACTTGTAGGTACAAAAAACACCCACATAACACAACAGCTCTTTTCAGAGCTACCCTACCTCTAAGCACTCTAAATTATTTTTTTACTCTAATTTTTTACACTGTTTTTCCCCGTGGTGCGCTCAGGGTGCGCGTATCGGGAAGCGTACATGGGAACGCACCCAGCGCTTACCCCGCGAAAAAAAAAAAAATATTATTATTTTGCCCTTCAGAGTCCTTCTAGGCCCCCCTCAAAAAACCTAGGGGGTCAGAGGGTGTCTACCCTGCCCCCTTTTAATCATTTCCCCCTTTTTATTTTCACATCTTGTGTCTCGATTCTACCGAGACACAAGATGGCGGACTCTCCGGACTGTTTAGAATGTTGACAGACACCCGAGAGCCAATCAGCTTTCCGCTCGCGCACTTCCGTGGCGCGCCAGGTGCGCTCCCCGGTACCCATACCGGTGAGCGGTCGGAGCGCGCCTATAGATATATATATTTTTTTGAAGTTAATTTTCACCAAATATAGCAAAGGCACTTCTGCGTACCAGTCCCTACAATTTTGCAAAGTTTGGCGTAATTCCGTTCAGCGGTTCGGGCTGTAACCTTGTCAATTCGTCCTATGGAAATTAACATGGGGAAAACACGTTTTGCGACCCCCCTTTTTTCTCGGCCCCCACTTCACTAATCACCGCGAAACTTTCAGGAAAGGAGCGGAGTGGAGCTGGCCTAAATTTTTGAAAATTACACGCAAATTCCTCAACCGGCGCCAAAGTTATTCCCAATGGAATGTTGCGGATTTCCTATGGTAGCTAGGTCCTAACTATAACTACCTACTGGCGACGGCCAGTAGGTAAATATATATATATATATATATATATATATATATATATATATATATATATATCTATAGATATATATATATATATATATACAAAGTCAAGGTTGCCCTTCATTGAGAAGCCCTCTCAATCACGTAATTTCATGCAATGGAGTCAGCAGTGGGCTCACCCTCGTCAAACAACATCGCTACTTGTTCGACGCGTTTCGGAAATAATTCCTTTATCCAGAGCAAAAATACAAATAAGCCAGCAACAGCGAGGATTGGAACACCTGCATTTATTCACTCAGAGTCCCGCCCTTTACAGCAGGTTCTCCCGCCTATCTAGGCGTGTGCCGCTAAACACACTGGTAACTGCAGTCCAACCTAAAATATATTCCAAGTGGATGCTGTTATATATATATATATATATATATATATATATTTACATATATATGTTCGCTCCTGTTACACCGAAACCGGATCACTCCTGGACGGGTGCTGTGCGTGGCGGTGCCCCACGGAAATATTTTTGCTCCAACTCCTTTCCTTGCTACAAAGAGTAAAAGCACTCGCGAGGAGAGTTTTTTAAACGTTGTTTACTCACAACAAGTAGGCAAACGCGTTTCGGTATTCCTTCTTCAGTGTCTACCATCGACACTGTTTACGGCCATTTTAAAGCGTATGACATCACATATCATGAACAAGAGACTATTCAGGTACAGTGACTTTCGGCCATCTTTGAATAGTGAATTACTATCAAACATTGTTTTTCAGTTCTCTTAGTTTGTATTATTCACCTTGTATGGTGCTTGGGTTGTTCTGCACATGGTTTAGTATTAAGTAAGTAAGTGCCCCCATTCTTTGCTATAACTTTTTTCGTGAACACACCCATCACTAGACATTATTCAGCCGTGGATTGACAATTGTCACTGTGTCCCAATTCTAATATCTCACCATATACTGGCACATTTCAAACGCTTCAAAATGTTCAAATAGATAGCAGATTATACTCCGGAACCAGTTAAAATTCAAATGTTTCAATTCTATATCTAATTACCCAGATGTACTGACAATTCCTCGCTTCTGTTTAATCCATTCGGTGTTTTGGTCCCTAAATCAATAATATATCGAGACTCTAGTCTCCTCAGTTTCCGTACCTGATCCCTACCCCTTGGGCTGGCTGGTATATTGTCTAGGGCAAAGTATTGCAATAGATCCCTATTGCTCTTGTGTTTTATAGCGAAGTGTCATGCCACCGGGTAATTCAAATGTTTGTTTGCAATGGCTCGTTGGTGTTCCAAAATCCTAATATTTACGCTGTGCACAGTACTCCCCACATATCTTAGCCCACATGGGCAAATGAGGCAGTATACAGCGTATGTTGTATGGCATGTAAAAATTTGTTGATCTTCTTCTTCTGTTTTAGATCTGGTACCTCATACGATGTTATTTTCTTGCTTCTATGCTTTTCTGAAGATGGCTATGCACTAGCCTATCTCGCATGGATCTTGCTTTTTTAAAGGTAATCATGGGAGCATGTGGAACATCTTTCTCAATGACAAGGTTGGTTTTTAATATGTGCCAATTTCTCTTTTAAGTATGTTTCTTAAGGAATTTGCATCATCTGAGTATGTAGTAATCAGTCTAAATTTGCCTCCATCTTTCTCTCCTGTTCTCGGTTTACCCTTGCATTCCTTCCCCTTGAGAAGTTCTTCTCTTGGGATCTTTTTTACCTTTTCAAAGATGTTATCTAATAACTCCCTGCCATATCCTCCCATTTCAAATCTTGCTATATTTTGCTATATTTTCATACGCTGCTGCTGTCAAATCACAGTCCCTAGAACAATTTCTCCTCAATCTAAGGAGTTCCCCGTACGGAATGCTCCTGATTAGTTTCGGGGGATGAATACCTTCAACATGCAAAATAGAATTGCCGGCTGTAATTTTTCTAAACACTTCGGTTTCCAATTTCCCATCTTTCACAAACACCCTAAGGTCCAAGTAGTTTCCTGACACTGCACTTATATCTGATGTGAACCTAAGGTTTTTGTCATTAGTGTTCAAGTGTTTGATGAAACCCTCCGCTGAGATTGGCGACCCCCTCCATTCAAGGAAGAGGTCATCAATATATCTGTACCAGACCACAATGTTATCAGCCCATCCTGTATTCTCGGGTGCCCGGGACACCTGCTCCTCCCACCAGCCGACGAACAAGTTTGCGAGAATTTACTATTCAAAGATGGCTGAAAGTCAATGTACCCGAATAGTATATGTACATGATATGTGATGTCATACGCTATAAATGGCCGTAAACAGTGTCGATGGTAGACACTGAAGAAGGAATACCGAAATGCGTTTGTCTACTTGTTGTGAATAAACAACGTTTAAAAAACTCTCCCCGCGAGTGCTTTTACTCTTTGTAGCAAGGAAAGGAGTCGGTGCGAATATATATATAGGAAGTGTGGTTGATATATATATATATATATATACTCACCGTGGTGTGTGCCCGCCTTGGACTTGCTCTTTGAATTACCCAAAAGGAATTAGGGCAGTTGGCCGCCACCAGGAACTGGCCCCTGGGAGTAGTCTCCACTCGCACAAAAGAGGCTTGTGGGGAATCACGGATGTGAACAATTTGTGGAGTCTAATCATCATCGCCCACGGAAGGGTAAAGAACTGGAATGTTGCATACTACGAGGACCAGAGTGCTCCAGACCGCAGTCCATCACGGCCCCCACCAAAGCCTCCAGATTCGCAGCTCTTCCTCTGACGAAGGCCACAGGAGTGGCAGAAATGCATTAGGAAATGGAGCTTTAAAATGCAATAAAGATTGGATTCCAACTCACCGTGATGTGTGCGACTCGTGTCCTTCCGCTGGGGAGAGGTTTTTTATATATATATATACATATATATATATTCCATCACCTTGTCGCACCTCCATTCTCGTCGGAAAGAATGAGCGCAGACCTCAAGTACGTGGTACAATTCTTTATTTGTCCTCGCCTGCCATAACACGTTTCAGCGTACAAGCGGCCTTGATCACATGACACAGCTCAGTATTTTTCCCGCTATTTAAGGTGCTAGTGCTTACAGAAGATCATGGAAATGGAAAGTGAGGAAATCCTACCATTCTTGTGCATGAATGCTTTTGATACATCATGGGCAATACATAATCCAATGTTGCATATCATTTATGTACAATACCATAATATTTACAACATATACATAGATCTATATAAATATATTTCAATATTGTTTAGCCATGAAAAAATACGGGCTTAAATGCCTGAAATTGAGTAGAGCTCCTATTCCTAACAATGAATATAAAATTATCCTGAATAATTCTGGAAGTGCCCCCTACCGTGTGTGGAAATAAAAAATGGAAAAGAAGAAAATATAAAAACATTGTAGGATGTATGGTTAATAAACATCCTGCTATGCATGCGCAGCACGTCACTGTATCAGGGATAATTAAAGTGAAAGGGTGTTGTTCCTGAATAAATATTCATATAAATATATGGAAACATAAAAACTATCACAGAATATGAACAATTCAATGTTCCTTAGTGTTTGTTTTGCTTCCAAATGTTAGATGTGGGTATCCTAACCACATCTAATTTCCCCTATGATGTTCCATATGCCCATTAAAGTGACTATGTGCTACAGTACATAATTGCTATAACATGCCAGAAATTCTTAGAAATTGTTCCAAGCTTTAGAATGTGCAAAAGATATCTATATACTTAAATAGGGTTGACCTATTGAGGCAATTGCAAAAGGGATCTACAAAGTTAATTCTCAATAAATATCAAAATTCACCACAAAAACCTGGTTTCATATAATTGGAATTAAAACACTATAGTAAAAACCATATGCCTAAGACCAGTCCATAAAACAAAGTTAATATAAGAAAATGTATTCATAACATTGCTAAAATCCCTTAAAAATTCATAACAGATTTGATGTACATGATACAAAATACCTAAAAAGACTATGTTTGCAATAAACTATATCCTAAAAGTGACCTTGAATAATGTTATCTTATGAGAGGAATATTACTAAATTTATAAAAAGGTGTGAAGATCTTCTGTGTTGTTGAAACCGCTTGGATGCTTGGAATCCAACTTAAGTATGTAACTAATTTCCATGCCCCTCAATTTGACCTCTCTATCTCCTCCTCTTTTTGTAACGGGGATGGCTTCGATAACATAATATTTTAAATGCCTGGAGTTGCTGTCATGTACGGTCTGAAAATGTCTGGCAACCGGGTAATTTTGATCCTTGTTAATTAATGCCCGGATATGTTGCAGGTTACGCTTGTGGACAGCCAATTTTGTACTTCCTGTATATTTTAAATGACAACTGCATTCCAAGACGTAAACAGAGAATTCTGTTTTACATGTTAAGTGCACTGTTCCCAATAACCTGTGCGCACGCACATCTGTTTACAGGAGCTGCAGTGCTGTGTGTGGAGCGCGCACACAGAGCACATCCTGTGAGAGCGTTCGCGTCGCTTGCTTTTAAAAAGCAAGCGGCACGAAAAAATGTTGTTTCCAGGTTGCTGAGAGCTGCGGAATACACTAACTTCCACAGATGACTAGGGAGCGGCAGGTAAGTTTTGGGGCAGCCTGTGGTGTTATGGAGGGCACTTATTTCTTCTTTTGAATGTAGAGTGCGGTTGTTGGCAGATTGTGTGCTTTTGTTTAACTATTTATGTTAATTGCAGCGCTGTCAGGAGCTGCGATTAACATGATTACTTGAAACAAAAGCACACAATCTGCCGACAGCCGCGTGAGGGCAGCCCAGCATGTCCTTTCAATTAGCCCATTTTCCCAATCAACCCTGCCAGACTGCGAGGGGAGGCAGGAGGAAGCCCTGCGCCCCACTGCAGTCAGAGACTTTTAAGGCATGGGCACAGCAGAGTCTTGCCCTGGTGACCTTAAATAATTCTTGAACATATTGCAGTAAACAGCGTTGTTTTCTTTTTCCTGCAGCTGCCCAACACCCACCTTTACCACTGCCGGGGAAGAGGAAGAGCAAGGATCTATTAACCTCCCAAGGCGCGGGTCAGAAGCCGGTTAAACTAATAATTACATACATGGAAGTCTTGTGTAAATATCAGAAGGTGGTCTGCAGGGGTAGGCTACATACACCCTTTTGATGCCACTGCTGAGCAAGCTGCTCTTCGGGTTACCTATTTGTCAGTTGTGAAGCTGGGTTCCAACAGCAACCAGTTGTCGTTTGAGCTTGGGCATGTGTTTGTGTCAAAGTTTGGAAGTACGTGAGAGTAAACTTAAAAGAAAACCATCGGCAATTGGTTCACACGTTAACTTGCATCCAGCTACATGCTTTGTGAAATGCTAAAAAAAACATTAATCAAAAAGGTACGCTTCTTTTCAATGTGCAGGCTTCAAGACAAAAATTATGCAAATTGCTTATTTGACACAGGATCATTGCTTCTCATTTAAATAACCATAACATGTTGAAACAACAGAAACATCGAAGTATTTGTTTTCCCTAGTAAACAACTTACAAACAACAACCACAAATATTAAACTTTTAAAATGCAGGAGGCAAACAAAACCTTCATGCAAAAAGAATACACATTATGATACCAAGGGCCCGATGTAGGACACCAAATACTGGTCGGTAACGGCCGATTTCGGCCGTTACCGACCGGTATTTGGCGTTTGAAATGTAGGGGGCCTTAAATTTACCTATTCTGTAAATTTACCAATTCGGTAAATTTACCAATTCGGTAAAAATACCAAATCGGTAAATTTACCGAATCGGTAAATCTAGATGTAGTTGGCACTGAAAACAGTGCCACAGGCCCTTAAGAATTAGTTATTTACCATGAAATACTATTTTATGGTAAATAACGAATTCCTGTATACATGCACATCTGTGCATGTACACCTGTGCCATGTGGCACACATACATGCCCTAAGGGCATGTATGTGTGCACACAAGCCAGAATCAGGTGTGCAACAGGGTGTCAAAGTGACAACCTCTCCCCTTGACAATTCGGTAATTTTACCGAATCGGTATTTACCGATTCGGTAATTGACATTGATTCCTTTGGGCCTCAAGTTCCATAGGAATCAATAGCAGTTACCGAATTGGTAAATACAGATTCAGTAATTACCGAATCATACCGATTCGGTAAAAATTACCGAATTTTTACCTAAATCTCATTTACCGAATCAAAAATACCGAATCGGTAAAATTCGGTATTCTAGAGTCGGTAAATGAGATTTACCTACATCGGGCCCTAAGTGTGTTATAGTTGTTGACAGCAATATCGATGTAGTCTATTAAGACGTATTAGCTCACTAAATTGCCTGCCCAGTAAAGCCTTGCTAGTCTACACACATGACTGAGGGAAAACGCCCATCATGCATTTTGCAAGTATACGTCTGAACATCCTACAGTCTGCGTTTCATAAGTATATCAGCTTTTACTAATAAAGACTCGCACCACTTCCATTACCTGGTCTGCCCATCACAACAGCACCCTCAAGCACACCCACTCCTCTTGTTAAATTTCTTAGTCCTTGCCATTTCACTTCCACCCTTTCCTTATGTTCGTCTCTGCAAAGCAGCCTCGAATCCCATTTTTCTTTTGACTCCTAGTTTTCACTTTAACCCTCACAATCAGTTTGTTCTTCCCCCTCATTAGTCCTTCATTGCTCTCTTGTGCATTTGTCACTTCTTCCCTCCTTTTAGCCATTTCCACCCTCCTGTGGTCGTCTTCTTCGCTTGTCTGAAGTACTTGACTTTTTAGCCTCCATCCATTTTCCTCTTTTTCCAGTTTTATTACTCTGGGGTTTTCCCCATCTTTCTTTCTTCCCAATTCTTTCCTGTCTTCCTCTTTCTTTCTGCTCCCCGACCCCTTTCTTCTCTCTTCCTCTCGTTCCCAATACCTCTCTATTTCCTTCATCAAAGCCCTTTGTTGAACACTTTGACTCTACTGTATGCACTAACTAAACATGTGCTCCTTTCTTTTTGGGTCACCATCTCGTGCTAATAGTGCTACACCCTCTTCTCCTTTATATAGTGTTCTCTTACTCTCCCTTTGCAATTTTAATCAGCGCAAACCGGGCCCAGAAGTATCATAGCGCTTTTCATAAACACTAGATTATTTTACACATGGTCCGTTTTTTAGGCACAGTGTGATTAAGCGTTTTCGCCAGAATCTTACCATGTTGAGCTGAGGTCTAAGCTCAAACTTGGATCCCCAGTTCCATGCTACGCTGTTCAGGCCTCTTTGGAGACCTTGCAAACTCTAATGCACTTGCCCCTTCTTTCTTTCCTCTTATCACTAGCTTCTTGCTTTTCTCCTCCTCACTCTTAAATTCCCAGTCCTCTGTCACTTACTGTCCCTTTATCTTTTGTGTGAACTGCAAGACATCTCGAACTACACATTCGCCACCAAAGCATCACTCAGGGCCACCACAGCATCACTCAGGGCCGCCACAGCATCACTCATGGCTACCACAGCATCACTCAGGGCCACCACAGCTTCACTCAGCGCCACCACAGCATCACTCACAGCCACCACAGCATCACTCAGCGCCACCACAGCATCACTCAGCGCCACCACAGCATCACTCAGCGCCACCACATCATCACTCAGGTCCACCACAGCATCACTCAGGGCCACCACAGCATCACTCAGGGCCACCACAGCATCACTCAGCGCCACCAAAGCATCACTCAGCGCCACCACAGCATCACTTAGCGCCACCACAGCATCCTTCAGCACCACAGCAACATGCAGAAACATGTTGCCAGCATTGCAAGATCAAAAGAAAACTGAGGAAATGTTTTATTGTAAATACTTTTTTTAATATGGTCGTTCAGTTGTACATAATGCCTTGGTTTTTTTTTCCGGTTTTTTTTAAGGGCATCTAGGAAGTTTATTAGACCATATGTCTCTTTTTGGGATTACAACAAGGCGATTTGTGATACCTAATCGGAACCACATAATGCCTTCTTGGTCATAAATAAGGTAACAAAAATTCTTCTGACGCTTTTTTATTAAAACTTTTCAGCAAGCTGCACAGCAGCCACGCTTCTCTACAGCACAGTTTAAAGACATTGACAAAGTCAATACCTCTGGCTAAACACTTATAAGGCCCCAAAGGCGAGACCTATTGGCTATGCCAATGCTTGTTTATTTTGAGAGGGAGAGTACGGGCACTTTTTAATTCTGAGTGGGAGAGTACCGGCACATTTGAAGGGTAACGTAATATGTTTAATTGGAAAGACAAGAAACAAGCAGGTACTCTGCTTCAGAGTACCTGCACTTCTATTTTTCCATTTCAAGCACTGCCAGGAAGGATATGGAACAGGCATGCAGCCTACCACAACATATCCAGCGGGGCTCTGGTAGGATAGTCTTCGGTAAATCCAAAATGATGCAGAAAGCTCTGTGGCCAAAGAATTACTAATTGACGCTGGTTATGTGGCGTTATTGGTTCATACTCAACAGAGCTGGTGGCTTTTAACCACATAACAATCCACCTCCTTTTGAAATATTGCTGTTGCTTCTAGTCACGTTAGGGCTGTGCTACCCTTTATCCTTGAGGTGCATGTTAGACTCTTATGATCTTATCAGCTTACAAGGCAGCGCCACTTCCAGGATATGTACCCAGGTTAAGGGGGCTCTCCCAGTTAGTCTACTGAGTGCGCCTGCCGAGGTCTGTAGCTTCCCTACAGCTCACATGATTTTATTCCAATACACCCGATGCCACCTGTCATCCTTCCAAGGTCGAGTAAGTGAACACTGCTGACTTGTAATATCCAGCTGTTTATATATTGAATCATACATCAGTGGGTAATTTGTAAAATAAAAGTGTTCATTGTGAGCCTGCCAAGGTGCTGTAGACGTAGGGCTTTCTAGTCCATCTCATGTTTCTTTCCTCCACTACCATCCACTCCTTTCTCCCTACTTCACTTTCCCACATTTTTTTTTTGTCCCTGCTTTCTCACTCTTTCTCTGTCTCTCTTTTCCTCATTCTTTCCTACTTTTCTAGCTTTCTTTCTCTTGATCTGGGTCACGGTCCGATGAAGAAACATAAGTACTGTTACCCAAAAGTGAATACCGATTCTCATTGCCTGAAAACACATGGCACAAATTAAGCAGTGCTCATACCATTATTTAACCTCCTTCTATGCGTTTCCCACTTTATGTAAGAACCGAGACAGTGGAAAAGAGCCTCAAGATCACACAGTGTGATTGATTGAGGAATGCCTGATTAGAATCCAGGTCAACACAGTGACTATACGCTCGAGGAGGTACGCTGGAGTCCCACGCCTCCGCGTAGCCGGAGTTCCTGTCCCTGACTCCTCCCACACCTCGTGGTCAATGGCGAAGCAGCGAGAACGCTGCTCTGCCGTCTCTGCCGTCTCTCCGTGACGCTGTGGACGGCGGAATTGCCGTTTTTCTGCCGGGACTTGCATGAGGAAATCGCTGACTGATAACGATGTCCTAAGCTGGGGATTCAGCTGCCAGAGCAGCCACGTACTCGGTGTTCAAGGTTTGGTGTGCGTTGAGACGCTGTCTGCGGTCGGCGCTATTAACTTGCAAGGCGCTACAAAGTTGCAAGCGCTATCTTTGCTATCAAGGTTACAGGCTGAGGCTTCAGGTGAACACGCAAGCGGCTGGAGTTTTGGGCCAGATTTCTACGATGGATTCGGTTTTTGGAGCCTGCTGAGATTTCATTTTGTGTGGCAGATGTGAAGTAACGTCTGGGCTACAGCCACAGTTATAACCTTAAAGGCACAAGCGGCAATGTGCTAATGCAGGCAAGATACCACGGACTTGGTATTTGGTATTTGGTTTTTTGTGCCTGCTGAGACTGCTGAGACTGTATTTTGTGTGGCAGACGTGAAGGAACGACTGGGCTACAGCTACAACTTTAAAGGTACAAGCGGCTACTGTGGAGTCTTGATCGTAAATGGACATTTATCATTTAAGAGTGATGGATTGGGCTCTCTGGGACTTGTGACCTTGCACTGGCATAATCCTTTGCTACCTGGCGCTTACCGCCCGTTTAGCCCTGATTTATTGGCATCGATTCTATCCGATCCGCCGCCTGCCCCCTACCTGCAAGGGAAAAAGACTTTCTCAATCTCCCTTGTTTCAGGTTACTACGCAGCGGTTGAAGGACACTGATTTTTTCTGATTGCCATTCAGAATTTTTTAGCGGCATGGGCAAACAGTTGAACGCACGAGCTAAAGCGCGAGCTAGACGCCAGCAGATGAAGGATGAGGCCGCTGCCACTAAGAGTGCTGACACAAGTGTTGAGAAAGAGGACTTATTAGTCGATATTTCTGGAACCTCGGGGGACGAGGAGGAAGAGCGCACGGAGTCTGTTTTGCCCATCTCTGCTCAATCTATCTTGCCAGAGAACTTACCCCTAGGGCAAGAGGACTTTGTACATAAGGTGAATGGGGGCGAGTCGATTAAACTAGGAACCTCCAAGGATGGGGGGCTAGGTCAGGCTCAGAACATCTCTAAAAATATCCCCCTATTCGGGAAAAAAAATGACAATTTGATGCCTGTGCTTCTACCCTCTCCAGCGGTGGGAAGTCCAACTTTAATCCCCTCGACAACAGGAGTTAAAGACATCCCCTCACCGGTTGTATTGGTCCCGCAAGAAAGCAATTTTACGGTAGATGGAGTGTCACCCCATGCGGAGCCAATAGAATGTTCTCTTCTTGAAGTGCAAAGTCCAATTCTAGAAATAGAGACTGTAACTACAGGAGAATTCCAGATCTCAGTTAAAGATATGCTCAACATGATATTGGGCGAGGTGAGGGAAATAAAAAACTCGCAAAGGTCTGATTTGGCCCTTATTAATCAAAGGCTGGATAAAATCGAAGAAGTGATCTCTTCTTTTCCCGTTCGACTCCAGGAAGCCGAGACAAGGATTTCGGACCTGGAGGATAATGTGTCTGAAGTTAAAAAAGAGGTGTCATCCCTCTCTAAGACCTCTAAGTCTTTAGAAATAAAGTTAGACGAAATGGAAAATTATAATAGGAGATCGAACCTCAGAATTGTGGGAGTCCCCAAGAAAATTGAAGGTTCTGATATGACGCAGTGGCTTACCTCCTTCTTCCTCCATGAGGTTATCCCAGAATTTAAAGGGGACTTGACGATCACAAGAGCACACCGTGTCCCTGCTCAACCTTTTCCTAACTCCTCTCTACCCCGAACTATTCTTGTGAATTTTGCAGATATCCGAGTGAAAGAATCTATTCTGTCTAAGGCCTTTAAACAGAGGCAATTCTCAGCTAACCCCTCTACTAAATGTCGGGTCTTCTCGGATATGTCTGCTGCGGCTGCTAGAAGGAGGAAGGAATTTGTAAAAATGTTACAATTGTTTAAGGACAGGGGAGCGCAAGCTACGATTGCCCAGCAATCAAAACTGAAAGTTCTGGTTAAGGGCAAATTTCATTTATTTACGGACATTGACGAAGTACAGGGGCTGTTAAGCATGATCTCTAAGGACCAATGAATTTAGGCCATAAGGCCGTAAGACTGCCCTTTGAACTTTGGTATAGAAGTTTTTTTTTTATTTTTTTATTTTGATTCTTGGTGCTCTTTCGAATTATGGAAATCTGCCGGTTGGCAGAGGTAACTACTTATCTCGCTAATTATTCTTAACTTTCTTTTTTTGCGAGGGGGGAGGGAGGAGAACAGGACTGGACTCCGAGGAAGGTCAAGGGGTGCTAATTCAAGGCACCTTATGGGTGGGGATGGGACTGAATGGCTGGCGTGGGGGGAGGGCCATAAAGGACGGGGGGCCGAGAGGGGGGGGAGTGCGGTAGGGGGTAAAAAATCAAAAAAAGAAGTCGTGGATGATTCTATATATTTACTGGCACACAGCCGGAAGTTTAAGAATGTCGTTAATTCTGAAGTGTGGTATTCCTGGCAACGTGGGGTCAAAATATGGTCTATTTTCAGATTTGGAAATCAGATATGTGCCGATTTTTTTCTTTGCTTTGATTCTCTAGTATGGGGGTGAAAATTATTTCCTTTAACGTAAATGGGTTAAATAATAGGAAAAAAATGAGAGCAATTGAACTATGGGTTAAAACGCAACAGCCGGATGTGATTCTGTTACAGGAAACCCACATACCCAAGTCGAAAAATGAGGAATTTTCTATGTTTAAAAGTTGGGCATCCTGTAGAGTATTATCTGCATGTTCAGAATCACAGAAGGGAGTTGCGTTATTTGTGAGCAAAAAACTAGAAGCTCAGGTAGGTCAGGTGGAGCATGATGGGATGGGCCGATGGTGTTGGGCCACCTGTGTTATTCCTAACAGAAATAACCCAGTGACATTTGTAAGTTTTTATGCTCCAACGGAGGATAGACCAGCGATATATGACGAGCTTTTTCATTCTTTGTTAATGGTCAAGGGGGAAATCATTATAGGCGTGGATTTCAATATTATGATGAATAAAGTGCTGGATTCATCCAGTAAGTCGATGGTTCAATATAAGCCCAAATCCCTTAGATCGATTAGGAATAATATGGTGATTTTTAATTTACGGGACCCTTGGCGCAACCAAAACCCAGATACGAGGGAATATTCCTGTTGGTCTGGCAGGCACAAATCCTCCTCCCGGATTGATTTCTTTTTAATCTCACATCAAATTATTTTTTCTAAACAGATGTTGCTACATAACGGATTCTCGGATCATGCAATGATTATTTTGGAAGTAGGATCGGGAGACAGGGTAAGAATCCCGAAGCGCTGGGTCTTTAATAGAAAATATTTGACTGATGAGGCCTGGGTGGAGGCCATTAAAACAGAAATTTCAGATTTTCTCGCACGGAATGCGGGATCAGCCCCCCTTAACTATGTTTGGGATTCTCTGAAGGCATATATTCGAGGGTTGGTTATTGGGAGAGACGCGGTCGATTCATCGGCCGCTAGGATCAGGAATAAAGTGCTTCAACAGAAAATACAGGATCTGACTCTACGCATGCAACATAGCTCAGATAGATCGGTCTATAGCCAACTAATTGCGGCCAAAAGAGAGTTCTCCCAGGAGATCTATACTCAGAGTGAGGAGATTTTTCGTAAGAGCTCTCAAAAAATCTATGAGGAGAGTAATTTTACTGGCAAATTCCTGGCGTGGCAGGCCAGAGAACAAGCCTCGTCGAATTTAATTCATTCTTTGATCTCTCCTGAGACTCACAGAGACACTTCGGTTTCAACTGAAATTGGAGATATTATGGTCGCACATTATAAGAAAATCTATGGTACTCAAGCGATGATAGACCATCAAAAGTTATTGAAGTATCTGGAAAAACAATCTCTTCCTACTCTTTCTCCTATAGATCAAGAGAGTATGGCTATCTCCTTCTCGCGAGAGGAAGTAGAGAAAGTAGTTCAACAGCTCCCACTTGGGAAAGCTGCTGGCCCTGATGGGTTTCCCGCAGAATTTTTCAAAGTTTTCTTTAGTGCCTTTTCAGATTTTTTTATACAATTATTAAACTTCATGTTGAAGGGCGGACATGTTCCGGATTCATTTCGCGAAGGGACAGTAGTAAGTTTTCTTAAAAAGGGTAAACCCCCGACAGACCCAAATTCGTATAGACCTATCACGCTTCTGAACACAGATTATAAAATCATCACTAAACTTTTATCCACTCGCTTTAATTCTTTTTCCGCAGATTTGATTCATGAAGATCAAAATGGTTTCGTTGCCGGCAGGCAATTGCTGACCAATACTCATTTTCTAACAGAGGCTCTTGATTTCTTTGATGCACGAAAGATCCCAGCATTAATTTTATTATTTGATGCTGAAAAAGCTTTTGATTTGGTGGTGTGGGAGACACTTTTTGTTATTTTACAGCACTTCGGCATTCCAGAGGCAATAATAGATCTGATACGGAATCTCTATTCTGGGGCCCGTGCCAATATCATTATTAACACAGAATCAGTCGGATTTGTCTCGGTGAAACGTGGAACTAGACAAGGCTGCCCACTCTCCCCGATATTATTTGCTTTTTTTATAGAACCATTAGCCACTGCAATTAGGAAAGCTCCAATGTTACTCCCCCCTATTAACTCGATGCCTAAAATTAAACTGTATGCAGACGATATAATTCTGTTAATCAGGCCAGAAATGCAATGCCAAGCCCGGGCTCTACAAATATTTGAAGAGTTTGAGGAGCTGGGGGGATATCGGATAAATAAATAAAAAAACGAAATTCTAGTTTGCGGTGGTATCTTCCCCTTAATACATCCTGATTTAAAGTCATGCATTAATAACAAACCGAAAAGATATTTGGGGGTCTGGTTTTCATCCTCAGTTGCTGATCTCTATAGTTTAAATTTCTACCAATGTTGCAGAAAATTCGAGTATTGTTTGAAAGATGGAATTCCCTACCTTTGACTATTTTGGGACGCATTGCTCTAATTAAGATGTCGGTTCTTCCGTTATTT